>NC_053392.1:182532000-183176452 GCF_905171765.1 Bufo bufo
CCCCAGCAGCTACAGGGTGGCCAGCACGATGCAGAACCTGTTCTTCTTCTGTGCTCCCTTGTTGCATCAGAATGAGTGTCTGCTCCAAGATAAATATCAGGGGAATAACATTGTTGATGCCACAGTTGTCCCTATTGACAAATCTGGTGGCCTCTTTGAACGTCCTGAGTATGCAACACGTGTCTCTGATGACCTGCCTCTCCCTGTCCTCAAAGCAGCACATGCTCTCTACTGAGGTGGCCTGGTGCATGCCGAAATCATTCACGCTTTATGCTACTCATGCAGTAGTATAAGTATGCAGCACATGGAATATTCTTTGCAGCTTAAAGGTAACCGTCGGATCTTTGCTGGCACCGGGAAGAGCATAACAGTGTGTGGTACTCCATTCTCCAATATTATGCTGCTCATGCAGACGTTTGAGCATATGCAAGGTGAAATTCTGGCAAGTTGGAACATTGTGGATGAAGCAGCGCAAAGCCAGACTGTTCTGTTTCTGTAAGCCCAGAAGACAGTTCATTGCCACATAAGAATGGCTGAAATGCGAGGGCAGTCCCCTGCTTCAAGCCACCGTACTTTTTCAAAAAGCATTGCATGACTAAATTTATCACGTGTGCCATGCAGGGAGCTTGTGTTATTTCCCCCAAATGCAGCACAGCCACAATGTTCCTGCCATTGTTGCTGAGTACCATGCCCAATTGGAGTTGGCGGGGAGACAGCCAGCAGGATGTTTGCTGCTTGATGCACATTAGCAACTAATCGGCTGTGTGGCTACTCTCGTCCAGGCCGATCAGCTCTAACATGAAATGGCAACACTTGACTTTACACATAAAATAAGGAGGATAAGTGGGAGCAATGCTTCTGTTGGGGAAGGGACAGTGTCCATGGAGAAGAATGTGTAGGAGGTGGATAAGCAGCTGCTGTGGGAACAAGACACAAATGTGGTAGTGTCAATAGGACTTGGCCTTGTTGCTGCTGCTGTAAACACACATACTGTCCCTGCCATTAAACATCTGCTTGTGTCTATGGTGGCATGCACTTCGCCGAACAGTGATAATTGCAAGGGGCCGCCCACATTCTCCGTCATGCGACATTCACTTGTCTATGGATGACAACAGAGTACAGTAGGAGGAGAGGGAGGAGGAGCAGGAGAAGCACTAACTGATGATGACGATGACAAGGGCACTGTACTGCATGTGGATGCTGCCTGGCTGCTGCATATGAGACCAGATGAAGGAGGACACTCTTGTTGCACTATCTGGTGGCCACTTCTGTTTTCTCAAAGGATCTGGTGATTCTGCTTCATGTGCTGCAATACAGTCATTTTGCTTATGCTTCTGTTTAAATGCCCAATGTTTAACTGCATTGCCATGTGCAGATCTTTAACCTCTGCCCACAGTATCACTGGAATCACCAGTTCCTGAGCTGACCATAATAGAAGCAGATCTGGCTCTGACAGTTTTTTGGGAGGTTCTGGCCATACGTTGCCTCTGCTCTTCATTGCCACCACTGTGGCCACCACCCTCCTCATCTGAGGTCATCTCCTCCTCAGCACCAATATCCGGCTTCTAAGTCCTGTTTAACACACAATCATCATTAGAGTCCTCACCCTCTCTGCCACTTTTATCAGACTGTGATACGTATTTGAGAGCTCCTTGGCCCCCCTTCTGATTCCCTGCTCTGAATTTGCCCTTAGTGCCAGTATTACTATTAAGACACAGTGTCAGACTCAGAAGTGACTTTGACATCATCCTGCTGTAACTGAAAGAAGGAGTGAGCCATCCAGTCCACAATTTCATCCTATTTGTCCTCAATAATAATGTGGCACCTATCGGAAGCAAGAAAGAACTGTGGCCTACTACCACTACTGGGCAAATGCTGCTGCTACTGCTGTTTGTACTACTACCCACATTCTGACTCTTGGCTGACGAGGCGTGGGTCTTTTGTTTTCCACTCTTCTATTTACCAGATGTTTTATTATGAGGCCTATGAATGAAAAGTCACAGGTTTGGTACACAGATTATTAAATGCTACTAGAAAAATAGCAAGTGTTTTTCTGTTACATTAAGACAGAGGTGCAATTAAATGAGTTTCTTGCAGTTTTGTAATGCAGAACTTGCCAGCAAGCTGTCTGAAACTGAGACAGTGACCAGTCCCCCACTCACTCTATATTAATCTTTTCCTGATAAAACTCTAAAATCTACCCAATTATATCTCCAATTATCTAACTAAAGTGTCCCTAGAAACTGGTTTGTGTCTGCAATTATTTTTTGTCAGACACAGCCACAACACCTCCTATGATATCCACAGCTGAGAACAGAATGACGTCTGAATACTGTCCCCTGATTGCCTGAGCACTGCAGGCTGTCTGTCATCCCCTGAACCAATCAGGACAAGACCTCCCCTCCCCCCAGGGTCATGTAATCATCTGTCTTCTTCCTTCCTTTTGTTTTCTTGCCAGTATTCACAGTAAAATGGCGCTGGACGCTATTTTTGCGCAATTTGCCCAAAGCATATCACCAAAACTTCGGATTAGTTTTTTGTAAAATTCATAACAAATCTTTCTTTAGAATTGGTTTACACATCTCTAGTGATAACTAGCTTTCTAACATTGATGACATATCCTTTGGATAGACCAGTGATGGCTAACCTCCGCCACGCCAGCTGTGGTGAAACTACGACTCCCAGCATGCTCCATTTATTTTTGTGGAGTTCTGAGAACAGCCAAGCAAGTGTGCATCTTGAGAGTTGTAGTTTTACCACAGCTGTTGTGCCGGAGGTTAGCCATCACAGGGATAGGCTATCACCATTAGATCAGATGGGGTCTGACTCTTGGCACCCCTGCCAATCAGCTGTTTGAAGGGACGGTGACACCAGTGTGAGCACTACGTCTTTTTCATATCGGCTGTTCTGAGTACTGACTCCTGAGAGAGTGTTCTAGGCAAGCTTTGTCAATGGTCAATGTGCAGGGAGGAGGAAGAGGCGATGTGCTGCTCCCATCCTCTTCTGTCAATGGTGTTACCAGCCCTCCTGCTTTACAAGTAATCACTAAATGTGATATAAATATATGTATATGTCTGCAGAGCCAAGATGGTACAGAAATTCACTTCATCCAGTAAAGGTTAAGTAGCACTTGCTAAGTAATTATTCAATTTGGCAGCATGTTCTGTGTCATTTACAAACCACTTTGATTGAATGCTAAATAAACGGAACACAATGGGCAGATTTATCAGCGTTGTTGAGCCTTATTTTTGGCGGTAGTTGGCATATTTTGTATCCAGTACATTTATTATAGCTTTTTGCAAAATAGGAATTTGTGGCACACTTGCCATGTTAGGTTGTATATTTAGAATATGAGCATGGATTTCAGTCATAAAATACATGTGATTTATTAGTGGCATGTGTCCGTTTTTTTTTTGTGCCATATAATGGCTTAAAGTATGCCACTCAAAAGGTGGCATCAGGAAATTAAGAGTCCAAATCAGCATGCATCTATTTGATATACTGTAGATTAGAGAAGAGCTACTAAACTAGTACACCGATTATAGGATAAAACTTACCAGGAAAGATTAAAGGACCTTAACATGTATAGCTTGGAAGAAAGACGAGACAGAGGGGATATGATAGAAACTTTTAAATACATAAAGGGAATCAACAAGGTAAAAGAGGACAGAATATTTAAAAGAAGAAAAACTGCTACAAGAGGAAATAGTTTTAAATTAGAGGGGCAAAGGTTTAAAAGTAATATCAGGAAGTATTACTTTACTGAGAGAGTAGTGGATGCATGGAATAGCCTTCCTGCAGAAGTGGTAGCTGCAAATACAGTGAAGGAGTTTACGCATGCATGGGATAGGCATAAGGCCATCCTTCATATAAGATAGGGCCAGGGGCTATCCATAGTATTCAGTATATTGGGCAGACTAGATGGGCCAAATGGTTAAGACCACTTGAAAAATTGCAAAAAAAATCATATTTAGCATGGCTGGATCTTAACAAGGTTCCAAGTAGAGCTTCAACATGCAACAAGAAGAAATGGGAGTGAGACAAAACATTTTTTGAGCATTCAATTTAATGAAAACAACGAATAAACTGAAACAGGCTGTTTTTCAGCTGATCAAAAGTTTAGGACCACACCTCCAAAAAAAAACTAAACCCCCCCAAAACACAAATCCAACTTCCAAACATGAAATCAGTAATGAGTAGCTCCGCCGTTATTGTTTATCACTACCAAAATTCGTTTCGGCATGCTTGATGCAAGCGTTTCCATGAGGTGAGTGGGAACATTTCTCCAAGTGGTGAAGACGGCCGCACGAAGGCCATCTACTGTCTGGAACTGTTGTCCATTTTTGTAAACTTCCCTTGCCATCCATCCCCAAAGGTTCTCAATTGGATTTAGATCAGGGGAACACACAGGATGGGCCAAAATAGTGATGTTATTCTCCTGGAGGAAGTCCCTTGTCCTGCGGGCATTGTGTACTGTAGCGTTGTCCTGTTGAAAAACCCAGTCGTTACCACACAGACGAGGGCCCTCAGTCATGAGGAATTCTCTCTGCAACATCTGGACATAGTCAGCGGCCTTTTGACGCCCCTGCACTTCCTGAAGCTCCATTGTTCCACTGAAGGAAAAAGCACCCCAGACCATTATGGCGCCCCCTCCACTGTGGCGCGTAGAAAACATCTCAGGTGGGATCTGCTTGTCATGCCAGTAACGTTGGAAACCATCAGGACCATCAAGGTAAAAAAAATTCACATCAGAGAATAAAACTTTCTTCCACCTTTGAAGGTCCCATGTTTGGTGCTCTCTTGCAAAGTCCAAACGAGCAGTTCTGTGGCGTTCAAGGAGACGAGGTCTTTGAAGACGTTTTTGAAGCCCTTCAGTCTCAGATGCCATCTGATGGTTATGGGGCTGCAGTCAGCACCAGTAAAGGCCTTAATTTGGGTCAAGGATCGTCCAGTGTCCTGATGGACAGCCAATTGGATCCTCCGGCTCAGTGCTGATGAAATTTTTTTGGGTCTTCCACTTGACTTTTTTGTTCCATAACCCTCAGGATCATTTAAGAAATTCCAAATAACTGTCTTACTGCGTCCCACCTCAGCAGCGATGGCGCGCTGTGAGAGACCCTGCTTATGCAGTTCAGCAACCCGACCACGTTCAAAAAGGGAGAGTTTTTTTGCCTTTGCCATCACAACGTGTGACTACCTGACAGAAAATGACAATGAATCCACATCTTTGCACAGATTTGGCCTTTTAAAGGCATGTAGTCCTAAAATTTTGATCAGCTGAAAAACAGCCTGTTTCAGTCTATTCGTTGTTTTCATTAAATTGAATGCTCAAAAAATGTTTTGTCTCACTCCCATTTCTTCTTGTTGCATGTTGAAGCTCTACTTGGAACCTTGTTAAAATCCAGCCATGCTAAATATGATTTTTTGCCATTATTTAAGTGGTCTTAACATAGAAACATAGAATGTGTCGGCAGATAAGAACCATTTGGCCCATCTAGTCTGCCCAATATACTGAATACTATGGATAGCCCCCGGCCCTATCTTATATGAAGGATGGCCTTATGCCTATCCCATACATGCTTAAACCCCTTCACTGTATTTGCAGCTACGACTTCTGCAGGAAGGCTATTCCATGCATCCACTACTCTCTCAGTAAAGTAATACTTCCTTATATTACTTTTAAACCTTTGCCCCTCTAATTTAAAACTGTGTCCTCTTGTGGTAGTTTTTCTTCTTTTAAATATGCTCTCTTCCTTTACCGAGTTGATTCCCTTTATGTAAGTTGATTCCCTTTATGTCTTAAACTTTTGATCAGGACTGTACATGGAATAACAATTCTAGAGCATTTATTGTTATTTCTGTATTGTGCCATCCCTGCTCTATTATTCCTTCTAGAGATTCATGATTAAAAGTACAACTGGGTGTTACCATGGTAACATCCAGTATGACACTATCCAACCAATGCTGCCAGTATCAGACTGTACAAGGACTGTACAGGGTGCCCCGCCCCCCCTTCCCAACTGATAAAACCCATCTGGACCTTTATTCATAAACTCTAAGCAGGAATAATAGGAGAATGGCACAAGCTGTGGTCCTAAGGAACTGACTGATGGGGAGCAGGTAAGAATTATTGGGGGGATAGAGCTACCAAAAAGTGTTTGAAAGCTGGACAAGCCCTTTATGTATATTTTTAGATACTATAATATGCAGAACTATAAAGGGACATCAGAAATACCTTTCGGTAATAAAACGGTGGCAGAAGAACTGATGTATTTTGTTAAATATCATTTTACTGTTTAGCAGTTACCGATTTTTCAGAATAAATTTATGGATCTGGAGATACTGGGTGAAATAAACTCCAGTCAGTGTCTATGGTTCTGCATTAAAAGTCTTGTGAGATAAAAATACATGTTCACGATTCCTCCTGAGATGGCTTGCACTCCTAATGTCTCATATCACAGCTTTAATACCTAATAATTACTACCCAGATACCACCATTACTATAGATATAAGAAGCTCAACAAATTCCAAGCTTAAAGCTCATTTACCACCGAATGTGTTTGTAACAATTCATTAGACAATGCACACCCTTGCTTCCATTATAATATACATTTATATTTTAATGACTTTTCACGAGATAATTAGCTCCAAATACTATAATCATCATACACTAACCCAACAATTAACTAAATAAGGGAGGTAACGTAAATGTCATGCTGAAGAATAGACAGCTCCATTGTAAAATATGAAGACTGTCACACTATTTATATCTACTATCCTGCTGTGCATAATGCTTTCACCCTTTTTTGTCCAGGTTACATGAGATTTTAAAGCATTTTGTTGCCTTTACAGGTACAACAGCATGACTCAAGGATAGAAGTGGCGGAGAATCGTATCCAAATAGTGGAGGACACGACAGAGTCTATCCTGCAGAAATTGCAGACAGCTTTGAGAGAGAATAAGCGGTTGTGGGATAGACTGGAAGATTTAGAAAATAGATCCCGCCGCAATAACCTCAGACTGGTGGGGCTGCAGGAAAACATACCAGCAAAAGAATTGATCGCCATCTGCGAGCAGGAGCTCCCCCAGGCGCTGGGAATTTCGCGCCCTTGTAAAGTTGAACCTGCACACAAAGTGGGTCCTGACCTACGAGACAGCAATCGAACATCCACCAGAGTACGGCAAGTGATCATGAAATACCTTGATTACACAGATAAGGACGCACTCCTTAGAGCTTTTAAAAGTCGGAGGGAACCTGTTATCTTGAGAGGAAATAGAGTCTTATTGTTCGGGGACTATTCAGCAGAAGTTGCCAAGATGCCAAGAGGAGAAGGGCCTTCTCACCTCTATGTACCCAGTTGCACCGTAAGAACATTACATTTGCATTACTTTTCCCGGCGGTACTCAAGATCTTCCACCCTGATGGATCCACTTCTATTTGCAATTCTCTTGACGATGTTCCGGCTGGTCTATTAGAAAATACTAGACTTAACGCAGCGGCGGAGTCGCACCTGGATCGCAGACAGAGGAATGGAGTCCTACTCAGAGAAGCAGATCGGGAGCAACACTAGACGGAGAAGGAACCCGAAGATCGCCGACCAGGCAGTCAGAGAACAGATAACAGCCCTCTGTGAGAACATAAACTTACCTTTTCTTTTTTCTCCAGGCGTGGGGAACTAGAAAATTCTGCCATTGGGACTCATGAGACCAATTTCTTGTCGTACAAGAGGTGGCTGGGTCTTGGTGAGTGGGGGTCCCCATGATTACATTCAGACATAGCGTTAACTCAAAGAAATACCCAGTGTGGCTATATGGGGCCCCACATTCACCAACTGCCTCAGCACTAAACCTCAAAGTTTGGTTCATGATTATATGTTTGTTGCTTACTAAGTTTTATTTCTGTCATGTGGTGGGGGGTGTCTAGCCTTCTACACCATAAGAATGCAGTTGGAAGTGGCCGCAACGCTAATGGAGCTTCCTTATATGCGGAAAAAAGTGAAGTCGTACTTTAACTGGTTGGGTCCCAAGAGACAATCTCGGGAAATTTGGGATTTATAGGGGTTATCCGAGTTAAATACATTTATGCTAATAACTCTTATAGTATTATATGAAACTATTTTGTAAATCACTTACATTAGCTCTTTTGCTCTGTTTAGCCAGTTCCCATTTGGGTCATGTGACCCCCGACGTCATCAACCCTGCTCAGGCACTGACGTTTCGTTTACAAGCTTCTCCCTGCTTGAGGGAGTGGCCCGGCTCTGTAAACGAGACGTCAGAGCCTCTGGTGCCCGCCCCTCTCTCCCTCTCCTCACACAGCCTCGGTGATGGTAAGCGATCGCTCATGTGCGATACTTACCAGAGCCGAGGTGATTTTCTCCAGCAGCAGCACAAGCAGCAGGGTATGTGTCTGGCTCCTTCCCTCACTTGGGCCACTTTACACGTTCCCCTCCCGCTTCTGGGGATTGTTATTACAGCCCTGGCCCCCTCAACAAGTCCCCATTATACTGTTAATACCCCCCCTGGGGAAAAAAAGGAAATAATTGTCCATCATATAGCTTAGATATAGCTATAGCTATATCTATATCTGCATCCAAGATATATCTTTATCTAATCTATAGCTTAGATACAGTAATAGCTTAGATACAGCGATAGCTTAGATACAGAGGTAGCTTAGATACAGCAATAGCTTAGATACAGCGGTAGCTTAGATACAGCGGTAGCTTAGATACAGAAGTAGCTTAGATACAGCAATAGCTTAGATACAGCGGTAGCTTAGATACAGCGGTAGCTTAGAATCAGCGGTAGCTTAGAATCAGCGGTAGCTAAGAATCAGCAATAGCTTAGATACAGCGATAGCTTAGATACGACTGTAGCTTAGATACAGCTGTAGCTTAGATATAGCTGTAGCTTAGATACAGCGATAGCTTAGATACAGAGGTAGCTTAGATACAGCAATAGCTTAGAATCAGCGGTAGCTTAGAATCAGCGATAGCTTAGAATCAGCGATAGCTTAGATACAGCGGTAGCTTAGATACAGCTGTAGCCTAGATACAGCTGTAGCTTAGATACAGCGGTAGCTTAGAATCAGTGATAGCTTAGATACAGCAATAGCTTAGATACAGCTATATGTCCATCTTATAGATACACTGCGTGCAGAATTATTAGGCAAATGAGTATTTTGACCACATCATCCTCTTTATGCATGTTGTCTTACTCCAAGCTGTATAGGCTCGAAAGCCTACTACCAATTAAGCATATTAGGTGATGTGCATCTCTGTAATGAGAAGGGGTGTGGTCTAATGACATCAACACCCTATATTAGGTGTGCATAATTATTAGGCAACTTCCTTTCCTTTGGCAAAATGGGTCAAAAGAAGGACTTGACAGGCTCAGAAAAGTCAAAAATAGTGAGATATCTTGCAGAGGGATGCAGCACTCTTAAAATTGCAAAGCTTCTGAAGCGTGATCATCGAACAATCAAGCGTTTCATTCAAAATAGACAACAGGGTCGCAAGAAGCGTGTGGAAAAACCAAGGCGCAAAATAACTGCCCATGAACTGAGAAAAGTCAAGCGTGCAGCTGCCAAGATGCCACTTGCCACCAGTTTGGCCATATTTCAGAGCTGCAACATCACTGGAGTGCCCAAAAGCACAAGGTGTGCAATACTCAGAGACATGGCCAAGGTAAGAAAGGCTAAAAGACGACCACCACTGAACAAGACACACAAGCTGAAACGTCAAGACTGGGCCAAGAAATATCTCAAGACTGATTTTTCTAAGGTTTTATGGACTGATGAAATGAGAGTGAGTCTTGATGGGCAAGATGGATGGGCCCGTGGCTGGATTGGTAAAGGGCAGAGAGCTCCAGTCCGACTCAGACGCCAGCAAGGTGGAGGTGGAGTACTGGTTTGGGCTGGTATCATCAAAGATGAGCTTGTGGGGCCTTTTCGGGTTGAGGATGGAGTCAAGCTCAACTCCCAGTCCTACTGCCAGTTTCTGGAAGACACCTTCTTCAAGCAGTGGTACAGGAAGAAGTCTGCATCCTTCAAGAAAAACATGATTTTCATGCAGGACAATGCTCCATCACACGCGTCCAAGTACTCCACAGCGTGGCTGGCAAGAAAGGGTATAAAAGAAGAAAATCTAATGACATGGCCTCCTTGTTCACCTGATCTGAACCCCATTGAGAACCTGTGGTCCATCATCAAATGTGAGATTTACAAGGAGGGAAAACAGTACACCTCTCTGAACAGTGTCTGGGAGGCTGTGGTTGCTGCTGCACGCAATGTTGATGGTGAACAGATCAAAACACTGACAGAATCCATGGATGGCAGGCTTTTGAGTGTCCTTGCAAAGAAAGGTGGCTATATTGGTCACTGATTTGTTTTTGTTTTGTTTTTGAATGTCAGAAATGTATATTTGTGAATGTTGACATGTTATATTGGTTTCACTGGTAAAAATAAATAATTGAAATGGGTATATATTTGCTTTTTGTTAAGTTGCCTAATAATTATGCACAGTAATAGTCACCTGCACACACAGATATCCCCCTAAAATAGCTAAAACTAAAAACAAACTAAAAACTACTTCCAAAAATATTCAGCTTTGATATTAATGAGTTTTTTGGGTTCATTGAGAACATGGTTGTTGTTCAATAATAAAATTAATCCTCAGAAATACAACTTGCCTAATAATTCTGCACTCCCTGTAGAGCCGTAGCTGCATCCTAGCCGTAGCTGTATCTGAGCCGTAGCTGTATCTGAGCCGTAGCTGTATCTGCAATGTGACAGGAAGATCTGCCTGTGTGAGCTAAGAGATGATCATGTGACTGTTTTTTTAAATGCAAACTTAGGTTGTGCAGAGCAGGGTGAGGGGAAGGTCAGGTTGTTCACGCCCACAAATATTCAGGAGGGAGAGCTCAGGCATTGTTGTTATACGCCCCCTCAGCATGTAAACACAGCAATAACAGAACCATGTAAAGGTGTACGTATGGGTTTCTCTCTTAAGAAATCAAGCTTAACCAATGTATATGTTTGTCCTGATGAATTTTATGAGGTTTCAATTTTTTTTCCCATAACTCGGATAACCCCTTTAAGGCTTAATGGGCCAGATTTATCATTACTCTGACAGCTCACTCCACTTTCATATATGGCTAAAGTCAGTTTTAGCCAAGTCAGATTTATGATCGGCCCTTTAAGACTGTAATAAATGTGGTTTGACGGTAGCAGTTTATCCGTCAGTAAGCAGCTTTACAAAAGTCGCACATCTTTACGAAAAAGTCGCACATTTTACGAAAAAGTCGCATGTTCTATTAAAAAGTCTAAGATAAGCATGGTCCTCACTGGAGTGAAATTGCGCATTTTTTTGCAACTTTTTTGCGACTTTTTAAATAGTCCCAATAGTAAATCTGTCTAGAGATTCATTTACATAAGTAAACACGCCCACTTTCAGAAAACTGGTGAGCATAGTGCAGAGCAGTAAAAAGTCGCAAATTTGTGCGCAGTTTTAGAGTTTGCGCATTTTTTTGTGACTTTTTCACTCCATTATTCTGACTTGAGCTAATGATAAATCTGGCCCAATGTGTTTAATGTTTTTATTTCGGGGTGTTATACAGGGGGATTTGAAGGGAAGCTTAAGGGTACTAGGATGTCTGTTATTATATATATACCGCTAGTGAAGCATACTAATGAAACTAACGAGTGGGTTAGACTTGTAACATATACTAGTGCTTGCCAAACTTCAGTATAAAAGTAATAACATGGAATGTTAAGGGGCTACAGGTTCCCACAAAAACGCAATAAGGTTCTTCGTGACCTGAAACACCTTAAAACAGATATCGCCCTCCTACAAGAGACGCATTTACAGGAGGATGATTTCCCTAGGATGGAGAAATGGGTAGGGAAAGCCATAGGAGCGCCGGCGTCACCGCGCAGAGCCGGAGTGCTAATATTGTTGAATAAAAACCTAGCTTTTAACATACCGGACTCAGCGGCCGATGAGGGGGGGAGATGGTGCTTTGTACGCATACAGTTGTGTTCAAAATTATTCAACCCCCAATGCTGTAAAGGGTTTTAGGGAATTTAGTGTACATTTGTAATTGTGTTCAGAATGAAATCTTACAAGGACTTTTTAAAGAACCAAATGCAACTAAAATGACATCAATTGTTTTTGTAATACAGTATTAAATGTTTTTTTTTGTGATTTCTTCATTGACACAATTATTCAACCCCTTAAAGACTACCACTCTTAAGAACAGAGGTTCATTCAAGTGTTTTCGATCAGGTATTGAAAACACCTGTGGATTTCAAGGAGCAGCAATCAAGCATAATAAGCACCAATTAGGCAGATTTAAAAGGACTGTGATACTCAGCTCCTTCTAGACATTTACTGGTGTGTTTACAAACATGGTGAAGTCAAGAGAATGGTCCAGGAAGACAAGAGAAGAGGTGATTTCTCTTCACAGGAAGGGCAATGGCTATAAGAAGATTGCAAAGATGTTAAACATACCAAGAGACACCATAGGAAGCATCATTCACAAATTCAAGGCAAAGGGCACTGTTGAAACGCTACCTGGTCGTGGCAGAAAGAAGATGCTGACTTCGACTGCTGTGCGCTACCTGAAGCGCAAAGTGGAGAAAAGTCCCTGTGTGACTGCTGAGGAACTGAAAAAAGATTTGTCAGATGTGGGTACTGAAGTTTCAGCTCAGACAATAAGGCGCACACTGCGTAATGAAGGCCTCCATGCCAGAACTCCCAGGCGCACCCTCTTGCTGTCTCCAAAGAATAAGAAGAGTCGACTGCAGTATGCCAAAAGTCATGTGGACAAACCACAAAAGTTTTGGGATAGTGTTCTGTGGACTGATGAAACAAAATTAGAACTGTTTGGGCCCATGGATCAACTCTATGTTTGGAGGAGGAAGAACAAGGCCTATGAAGAAAAGAACACCTTGCCTACTGTGAAGCATGGCGGGGGGTCAATCATGCTTTGGGGCTGTTTTGCTTCTACAGGTACAGGGAAGCTTCAGCGTGTGCAAGGTACCATGAATTCTCTTCAGTACCAGGAGATATTGGATGAAAATGTGCTGCAGTCCGTCACAAACCTGAGGCTTGGGAGACGTTGGACCTTTCAACAGGACAATGATCCCAAGCATACCTCCAAGTCCACTAGAGCATGGTTGCAGATTAAAGGCTGGAACATTTTGAAGTGGCCATCGCAGTCACCAGACTTAAATCCGATTGAGAACCTCTGGTGGGACTTAAAGAAAGCAGTTGCAGCGCGCAAGCCTAAGAATGTGACTGAACTGGAGGCTTTTGCCCATGAAGAATGGGCGAAGATACCCGAAGATCGCTGCAAGACACTTGTGTCAAGCTATGCTTCACGTTTAAAAGCTGTTATAACTGGAAAAGGATGTTGTACTAAGTACTAAGATTGAATGTCACTTGGGGGTTGAATAAAACTGATAATGATGTGAGCACAGAAAAGACATTTGTGGTTATTTCATTATAAATGTTATGTTATATTTGTCTGACTTGCAAGTGCCTCTTTGATTTAATTGTAAACAAGATGACTGAAATGATCAAAATCAATGTCAAACTGGCCAAAACACTCAATTTCAGTGGGGGTTGAATAATTTTGAACACAACTGTATCTACAGGGGTCGAGGAGCTCAGTATATCTAATATATATGGTCCCAATGGGGATAACAAGTCCTTTTTTACCAATCTAGCAGGGAAAATAGCGGAGGAATAAAATCATTGGAGGGGATTTTAACACAGTGGTAAAACCCGAAGAAGATACAAATAGTACACGGTCTGGTTCAAGACAGTATAATGCGGGGGATAGAGTTCTGGAACCCTTTTTGGATGATACAGCCCTATTAGATGTGTGGCGGTGTAGAAACCCAAACAGTAGAGAGTATACTTTCTACTCGCACGTTCATGACTCTTGGTCTAGGATTGACTATCTTCTGATAAGCAAACAATTACAATACCGGGTAAGAGATACCCGCATTCAAGACCTAATCATTTCTGACCATGCGCCAGTCTCTGTCACCCTTCTAGACCAACAGTCAAGGGGCACAGATTACTTGTGGCGCTTCCCTTCTTACCTATACACTGCCAAAAACTTTAAAGATATAATAAGGGGTTGGTACTTGGAATATGCGGGAGATAACGTGGCTCATTTGGACACACCATCTGTCTTTTGGGAGACAGCAAAAGTGGTCCTTAGGGGTCGCTTTATGGCATATATGGGTGGACTTAAGAAAAAGGTGAACCTCCAGCTTCAGACAGTTAGAGCTTCTCTCAGGCACGCATTTACAAATTATTTAACAATGCCTACCCCACATGCCCAAAAAAAATGGCAAGACGCAATGAACGAGTACGAACTCTGGTATGAGAGGAGAGCGCAACTAGATATGTCGCGAGCAGAGGGCGAAATTTTTTAGGGGTGGGAACAAGGTAGATTGTTATCTACTTTGGTTAAAAATTCCAGGAAACAACAGCATATTCTAAGACTAGCTGATGAACAGGGAAGAGTGCATGACAAGCTTGATAAAATAGTTTCCATCTTAGGCGATTTCTATGCCTCACTTTATAAGGACCCGGGTCCCATGGACTCCATATCTGAATTCTTCTTGAAGTGTACGACACTGCCAACACCTAATGCGGAACAATTAGAAATACTATATGCACCTATAACTGAAAGTGAGACGCTAGAGACTATTGAAAGACTATGTCTGCATAAAGCCCCAGGCCCAGATGGGTACACTGGGGAATTTTACAAACTTCTCGGGGATGATATTAAAGACATATTAACCAAAGTCTTCAATTGCCTGTTGTCGGGTTCTCCCCTCTCACCATCTGAAAATATAGCCTACATAAAGTTAATACCTAAGCCAGGAAAGAACCCAGAATTACCTGCCTCATATCGACCAATATCACTAATTAACGTGGACACCAATTTGGTAGCTAAGATTATGGCGGACAGATTGGCGAACATCATGCCAGATCTGATCTCGCCGTCACAATCCGGTTTTATAAAAGGCAGATCAGCGGTCTCTAATATAAGGAAGGTACTAACAGTCTTAGATACAGTACAATGGAACATGGATAGATATCAAGCGCCAGCACTGTTGGCAGTAGATGCAGAAAAAGCGTTCGATAATGTTAGATGGTATTGGTTGGGAAGAGTCCTAGATGAGATGAAAATTATGGGTCCCTTCGAATGCTTTTGTCCGCACTATATAATGCCCCGAGAGCCAGGATTTCTCTATCTGGTTTCTTGTCTGCCCTATTCACGCTTTTTAAGGGTACCCGTCGAGGATGCCCCCTCTCACCTCTCTTATTCAACTTGGCGCTAGAACCCCTGATACGCATATTAGAGGAAGGGAATATATTACAAGGGATCAAAATGGGCCAGAAAGAGGTTCGCACATCTTTATTTGCAGATGACCTGCTCCTATTCATGGCAGATCCGACTGAGCATCTGGAGGGGGTATTGGAATTATTGCACTCCTTTGGTCCAGTTTCTGGCTTTAAAATAAACGTAGACAAATGTGTACTTATGCCCCTAGGAGTCAGGAAGGTAGAATCCAAATGGCCTTATCCAGGCTGCCCAATCGCAGTATCTGAGAATTATATCACCTATCTGGGAATAAAAATTGGGAAAACCCCCGCTTCCCTTTATAATCTTAACTATCCGCCGTTATTTAAAACCATCAATAGAGAATTGGAAAGATGGAGAAACCTTCCATTATCGCTGACGGGAAGGGGTCATTTAATAAAAATGATATGCTTCCCAAAATTGTGATACCCCCTCCAGACATTACCATTGTTACTGAAGCATTCGGATGTTAAAATTCTTAACTCAGCGTTCACAAAGTTTTTATGGGCAGGGAAACGGCCAAGAATAGCATGGTTTAAATTGATGCTACCCAGAGACAGAGGAGGCCTGAACTTGCCAAATATTAGAATGTACAACCTTGCATGCCTGTTCAGGCACTGCATTGACTGGGTCTACAAAACCCATCATCATTCCAATTATGCATTAGAACAACAACTAGATATAAGATGGCCCTTGGTGAATCTACTACACTCTAAGGCCTCATGCACACGACCGTTGTTTTATTTTGTGTCCGTTGTTCCATTTTTCGTGATTTTCTGTGGACCCATTGACTTTTAATGGGTCCGTTGAAAACTCCGCTAATGCACCGTTTGTCATCCGCGTCCATGATCCGTGGTTCCAGTCCGTCAAAAAAATATAACCTGTCCTATTATTTTCGCGGAAAACGGTTCGCGGACCCATCCAAGTCAATGGAACGCTAAAAAACACGGAGGCACACAAGATCGTCATCCGTGTCCGCGTCCGTTTTTTCCTATCATTTGCATATCTGGTGATACTCCAAAAATGAAGGAAGACACACGGAAACAAAAACGAAAACGGATCACGGAACAACGGAACCCCATTTTGCGGAACAGAACACAACAACGGTCGTGTGCATGAGGCCTGAGGCCTAAGAGACAGGTTTTACCGCCTAATTTAAAACACTCAATTACCATTAGGGACACGATGATAGCTTGGAAGGAGACTCGGAAACTTTCCAAAAGGTCCTACTTGCTTTCTAGGGAGGTTAACACCCAGAGTTCCCTCAAGGCACTCAGAATAAAATGTTCAAAACCTGGAAAGAACTGGGTATTGTTACTCTCCTGGACTTACTTCACGTGCCAGAGAAAAGATATTTGACATTCTCAGAGTTGTCTACCAAATATAACCTAAGTGCAGGCCATTACCTGGCCTATCAACAGGTTATCAGTTTCTGCAAACATAGGTTACTGGATGTATCGCAGGAATGCACTAACTCGTCACTAATTTTCTCTATGAGACAGGGTGGTGCAAAATATTTGCTCTCGGATATCTATAACATGCTCAGGGATACTTGCGACAAAAAGATGTCAAATACGCTATTTAAAAAATGGGGAAAAAAACTGGGCATGACTCTTCCTGCTGAGGATATCCTGCAGGGATGGAACAGGATATGTAGGGCGGTTCCGTGTGAGAGATGGAGAGAGTCACACTTTCGTCTGATCCACCAGGCCATATATGCATTCAACATAGTTAAAAAGAAGGCAGACCAAAACTACATCACGGCGTGTCCAAAATGTGATCTGATGGGGGCAGACTTGGTCCACTGTAGCTGGTCATGTCCCAAGGTACAATACTACTGGGAGCTGATTGTTGGATGGATAGCAAAGGCATGGGGGATCTCACTGCCTCTCTCCGGAGATTGTCCTTTTTCATATCTTAAATGATACACCTAAACCCAATTTGATCGTGGATGTGGCCCTTTTGGTCTCCTTGAGATGCCTTCTGAGGCAATGGGTAGAAAAGCGAGTCCCTTCGCTTCAAGAGGTTTTATCTCAAATGTCTTATTTCATGTATATTGACAAATTAGATACCGAAACTCAAAAAGACAAAAAAACGACAATAAATGGAGGCGCTTTATTGTAAATCATGTCACTCAGTCGGACATAACGAAAATCGTGCAGACCTTTCAATACACAGAATGGCATGCCACAGAGGCTCTAAGAGGTACCTTGGGGAAGCTCAATATAGGCGATTAATGTGGAGGGACCTTTGACTTTGAATTTAAATTAGTAAAATTTGGGAAATTTCGGTGAAATAACAGACATCCTAGGGGGCTAGGGAGGGTGGGGGGTGGGAAAGGTTCTAACTTTAACTTTTGTTCTTATATCTCCAAAATGTTATTGGTTTGTCATTGATTTATTTGACATGGAAAATATTTGTGCACATTTTGCTATGATTAGTGGTGTGACGGTATCACTGTATCTCACCGCCTTGTAATTCCTTAATTCCAAATAGTTGAAGAATCCCCCATTCGCCAAATGAGAAATCGCGGGTAGCGCTGAATAATTCCACATATGAGCCAAAACTGAATACTGGAACAGACTTTACTGGAAGCAACACCGCATTCAAAAATACAATTTATTTTTATCCCCTGCTCCCATGCAAGGGAGACACCCACAATAAACATACATTAACCCATAACACAAAGGTTACAACCCACATAACATCCTCCCCTCTGCCTGTGGTACAATTATGGTACACAATGGTTAACATAATTATCACAGGCAGGACAATACACAATGTCTTCTGTCCTGGAGACAACCGAGGTGCAATTCAACTATCTCTCAGGACAAAGGGGAATCTCCAATACACATGGGAAGACAATAGGACAGACATCACTACTCCACTATACAATGTCCCACCCTTTACAATACACATAGACATGTAACACATCCCAAAATGGCACGAATTAGACCAGGGGTTCAAAAGTTTGTAAAAGTCTTTTAAGCAGGGAGAGGAAAACATGCGGACAACCATAGTAGGGCATCCTTCACAAGTGTATGTTGCTTTTGCTTACCATTGACTCTCTGAAAGTGCACAAAATAAAAATATTTTGAAAAAATAAAATAAAAAATAGTTATTAATTTACAATCCCCATGTGTCTACTTCATGTTTGGATCATTTTGGGAATTATATTTAATTTTTTGGGGATGTTACAAGGCTTAGAAGCTAGAATTTTTCAGAAATTTTCAAAACCCCAATTTTTAGGGACCAGTTCAGGTCTGAAGTCACTTTGCGAGGCTTACTTAATAGAAACCACCCAAAAATGACCCCATTCTAGAAACTACACCCCTCAAGGTATTAAAAAATTATTTTACAAACTTTGTTAACCCTTTAGGTGTTGCACAAGAGTTATTGCCAAATGGGGATGAAATTTGAGAATTTCATTTTTTTGCCAAATTTTCAATTTTAACCCATTTTTTTTACTAACAAAACAAGGGTTAATAACCAAACAAGACTGTATCTTTATTGCCCTCACTCTGCCGTTTACAGAAACACCCCATATGTGGTCGTACACTACTGTACGGCCACACAGTAGGGCGTAGAGGGAAAGGTGCGCCATATGTTTTTTGGAAGGCAGATTTTGCTGGACTGGATTATTTACACCATGTCCCATTTGAAGCCCCCCTGATGCACCCCTAGAGTAGAAACTCCCTAAAAGTGACCCCATCTAAGAAACTACACCCCTCAAGGTATTCAAAACTGATTTTACAAACGTCGTTAACCCTTTAGGTGTTGCACAAGAGTTATTGGCAAATGGGGAGGAAATTTGAGAATTTCATTTTTTTGCCAAATTTTCCATTTTGACTCATTTTTTCCACTAACAAAGCAAGGGTTAACAGCCAAACAAGACTGTATCTTTATTGCCCTGACTCTGCCGTTTACAGAAACACACCATATGTGGTCGTACACTACTGTACGGCCACACGGCGGGGCGTAGAGGGAAAGGAGCGCTTTGTGGTTTTTGGAGGGCTGATTTTTATGGACCGGTTTATTCACACCGTGTCCTGTTTCAACCCCCCTGATGCACGCCTGGAGTAGAAACTCCCTAAAAGTGACCCCATTTTGGAAACTACGGGATAAGGTGGCAGTTTTGTTGGGACTATTTTTAGGGTACATATGATTTTTGGTTGCTCTATATTACATTTTTGTGAGGCAAGGTTACCAAAAATTGAAATTCTGAAATTTCATCTCCATTTGCCATTAACTGTTGAGGAACACCTAAAGGGTTAATAAAGTTTGTAAAATCAGTTTCGAATACCTTGAGGGGTGTAGTTTCTTAGATGGGGTCACTTTTAGGGAGTTTTTACTCTAGGGGTGCATCAGGGGGGCTTCAAAAGGGACATGGTGTCAATAAAAAAGGCCATCAAAATCGGCCTTCCAGAAACCATGTCGGTCCTTTCCTTTTGCGCCCTGCCTTTTAGTGATACAGCAGTTTACGACCACAAATGTGGTGTTTCTGTAAACTGCACTATCAGGGTAATAAATTTTACGTTTTGTTTGGTTGTTAACCCTTGCTTTGTTACCGGAAAAAACGGATTGAAATGGAAATGTATCTCTAAAGTCTAAGAGTCATTTTTTTTTGTTTTGTTAGCCAATCATCGTATGTGGGGGCTCATTTTTTGCGGGATGAGAGGACGGTTTTATTGGCACTATTATGGGGGCTATATGACTTTTTGATCGCTTGCTATTAAACATTTTGTTCTGTAAGGTGACAAAAAAAATCTTTTGTTGCACAGTTTCTTTGTTTTTTTTTTGACCGTGTTAATCTTGGGGGTTGGGTCATGGGTAGGGATGAGCGAACCCGAACTGTATAGTTCGGGTTCGTACCGAATTTTGGGGTGTCCGTGACACGGACCCGAACATTTTCGTAAAAGTCCGGGTTCGGGTTCGGTGTTCGGCGCTTTCTTGGTGCTTTTTGAAAGGCTGCAAAGCAGCCAATCAACAAGCGCCATACTACTTGCCCCAAGAGGCCATCACAGCCTTGCCTACTATTGGCATGGCTGTGATTGGCCAGTGCAGCATGTGACCCAGCCTCTATATAAGCTTGGGTCGCGTAGCGCTGCACGTCACTCTGCTGATTCAAGCATAGGGAGAGGTTGCAGCTGCGACGTTAGGGCGAGATTAGGCAGATTAACTCCTCCAAAAGACTTCATTCTGTGATCGATCTGCAGCTGTGGATCATTGAAGTGCTAATATTGAATTGCTCACTTTTTTTAGGCTGCCCAGAGCGTTTTTATGTCACTTTTTTCTGGGGTGATCGGCGGCCATTTTGTTGCTTGTGGTGCGCCAGCACAAGCTACCACCAAGTGCATTTAACCATCAATAGTGTGGTTATTTTTTGCTATATCCTACATCAGCTGCAGGCTGAGCCTGTGTCACCCAAGTGCATTTAACCATCAACAGTGTGGTTATTTTTTGGCCATATACTACATCAGGTGCAGGCTGAGCCTGTGTCACCCAAGTGCATTTAACCATCAACAGTGTGGTTATTTTTTGGCCATATACTACATCAGGTGCAGGCTGAGCCTGTGTCACCCAAGTGCATTTAACCATCAACAGTGTGGTTATTTTTTGGCCATATACTACATCAGGTGCAGGCTGAGCCTGTGTCACCCAAGTGCATTTAACCATCAATAGTGTGGTTATTTTTTGGCCATATACTACATCAGGGGCAAGTTGAGCCTGTCACCCAGTGCCTAAAAAATAGACCTGACATTTATATTCCTCCAAATCAGTACTGTTTTAGCTGGTCAAGTTATTTGTAGTAACCGTAAAAGCACAGTTTTTGTTCTGGGTTGAAAAACTATTCCCAAATTTGCCATTCTCAAAATTAGTAGTTTCTGCTATATCAGGCCTACTTTAAATCTATCCCAAAAAGGATATCTTAGATTCAAGGTGCTGATAGTGTCATTCTGAAAAACTTAACAGACACGCTACCGTGCAGATACAAGTCTAATTCTGTGATTAAAGGTATTTCTGTCACAAGGCGTGTAAAAAATAGGCCTGACATTTCTATTCCTCCAAATCAGTACAGTTTTAGCTGGTCAAGTTATATTTAGTGACCGTAAAAGCACAGTTTTTGTTCTGGGTTGAAAAACTATTCCCAAATTTGCCATTCTCAAAATTAGTAGTTTCTGCTATATCAGGCCTACTTTAAATCTATCCCAAAAAGGATATCTTAGATTCAAGGTGCTGATAGTGTCATTCTGAAAAACTTAACACACACGCTACCGTGCAGATACAAGTCTAATTCTGTGATTAAAGGTATATCTGTCACACAGCGCGTAAAAAATAGGCCTCACATTTCTATTCAACCAAATCTGTACTGTTTTAGCTGGTCAAATTATTTGTAGTGACCGTAAAAGCACAGTTTTTGTTCTGGGTTTAAAAACTATTCCCAAATTTGCCATTCTCAAAATTAGTAGTTTCTGCTATATCAGGCCTACTTTAACTCTATCCCAAAAAGGATATCTTAGATTCAAGGTGCTGATAGTGTCATTCTGAAAAACTTAACACACGCTACCATGCAGATACAAGTCTAATTCTGTGATTAAAGGTATATCTGTCACACAGCGCGAAAAAAATAGGCCTCACATTTATATTCAACCAAATCTGTACTGTTTTAGCTGGTCAAATTATTTGTAGTGACCGTAAAAGCACAGTTTTTGTTCTGGGTTGAAAAAGTATTCCCAAATTTGCCATTTTCAAAATTGTGGTGAACGGGAACAATGAGGAAAACATCTAATAAGGGACGCGGACGTGGACATGGTCGTGGTGGTGTTAGTGGACCCTCTGGTGCTGGGAGTGGACGTGGCCGTTCTGCCACAGCCACACGTCCTAGTGTACCAACTACCTCAGGTCCCAGTAGCCGCCAGAATTTACAGGGATATTTGGTGGGGCCCAATGCCGTTCTAAGGATGGTAAGGCCTGAGCAGGTACAGGCATTAGTTAATTGGGTGGCCGACAGTGCATCCAGCACGTTCACATTATCTCCCACCCAGTCTTCTGCAGAAAGCGCACAGATGGCGCATGAAAACCAAGCCCATCAGTCTTTTACATCACCCCCATGCATATCAGGGAAACTGTCTGAGCCTCAAGTTATGCAGCAGTCTCTTATGATGTTTGAAGACTCTGCTGCCAGGGTTTCCCAAGGGCATCCACCTAGCCCTTCCCCAGGGGTGGAAGAGATAGAATGCACTAATGCACAACCACTTATGTTTCCTGATGATGAGGACATGGGAATACCACCTCAGCACGTCTCTGATGATGACGAAACACAGGTGCCAACTGCTGCGTCTTTCTGCAGTGTGCAGACTGAACAGGAGGTCAGGGAGGAAGACTGGGTGGAAGACGATGCAGGGGACAATGAGGTCCTAGACCCCACATGGAATGAAGGTCGTGCCACTGACTTTCAGAATTCGGAGGAAGAGGCAGTGGTGAGACCGAGCCAACAGCGTAGCAAAAGACAAAGAGGGAGCAGTGGGCAAAATCAGAACACCCGCCGCCAAGAGACTCCGCCTGCTACTGACCGCCGCCATCTGGGACCGAGCACCCCAAAGGCAGCTTCAAGGAGTTCCCTTGCATGGCACTTCTTTAAACAATGTGCTGACGACAAGACCCGAGTGGTTTGCACGCTGTGCCATCAGAGCCTGAAGCGAGGCATTAACGTTCTGAACCTTAGCACAACCTGCATGACCAGGCACCTGCATGCAAAGCATGAACTGCAGTGGAGTAAACACCTTAAAAACAAAGAATTCACTCAGGCTCCCCCTGCTACCTCTTCTGCTGCTGCCGCCTCGGCCTCTTCTGCTGCTGCCGCCGCCTCGGCCTCTTCCTCTTCCTCCGCCTCTGGAGGAACGTTGGCACCTGCCGCCCAGCAAACATGGGATGTACCACCAACACCACCACCTGCGTCACCAAGCATCTCAACCATGTCACACGGCAGCGTTCAGCTCTCCATCTCACAAACATTTGAGAGAAAGCATAAATTCCCACCTAGCCACCCTCGATCCCTGGCCCTGAATGCCAGCATTTCTAAACTACTGGCCTATGAAATGCTGTCATTTAGGCTGGTGGACACAGACAGCTTCAAACAGCTCATGTCGCTTGCTGTCCCACAGTATGTTGTTCCCAGCCGGCACTACTTCTCCAAGAAAGCCGTGCCTTCCCTGCACAACCAAGTGTCCGATAAAATCAAGTGTGCACTGCGCAATGCCATCTGTGGCAAGGTCCACCTAACCACAGATACGTGGACCAGTAAGGACGGCCAGGGACGCTATATCTCCCTAACTGCACACTGGGTAAATGTAGTGGCGGCTGGGCCCCAGGCGGAGAGCTGTTTGGCGCACGTCCTTCCGCCGCCAAGGATCGCAGGGCAACATTCTTTGCCTCCTGTCTCCTCCTCCTCCTACTCAGCTTCCTCCTCCTCTTCTTCCACCTGCTCATCCAGTCAGCCACACACCTTCACCACCAACTTCAGCACAGCCCGGGGTAAACGTCAGCAGGCCGTTCTGAAACTCATATGTTTGGGGGACAGGCCCCGCACCGCACAGGAGTTGTGGCGGGCTATAGAACAACAGACGAGTGGTTGCTGCCGGTGAGCCTGAAGCCCGGCCTGGTGGTGTGCGGTAATGGGCGAAATCTCGTTGCAGCTCTGGGACTAGCCGGTTTGACGCACATCCCTTGCCTGGCGCATGTGCTGAATTTGGTGGTGCAGAAGTTCATTCACAACTACCCCGACATGTCAGAGCTGCTGCATAAAGTGCGGGCCGTCTGTTCGCGCTTCCGGCGTTCACACCCTGCTGCTGCACGCCTGTCTGCGCTACAGCGTAACTTCGGCCTTCCCGCTCACCGCCTCATATGCGATGTGCCAACCAGGTGGAACTCCACCTTGCACATACTGGACAGACTGTGCGAGCAGCAGCAGGCCATAGTGGAGTTTCAGCTGCAGCACGCATGGGTCAGTCGCACTGCGGAACAGCACCACTTCACCACCAATGACTGGGCCTCCATGCGAGACCTGTGTGCCCTGTTGCGCTGTTTCGAGTACTCCACCAACATGGCCAGTGGCGATGACGCCGTTATCAGCGTTACAATACCACTTCTATGTCTCCTTGAGAAAACACTTAGGGCGATGATGGAAGAGGAGGTGGCCCAGGAGGAAGAGGAGGAAGAGGGGTCATTTTTAGCACTTTCAGGCCAGTCTCTTTGAAGTGACTCAGAGGGAGTTTTTTTGCAACAGCAGAGGCCAGGTACAAATGTGGCCAGACAGGGCCCACTACTGGAGGACGAGGAGGACGAGGATGAGGAGGAGGTGGAGGAGGATGAGGATGAGAGGATGAGGATGAAGCATGTTCACAGCGGGGTGGCACCCAAAGCAGCTCGGGCCCATCACTGGTGCGTGGCTGGGGGGAAACACAGGACGATGACGATACGCCTCCCACAGAGGACAGCTTGTCCTTACCTCTGGGCAGCCTGGCACACATGAGCGACTACATGCTGCAGTGCCTGCGCAACGACAGCAGAGTTGCCCACATTTTAACGTGTGCGGACTACTGGGTTGCCACCCTGCTGGATCCCCGGTACAAAGACAATGTGCCCACCTTACTTCCTACACTGGAGCGTGATAGGAAGATGCGCGAGTACAAGCGCACGTTGGTAGACGCGCTACTGAGAGCATTCCCAAATGTCACAGGGGAACCAGTGGAAGCCCAAGGCGAAGGCAGAGGAGGAGCAAGAGGTCGCCAATGCAGCTGTGTCACGGCCAGCTCCTCTGAGGGCAGGGTTAGCATGGCAGAGATGTGGAAAAGTTTTGTCACCACGCCACAGCTAACTGCACCACCACCTGATACGGAACGTGTTAGCAGGAGGCAACATTTCACTAACATGGTGGAACAGTACCTGTGCACACCCCTCCACGTACTGACTGATGGTTCGGCCCCATTCAACTTCTGGGTCTCCGGGGCCTAAATATGTGACAGTGGCCTGTTCCAGTGGTGGGTGACGTGAAGCCTGATTCTCTGCTATGACATGAAGACTGATTCTGTGCTGACATGAAGCCAGATTCTCTGTTACGCGACCTCTCTCCTCTGCCTGGGTGCCTGGGCCTAAATATGTGACAGTGGCCTGTTCCAATGGTGGGTGACATGAAGCCTGATTCTCTGCTATGACATGAAGACTGATTCTGTGCTGAGATGAAGCCAGATTCTCTGTTACGGGACCTCTCTCCTCTGTCTGGGTGCCGGGGCCTAAATATGTGACAGTGGCCTGTTCCAGTGGTGGGTGACGTGAAGCCTGATTCTCTGCTATGACATGAAGACTGATTCTGTGCTGACATGAAGCCTGAATCTCTGTTACGGGACCTCTCTCCTCTGCCTGGGTGCCTGGGCCTAAATATGTGACAGTGGCCTGTTCCAGTGGTGGGTGACGTGAAGCCTGATTCTCTGCTATGACATGAAGACTGATTCTCTGCTGACATGAAGCCTGAATCTCTGTTATGGGACCTCTCTCCTCTGCCTGGGTGCCTGGGCCTAAATATGTGACAGTGGCCTGTTCCAGTGGTGGGTGACGTGAAGCCTGATTCTCTGCTATGACATGAAGACTGATTTTCTGCTGACATGAAGCCTGAATCTCTGTTATGGGACCTCTCTCCTCTGCCTGGGTGCCTGGGCCTAAATATGTGACAGTGGCCTGTTCCAGTGGTGGGTGACGTTAAGCCTGATTCTCTGCTATGACATGAAGACTGATTCTGTGCTGACATGAAGCCAGATTCTCTGTTACGGGACCTCTCTCCTCTGTCTGGGTGTTTGGGCCTAAATATGCTACAGTGGCCTGTTCCAGTGGTGGGTGACGTGAAGCCTGATTCTCTGCTATGACATGAAGACTGATTCTCTGCTGACATGAAGCCTGAATCTCTGTTATGGGACCTCTCTCCTCTGCCTGGGTGCCTGGGCCTAAATATGTGACAGTGGCCTGTTCCAGTGGTGGGTGACGTGAAGCCTGATTCTCTGCTATGACATGAAGACTGATTCTCTGCTGACATGAAGCCTGAATCTCTGTTATGGGACCTCTCTCCTCTGCCTGGGTGCCTGGGCCTAAATATGTGACAGTGGCCTGTTCCAGTGGTGGGTGACGTGAAGCCTGATTCTCTGCTATGACATGAAGACTGATTCTCTGCTGACATGAAGCCTGAATCTCTGTTATGGGACCTCTCTCCTCTGCCTGGGTGCCTGGGCCTAAATATGTGACAGTGGCCTGTTCCAGTGGTGGGTGATGTGAAGCCTGATTCTCTGCTATGACATGAAGACTGATTCTCTGCTGACATGAAGCCTGAATCTCTGTTATGGGACCTCTCTCCTCTGCCTGGGTGCCTGGGCCTAAACATGTGACAGTGGCCTGTTCCAGTGGTGGGTGACGTGAAGCCTGATTCTCTGCTATGACATGAAGACTGATTCTCTGCTGACATGAAGCCTGAATCTCTGTTATGGGACCTCTCTCCTCTGCCTGGGTGCCGGGGCCTAAATATGTGACAGTGGCCTGTTCCAGTGGTGGGTGACGTGAAGCCTGATTCTCTGCTATGACATGAAGACTGATTCTCTGCTGACATGAAGCCTGAATCTCTGTTATGGGACCTCTCTCCTCTGCCTGGGTGCCTGGGCCTAAATATGTGACAGTGGCCTGTTCCAGTGGTGGGTGACGTGAAGCCTGATTCTCTGCTATGACATGAAGACTGATTCTCTGTTGACATGAAGCCTGAATCTCTGTTATGGGACCTCTCTCCTCTGCCTGGGTGCCTGGGCCTAAATATGTGACAGTGGCATGTTCCAGTGGTGGGTGACGTGAAGCCTGATTCTCTGCTATGACATGAAGACTGATTCTCTGCTGACATGAAGCCTGAATCTCTGTTATGGGACCTCTCTCCTCTGCCTGGGTGCCTGGGCCTAAATATGTGACAGTGGCCTGTTCCAGTGGTGGGTGACGTGAAGCCTGATTCTCTGCTATGACATGAAGACTGATTCTCTGCTGACATGAAGCCTGAATCTCTGTTATGGGACCTCTCTCCTCTGCCTGGGTGCCTGGGCCTAAATATGTGACAGTGGCCTGTTACAGTGGTGGGTGACGCAAAGCCAGATTCTCTGCTATGGCATGAAGACTGATTCTCTGCTGACGTGAAGCCAGATTCTCTGCTATGGGACCTCTCTCCAATTGATATTGGTTTATTTTTATATATTTTATTTTAATTTTAATTCATTTCCCTATCCACATTTGTTTGCAGGGGATTTACCTACATGTTGCTGCCTTTTGCAGCCCTCTAGCTCTTTCCTGGGCTGTTTTACAGCCTCTTTAGTGCCGAAAAGTTCGGGTCCCCATTGACGTCAATGGGGTTCGGGTTCGGGACGAAGTTCGGGTCGGGTTCGGATACCGAACCCGAACATTTCCGGGAAGTTCGGCCAAACTTCTCGAACCCGAACATCCAGGTGTTCGCTCAACTCTAGTCATGGGGTATTTTTATAGAGGAGATTCTTACGGACACGGCGATACCTAATTTGTATACTTTTTAAAAATTATTTTAGTTTTTACAATTTTTTTGGGTGTCTCAAGTCTGAGAACCATAGTTTTTTTTATCCGATTGTCAGTAGCTACATTGGGATATAAATTTAGTACTCTATGGAAGTATGGTACTCCCTGAAGCAACCAATAATTCAGAGGCCCGGATGATCGGGGCACATGTCACATTGAGTAGTGGTGTCCTTCCATATCCCCCTCCTGTGACACACTCTGCACCCTTTTTGGGTTTGTCCCTTCTTTCCAGTATGGGGGACCACACCTGGAAAGTGTTGGCCAGGGACGATCCGGGCGCCTCCAGTTCCTGAGGTACTCTGGCCTGCTCTTTCCCGGTCCGAAAAGATCAGGGCCTTGAGGACTGCCTCATAGAACTGAAGGATTGTCCCTGTGTTGCCAGCGCTCCGGGACAGCAAAAAAGAGTTGTACATGGCAACCTGCACCAAGTAGACCGCAACTTTTTTGTACCATGCCCGGGTTTTGCGCATGGCATTATATGGCTTGAGGACTTGATCAGAGAGATCAACTCCTCCCATATACCGATTGTAGTCGACGATACAATCGGGCTTTAGGACCGTTGCCGCGGTACCGCGCACAGGGACAGGGGTGATGCCGTTACCATGAATTGTGGACAGTACAAGGACATCCCTCTTGTCCTTATATCTGACCAGCAACAGGTTTCCAGTGGTAAGGGCACGGGTCTCACACCTGGGGATAGGTACCTGGAGGGGGTGGGCAGGGAGGCCGCGTTGATTTTTCCGCACTGTCCCACAAGCGGACGTGGATCTGGCGGCGAGGGACTGGAACAAGGGGATACTAGTATAAAAGTTATCCACGTAAAGGTGGTAACCCTTATCTAGCAGTGGGTGCAAAAGGTCCCACACAAGTTTCCCGCTAACACCCAGAGTGGGAGGACATTCTGGGGGTTGAATACAGGAATCTTGCCCCTCGTACACACAAAACTTGTAAGTGTACCCTGAGGTACTCTCACAAAGTTTGTACAGCTTCATGCCATACCTCGCCCGCTTTGAGGGAACATTCTGGCGGAAAATGAGTTTCCCCTTGAAAGCAATGAGAGATTAATCAACCGCGACCTCCCTTCCAGGTACATAGGACTGTATAAATTTGGCCCCAAAGTGATCGATGACCGGCCGTATCTTATACAGATGGTTATAGGCAGGATCACCTCGAGGGGGGGGGGATGGGGGGTGGGGGGGGGGGGGGGGGGGGGACGACATGTTGCATTATCTGAATAATGCAGGCATTTCCGGATGGCCTCAAACCGGGAGCGTGTCATGGCCGTACTGTAAAGTGGGGTCTGGTAGAGGATGTCCCCACTCCAGTAATGCCTGACACTAGGTTTCTTGACTAAGCCCATATGCAGCACGAGGCCCCAAAATCCTATAAAACCCTATCAAGCTATTAAAATCCTAATAAAATCCTAATAAAGTCCTATTAAAATCCTATAAAACCCTATCAAACTATTAAAATACTATTAAAATCCTAATAAATCCTAATACATTCCTATTAAAATCTTTAAAACCCTATCAAGCTATTAAAATCCTAATACATTCTTATTAAAATCCTATAAAACCCACTATCTAGCTATGAGGCTAACTTTCTATCTATCTTAAAATATCTATCTATCTATCTATCTATCTATCTATCTCTTATCTATCTTCAGCTATTCTATCAATCTATCTATCTATCTATCTATCTATCTATCTATCTATCCATCAATATATCTATCTTTCTTGAAAAAGGTTCTATTTCAACTGCCGACCAAATCTAGCGCCCGTTATTGTAACGGCATAATGTCTAGTTATTTAGAAATATGTAATTGTAGGGACAAACAGCTGACATAAATATCCATGTGTCAGTTATTCATTTATATCTTAATTTCTAGGAAGAAATAACAGAGGAACAATATAGAGTTCTAAGAAATAAATTAAGTAATAAAGTGCAAATGCATCAAAGTGTAACATCATTAAAAACATAATTCATCTGTGACCATGATCATAGCAGGATTGAATGTGAACGTCATCAAATAAAGTGCATAGCGTGATAAACACAGTAATAGTATTAATGTGAATACATAATTGTCAATAAATATATAAAAAAAGTGCACAGTGGATATCTGTCACGGATGTAGTAGGGGAGAACACCAAAAGACAACAAGAAGGAAGGGGAAAGACACTAGGCCTCACCGCTAGGGAAGGAAAAGGTTCGCCACCTATAAAACCCTGCTCCTGGCCCTAACTCCTATCTGTATGGTCACCTCTCGATGGTAGAGATACGCATACACAGGAACCTAGGAAACCCTGGTGACCCTCAGATGCCCTAAAGATAATGACAGGGCAGAGACCACCCGTTCCTTCCCTGGTGAAGGAACTAGCGTCTCACTGAGGCCTAGTAAACAACCGGGGGGAGGGGATACAAAACACAACAAGCGGAACACTTCACTTCAGAGGATGATGGATGAACAGGACTTCAACACGAACCACACTCCAGCTCTTCCAAGACCAAATGAAGCTATCCCAAGCAAGGAGTGATGGGAAAAGTCAGACTAAATAGGGCGAGTAAAAGGTCACATGATCCACACCTGAACAGGAGGTGTGGACATACCAGCAACATATAGACAAACTGAAACCGATAGAGGTTGTCAGATCACTAATGCGTAGATAATCTTTCAGACCTTCTGAGACCTGTCACAGATGTGACAGTACCCCCCCTTCTACGGATGACCTCCGGGCACCCAGGACCAGCCTTATCAGGATGAGCTCTGTGGAATGCTCTCACCAGACGACTAGCATTAGCATCGGTCGCTGGAACCCACATCCTCTCCTCTGGTCCGTACCCTCTCCAATGAATGAGATACTGGAGGGATCTCCGGAGAACTCGGGAGTCCACAATCCTGCTGATCTGAAATTCTAAATTGCCGTCCAACATGACAGGAGCGGGAGGCAAGGATGATGGCTCAACAGGTTCGACACATTTCTTTAGCAACGATTTATGAAATACGTTATGGATTTTCAATGCCTGAGGAAGTTCAAGACGGGTGGCTACAGGGTTAACAATGGCAGTGATCTTATATGGACCAATAAATCTTGGGCCCAACTTCCAAGAAGGTACCTTAAGTTTAATGTTTCTTGTAGACAACCACACAGAATCACCCACTCTCAGGTCTGGACCACTCATACGTCACCTGTCAGCAGCACGCTTATACCTATTGCCCATCTTTTTCAAGTTATTTTGGATTTTCCGCCAAATAGAAGACAAAGAAGAGGAAAATCGTTCCTCCTCAGGAATGCCAGATTTTGAGCACCAGAAAATGTACCAAACTGTGGATGGAACCCATATGCCCCAAAAAACTGCGACTTATCAGTGGATTCCTGTCTACGGTTATTTATAGCAAACTCAGCTAACAACAAAAATGAAGACCACTCTTTCTGATTCTCTGAAACAAAACATCTCAAGCAAGTCTCCAGATTCTGATTAGTGCGCTCCGTCTGTCCGTTTGACTGAGGATGAAAAGCCGAAGAGAAGGACAATTGTACACCCAGACGAGTACAGAACGCTTTCCAGAATCTGGAAACAAACTGAGTCCCTCTATCGGACACCACATGAGAGGGAATTCCATGTAGTTTCACGATGTTCTCGACAAACACCTGTGCAAGAGTTTTAGCATTGGGTAGACTAGGTAATGCAATAAAGTGTGCCATTTTACTAAAACCATCTACAACCACCAGAATCACAGTTTTTCCCGAATAATTCGGTAAATCCGTGATAAAATCCATGGACAAATGGGTCCAAAGTCTGGACAGGATGGGCAATGGAAGCAGAGATCCGGAAGGCCGAGTATGTGTCACCTTAGCACGTGCACAGGTACCACAGGCTGACACATAGTCCTCAACACACTTACGCAAACCCAGCCACCAAAATCTGTGAGAGATGAGATCGACAGTCGATCTGCTCCTAGGGTGCCCAGCAAGCACCATACAGTGATGAAGACTTGAGGGACAGGCGATCCATTATTATAGTAGAATGCAGTATACATTTGCATTGGGTTACCACTTTTATGGAAATTATGATCATCGACACCCCTGCCACTGACTCTGTACCTCCCTTGCCCCTTATTGGGACCTGGGTGACACGGACTCGTGACGGGTTGGTTTGTCCATAAGGCTAAGAAGTATACAATGTACTGCTCTGATTAAGTCTATCCGTGACTTTGCCTTGTTCGGGAGGGATCTGGGGTCACAGCAATGTGACACCCTGATGTCCCTTCCCTATTGTTGTTGGGAGTATGCTCCGAGTTTTACTTGAATGCTCCCTTTACAACCCTGGGATCATGACACGGAGCAGATATGCTGACAGGTCTGGTAAGGGAGGTATGTGCGGTTTGACATACCGTGATACCCCCTGATACAGACATTCCGGCACGGAGACTGGTGGTTGCCCGTCAGTCTTCCGTTTGCGGATCAGCTTTTGTCTGCTTAAACTGTGGAACTTTAAACACATTCAGTGTGGTTTTGCAATTTCATACAAGGGACTTGACGGCCTGTATGGGCATGAGCATCCGCTCTGGATGACAGATAGTCAGAGGCCATTTTTGTTGTGGTTGCCACACCCCATACATTGTCTCTTGTCTCGCGAGAGCACGTGTAGCGGCGCACCTTAGATAGATAGATAGATAGATAGATAGTTAAATTGTTAGTTAGATGGATAGATAGAAAGATAGTGGAAAGATAGATAAGTAGATAGAAACATATATACTGTAGATAGAGTGATAGAAAGATAGATAGATAGATACATACATTGTTAGATAGCTGTATAGATAGAAAAATAGTTAACTAGATAGAAAAATAGATAAATTGTTAGATACAGTTGCAAGAAAAAGTATGTGAACCCTTTAGAATGATATGGATTTCTGCACAAATTGGTCATAAAATGTGATCTGATCTTCATCTAAGTCACAAAAAAATACAATCACAGTCTGCTTAAACTAATAACACACAAATAATTAAATGTTACCATGTTTTTATTGAACACACCATGTAAACATTCACAGTGCAGGTGGAAAAAGTATGTGAACCCTTGGATTTAATAACTGGTTGAACCTCCTTTGGCAGCAATAACTTCAACCAAACATTTCCTGTAGTTGCGATCAGACGTGCACAATGGTCAGGAGTAATTCTTGACCATTCCTCTTTACAGAACTGTTTCAGTTCAGCAATGTTCTTGGGATGTCTGGTGTGAATCGCTTTCTTGAGGTCATGCCACAGCATCTCAATCGGGTTGAGGTCAGGACTCTGACTGGGCCACTCCAGAAGGCGTATTTTCTTCTGTTTAAGTCATTCTGTTGTTGATTTACTTCTATGCTTTGGGTCGTTGTCCTGTTGCAACACCCATCTTCTGTTGAGCTTCAGCTGGTGGACAGATGGCCTTAAGTTCTCCTGCAAAATGTCTTGATAAACTTGGGAATTCATTTTTCCTTCGATGATAGAAATCCGTCCAGGCCCTGACGCAGAAAAGCAGCCCCAAACCATGATGCCCCCACCACCATACTTCACAGTTGGGATGAGGTTTTTATGTTGGTGTGCTGTGCCTCTTTTTCTCCACACATAGTGTTGTGTGTTTCTTCCAAACAACTCAACTTTGGTTTCATCTGTCCACAGAATATTTTGCCAGTACTGTGGTGGAACATCCAGGTGCTCTTGTGCAAACTGTAAACGTGCAGCAATGTGTTTTTTGGACAGCAGTGGCTTCCTCTGTGGTATCCTCCCATGAAATCCATTCTTGTTTAGTGTTTTACGTATCATAGATTCGCTAACAGGGATGTTAGCATATGCCAGAGACTTTTGTAAGTCTTTAGCTGACACTCTAGGATTCTTCTTCACCTCATTGAGCAGTCTGCGCTGTGCTCTTGCAGTCATCTTTACAGGATGGCCACTCCTAGGGAGAGTAGCAGCAGTGCTGAACTTTCTCCATTTATAGACAATTTGTCTTACCGTGGACTGATGAACAGCAAGGCTTTTGGAAATACTTTTATAACCCTTTCCAGTTTATGCATAGGTCTTCTGAGAGCTCTTTTGTGCGAGGCATCATTCACATCAGGCAATGCTTGTGAAAAGCAAACCCAGAACTGGTGTGTGTTTTTTATAGGGCTGGGCAGCTGTAACCAACACCTCCAATCTAATCTCATTGATTGGACTCCAGTTGTCTGACACCTCACTCCAATTAGCTCTTGGAGATGTCATTAGTCTAGGGGTTCACATACTTTTTCCACCTGCACTGTGAATGTTTACATGGTGTGTTCAATAAAAACATGGTAACATTTAATTCTTTGTGTGTTATTAGTTTAAGCAGACTGTGATTGTCTATTGTTGTGACTTAGATGAAGATCACATCACATTTTATGACCAATTTGTGCAGAAATCCACATCATTCCAAAGGGTTCAGATACTTTTTATTGCAACTGTAGATGGTTAGATAGATAGAAAGATAGTGGAAAGGTAGACAGTTAGTAGAAAGATTAATAGAATAGATAGATAGATAGATAGATAGATAGATAAATAAATAAATAGATAAATAGATAGATAAATTGTTAGATGGATAGATAGAAAGATAGTGGAAAGATAGACAGTTAGAAACATATATAGATAGCTCGATATATACTTTATATTACACTAAGGGCCTGATTTATCAAACTGGTTTGTCTTTATTTTGGAATAAATTGTGACTTTTCTGCCGTTTTATTAGTAAGACACATTTATTAGCAGTCTTCGACAGGCCAAATGTATTTTTTGTGCTTGCTAAAAGTCAACTTCAAATATCCCGCTGTTCATTGGCGTTCCTGTGGAGTTTGCTGTTTTTTGGCCTTATTTTTATAAACATTGTCTCAATTGCACTCTCCTCCTGATCTCCATTAGCTGGGGAAGATAAAAATAAGTAGGAATGTGATAGTTTGTCTGTGCTAAATTTATCATGTGCTTTCATAAATTAGTCTTGTAGAACACTACCTTTAGGCCTCATGCACACGACCGTTTCCGTTTTTTTTCGCGGACCCATTGACTTTCAATGGGTCCGTGGAAAAATCGGAAAATGCACCGTTTGGCTTCCGCGTCCGTGATCCGTTTTTCCAGTCCATGAAAAAAATATGACCTGTCCTATTTTTTTCACTGACAACGGTTCACGGACCCATTCAAGTCAATGGGTCCGTGAAAAATCACGGATGCACACAAGATAGTCATCCGCGTCCGTAATCCGTGTCCGTTTTTCCTATCATTTTCAATGCAAACTTGACTTAGTTTTTTTTTCACTTTTCATGTCCGTGGATCCTCCAAAAATCAAGGAAGACCCACATATGAAAAAACAGAAACCGTTTTTGCGGACCGCAAAAAAAAACGTCCGTGTGCATGAGGCCTTACACAAATAGACAAATGTGAAGACAAATTTAAAATTTTTCCCTGTTCATTAATCAGCCTCAGGCCTCATGCATACGACCGTATGTATTTTGCGGTCCGCAAAAAATACGGATGACGTATTCTGTATTTTGCTGAACAGAACAGCTGGCCCCTAATAACACAGTACTATCCTTGTCCGTAATGCGGACCATAATAGGACATGTTCTATTTTTTTGCGGAACGGAAATAAGTAAACGGAATGCACACGGAGTACCTTCTGTTTTTTTTTGCGGACCCATTGAAATGAATGGTTCCGTATACGGTCTGCAAAATAAACGGAACGGACATGGAATGAAAATATGTTTGTGTGCATGAGGCCTAAGAGAAGTAATAGATGTTTGGGTTGCAGACAAGTTAGACCTAATGTCACGAATACAGGGGAGGGGAGGGACACAGAACTAGGTCTCAAGGCTAGGGAGAGGGAAAAGGTCACCTCCTAGGAAGCCCCTAAACCTGGCCCTGACTCCTGTCAGAATGTATAGACCCTGAAGGTGGGAAAATACATACGCCGGAACCTAGACCCTAGGAGCCCTGAAATGACCTAGGTAGTGGCAGGGAATGAGACTTTTGGTTCATTCCCAGGTGAACGAACCAGCGTCTCCCTGAGGCCTAGTAACAACAAGAACAGGGGAACAAATACAAAGAGCAGTACAACTTATCTTATAGAAAATGGATGAGCAGGAATACAGTTAAGGTCCACACACCAACTTTTCCAAATCCAAGCAGAGAATATCAACCGCATGGTATGAAGTGTGAGACCAAACTAAGTAAGGAATGCAGTAATGACCACGGGCTGCACCTGGCAAGAGGTGTGGTCATTACCAAACCACAACACTGAGAATCAAGAGACTGTCAATTAACCTCATGTGCCGTCAGTCTCTCCGATCTTCTAACCTCTGTTACAGAAGGTACCATGACATTACCCCCTTCTACTTGTGACCTCCAGACACCCAGAACCGACCTTATCCGGAATAGCCCTGTGAAAGGCTTTCACAAGGCGACTGGCATTAACTTCGGCCACTGGAATCCACATTCTCTCCTCTTCACCGTCACCCTTCCAGTGAACGAGGTACTATAGGGATCTACAGAGAATTCGGGAGTCCACTATCCTGGCGATCTGAAATTCAAGATTCCCTTTCACCATGACAGGAAGTGGTGGCAGGGAGGACGGTTCAGCAGATTCAACATATCTCTCCAGTAATGATTTGTGGAAAACATTATGAATCTTTAAAGCCTGCGGAAGGTCAAGACGAAAGGCTTCTGGGTTAAGGCTACTTTCACACTAGTGGTACGGACCTCCGGCAGGCTGTTCCGTCATGCCCCATATTCTTTTGCATTGCGCCGAACTTTGACCCATGACACATCCATCAGGTGGGACAGGACAGCCAATTGAGACATTTCAGCACATGGACACACCCCCACCCTATAACAGAACCCAAACTGGCAGCCATTTTGCATTCTGTGTTTTGCCAGTGTAGGGAGAGGTTGCTTCGTGGAGCAAGGACAGACTGTTAGGGACACCAAACGCTAGCTAATAGGGCCACAAAAGTCCTTTTAAGGACTGGTATAGGTGTGCTATCAATAGGTGTGATATATTGAGGGGTGTGATATACTTATAATAAACTTTCTAACATAGAAAGTTTATCATAGTGCATTTGTATTGTGCAGCAGTTGTGTGCGGTTCTGCTGTGATACCGCAGCTATATAGTGGGACAAACGCTATTGGAATAACTAATTGCAACTGGTGTGATATACCTGTTGCCTCCCAAAAAAACTGATTGAGGGGTATGATATACCTATAATATACTTTCTAACATATAAAGTATATTATAGTGCACTTGTATTGTGCAGCAGTTGTGTGCGGTTCTGCTGCGATACCGCAGGTTTATAGAGGGACAAGCGTTATTGGAACAACTATTTGCAATGGGTGTAATATACCTGTTGCCCCCCAAAAAACTGATTGAGGGGTGTGATATACAGTACAGACCAAAAGTTTGGACACACCTTCTCATTCGAAGAGTTTTCTTTATTTTCATGACTATGAAAATTGTAGATTCACACTGAAGGCATCAAAACTATGAATTAACATATGTGGAATTATATACATAACAAACAAGTGTGAAACAACTGAAAATATGTCATATTCTAGGTTCTTCAAAGTAGCCACCTTTTGCTTTGATTACTGCTTTGCACACTCTTGGCATTCTCTTGATGAGCTTCAAGAGGTAGTCCCCTGAAATGGTTTTCACTTCACAGGTGTGCCCTGTCAGGTTTAATAAGTGGGATTTCTTGCCTTATAAATGGGGTTGGGACCATCAGTTGCGTTGAGGAGAAGTCAGGTGGATACACAGCTGATAGTCCTACTGAATAGACTGTTAGAATTTGTATTATGGCAAGAAAAAAGCAGCTAAGTAAAGAAAAACGAGTGGCCATCATTACTTTAAGAAATGAAGGTCAGTCAGTCAGCCGAAAAATTGGGAAAACTTTGAAAGGAAGGGCTATTTGACCATGAAGGAGAGTGATGGGGTGCTGCGCCAGATGACCTGGCCTCCACAGTCACCGGACCTGAACCCAATCGAGATGGTTTGGGGTGAGCTGGACCGCAGAGTGAAGGCAAAAGGGCCAACAAGTGCTAAGCATCTCTGGGAACTCCTTCAAGACTGTTGGAAGACCATTTCAGGGGACTACCTCTTGAAGCTCATCAAGAGAATGCCAAGAGTGTGCAAAGCAGTAATCAAAGCAAAAGGTGGCTACTTTGAAGAACCTAGAATATGACATATTTTCAGTTGTTTCACACTTGTTTGTTATGTATATAATTCCACATGTGTTAATTCATAGTTTTGATGCCTTCATAGTCATGAAAATAAAGAAAACTCTTTGAATGAGAAGGTGTGTCCAAACTTTTGGTCTGTGCTGTGCCTGCTTCCACAAAATACTGATTAAGGGGTTTGATTTTTATGCTTCCTCAAAATACTGATTGAGGGGTGCAATATACCTGCTTCCACCAACTATTGATTCAGGGGTTCTATATACCTGTTTCCACAAAATACGTCACCAGAGTTGGTTGAGTGGCTCACTCAGCCTTCCAATTCTGCACCCTCCTCATCCTCTGTATCTGCACCCTCCTCACTCTCTGCTGTGTGCACCCCAAAAGACACCACCACCACCACCACCATAGCCACTCCACTCGAGTCAGAGGAATTATTTTCCCATCTATTCCCTGACCTTTCTGATGCGCAGCCATTCTTGGCATCGGATGAGGAAGAGGAAGTAGCAATGACCGCCACCCAGCGGTCTGACGACAGTACCCAGATCTGCCCAAGGAGAGTGGTCCCCGCTGTTGCTGCCTACTCCGAGATCTCTAATGTCAGTGGTGGTGAAGGTGACGATGATGACGTGCCGATGGATGTCACGTGGGTGCCCACAAGAAAGGAAGAGGAAGGGAGTTCAGAGGGAGAGACGGAGCAGCAGGGAGGAGAAGGAGGAGAAGCAGGCAGAACTCGCAGTGCACAGGAGGCAAAAAGCAGACTACAAATGTATCTGGAGCAAGCCATCCACCATGGACGGTCACATCTTGCGCTCCCAGGACGCCGGTACATGGCTCCACAGTGTGGGCTTTTTTTAACGTGTCCGCTGCTGAAAATAGTGTTGCCATCTGCAGCCTGTGCTGTCAACGCATAAGTCGCGGTAAGCCCAACACTCACCTAGGGACGACTGCCTTAAGAAGGCACCTGGCGAAGAAACACCTATTGAAGTTAATGTTATATATTTTGACTGCGGCTAGGCGTTTGCTGGCAAGATTTTGGAAAAGGACAGATTGTCACGGGCTGAACTCATCAATAGTGTATTAGAAGTCAGATGCCTTGAACATATGTCGGCTACATTGCTTGCCTCGGTGGATAAATTTGACCGAGTCTGGAAGCAATGGGACATGGTGTTTGATGTTTCAAACTGATTGAGTCTCCACCTTACCCCACCCATCCTAATCCCTCATGTGTCAAGTCTTGTCACCCCCTTTTGTATGTCCGAATCTTTCTTACAATACATTTTGTATAACTCTACACAGTTAACGCGAAAATAGATACTTTGTTATTTTAGTAACCTATGGGCTTTTATTACAGTGCTGCTCATTCATGACTACTATATATGTATTCTCTCAGACTTATTCACTGTAAAGACCTATATACATAAAAATGTGACGTATACTATTTTTTGCTCAATGCCCTTAGTTATATCTTTGTACCATGAATAATGTACTCCAAACTCATGCTTTTTGTATGTACATGTTTATTCTTGGAAAAATCGTCAATAAAAAGACAATTGATAAAAAAAAAAGAAGGCACCTGGTCCCCCCATTACCGAGCCCAGTGGGAGCAACGCTGTCAGAACCCACAAAGCCACACTCCCGGTCCTGCCTCTTCTCCTTCTTCTTCTCCTCTCTCCTCCCATTCGTCCTCCACTCCACCTTCTGCCGTGCCTTCGTCACATTCATCTGGCAGAAGGCAGGCTTCCGTGGCCCAAATATTCGAGCATAAAAAGGTGATGACGCCGGATAACCCTCTTGCCCAACGGCTGACCACTGGCTTGTCGGAACTGCTAGCCCGCCAACTACTGCAATATAAACTGGTGGACTCAGAGGCCTTTAGAAAATTTGTGGCCATTGGCACACTGCAATGGAAGGTCCATGAAAGGAAATATTTCTCCCAGAAGGGCATCCCAGAGCTATACGGCCATGGTCAGTGGCAATTAAATATATCGCTGGCACACAGTGTCGGTGCCAAGCTACAACTGACCACAGACACATGGTCTAGCAAACACGGGCAGTGAAGGTACATAACTTTTACTGCCCACTGGGTGAACCTTCTGACGGCCATCAAGCATGTAACTCGTGGCTCCCGTGTGGATTTGGTGTTACCGCCACGGATTGCATGCAGGCCTGCCTCTTCTTCTCCTCCTCCTACTCCATCCTCCATCTCCTCCTCGGCTGACTCCTCCTTTTCCACTGCTACCGCCTCTTCTGCTGCGCCCCCCAAGCTCCCCAGAAACTATTCGATGTGCCAGGTAAGACGTTGCCATGCTTTGCTGCGGCTGTTGTGCCTGGAAGCCAAGAGCCACACCGGTCCTGCACTGCTTTAAGCTCTGCGATCACAGGCTGATCAGTGGCTAGCCCCGCTCAATTTGACAGTTGGTAAAGTGGTGTGCGACAACGGTGCTAATCTGCTGAGTGCGCTGAAACAGGCCAAAATGACACACATGCCGTGCATGGCACACGTCCTGAACTTAATCGTGCAGCAATTCGTTGCCAAATACCTCGGGGTCCAGGACGTTTTGCGGCAGTCCAGCAAAATCTCTGACCATTTTAGAAGATCTTACACGGCCATGGCTCGCCTTGCTGACATTCAGTGGCGACACCACCTGCCCATCAGACGTCTGATTTGTGACAGCCCACAGCGCTGTAACTCCACCTTGCATATGCTTGATAGGCTGCTCCAGCAGCAACGTGCCATTAACGACTACCTGTACGAACTCTTCAGCAGGACAGGTTCTAGGGAGCTCGGTTTCTTTTCACCGCGCCAATGGCTGCTCATGTGTGATGCATGCCATCTTCTGCAGCCATTTGATGAGATCACCAAACTGGTCAGTGGCAGCCAGCCAGGGCACCATCAGTGACATCGTACCTTACACCTTCTTCCTGGAGCGTGCATTGCGTCGTGTTATTGATCAAGCCGTCGAGGAGCAGCAGCTGGAAGATGAGGAAATCGCAATGCTGAATGAATTCCCAGGGGGGTGCTACTCCATCTGAGACAAGTCAGCAGGAGTCTGAAGGAGTATGGTGGCTTGGGGAGGAGGAGGAGCAAGAAGAGCAGGCTTTGAGGGGGACTTTTAACTTTTCGGGGATCCCTGGTGTTGTCTGTGTCTGGGAGAAGAAGACTGAGGACGACATTCTCCTGGGCGATGAGCAGGAGCCAGGGCGCTCCACCGCTTCCAATTTAGTGCAAAGGGGGGCCTTCATGCTCCAGTGTTTGAAGAGGGACCCCCGAATAAAAAGCATAAAGGGCAAGGACCAGTACTGGGTGGCAAGGTACTTAGACCCCCAGTACAAACACAAAATGGCGGACATGTTACCAGCATCACAGAGGGCTGTCAGAATGGAGCATTTCCAGGGCTTGCTGCGAGAGATGCTGTATTCTGCTGTTGCAGGCGCTGGCAGAGGAATTTACACCCACAGCAAAACAGGTGCGGGTACCAATCCTACCGCGCCTGCAAGAAGAGGGCGGTTTGAAGATGTGTTGGTCACTTCGGATATGAGATCATTCTTGCAGCCAACCCATCGAGAGCCGCCCTCCGGATCCAGCCTTAGGGAACGCGTATACTGACAGGTGTCCGACTACATCGGGTCAACGGCCAATGTGGACGCTCTGAGAAGCGGGGAACCCCTGGACTACTGGGTGTGCAGGCTTGACCTGTGGCCAGAGCTGGCACAATTTGCCATGGAACTCTTGGCTTGCCCCTCGTCGGGTGTCCTGTCCGAAAGGACGTTCAGTGCAGCATGGGGGATCGTGACCAATAAGCGCACTTGCCTAGATCACAACAGTGTGGAATACCTCACATTTCTAAAAAATAATGAGGCATGGATCTCAGAGGAATTCGACACCTGTGACGACCACGTGTAATTGAATTTCCTCATGCCAGCCCACACATATCCGCCACCACCCAGAACAAAGAATGGTCCTTGTCTTGTATATACAGCGGCATAAAAGGCCTGTTCTGTCAGGTGAATGCCTAATTTTTGGGGCCTATACTCCAGTGGCCTACAGTAAACATTTTATCCAGTGACCGCCTAATTTACCTCCGGCCACATCATCACAAGTTCTTTTCTGTCATGTGAATGCCTAGTTTTTGGGGCCTGTACTGGCCTACAGTAAAATTTGTAGCCAGTGACCGCCTAATGTACCTCCAGCCACATCATCCCAAGTTCTTTTCTGTCAGGTGAATGCCTAATTTTTGGGGCCTGTACTGGCCTACAGTAAAATTGTTATCCACTGACCGTCTAATATACCTCCAGCCACATAATCACTTGTTATTTTCTGTCAGGTGAATGCCAAATTTTTGGGGCCTGTACTCCACTGGCCTACAATAAAATTGTTATTCAGTAACCGACTAATGTACCTCCAGCCACATAATCACTTGTTCTTTTCTCTCAGATGAATGCCTAATTTTTGGGGCCTAAAATAAAAATTTTGTAGGCTCCAGCAGGGCACATTTTTGAGAGTTTCCCTTTAAGACGCATCAAAATGGCCCCTGATTAAAATACATATTTTTTGTGGGAATTTTTGCTATTGATCCCCTTTTGGCATATCACTGTCCATGTTGTGAGACTATTTGTGCACTTTTTGTAAGTATTTGGTGGCTGCAAATATGACATGAAGGTTTTTCAGGTTCGCCTGCCATTAAAGTGAATAGGGCTCGGTGCGAACGCGAAAAGTCCCTGCCGATGTTCGTCCATCTTTACCAGACATGGCCTAAGAGTTCCGTCCTTTTTCTTAACAAAAAAAAACCTGCATTAACTGGGAATTTGGACGGTCTAATATGTCCCTTAGCCAAACTCTCAGTGATATACTCTCGCATGGCTGCTCTTTCGGGTTCAGAAAGATTATACAACCGAGATTTGGGCAATTTAGTAGAGTTGAGCGAACACCTGGATGTTCGGGTTTGAGAAGTTTGGCCGAACTTCCCGGAAATGCTCGGGTTCGGGATCCGAACTCGACCCGAACTTCGCCCCGAACCCAAACCCCATTGAAGTCAATGTGGACCCGAACTTTTCGGCACTAAAAAGGCTGTAAAACAGCCCAGGAAAGGGCTAGAGGGCGGCAAAAGGCAGCAAAATGTAGGTAATTCCCCTGCAAACAAATGTGGATAGGGAAATGAATAAAAATAAAAATAAAATAAATAAAAATTAACCAATATCAATAGGAGAGAGGTCCCATAGCAGAGAATCAGGCTTCATGTCATAGCAGAGAATCAGGCTTCATGTCACCCACCACTGGAACGCCATTGTCAGATATTTTTAGGCCCCGGCACCCAGACAGAGGAGAGAGGTCCCATAGCAGAAATTCAGACTTCATGTTATAGCAGAGAATCAGGCTTCACGTCACCCAACACTGGAACAGGCCACTGTCAGATATGTTTAGGCCCCGGCACCCAGACAGAGGAGAGAGGTCCCATAGCAGAGAATCAGGCTTCATGTCATAGCAGAGAATCATGCTTCATGTCACCCAACACTGGAACAGGCCACTGTCAGATATGTTTAGGCCCCGGCACCCAGACAGAGGAGAGAGGTCCCATAGCAGAGAATCAGGCTTCATGTCATAGCAGAGAATCATGCTTCATGTCACCCAACACTGGAACAGGCCACCGTCAGATATTTTTAGGCCCCGGCACCCAGACAGAGGAGAGAGGTCCCATAGCAGAGAATCAGGCTTCATGTCATAGCAGAGAATCAGGCTTCATGTCACCCAACACTGGAACAAGCCATTGTCAGATATTTTTAGGCCCCGGCACCCAGACAGAGGAGAGAGGTCCCATAGCAGAGATTCAGGCTTCATGTCATAGCAGAGAATCAGGCTTCATGTCACCCAACACTGGAACAGGCCACTGTCAGATATTTTTAGGCCCCGGCACCCAGACAGAGGAGAGAGGTCCCATAGCAGAGAATCAGGCTTCATGTCATAGCAGAGAATCATGCTTCATGTCACCCAACTCTGGAACAGGCCACTGTCAGATATGTTTATGCCCCGGCACCCAGACAGAGGAGAGAGGTCCCATAGCAGAGAATCAGGCTTCATGTCATAGCAGAGAATCATGCTTCATGTCACTAAACACTGGAACAGGCCACTGTCAGATATGTTTAGGCCCCGGCACCCAGACAGAGGAGAGAGGTCCCATAGCAAAGAATTAGGCTTCATGTCATAGCAGAGAATCATGCTTCATGTCACCCAACACTGGAACAGGCCACTGTCAGATATGTTTAGGCCCCGGCACCCAGACAGAGGAGAGAGGTCCCATAGCAGAGAATCAGGCTTCATGTCATAGCAGAGAATCAGGCTCAATGTCACCCAACACTGGAACAGGCCACTGTCAGATATTTTTAGGCCCCGGCACCCAGACAGAGGAGAGAGGTCCCATTGCAGAGAATCAGGCTTCATGTCACCCACCACTGTAACAGGCCACTGTCAGATATTTAGGCCCCGGCACCCAGACAGAGGAGAGAGGTCCCATTGCAGTGAATCAGGCTTCATGTCACCCACCACTAGAACAGGCCACTGTCAGATATTTAGGCCCCGGCACCCAGACAGAGGAGAATGGTCCCATTGCAGAGAATCAGGCTTCATGTCACCCACCACTGGAACAGGCCACTGTCAGATATTTAGGCCCCGGCACCCAGACGGAGGAGAGGTTCATTCAACTTTGGGTTGCCCCGCAATATAATGGTAAAATTAAAAAAAGAGTTTGAATGAGGAAGTGCCCTGGAGTACAAGAATATATTGTTAAGGGGATGTAGTCAGGGCTGGGACAAGGTCAACCACCAACAGAGGCTGAGCTTCCCAAGTGCGCCCTCCCCCCCATCAACTTGTGGAGTCTTTACTAAATACTTAGTGTTGTAATCACACATAAGTATGCGCAGTTTAATGATTATGTACCAATTAACTATAGCTGTAAACAAATGCACAACCTCTTTAGATCCATATAAATATAGAATCTAACAGGAATGAACCCCGCATAGTGACTGGATACTAACACCACATTGTAACTAAATTAAAACCAATATGACAATATAGTGGAAAATACTAGCACTACACAGATTCTGCAAACCATAAGTGATTAAAAGTACATAAATATTGACTCACAGGGCGACTCAAGGGTGAATCAAAGGCGACGTCTTCTTTGATTGGAATCAGTCTTTTTCTGGCCACCACTCGTCTCCGCAGAATCTGCAAAACTAATGGTTTAGGCTTCTCATTCCATGATTCCAGCACCATCCCCACCTCTGTACAAACTCCCAATGCGTATTGCCCCACACAGTAATAAAGCCCACTAAACATGGCAACACAGAGAAAAGGAATCTGTACTATATGACAGCACAGATGGGGGAGCCTGTACTATATGGGGGCTGTACTATATTGGGGCACAGAGGAGGGAAATGAAAATAAATGCAGACTTGTATGACTTTAAAGGGGTTATCCTGTTATTTAAAATGTATCCTCCATCCACAGGATGGGACTCCCTGAGCGATCTCCAGATCGGGCAGGTCTGTGGATGACAACACTGTTATGTGGGATCTGTGGATGGCACCATTATGGGGGATCTTTCGATGACACTGTTATGGAGGATGTGTGGATGACACTGCTATGGGGGATCTGTGGTGGATGACACTGCTATGGGGGATCTGTGGTGGATGACACTGCTATGGGGGATCTGTGGTGGATGACACTGCTATGGGGGATCTGTGGTGGATGACACTGCTATGGGGGATCTGTGGTGGATGACACTGCTATGGGGGATTTGTGGTGGATGACACTGCTATGGGGGATCTGTGGTGGAAGACACTGCTATGGGGGATCTGTGGTGGATGACACTGCTATGGGGGTTCTGTGGTGGGGGACACTGCTATGGGGGATCTGTGGTGGAGGACACTGCTATGGGGGGATCTGTGGTGGAGGACACTGCTATGGGGGATCTGTGGTGGATTGGATGACACTGCTATGGGGGGATCTGTGGTGGAGGACACTGCTATGGGGGGATCTGTGGTGGAGGACACTGCTATGGGGGATCTGTGGTGGAAGACACTGCTATGGGGGATCTGTGGTGGATGACACTGCTATGGGGGGATCTGTGGTGGAAGACACTGCTATGGGGGATCTGTGGTGGATGACACTGCTATGGGGGGATCTGTGGTGGAAGACACTGCTATGGGGGATATGTGGTGGATGACACACACTGCTATGGGGGATCTGTAGTGGTTGACACTGTTATGGGGGGATCTGTGGTGGATGACACTGCTATGGGGGATCTGTGGTGGAGGACACTGCTATGGGGGGATCTGTGGTGGATGACACTGTTATGGGGGGATCTGTAGTGGTTGACACTGTTATGGGGGGATCTGTGGTGGATGACACTGTTATGGGGGGATCTGTGGTGGATGACACTGCTATTGGGGTGATCTGAGGATGACACTGTTATTGGGGGAATCCCCCCCATAACAGGGTCCGTGTAGGAATGACCCCAAATACAAGGGGTGAGGCTGTGGTGCTGTATCTGCTTTTATGATGACAGCGCTAGCGTGGCCCGGTTATTTTGTTAATAAGATTATATCCAGTGAGCGGGGAGGTGTAGTAGAATACAGTCACATTGCACGGGCCCTGCTGTCATTATGAAAGCAAATGCGACCCCACACCTCTTTTATTGGTGGTCAGTAAATGGGTCTGTCATAGACCCATTTACTGACCACCAATAAAAGAGGTGTGGGGTCGCATTTGCTTTCATAATGACAGCAGGGCCCGTCGCCCGTGCAATGTGACTGTATTCTACTACTATAAAAGCAAAGCTCTGCAGATGTGACTGTATTGGGTCAGTCAATCACTAAATGAACCCTGTTATGGGGAGAAACTGTGGATGACACTATTTGTCATACACAGACGGTTTGTCTATGACAAATAGTGTCATCCACAGTTTCTCCCCACAACAGGGTTCATTTAGTGATTGACTGACCCAATACAGTCACATCTGCAGAGCTTTGCTTTTATGCCTCATATGCATCCATCCACCCCCCCCCCCCCCCCTTCCTAGCAGGCACTGTAAAAATCACATTATTATTTTTCAAACTGTCTCCCTCCCTGAGATTTTGGCGCCGCCTACTACTTACAAGTTATACAGAGGCAGGGCACTTTATTACTGGAGGCAAGACAAGACTGAGTCTACTCTGAGACTACAGTCCACACCAGGACAGCTGGGCACAGTGGGCAGGCTGCTGAGGCGGGAGAACTTGGAGAAGGCAGCAGGCGCAGGAGTCGGGAGAAGAATTCAGTCAGTGGGCGGGCTCTGCCTGGCGCAGCGTGACATCAGCGTGACGCATCACGCTCTGGGCCCGCCCACCGATCTACTGCCGCTGCCGGCTCCCTCCTGGGTCCTTTGAATCACCGGCTGTGATGCAGTACCGCACTCGGCGAGTCGGCAATCGCGCGGCGCACTGCTGTCACATCACAACTCAAGCGGCAGCAAGCGCTCGCCTGCCGCCGGCTCGCCACTGTCTGGCCTGCCGCCTGGGGGACTTAAAGTGTTTGACTCCGGCGGTGACCGGTCTCCGGCCCCTGCTGCGCCCTGATGCTGGAGCGCCCAGAGGCTGGAGCCTCCCCAGCCTCTGTGTCGGCCCGGCCCTGGATGTAGTTATAAATGTCTAATCTGCACAAGGGATGGACAGGTCCTGTGGGATCCATGCCTGGTTCATTTTTATGAACGTCAGCTTGTCCACATTGGCGGTGGACAGGCGGCTGCGTTTGTTTGTTATGACGCCCCCTGCCGTGCTGAATACACGTTCAGACAAAACGCTGGCCGCCAGGCAGGCCAGCACCTCCAAGGCATAAAAGGCTAGCTCTGGCCACGTGGACAATTTGGAGACCCAGAAGTTGAATGGGGCCGAACCATCAGTCAGTACGTGGAGGGGTGTGCACATGTACTGTTCCACCATGTTAGTGAAATGCTGCCTCCTGCTAACACATTCCGTATCAGGTGGTGGTGCAGTTAGCTGTGGCGTGGTGACAAAACTTTTCCACATCTCTGTCATGCTAACCCAGCCCTCAGAGGAGCTGGCCGTGACACAGCTGCGTTGGCGACCTCTTGCTCCTCCTCTGCCTTCGCCTTGGGCTTCCACTTGTTCCCCTGTGACATTTGGGAATGCTCTCAGTAGCGCGTCTACCAACGTGCGCTTGTACTCGCGCATCTTCCTATCACGCTCCAGTGCAGGAAGTTAGGTGGGCACATTGTCTTTGTACCGGGGATCCAGCAGGGTGGCAACCCAGTAGTCCGCACACGTTAAAATGTGGGCAACTCTGCTGTCGTTGCGCAGGCACTGCAGCATGTAGTCGCTCATGTGTGCCAGGCTGCCCAGAGGTAAGGACAAGCTGTCCTCTGTGGGAGGCGTATCGTCATTGTCCTGCGTTTCCCCCCAGCCACGCACCAGTGATGGGCCCGAGCTGCGTTGGGTGCCACCCCGCTGTGAACATGCTTCATCCTCCTCCTTCTCATCCTCGTCCTCCTCGTCCTCCAGTAGTGGGCCCTGTCTGGCCATATTTGTACCTGGCCTCTGCTGTTGCAAAAAACCTCCCTCTGAGTCACTTCTAAGAGACTGGCCTGAAAGTGCTAAAAATGACCTCTCTTCCTCCTCCTCCTCCTGGGCCACCTCCTCTTCCATCATCGCCCTAAGTGTTTTCTCAAGGAGACATAGAAGTGGTATTGTAACGCTGATAACGGCGTCATCGCCACTGGCCATGTTGGTGGAGTACTCGAAACAGCGCAACAGGGCACACAGGTCTCGCATGGAGGCCCAGTCATTGGTGGTGAAGTGGTGCTGTTCTGCAGTGCGGCTGACCCGTACGTGCTGCAGCTGAAACTCCACTATGGCCTGCTGCTGCTCGCACTGTCCAGCATGTGCAAGCCGGAGTTCCACCTGGTGTGCACGTCGCATATGAGGCGGTGAGCAGGAAGGCCGAAGTTACGCTGTAGCGCAGACAGGCGAGCAGCAGCAGGATGTGAACGCCGGAAGCGCGCACAGACGGACCGCACTTTATGCAGCAGCTCTGACATGTCGGGGTAGTTGTGAATGAACTTCTGCACCACCAAATTCAGCACATGCGCCAGGCAAGGGATGTGCGTCAAACCGGCTAGTCCCAGAGCTGCGACGAGATTTCGCCCATTATCGCACACCACCAGGCCGGGCTTGAGGCTCACCGGCAGCAACCACTCGTCGGTCTGTTGTTCAATACTCCGCCACAACTCCTACGCGGTGTGGGGCCTGTCCCCCAAACATATGAGTTTCAGAATGGCCTGCTGACGTTTACCCCGGGCTGTCCTGAAGTTGGTGGTGAAGGTGTGTGGCTGACTGGATGAGCAGGTGGAAGAAGAGGAGGAAGCCGAGTAGGAGGAGGAGGCAAAGAATGTTGCCCTGCGATCCTTGGCGGCGGAAGGACGTGCGCCAAACAGCTCTCCGCCTGGGGCCCAGCCGCCACTACATTTACCCAGTGTGCAGTAAGGGAGATATAGCGTCCCTGGCCGTGCTTACTGTTCCACGTATCTGTGGTTAGGTGGACCTTGCCACAGATGGCGTTCCGCAGTGCACACTTGATTTTATCGGATACTTGGTTGTGCAGGGAAGGCACGGCTCTCTTGGAGAAGTAGTGTCGGCTGGGAACAACATACTGTGGAACAGCAAGCGACATGAGCTGTTTGAAGCTGTCTGTGTCCACCAGCCTGAATGACAGCATTTCATAGGCCAGTAGTTTAGAAATGCTGGCATTCAGGGCCAGGGATCGAGGGTGGCTAGGTGGGAATTTACGCTTTCTCTCAAATGTTTGTGAGATGGAGAGCTGAACGCTGCCGTGTGACATGGTTGAGATGCTTGGTGACGGAGGTGGTGGTGCTGGTGGTACATCCTCTGTGTGCTGGGCGACAGGTGCCAATGTTCCTCCAGAGGCGGAGGAAGAGGCCGAGGCAGCAGCAGAAGAGGTAGCAGGGGGAGCCTGAGTGAGTTCCTTGTTTTTAAGGTGTTTACTCCACTGCAGTTCATGCTTTGCATGCAGGTGCCTGGTCATGCAGGTTGTGCTAAGGTTCAGAACATTAATGCCTCGCTTCAGGCTCTGATGGCACAGCGTGCAAACCACTCGGGTCTTGTCTTCAGCACATTGTTTGAAGAACTGTCACGCCAGGAAACTCCTTGAAGCTGCCTTTGGGGTGCTCAGTCCCAGATGGCGGTGGCCAGTAGCAGGCGGACTCTCTTGGCGGGGGGTGTTCTGCTTTTGCCCACTGCTCCCTCTTTTGCTACGCTGTTGGCTCGGTCTCACAACTGCCTCTTCCTCCGAACTCTGAAAGTCAGTGGCACGACCTTCATTCCATGTGAGGTCTAGGACCTCATCGTCCCCTGCATCGTCTTCCACCCAGTCTTCCTCCCTGACCTCCTGTTCAGTCTGCACACTGCAGAAAGACACAGCAGTTGGTGGTTGTGGTGGTATTCCCATGTCCTCATCATCAGGAAACATAAGTGGTTGCGCGTCAGTGCATTCTATGTCTTCCACCGCTGGGGAAGGGCTAGGTGGATGCCCTTGGGAAACCCTGCCAGCAGAGTCTTCAAACAGCATAAGAGACTGCTGCATGAGTTGAGGCTCAGACAGTTTCCTTGATATGCATGGGGGGTGATGTGACAGACTGATGGGCTTGGTTTTCATGCGCCATCTGTGCGCTTTCTGCAGAAGACTGGGTGGGAGATAATGTGAACGTGCTGGATCCACTGTCGGCCACCCAATTGACTAATGCCTGTACCTGCTCAGGTCTTACCATCCTTAGAATGGCATTTGGCCCCACCAAATATCGCTGTAAATTCTGGCGTCTACTGGGACCTGAGGTAGTTGGTACACTAGGACGTGTGGCTGTGGCAGAACGGCCACGTCCTCTCCCAGCACCAGAGGGTCCACTAACACCACCACGACCATGTCCGCGTCCGCGTCCCTTACTAGATGTTTTCCTCATTGTTACCGTTCACCACAATAAGAAAAAAATTATTTGGCCCAATGTATTGAATTCAAATTCAGACCTTTTTTTTACAGGCACCTAACACTATCTGGCTATCTACTTAGGTACCGTATTACACTAATACAGGCACAGCAGTAAACACAGATTTAGCTGAATATAAACTGTAGGCCTATTATTCAGGCGCTGTTTACGGACAAAATTAGACTTGGAGATGCACGGTAGCGTTTGAAGTTATTGAGAATGACCCTATCCGCACCTTCAATCTAATATACCCTTTTATGGATAGATTTAAACTTGGCCTGATACAGCAGAAACCACTGATTTAGGGAATTGCTAAGTTGGGAATTGTATTTCAACCCAGAACAAAAACTGTGCTTTGGCGGAGTTTAACCACCTCCGGACCGCTGTACGCACAGACGCGTCCTGGAGGGGGTTGTTTCATTCCGAGTGGACGCGCCGGCGCGTCCTCTCGCGAGACGCGAGATTTCGGTCACAGCCGGCCCGCGCATGCGCGTCGGGGGCCGGCAAAAGTTTGAGGACAATTGCATCAGCAACCTGCCAGCCAATGATCGTCGCTGGCAGGTTGCTGATTTTTAAAAAATCGAATCACAAGCCATATAACAGATCATATTAGTAAATATGATCTGTTATATGGCTTCTCTGCTCCTCTGCTGGTCCTTTTCGTCGGTTGGATCCAGCAGAGGAGCAGACTTCACAGTGAGTACACCAAACACTACACCTTAGCCCCAGATCACCCCCCTGCACCCCAATTAACCCTTTGATCACCCCTTTGATCGCCCCTGTCAATCACTAGTGAAAGACAAAAAGTAATCAGTGTAAACTGTCACTTTTTTTTTTCCACTAGTATTGGCTGTTAGGTTTTAGGGATAGTTTAGGCCCCTTGGTTAGGTAGTTAGCGTCAGTTAGCGCCCAGCCCACCGCACCACAGTCACTTTTATTCGCTGATTAGCGTATCGCTAATCAGCATTTGTACTTTTATAGTATCTGTAAGTGATCAAAACTGATCACGGTCAGATCTATAATTGTATTGGTGTCACCTTAGCTCGCCCTCCACCCAAAACGCAGTGTTTGCCCGATCAGGCCTGATCTGTCGCCCACACGTGCGCTCACCCACGCCCGCCCCACCGCAGTGACAAAAAATTATTATTTTTTGATCACTGCACATTCACTTTACACGCACTGCGGCGATAAAAAAATCAGTTTTGATATTTTTTATCAACCGCAGCGGCCTCCGGTACTTCGCTAGCCTCCCCTTTGTAAGACAGGTTTGCTTTTTTTCTTGGGTAGTCTCAGGGAATACCCCTAAATTTAGTAGTCCAAAATGTCAAACAGGGGGTATTCTTCTGAAGAGGCCTACAGGATTCTGACCCAGTCGGATGAGGAATGGGAACCCTCATCTGACGAATCTAGCGGGTCAGAATATGAACCTGTGGAAAGCAGTGGCTCTCTGACCCAAAGTTCGGACGAGGAGGTGGAGGTCCCTGATAGCACCAGGCGTACCCGGCTCCGTGTCGCTAGACCACAGGTTACGCAGGATCCGCTTCAAGAGCAGCAGAGTGGGGCTGTCGCTGCCGGATCACGTGGTGAGGCATACACCAGCAGCGCAGCCCTTCCTGGACCTAGTACCAGCACTGCCGTACAACCTGGTGAAGTAGCGAGCACCAGAAGGGCAGTTGAAGCTGGTACGGTGGCACGTGCATTAGTTCCCCCGTCGCAGCCACCGCACAGACAGGCCCGTAGAGCCCCTAGAGTCCCTGAGGTGCTGGCAAACCCTGATTGGCAGTCACCAACTTCAGCCGCACCATTAGTTCCCCATTTCACCGCCCAGTCTGGAGTTCGGGTTGAGACGGCTTAAATCGGTTCGGACCTGGGATTTTTTGAGCTGTTCTTGACTGCGGAGCTCTTGGACTTAGTCGTGGCAGAGACAAACCGTTATGCCACACAATTTATGACCGCAAACCCGGGAAGCTATTATGCCCAGCCTTTCCGGTGGAAACCAGTCCAAGTTTCCGAACTTAAAATTTTTCTGGGCCTTCTCCTCAACATGGGTCTAACTAAAAAGCATGAATTGCGGTCATATTGGTCCACGAACCCAATTCATCACATGCCCATGTTCTCTGCTGCTATGTCCAGGACACGATTTGAGACCATCCTGCGTTTTCTGCATTTTAGCGACAACACCACCTCCTGTCCCAGAGGCCACCCAGCTTTTGACCGGCTCCACAAAATTCGGCCCCTCATAGACCATTTCAACCAGAAATTTGCAGATTTGTATACCCCTGAGCAAAACATCTGCGTAGACGAGTCCCTAATACATTTTACCGGGCGCCTTGGCTTCAAACAATACATCCCAAGCAAGCGTGCCCGGTATGGGGTCAAATTGTATAAGCTCTGTGAAAGGGCCACAGGCTATACCCACAAATTTCGGATCTATGAGGGAAAAGATCAGACCCTGGAGCCGGTCGGTTGCCCTGACTACCTGGGGAGCAGTGGGAAGACAGTCTGGGACTTGGTGTCACCCTTATTCGGCAAGGGGTACCATCTTTATGTGGACAATTTTTACACAAGTGTGGCCCTCTTTAGGCATTTGTTTCTAGAACGGATTTGCGCCTGTGGCACCGCGCGAACTAGTCGCGTGGGCTTCCCCCAACGGCTCGTTACCACCCGTCTTGCAAGGGGGGAGAGGGCTGCCTTGTGTAATGAAGAACTGCTCGCGGTGAAATGGAGAGACAAGCGTGACGTTTACATGCTCTCCTCCATTCACGCAGACATGACAATCCAAATTGAAAGGGCAACCGGTGTCATTGAAAAGCCCCTCTCAGTCCACGACTATAATGCGCTCATGGGAGGGGTGGACTTCAATGACCAGATGTTGGCTCCCTATTTAGTTTCCCGCAGAACCAGACGCTGGTATAAGAAGGTGTCTGTATATTTAATTCAATTGGCGCTGTATAATAGTTTTGTTCTCTACAGTAAGGCTGGGAGAACACGATCCTTCCTCAAATTCCAGGAAGAGATCATCGAGAACCTCCTGTATCCAGAAGGTTCCGTGGCCCCATCCACCAGTGTAGTTAGCCATCTACACGAGCGACATTTCCCCAGTGTCGTTGCTGGTACCTCAACCCAACCGCCACCCCGAAAAAAATGTTGTGTCTGTAGCAGGAGTGGAATAAGGCGTGACACCCGCTATTTCTGTCCTGACTGCCCTGACCACCCTGCCCTATGCTTAGGAGAGTGTTTCCGGAAGTACCACACACAGGTACACCTAGCATAGGGATTGCATCTCACAGGACAGGCACACAGGGCTATTAGGGCCCTTTTACTCACAGCTGCTGCAAACCTCTCCTTTCACCTGGGATAAAGTGCATAACGTACTTCGCCACATCTTTGGGCGATTTGCGCTTTGCACATTGTCCCATGGGGAAGGAGAGGTATGTTCTATAAAGGTAAAAAAAACTAAACAAAAAAAAAATTACCGGTAAGTAAAAAAGTAAAAAAAGTTAAAAAAAGTTAATATGTTCTGTTCTGAAGTTAATAAATTTATTGCGTTGCTGCAGCACTGATGTGCATTCTGACAGAAGCATTGCGCTGCTGTCAGATTACACACAAGGTGGTGTATGCGGCGCTGCAAGACGTGATTTCTCCTCTGCAGTAAACGATACGTTTGCCGAGGCATATGAGCTGAGGAGGTGGCGGTGTTCATATACTTTGGCAAACACTTTGTATATATATATATAAAAAAAAATCCCGGCAATGATTTATTCATCCACATCGATTGATGTGAATGGAGAAATCGGGTTTGCCAGGGCATACGAGCTAAGTGGGTATGGATGTTGGGCGGAGCTCCTATGTCCTGGCAGACGCCTTTCCCCTCCTTTTTCTTTTTTTGGCAGAGATTTTTTCATCCACATTGATCGATGCGAATGAAAAAATCTGTGCCGTTCATTTTTTTCTTTCAGCCCAGAGGCTGAATGGAAAAAAAAAATCTCATTACCCGTATGCTCAATATAAGGAGAATAGCAGAAACTCCTAATGCTGGGCATACATGTAATGATTGCGGAGACCCTCAAATGCCAGGGCAGTACAAACATCCCACAAATGACCCCAATTTGGAAAGAAGACACCCCAAGGTATTTGCTGAGGGGCTTATTGAGTCCATGAAAGATTGAAATTTTTGTCCCAAGTTAGCGGAAAGGGAGACTTTGTGAGAAAAAAAAAAATATATCAATTTCCGCTAACTTGTGCCAAAATATTTTTTTTCTATGAACTCGCCATGCCCCTCATTGAATACCTTGGGGTGTCTTCTTTCCAAAATGGGGTCACTTGTGGGGTATTTATACTGCCCTGGCATTTTAGGGGCCCCAAAGCGTGAGAAGAAGTCTGGTATCCAAATGTCTAAAAATGCCTTCCTAAAAGGAATTTGGGCCCCTTTGCCCACCTAGGCTGCAAAAAAGTGTCACAAATGTGGTATCTCCGTGTTCAGGAGAAGTTGGGGAGTGTGTTTTGGGGTGTCATTTTACATATACCCATGCTGGGTGAGATAAATATCTTGGTCAAATGCCAACTTTGTATAAAAAAATGGGAAAAGTTGTCTTTTGCCAAGATATTTCTCTCACCCAGCATGGGTATATGTAAAATGACACCCCAAAACACATTCCCCAACTTCTCCTGAATACGGAGATACCACATGTGTGACACTTTTTTGCAGCCTAGGTGGGCAAAGGGGCCCATATTCCAAAGAGCACCTTTCGGATTTCACAGGTCATTTACCTACTTACCACACATTTGGGCCCCTAGAATGCCAGGGCAGTATAACTACCACACAAGTGACCCCATTTTGGAAAGAATACACCCCAAGGTATTCCGTGAGGGGCATGGCGAGTTCCTAGAATTTTTTATTTTTTGTCACAAGTTAGTGGAAAATGATGATTTTTTTTATTTTTTTATTTTTCTTACAAAGTCTCATATTCCACTAACTTGTGACAAAAAATAAAAACTTCCATGAACTCACTATGCCCATCAGCGAATACCTTGGGGTGTCTTCTTTCCAAAATGGGGTCACTTGTGGGGTAGTTATACTGCCCTGGCATTCTAGGGGCCCAAATGTGTGGTAAGGAGTTTGAAATCAAATTCTGTAAAAAATGACCAGTGAAATCCGAAAGGTGCTCTTTGGAATGTGGGCCCCTTTGCCCACCTAGGCTGCAAAAAAGTGTCACACATGTGGTATCTCCGTATTCAGGAGAAGTTGGGGAATGTGTTTTGGGGTGTCATTTTACATATACCCATGCTGGGTGAGAGAAATATCTTGGCAAAAGACAACCTTTCCCATTTTTTTATACAAAGTTGGCATTTGACCAAGATAATTATCTCGCCCAGCATGGGTATATGTAAAATGACACCCCAAAACACATTTCCCAACTTCTCCTGAATACGGACATACCAGATGTGTGACACTTTTTTGCAGCCTAGGTGGGCAAAGGGGCCCATATTCCAAAGAGCACCTTTCGGATTTCACTGGTAATTTTTTACAGAATTTGATTTCAAACTCCTTACCACACATTTGGGCCCCTAGAATGCCAGGGCAGTATAACTACCCCACAAGTGACCCCATTTTGGAAAGAAGACACCCCAAGGTATTCCATGAGGGGCATGGCGAGTTCCTAGAATTTTAAATTTTTTGTCACAAGTTAGTGGAAAATGATGATTTTTTTTTTTTTTTTCGTACAAAGTCTCATATTCCACTAACTTGTGACAAAAAATAAAAACTTCCATGAACTCACTATGCCCATCAGCGAATACCTTGGGGTGTCTTCTTTCCAAAATGGGGTCACTTGTGGGGTAGTTATACTGCCCTGGCATTCTAGGGGCCCAAATGTGTGGTAAGGAGTTTGAAATCAAATTCTGTAAAAAATGACCAGTGAAATCCGAAAGGTGCTATTTGGAATATGGGCCCCTTTGCCCACCTAGGCTGCAAAAAAGTGTCACACATCTGGTATCTCCGTATTCAGGAGAAGTTGGGGAATGTGTTTTGGGGTGTCATTTTACATATACCCATGCTGGGCGAGATAAATATCTTGGTCAAATGCCAACTTTGTATAAAAAAATGGGAAAAATGTTAAATGTACTTGGTGGCAACTTGTGCTGGCGCACCACAAGACACGAAATGGCAGCCGATCACCCCAGAAAAAAGTGACAGAAAAACACTCTGGGCAGCCTTAAAACAGTGAGCAATTAAATAGCAGCAGTTGAATGATACACAGCTGTACATCGATCACTTCAGTAATTGTTTTTGAAGACTAAATCACTGCCTAATCTCGCCCTAACAGCAGCAGCTGCATCGTATCCCTACACTGATCAGAGCAGAGTGACGTGCGGCGCTATGTGACTCCAGCTTAAATAGAGGCTGGGTCACATGCTGCACTGGCCAATCACAGCCATGCCAATAGTAGGCATGGCTGTGATGGCCTCTTGGGGCAAGTAGTATGACGCTTGTGGATTGGCTGCTTTGCAGCCTTTCAAAAAGCGCCAAGAAAGCGCCGAACACCGAACCCGAACCCGGACTTTTACGAAAATGCAACTATACAGTTCGGGTTCGCTCATCCCTACAATTTAGCTCCGGGAATAAGGTTGATAGGGCAATCATACTCTAAGATGTGGGGGTAACTCCTGGTCTCCACTTTCAGAGAATACATCAGCAAAATCAGAAATAAAGGAAGGTACAGCTTTAGTGGTTACAACAGAAAGCAACGTGCTTAGACAGTTGTCTATGCAATAAGTACTCCAATGAAGAATCTCTCTCGCTTGACAATCAATGGTAGGGTTATGTTTACTCAACCATGGTAAACCTAGCACCAGCGGAGCAGGCAGACCCTCCAGCACAAAACACAAGACGAATTCTTGATAAAAATCACCCACCTTTAAATGGATATCCTGCACAATTTGTGATAAAGCGGAATCAATTGCAAACACCAAAATATTTTTGTCTAATGCATTTGCTGTCAAACCATGCATACGAACAAACTTACTATCAACTAGGTTAACCCCTGCCCCACTGTCAATAAAAACCTCAATTCCCACAGCTTTGGAATCTAGCACCACCTCGGCCGACAGGAGAAATCGGGTACTACCAGTAAATGAAAAAAGTTATTTTTCTGGCTCCCCACCCACACCACCAATAGTAAGTTTGGAATTAAACTTTTTTTTTTTTGGCATCTGGACGCTGAACGTACGGACATATTCACAAAATGTCCCTTCTTTCCACAACAAAAACAGACTCTCTTCATATGACCAAAGCTCTTGCCAGCAGTTCCAGGAGTAGCTCCTCCTAACTGAATAGGCTCGTTACAAGGCGTAACCACAGGTGTCTCTCCACCATAAGTGTCAAAGGAAGCCACCACATTATTCGACAGTACGTCCTGAGTGTGAGGAACCCTAGATCTCTCTCTCAGGCATCTATCAAGACACACAGCAAGGGACATAGCTGCTTCCAATGACTCAGGATTTTTATGAAAGGCCAACGTGTTCTTCAGCCTCTCAGATAGCCCCTGACAGAATTGGCTATGGAGAGCAGGATCATTCCACTCCGTATCCGTAGACCATCTCCTAAATTCAGAGCAATAGGTCTCCTCTCCCTTCCGTAAACCATGTAATTTGATCTCGGCCTCATCGTAAGGCTCAAGGCTCTAAAAAATGTATCTACCGACTGGAGGGACTGTGATCCGGTCGGCAGAGAAAAAGCCCAAGACTGGGCGTCACCTTTAAGCAAAGAAATGATCATACCCACACGCTGACTCTCATCTCCAGAAGAGTATGGACGCAGCTTAAAGTACAATTTACACGACTCCCTGAACTGAATGAAATTGTCGCTACCTCTGGAAAATCTGTCCGGGAAGGCAACCTTAGGTTCAGGGCAGGCCTGATACCCACAACCGGAACCAGCCGCCTATGGTCTTTGGATCTGCAAGACGGTCGCGCGGAGGTCAGCTACCTCCAAAGACAGACCCTGTCTGACCAGTGCAGACATAGGATCAATAGCTGTATTGATCCGAACAAAATGGCGGTTTTTGACGGTTGATAATGTCATGAATACAGAGGAGGGGAGGGACACAGAACTAGGCCTCAAGGCTAGGGAGAGGGAAAAGGTCACCTCCTAGGAAGCCCCTAAACCTGGCCCTGTCAGTATGTATAGACCCTGAAGGTGGGAAAATACATACGCTGTAACCTAGACCCTAGGAGCCATGAAATGCCCTAGGTAGTGGCAGGGAATGAGACTACTGGTTCCTTCTCATGTGAACGAACCAGCGTCTCCCTGAGGCCTAGTAACAACAAGCACAGTGGAAACAACCAAATACAAAGAGCAGTACAATTTATCTTATAGAAAATGGATGAGCAGGAACACAGGTAAGGTCCACACACCAACTCTTCTAAATCCAAGCAGAGAATATCAACTGCATGGTATGAAGCATGATACCACACTAAGTAGGGAATGCAGTAATGACCATGGGTTGCACCTGGCAAGAGGTGTAGTCATTACCAAACCACAACACTGAGAATCAAGAGACTGTCAATTAACCTCATGTGCCGTCAGTCTCTCCGATCTTCTAACCTCTGTCACAGAAGGTACCGTGTGTAGCTGGCCAGCTAAGACTTGTCCTAGTTTGCTAATATAGGTTGTATGTTTATGCAGCTGGACCTGCCAATAACCTTAATACAGATCCTATGTTTATGTGTTAGAGACAAAAGCAGAGTTATTTACTGTGACATCACGTTTTGGATGTCATATAACTGTTATATTTTGTGTTCACAGAAGCAGAAAAAGATAATATGCCTTTAAGATTCATTTTGTAATGTAAGGTAAGCAGTGACACAGCAGAAACAACAGAATGCATAGTGTTAATCTGTTGTTGCTGGGCAGAAGTCTAGACCAATCACAGCCAGCTTCTCACACAGCAAGAGTTCTCACCAATCACAGCCAGCTTCACACACAGCCTGTCTGGGAATTCCCCCAGCTCCTGCTGCTTGAATCATTATTCACCAGACAGGAGCTGAAGAGACATTCACTCCACTGAGAGCTGAGTTTTATGGGAACAAGAGGCCAAAATAGGTAGTGAAAACAGTTATATAATGTTCATATTGTTAGTATTGTGTTTAGAACTGTATACTGAACTAGATATATATGTGTTTATTTACAGTTCCACCAATTGCAACCATACAATTGCAAATTCAATTGCAAATACAAATTGCAAATACAAATTGCAAGCATTCAGATTCCATATTGCAATCCAAATTGCATACAACCATACCAGATCATACTCAACCAATCTGCAAATAGTCACTGCTAACTGCATACTGCAAACTGCAAACCAAGTTGAGCAAGCAGAACTATTAGTTAGACCTCGATATACCTCTCAGAGAGATCATAAAGTGCTTAAATAACTTAAAGTGAGAGTACAGATACTCAAGAGAGAAATATATCCACCATTTTATGTTGAATGACAAGATAAAGATTGAACAGTTGAACTACCATCCTATGCATACCGCCATTTTGTGATATCTTTTCAACACGTGTTTTGTACATGGACTATCTGCTGCAGAGGCGGCAGTGTTATATATGAAGAAAACTTGAAGTTAATAAAGAAATTATTTGAAGCATTTGGTGTGCTCTTTACACCTACTGTTTCATAGAACGGCACTAGAGGAATTACAGAGTAATAGACAGTCTGGTTAGACTAAAAGTCAGAGATATCAAAATTCTTCTAATGCCACAGCGCAAAAGGCACTTCATAGTGTTGCGCCTGCCACACCGTGACACTTGATTGATAGGGCTTGCAGAAGTGACGGTAGCACATTTTTCATTAAGTCTACACACCAAACTCTTGCTTAAGCCAAAATATTTGCCTCTTATACACGACCGATATGGATTGTGTCAGGATCTGTTTAGGAAAAAACTGATGGTTTTGCACACCAGTTTAGCTAGTCTTGTCTGCGATTGTGTTCAGTGTTTCTGTTTTTTCTGCATGGATGCAATCAATTTTTGATGCGTGTTTTACGCGCTTGAAAATAAAACCGGAAGAATTACGACCTACATCTCCTAGCAACCATCAGTGAAAACGCATTGCATTCGGATGCAGTCCGTTTTTCATGCAAGCCCCATTCACTTCTATGGAGCCAGGGCTGCATGAAAAACACAATATACAGTAGAACATGCTGCAATTTTTCGTGAACGAAGAAATTATCGCACCTATTGTGAAGAAGGCCTTAATGTTAGGTATGCTTAACATTACCATATTGTATCATCTGGAAACAGTATAAAAGTTGACCCTCTGCTTTTTCATTTTGCCATACAAATTTGTTAACCACTTCTAGACCGGGTCATTTACCTCCTTCCTGACCAGGCCTAATTTTGAAAATCTGACATGTGTCACTTTATGTGGTAACAACTTTGGAACGCTTTACTTATCTAAGCCATTCAGAGACTTTTTTCTCGTGACACATTGTACTTCATGTTAATGGTAAATTTAAGTCAATATGTTTTACCTTTATTTATAAAAAAAATGCAAAAGTTAACGAAAATGTGGAAAAATTCACTGTTTTCTAAATTCGAATCTCTCTGCTTTAAAGACAGATAGTGAGGCCTTAAATTATTTATTAATTAACATTCACCATATGTCTACTTTATGTTGGCATCATTTTAGTAATGTAATTTAATTCTTTTAGGATGCTAGAAGGTTTTGAATTTTACAAGCAATTTTTGAAATTTTTAAGAAAACTTTTTTAACCACCTCAGCCCCCAGTGCTTAACCCTTTCCCGTCCGCAATCCGTCTATATACGTGATAATTACACATGCCCCGTGCAGTTATCACGTGTATAGACGTCGGGAGCTTTAATTAGAGGAAGCGCTGCTTTACTGCTCTCTGCAGCGCTTCCCCGCAATGTACCCGGCTTCCTGCTTCTGCCCAGAGATAACCGAGCCTTTAGCATCGGTTTCTGGGCAGAATAGTATCTGTTGACCCCCCAGATTTTTGCCCAATCGTGGTTGTCTTAAGGCTTACATGAACCGGCGCTCCCCTTGCTTTTTTTTCAGCCTCAGCCTGCCTCCGACTCACTCCGCCTCCTCCCTCCTCCTCCCTCCTCCTCCCTCCTCCCACCTACTCCTGGACATCGCTAAGAAATAAAGACATACCTAAGATCTTCCCCTGCTTCCTTCTTCTGCCCAGGGATAACCGAGCCTATAGCATCGGTTTCTGGGCAGAATAGTTTCTGTTGACCACATTGTCCAATCGTGGTGGTCAAATGTTTACATGACACAGCACTCCTGTCCTTATTTCAGCTCCCCTTCTTCTCCTTCCTCCTTCACTTCACAGCGATCCAGTGAAGGAGGACTGAAGAAGAAGACACAGTGTTACACTTCTCTATATATCTTTATACATAGTATATAGATATATAGATAGATAATTATCTCCATATTAGCATCATTTGCCCCAACCAGATTAGTCAGGTAGGAAAAAAAAAGAAATGAAAAGATATTTCTATAAGGATATATATATATATATATATATATATATATATGTCACATCCAGGTAAATTGAAAAAAGTGGTGTCCTTTAGTGATGTTTCAGTTCTTTTACTGGAAGATAATCCACTTAGCCCCAGTAAGAGAACTGAAACATCGCCACTTGGGTGAATAACAGACGCCACTTTTTTTTTTACTTCATCTTGATGTGACGCAGCTTTTCTTCATATATATAGTGTACATATATATATATATATATATATCTATCAAAAGGAAAATTCAAGGCAGCACAAAATTGTAACCAAAGTATGGATTGCCCGCAATAAGACGCAACCCACCGTCTTGAAATACAAAGAAGAAAAGACTGCAGCACTTTTAAATCTGTGAAAAAAATGTGAGGTCCTTTATTCACCCATGCGACGTTTCAGTCCGCTTTCTGGGACTTGAGAACGGTCCCAGAAAGCGGACTGAAACGTCGCATGGGTGAATAAAGGACCTCACATTTTTTTCACCGATTTAAAAGTGCTGCAGTCTTTTCTTCTTTGTATTTCAAGACGGTGGGTTGCGTCTTATTGCGGGCAATCCATACTTTGGTTACAATTTTGTGCTGCCTTGAATTTTCCATTTGATATCTATACAGTATATAAAAAAAAGCAGTGTCACATCCAGGTAAATTGAAAAAAGTGGCGTCCTTTAGTGATGTTTCAGTTCTTTTATATAATCTGCTTAGTACCAGTAAGAGAACTGAAATATCGCTAATTGGGTGAATAAAGGACGCCACTTTTTTCACTTTATCTGGATGTGACGCTGATTTTTTATCTTTTTTATACAGCAGATAATTGGTAAGGCACACAATTTATTCCTACACTGAGAGTGCTGCCCTAATTTTCTATATATATATATATATATATATATATATATATATGTATATATAATTTTTTTTTTCTTTTACTAACTTGATTAGGCAGGTATGGAAAAAAAAGTGACAGAGTGACAGCAGTTTAGGTGGGATCAACCATCTGACAGTTAAGTCTCATTCACACATCCGTGTCCGTGCTCAAATCCGTGAAAATGTGGTCAGTGATGCATCCATAAAGGATCCGTTTAGTTTTTTCGTTCTAATGATCCACGAAACACGGATGGCATCCTGCACACTTGCATGGAACACTGATGTGTGAATGAGGCTTTAGAGAAGAAAAAAAAGCCGCACAATATCCAATTTCAGTGAAAAGAGTAGTGTCCTTTATTCACCCATAAAGTTGGATGTGCTGCGGCTCATGCACATGACCGTATGAATTTTGCAGTCCGCAAAACAAAGATCCGCAAAAAAAAATTATATCTGCATGACACCAGTGTTGCATCCCTTTTACACAAGCAAGCTCTACGCATTGGTCTCTCAGCACGTGTCAGCGAGAGCACCCATCCTGACCTTCCAGCACTGACGGGGTCACATAGCATTATATTAATTTATGATGCAGTGTATCCCTTGCATAATGCTGTCAGTGTTACTGTATACAATACATTCCAGAACTGTAAGGTTGAGTTCACACTTCAGTTATTTGATCAGTGATTTCCATCAGTTATTGTGAGCCAAAACTAGTAGTGACGCCTACTCAGAGATAAGGTATGATGGAAAGATTTGCACCTAGTTTTGGCTCACAATAACTGATGGAAATAACTGACCAAATGTCACATAGGGCTAATTAGGTTGCAAGGGGGGGGGGCACTCACATAAGCGTTTTGATTTCCGTATAACATGGTTATAATGAAAAATAACAGAATTGGTATAACGGAAAACAAAAGGAACACATTCTGTTTTAATCCATCCTAATATAGTTAAATGGAGAATAAATAATAGTGTGTTCACTGATAGTTATTTTTAAAATTTTATTTCAGAAATATGGCTCAGAAACAGTACACTGCAGATGAGGCTTACGAACTGCTGTGCTTAGACAGTGAGCTGTCTGATAACGCTGATAGTGATGTCAGTTTCTGTGGTTTTGAGGAGAGCGACACAGAGAGCTCTGACAGTAGTCTGCACGCTGGACGATTATCAAAGAGGTGCAGAACCACCAAACCACAAAATTCAGACACGCCTAGCACCAGCAGAGATGTCACAACTACAAGTGCACCAAGTTCAGACACGCCTAGCACCAGCAGAGTTATACCAACTTCCAGCAGAGAGGCACAAGTGCCTGAAACGCTCCCTCAAATTGCATCTCTGAATTGGCAACCCCCAAGTACAGGCATCCCGTTTGTCCCAGAATTTAATGCTGTACCAGGTGTTACACTGGATGTAACTGGATTTGACCCACTACAGTTTTTTCAGCTGTTTTTACCAGACGACCTTTTTGAGCTTTTTGTAAAAGAGACAAATTTATATGGTGCTCAATATATTTCAAATAACCCCTCCTCTTACTATGCCCGGCCTGGACAATGGACACCCACAAATGTGGAAGAAATGAAAAAATTTTTGGCCTTAACATTTTCAATGGGTATCGTAAAAAAACCTACAATACGGTCTTATTGGGAGGCAAGTCCCATCCATAGCACCCCAAGTTTTGCAACTGTTATGTCCAGACAGCGATATGAAATACTCCTCAAGTTCTTCCATTTCAATGACAACAGTCAGTGCCCCTCAAATTCTTCTCCGGATTACGACCGGTTATATAAAATTAGGCCGCTTCTTGATTATCTGTCAGAAAAATGTTTAACTGTTTATACCCCCTCTGAAAATGTCTCAGTTGATGAGTCACTTGTAAAATTTAAAGGAAGGTTACATTTCAAGCAATTCCTTCCATCCAAGCGGGCCAGATATGGCATCAAACTTTACAAGTTGTGTGAAAGCACAACAGGTTACACTTCTGCATTTCGAGTGTACCAAGGGAGGGACAGCGAATTAAACCCCCAAGGATGCCCAGCTGGTTTAGGAACAAATGCAAAAGTTGTCTGGGAACTAATGGGTCCACTGTTACAAAAGGGTTACAAATTATTTATAGACAATTACTACACAAGCATTCCCCTTTTCCAGAGCCTGCAAGAAGCAAATACGGGAGCATGTGGCACATTCAGGAGAAATCGCAGAGGTTTTCCACAATCCCTGCTGGCAAAAAAACTACAAAGAGGACAATCTGATGCCCTTCGTAGTGGCAACCTGCTGGCACTACGATACAAGGACAGAAAAGATGTACTCATGCTAAGTACGATTCACACAGAAGCCACAGTGCCAGTAAGAGAAAGGGGGTCAACCACCGATAAGCAAAAACCGACTTGCATACTAGAATACAATAAGTACATGGGGGGCACTGACCTGTCTGATCAGGTACTTAAACCATACGAGGTAATGCGCAAGTCCTATGTATGGTATAAAAAGTTATCTATCTATTTGCTACAGATGGCAATGTACAATTCTTATGTGCTGTACAAAAAGTCTGGGGGAACACAAACATTTCTTTGCTATCAAGAAATAGTTATTGAAAAATTAATGTACCCCATTAGAGGCCCCACCCTCCCACTGGAAGCAGAAGAAATAAGGAGATTAGTTGAAAGGCACTTTATTGCAGCTATACCCCCAACACTAAACCAAAGACATCCACAAAGGAGGTGCCGTGTCTGCTCAAAAAGAGGCATCAGACGAGACACAAGATACTTTTGCCCTGACTGCCCCTCTCGGCCAGCACTGTGTATTGGAAACTGTTTTAAAGTGTATCATACACGGGCACGCTTTTAAATTTTCTTGATGAAGAAAAATATATATAATATTGCTGTTCTCTTTTGGTATTTTTAGTACATAAAGTACTTATACTAGTATTTATTTATTTTTTGTAGTTTGCTAAATCAGCAGCATAGTGAAAAAATGCAGTTTTGTTACATGTTCCAACAAAAGGTGTAAAAAATGGAAAAAGTTATTTTACAATAAACCTCTTGTTGAATACTTTGTATTGTCTATTTTACCCAGTAGTGTCCTTTTTGGGTGATTTTTTTATGTTTTGGCTGCATAGGGCCACTGCAAAGACAACATGCTGCTATCTGATGGCCTATGGAAAAAATGACACTTTCAAGCTGAAAGGTATGCCTTTACTTCTGGGCGCCATAAAGTGCCCTGGGAATGGGCGACGTACACAATTGGGGTGTCATTTTGTGCAGGAGAGTTTCCTGCATTGATATTGGGGCGCTTTTTCTTGATAGCTTGCAGCATGTTTGCAGTAATTTGGGCTAAATTAGCAGCAAAGTGAAAAAATGCTATTTTTTTATTTTTTGTTCCATTTTCCAACAAAAAGTGGAAAAAAATGGAAAATGGCATTTTTACAATATACCCCTCGTTGAATACTTTAAGATGTCTATTTTACCCAGTAGTGTCCTTTTTGGGTGATTTTTTATGTTTTGGCTGCATAGGGCCACTGCAAAGACAACATGCTGCTATCTGATGGCCTATGGAAAAAATTGCACTTTCAAGCTGAAAGGTATGCCTTTACTTCTGGGCGCCATAAAGTGCCCTGGGAATGGGCGACGTACACAATTGGGGTGTCATTTTGTGCAGGAGAGTTTCCTGCATTGATATTGGGGTGCTTTTTCTTGATAGCTTGCAGCATGTTTGCAGTAATTTGGGCTAAATTAGCAGCAAAGTGAAAAAATGCTATTTTTTTATTTTTTGTTCCATTTTCCAACAAAAAGTGGAAAAAAATGGAAAATGGCATTTTTACAATATACCCCTCGTTGAATACTTTAAGATGTCTATTTTACCCAGTAGTGTCCTTTTTGGGTGATTTTTTATGTTTTGGCTGCATAGGGCCACTGCAAAGACAACATGCTGCTATCTGATGGCCTATGGAAAAAATGGCACTTTCAAGCTGAAAGGTATGCCTTTACTTCTGGGCGCCATAAAGTGCCCTGGGAATGGGCGACGTACACAATTGGGGTGTCATTTTGTGCAGGAGAGTTTCCTGCATTGATATTGGGGCGCTTTTTCTTGATAACTTGCAGCATGTTTGCAGTAATTTGGGCTAAATTAGCAGCAAAGTGAAAAAATGCTATTTTTTTATTTTTTGTTCCATTTTCCAACAAAAAGTGGAAAAAAATGGAAAATGGCATTTTTACAATATACCCCTCGTTGAATACTTTAAGATGTCTATTTTACCCAGTAGTGTCCTTTTTGGGTGATTTTTTATGTTTTGGCTGCATAGGGCCACTGCAAAGACAACATGCTGCTATCTGATGGCCTATGGAAAAAATGGCACTTTCAAGCTGAAAGGTATGCCTTTACTTCTGGGCGCCATAAAGTGCCCTGGGAATGGGCGACGTACACAATTGGGGTGTCATTTTGTGCAGGAGAGTTTCCTGCATTGATATTGGGGCGCTTTTTCTTGATAACTTGCAGCATGTTTGCAGTAATTTGGGCTAAATTAGCAGCAAAGTGAAAAAATGCTATTTTTTTATTTTTTGTTCCATTTTCCAACAAAAAGTGGAAAAAAATGGAAAATGGCATTTTTACAATATACCCCTCGTTGAATACTTTAAGATGTCTATTTTACCCAGTAGTGTCCTTTTTGGGTGATTTTTTATGTTTTGGCTGCATAGGGCCACTGCAAAGACAACATGCTGCTATCTGATGGCCTATGGAAAAAATGGCACTTTCAAGCTGAAAGGTATGCCTTTACTTCTGGGCGCCATAAAGTGCCCTGGGAATGGGCGACGTACACAATTGGGGTGTCATTTTGTGCAGGAGAGTTTCCTGCATTGATATTGGGGCGCTTTTTCTTGATAGCTTGCAGCATGTTTGCAGTAATTTGGGCTAAATTAGCAGCAAAGTGAAAAAATGCCATTTTTTCACTTTTTGTTCCATTTTCCAACAAAAAGTGGAAAAAAATGGAAAATGGCATTTTTACAATATACCCCTCGTTGAATACTTTAAGATGTCTATTTTACCCAGTAGTGTCCTTTTTGGGTGATTTTTTATGTTTTGGCTGCATAGGGCCACTGCAAAGACAACATGCTGCTATCTGATGGCCTATGGAAAAAATGGCACTTTCAAGCTGAAAGGTATGCCTTTACTTCTGGGCGCCATAAAGTGCCCTGGGAATGGGCGACGTACACAATTGGGGTGTCATTTTGTGCAGGAGAGTTTCCTGCATTGATATTGGGGCGCTTTTTCTTGATAACTTGCAGCATGTTTGCAGTAATTTGGGCTAAATTAGCAGCAAAGTGAAAAAATGCTATTTTTTTATTTTTTGTTCCATTTTCCAACAAAAAGTGGAAAAAAATGGAAAATGGCATTTTTACAATATACCCCTCGTTGAATACTTTAAGATGTCTATTTTACCCAGTAGTGTCCTTTTTGGGTGATTTTTTATGTTTTGGCTGCATAGGGCCACTGCAAAGACAACATGCTGCTATCTGATGGCCTATGGAAAAAATGGCACTTTCAAGCTGAAAGGTATGCCTTTACTTCTGGGCGCCATAAAGTGCCCTGGGAATGGGCGACGTACACAATTGGGGTGTCATTTTGTGCAGGAGAGTTTCCTGCATTGATATTGGGGCGCTTTTTCTTGATAACTTGCAGCATGTTTGCAGTAATTTGGGCTAAATTAGCAGCAAAGTGAAAAAATGCTATTTTTTTATTTTTTGTTCCATTTTCCAACAAAAAGTGGAAAAAATGGAAAATGGCATTTTTACAATATACCCCTCGTTGAATACTTTAAGATGTCTATTTTACCCAGTAGTGTCCTTTTTGGGTGATTTTTTATGTTTTGGCTGCATAGGGCCACTGCAAAGACAACATGCTGCTATCTGATGGCCTATGGAAAAAATGGCACTTTCAAGCTGAAAGGTATGCCTTTACTTCTGGGCGCCATAAAGTGCCCTGGGAATGGGCGACGTACACAATTGGGGTGTCATTTTGTGCAGGAGAGTTTCCTGCATTGATATTGGGGCGCTTTTTCTTGATAGCTTGCAGCATGTTTGCAGTAATTTTGGCTAAATTAGCAGCAAAGTGAAAAAATGCTATTTTTTTATTTTTTGTTCCATTTTCCAACAAAAAGTGGAAAAAAATGGAAAATGGCATTTTTACAATATACCCCTCGTTGAATACTTTAAGATGTCTATTTTACCCAGTAGTGTCCTTTTTGGGTGATTTTTTATGTTTTGGCTGCATAGGGCCACTGCAAAGACAACATGCTGCTATCTGATGGCCTATGGAAAAAATGGCACTTTCAAGCTGAAAGGTATGCCTTTACTTCTGGGCGCCATAAAGTGCCCTGGGAGTGGGCGACGTACACAATTCAGATATTCTATATGTCCTGATCAGTAAGGTAATATATTTTGGTATCAATATTTGCATTTGTACTACTAATCAAGGGAGTGTAGTGGCCAAATTAACAAAAAAAGTTAAAAAAATGACTTTTTTCACTATTTCTCTGCTCATAATAATTAAAAAAACACAGTAATTTATTAAATCAGTCAATAAAATATTTACCCTATGTGTCTTGGAAAAAATAAAGTCAAAACAGTTATGATATGCAAAGCACTTGTAAAGATATTATTATTTAAAACAGTGCATATCAGAACTGTAAATTTTGACCTGGACATTGGGGCATCAATGACCCTTGGTCATGAAAGGGTTAAACACCCTGAAAGACCAGGCCACTTTTTACACTTCTGACCTACACTACTTTCACCATTTATTGCTCGGTCATGCAACTTACCACCCAAATGAATTTTGCCTCCTTTTCTTCTCACTAATAGAGCTTTCATTTGGTGGTATTTCATTGCTGCTGACATTTTTACTTTTTTTTGTTATTAATCGAAATTTAACGATTTTTTTGCAAAAAAATGACATTTTTCACTTTCAGTTGTAAAATTTTGCAAAAAAAACAAGATCCATATATAAATTTTGCTCTAAATTTATTGTCCTACATGTCTTTGATAAAAAAAAAATGTTTGGGTAAAAAAAAAATGGTTTGGGTAAAAGTTATAGCGTTTACAAACTATGGTACAAAAATGTGAATTTCCGCTTTTTGAAGCAGCTCTGACTTTCTGAGCACCTGTCATGTTTCCTGAGGTTCTACAATGGCCAGACAGTACAAACACCCCACAAATGATCCCATTTCGGAAAGTACACACCCTAAGGTATTCACTGATGGGCATAGTGAGTTCATAGAACTTTTTATTTTTTGTCACAAGTTAGCGGAAAATGATGATTTTTTTTATTTATTTTTTTTATTACAAAGTCTCATATTCCACTAACTTGTGACAAAAAATAAAAAGTTCTATGAACTCACTATGCCCATCAGCGAATACCTTGGGGTCTCTTCTTTCCAAAATGGGGTCACTTGTGGGGTAGTTATACTGCCCTGGCATTCTAGGGGCCCAAATGTGTGGTAAGGAGTTTGAAATCAAATTCTTTAAAAAATGACGAGTGAAATCCGAAAGGTGCTCTTTGGAATATGGGCCCCTTTGCCCACCTAGGCTGCAAAAAAGTGTCACACATCTGGTATCTCCGTATTCAGTAGAAGTTGGGGAATGTGTTTTGGGGTGTCTTTTTACATATACCCATGCTGGGTGAGAGAAATATCTTGGTCAAATGCCAACTTTGTATAAAAAAATGGGAAAAGTTGTCTTTTGCCAAGATATTTCTCTCACCCAGCATGGGTATATGTAAAATGACACCCCAAAACACATTCCCCAACTTCTACTGAGTACGGAGATACCAGATGTGTGACACTTTTTTGCAGCCTAGGTGGGCAAAGGGGCCCATATTCCAAAGAGCACCTTTCGGATTTCACTCGTCATTTTTTACAGAACTTGATTTCAAACTCCTTACCACACATTTGGGCCCCTAGAATGCCAGGGCAGTATAACTACCCCACAAGTGACCCCATTTTGGAAAGAAGAGACCCCAAGGTATTCACTGATGGGCATGGCGAGTTCATGGAAGTTTTTATTTTTTGTCACAAGTTAGTGGAATATGAGACTTTGTATGAAAAAAAAATAAAAAATAAAAATCATCATTTTCCACTAACTTGTGACAAAAAATAAAAAATTCTAGGAACTCGCCATGCCCCTCACGAAATACCTTGGGGTGTCTTCTTTCCAAAATGGGGTCACTTGTGGGGTAGTTATACTGCCCTGGCATTCTAGGGGCCCAAATGTGTGGTAAGGAGTTTGAAATCAAATTCTGTAAAAAATGACGAGTGAAATCCGAAAGGTGCTCTTTGGAATATGGGCCCCTTTGCCCACCTAGGCTGCAAAAAAGTGTCACACATCTGGTATCTCCTTATTCAGTAGAAGTTGGGGAATGTGTTTTGGGGTGTCTTTTTACATATACCCATGCTGGGTGAGATAAATATCTTGGTCAAATGCCAACTTTGTATAAAAAAATGGGAAAAGTTGTCTTTTGCCAAGATATTTCTCTCACCCAGCATGGGTATATGTAAAATTACACCCCAAAACACATTCCCCAACTTCTACTGAGTACGGAGATACCAGATGTGTGACACTTTTTTGCAGCCTAGGTGGGCAAAGGGGCCAATATTCCAAAGAGCACCTTTCGGATTACACTCGTCATTTTTTACAGAATTTGATTTCAAACTCCTTACCACACATTTGGGCCCCTAGAATGCCAGGGCAGTATAACTACCCCGCAAGTGACCCCATTTTGGAAAGAAGACACCCCAAGGTATTCCGTGAGGGGTATGGCGAGTTCCTAGAATTTTCTATTTTATGTCACAAGTTAGTGGAAAATGATGATTTTTTTTTTTTTTTTTTTTCATACAAAGTCTCATATTTCACTAACTTGTGACAAAAAATAAAAACTTCCATGAACTCGCCATGCCCATCAGCGAATACCTTGGGGTCTCTTCTTTCCAAAATGGGGTCACTTGTGGGGTAGTTATACTGCCCTGGCATTCTAGGGGCCCAAATGTGTGGTAAGGAGTTTGAAATCAAATTCTGTAAAAAATGACGAGTGAAATCCGAAAGGTGCTCTTTGGAATATGGGCCCCTTTGCCCACCTAGGCTTCAAAAAAGTGTCACACATCTGGTATCTCCGTATTCAGTAGAAGTTGGGGAATGTGTTTTGGGGTGTCATTTTACATATACCCATGCTGGGTGAGAGAAATATCTTGGCAAAAGACAACTTTTCCCATTTTTTGATACAAAGTTGGCATTTGACCAAGATATTTATCTCACCCAGCATGGGTATATGTAAAAAGACACCCCAAAACACATTCCCCAACTTCTACTGAATACGGAGATACCAGATGTGTGACACTTTTTTGCAGCCTAGGTGGGCAAAGGGGCCCATATTCCAAAGAGCACCTTTCGGATTTCACTCGTCATTTTTTACAGAATTTGATTTCAAACTCCTTACCACACATTTGGGCCCCTAGAATGCCAGGGCAGTATAACTACCCCACAAGTGACCCCATTTTGGAAAGAAGAGACCCCAAGGTATTCTCTGATGGGCATAGTGAGTTCATGGAAGTTTTTATTTTTTGTCACAAGTTAGTGGAATATGAGACTTTGTATGTAAAAAAAAAAAAAAAAAAAAAAATCATAATTTTCCACTAACTTGTGACAAAAAATAAAAAATTCTAGGAACTCGCCATGCCCCTCACGGAATACCTTGGGGTGTCTTCTTTCCCAAATAGGGTCACTTGTGGGGTAGTTATACTGCCCTGGCATTTTCCAGGGGCCCTAATGTGTGGTAAGTAGGTAAATGACCTGTGAAATCCGAAAGGTGCTCTTTGGAATGTGGGCCCCTTTGCCCACCTAGGCTGCAAAAAAGTGTCACACATCTGGTATCGCCGTACTCGGGAGAAGTTGGGGAATGTGTTTTGTGGTGTCATTTTACATATACCCATGCTGGGTGAGAGAAATATCTTGGCAAAAGACAACTTTTCCCATTTTTTTATACAAAGTTGGCATTTGACCAAGATATTTATCTCACCCAGCATGGGTATATGTAAAATGACACCCCAAAACACATTCACCAACTTCTACTGAATACGGAGATACCACATGTGTGACACTTTTTTGCAGCCTAGGTGGGCAAAGGGGCCCAAATTCCTTTTAGGAGGGCATTTTTAGACATTTGGATACCAGACTTCTTCTCACGCTTTGGGGCCCCTAAAATGCCAGGGCAGTATAAATACCCCACATGTGACCCCATTTTGGAAAGAAGACACCCCAAGGTATTCAATGAGGGGCATGGCGAGTTCATAGAAAAAAAAAAATTTTGGCACAAGTTAGCGGAAATTGATTTTTTTATTTTTTTTTCTCACAAAGTCTCCCTTTCCGCTAACTTGGGACAAAAATTTCAATCTTTCATGGACTCAATATGCCCCTCAGCGAATACCTTGGGGTGTCTTCTTTCCAAAATGGTGTTATTTGTGGGGTGTTTGTACTGCCCTGGCATTTGAGGGTCTCCGCAATCATTACATGTATGCCCAGCATTAGGAGTTTCTGCTATTCTCCTTATATTGAGCATACAGGTAATGAGATTTTTTTTTTCCGTTCAGCCGCTGGGCTGAAAGAAAAAAATGAACGGCACAGATTTCTTCATTCGCATCAATCAATGTGGATGAAAAAATCTCTGCCAAAAAAAGAAAAAGGAGGGGAAAGGCGTCTGCCAGGACATAGGAGCTCCGCCCAACATCCATGCCCACTTAGCTCGTATGCCCTGGCAAACCCGATTTCTCCATTCACATCAATCGATGTGGATGAATAAATCATTGCCGGGATTTTTTTTTTTATATATACAAAGTGTTTGCCAAAGTATATGAACACCGCCACCTCCTCAGCTCATATGCCTCGGCAAACGTATCTTTTACTGCAGAGGAGAAATCTCGTCTTGCAGCGCCGCATACACCGACTTGCGTGTAATCTGACAGCAGCGCAATGCTTCTGTCCGAATGCACATCAGTGCTGCAGCTAGTCGATCGGTTGGTCCACCTGAAAGGTAAAAAAAAAAAAAAAAAAAAAGAAAAAACCAGGCCGCAAAGCAATAACTTTATTAACTTTAGAACAGAACATATTAACTTTTTTTAACTTTTGTAACTTTTTTACTTACCGGTAATTTTTTTTTTGTTTAGTTTTTTTTACCTTTATAGAACAAACCTCTCCTTCCCCATGGGACAATGTGCAAAGCGCAAATCGCCCAAAGATGTGGCGAAGTACGTTATGCACTTTATCCCAGGTGAAAGGAGAGGTTTGCAGCAGCTGTGAGTAAAAGGGCCCTAATAGCCCTGTGTGCCTGTCCTGTGAGATGCAATTCCTATGCTAGGTGTACCTGTGTGTGGTACTTCCGGAAACACTCACCTAAGCATAGGGCAGGGTGGTCAGGGCAGTCAGGACAGAAATAGCGGGTGTCACGCCTTATTCCACTCCTGCTACAGACACGACATTTTTTTCGGGGTGGCGGTTGGGTTGAGGTACCAGCAACGACACTGGGGAAATGTCGCTCGTGTAGACGGCTAACTACACTGGTGGATGGGGCCACGAAACCTCCTGGGTAAAGGAGGTTCGCGATGATCTCTTCCTGGAATTTGAGGAAGGATCCTGTTCTCCCAGCCTTACTGTAGAGAACAAAACTATTGTACAGCGCCAATTGAATTAAATATACAGACACCTTCTTATACCAGCGTCTGGTTCTGCGGGAAACTAAATAGGGAGCCAACATCTGGTCATTGAAGTCCACCCCTCCCATGAGCGCATTATAGTCGTGGACTGAGAGGGGCTTTTCAATGACACGGGTTGCCCTTTCAATTTGGATTGTCGTGTCTGCGTGAATGGAGGAGAGCATGTAAACGTCTCGCTTGTCTCTCCATTTCACCGCGAGCAGTTCTTCGTTACACAAGGCAGCCCTCTCCCCCCTTGCAAGACGGGTGGTTACAAGCCGTTGGGGGAAGCCCACGCGACTAGTTCGCGCGGTGCCACAGGCGCAAATCCGTTCTAGAAACAAATGCCTAAAGAGGGCCACACTTGTGTAAAAATTGTCCACATAAAGATGGTACCCCTTGCCGAATAAGGGTGACACCAAGTCCCAGACTGTCTTCCCACTGTTCCCCAGGTAGTCAGGGCAACCGACCGGCTCCAGGGTCTGATCTTTTCCCTCATAGATCCGAAATTTGTGGGTATAGCCTGTGGCCCTTTCACAGAGCTTATACAATTTGACCCCATACCGGGCACGCTTGCTTGGGATGTATTGTTTGAAGCCAAGGCGCCCGGTAAAATGTATTAGGGACTCGTCTACGCAGATGTTTTGCTCAGGGGTATACAAATCTGCAAATTTCTGGTTGAAATGGTCTATGAGGGGCCGAATTTTGTGGAGCCGGTCAAAAGCTGGGTGGCCTCTGGGACGGGAGGTGGTGTTGTCGCTAAAATGCAGAAAACGCAGGATGGTCTCAAATCGTGTCCTGGACATAGCAGCAGAGAACATGGGCATGTGATGAATTGGGTTCGTGGACCAATATGACCGCAATTCATGCTTTTTTGTCAGGCCCATGTTGAGGAGAAGGCCCAGAAAAATTTTAAGTTCGGAAACTTGGACTGGTTTCCACCGGAAAGGCTGGGCATAATAGCTTTCCGGGTTTGCGGTTATAAATTGTGTGGCATATTGGTTGGTCTCTGCCACGACTAAGTCCAAGAGCTCCGCAGTCAAGAACAGCTCAAAAAATCCCAGGGCCGAAGCGATTTGAGCCGTCTCAACCCGAACTCCAGACTGGGCGGTGAAAGGGGGAACTACAGGTGCGGCTGAAGTTGGTGACTGCCAATCAGGGTTTGCCAGCACCTCAGGGACTCTAGGGGGTCTACGGGCCTGTCTGCGCGGTGGCTGCGACGGGGTAACTACTGCACGTGCCACCGTACCAGCTTCAACTGCCCTTCTGGTGCTCGCTACTTCACCAGGTTGTACGGCAGTGCTGGTACTAGGTCCAGGAAGGGCTGCGCTGCTGGTGTATGCCTCACCACGTGATCCGGCAGCGACAGCCCCACTCTGCTGCTCTTGAAGCGGATCCTGCGTAACCTGTGGTCTAGCGACACGGGGCCGGGTACGCCTGGTGCTGCCAGGGACCTCAACCTCCTCGTCCGAACTTTGGGTCAGAGAGCCACTGCTTTCTACAGGTTCATATTCTGACCCGCTAGATTCGTCAGATGAGGGTTCCCACTCCTCATCCGACTGGGTCAGAATCCTGTAGGCCTCTTCAGAAGAATACCCCCTGTTTGACATTTTGGACTACTAAATTTAGGGGTATTCCCTGAGACTACCCAAGAAAAAAAGCAAACCTGTCTTACAAAGGGGAGGCTAGCGAAGTACCGGAGGCCGCTGCGGTTGATAAAAAATATCAAAACAGATTTTTTTATCGCCGCAGTGCGTGTAAAGTGAATGTGCAGTGATCAAAAAATAATAATTTTTTGTCACTGCGGTGGGGCGGGCGTGGGTGAACGCACGTGTGGGCGACCGATCAGGCCTGATCGGGCAAACACTGCGTTTTGGGTGGAGGGCAAACTAAAGTGACACTAATACTATTATAGATCTGACCGTGATCAGTTTTGATCACTTACAGATACTATAAAAGTACAAATGCTGATTAGCGATACGCTAATCAGCGAATAAAAGTGACTGCGGTGCGGTGGGGTGGGCGCTAACTGACGCTAACTACCTAACCAAGGGGCCTAAACTATCCCTAAAACCTAACAGCCAATACCAGTGAAAAAAAAAAAGTGACAGTTTACACTGATCACTTTTTTTCCTTTCACTAGTGATTGACAGGGGCGATCAAAGGGGTGATCAAAGGGTTAATTGGGGTGCAGGGGGGTGATCTGGGGCTAAGGTGTGCTGTTTGGTGTACTCACTGTGAAGTCTGCTCCTGTGCTGGATCCAACCGACGAAAAGGACCAGCACAGGAGCAGAGAAGCCATATAACAGATCATATTTACTAATATGATCTGTTATCTGGTTTGTGATTCGATTTTTTAAAAATCAGCAACCTGCCAGCGACGATCATTGGCTGGCAGGTTGCTGATGCAACTCTCCTCGAACTTTTGCCGGCCCGCGATGCGCATGCGCGGGCCGGCTGTGACCGAAATCTCGCGTCTCGCGAGAAGACGCGCCGGCGCGTCCACTCGGAATGAAACAACCACCTCCAGGACGCGTCTGTGCGTACAGCGGTCCGGAGGTGGTTAAGGACCAGAGTTCAGTTTTAAAGTCACTTCGTGGGGCTTACATAATAGAACCAACCGATAAATGACCCCATTTTAGAAATGACATCCCTCAAACTATTCAAAACTGATTTTAGAAATGTTGTTAACCCTTTAGGTATTCCACAGATTTGTTTTTGCAGATTTTCAATTTTTTCCTGAAACACATTAAGGGTTAACAACAAAGCAAATCTCAATATTTATTACCTTGATTCTGCAGTTTGCAGAAGCACCCCAAATGTGGTCGTATACCGCTCTTTTGGCACACGACAGGGCACAGAAGGCAAGATGCGCCATTTGGTTTTTGGAGGGCAGATTTTGCTGGAATGGTGTTTAACTCCTTAAGGACCGGGCTCATTATCACCTTAAGGACCAGGCCATTTCTTGCAAATCTGACCAGTGTCATTTTATGTGGTGATAACTTTAAAACGCTTTGACTTATCCAGGCCATTCTGAGATTATTTTTTCGTAACATATTGTACTTCATGACACTGGTAAAATGGAGTCAAAAAAATTCATTTTTATTTATAAAAACAGACCAAATTTGCCCAAAAATTTGGAAAAATTTGCACATTTCCAAGTTTCAATTTCTCTACTTCTATAATACATAGTAATACCTACAAAAATAGTTATTACTTTACATTCCCCATATGTCTACTTCATGTTTGGATCATTTTGGGAATGACATTTTATTTTTTGGGGATGTTACAAGGCTTAGAAGTTTAGAAGCAAATCTTGAAATTTTTCAGAAAGTTTCAAAAATCCACTTTTCAAAGACCAGTTCAGGCCTGAAGTCACTTTGTGACTTCAGGCCTGAACATAATAGAAACTACCCAAAAACTACCCAAAAATTACCCCATTCTAGAAACTACACCCCTCAAGGTATTCAAAACTGATTTTACAAACTTTGTTAACCCTTTAGGTGTTTCACAAGAATTAATGGAAAACAGAGATACAATTTCAAAATTTCCCTTTTTTGGCAGATTTTCCATTTTAATATTTTTTTCCAGTTACAAAGCAAGGGTTAACAGCCAAACAAAACTCAATATTTATGGCTCTGATTCTGTAGTTTACAGAAACACCCCATATGTGGTTTTAAACTGCTGTACGGGCACACGACAGGGCGCAGAAGGAAAGGAATGCCATATGGTTTTTGGAAGGCAGATTTTGCTGGACTGTTTTTTTGACACCATGTCCCATTTGACGCCCCCCTGATGCACCCCTAGAGTAGAAACTCCAGAAAAGTGAACCCATTCTAGAAACTACACCCCTCAAGGTATTCAAAACTGATTTTACTAACTTTGTTAACCCTTTAGGTGTTCCACAAGAATTAATGGAAAATAGAGATACAATTTCAAAATTTCACTTTTTGGGCAGATTCTCCATTTTAATAATATTTTTACAGTTACAAAGCAAGGGTTAACAGCCAAATAAAACTCAATATTTATGGCTCTGATTCTGTAGTTTACAGAAACACCCCATATGTGGTCGTAAACCGCTGTATGGGCACACGGCAGGGCGCAGAAGGAAAGGAATGCCATAAGGTTTTTAGAAGGCAGATTTTGCTGGACAGTTTTTTTTACACCATGTCCCATTTGACGCCCCCCTGATGCACCCCTAGAGTAGAAACTCCAAAAAAGTGCCCCCATTTTACAAACTACAGGATAGGGTGGCAGTTTTGTTGGTACTATTTTAGGGTACATATGATTTTGGTTGCTCTATATTACACTTTTTGTGAGGCAAGGTAACAAGAAATAGCTGTTTTGGCACCATTTAATTTTTTGTTATTTACAAAATTCATCTGACAGGTTAGATCATGTAGTATTTTTATAGACCAGGTTGTCACGGACGCGGCGATACCTAATATATATACTTTTTTTATTTATGTAAGTTTTACACAAAAAAATCTGGTTTTAGTGTTTTCATAGTGTGAGAGCCACAGTTTTTGGGCGATTATCTTGGGTAGGGTATGATTTTTGCGGGATGAGATGACGGTTTGATTGGCACTATTTTGGGGTGCATATGACTTTTTGATCACTTGCTATTACACTATTTGTGATGTAAGGTGACAAAAAAAATTGCTTTTTTTACACCGTTTTTATTTTTATTTTTTACGGTATTCACCTGAGGGGTTAGGTAGTATGATATTTTTATAGAGCAAGTTATTACGGAGATACCTAAAATGTATACTTTTTTTTATTTATGTAAGTTTTACACAATGATTTCCTTTTTAAAACAAAAAAATAATCATGTTTTAGTGTTTCCATAGTTGTTAAAAAAAATTAAAAAATAGAAGAAAAAGAAAATAGACAAATTTTTTACATTTTACACAATAAAACATTTTTAGAAAACAAAATCATGTTTTTGTGTTGCAATTTTCATAGAGCCATATTTTTATTTATTTTTCTGGCTATGGTCTTGTGTGGGGGCTTATTTTTTGTGGGATGAGGTGACATTTTTATTGCTACCATTTTGGAATACAACTTTTCGATTGATTAACATTATGTTTGTTGGGAGGTGAGCTCACAAAAAAATCTGTTTTGGTGCAATGTTAATTTTTATTTTTTTTACGGTGTTCACCTGATGGGGTAGGTCATATGATATTATTATAGAGCCGTTGCTGACGCGGTGCTACCAAATATGTCTATTTTCTTTTTCTTCTATTTTTTAACATTTACTAAATAACAGATTTGGGGTGAAATTTATTTTTTCAAATGTGAAACTTTTTTTATTTATTTTCTTCAAAACAGTAAATTTTTTAAATTTAATTTTTTTTTTGTTTTAAACTTTGTGTCCCCCATAAGGTCATACAAGACTTCTGGGGGACATTTAACTTAATTATTTTTTTTTTTAACTATTGATTTCTCCTGTAGCTGGGACTGACATAGTAGCCCCAGTTACAGGGTAAATACACCCCCCAGAAAGGCTGTACAGCATAATACAGTGCTGTACAGCCTCAGTGCAGGGCTGATCGTGGTGTATGGAAGACCCGACAGCTCCTGCACTCACCCGGCCCCGGCAATCACATGATCACCGGGTCAGGACAGGAAGCGGCATAGCGCTTCCTGATCTGCATACACAGTGCTCGTTAAACACTGTGTATACAGTGATCTGGAAGGCAAGGACACCCAGGAACAGTCCCTGCCTTTTCTCTGGGGTGCCCTGCTTTCACTGACAGTGGGCTCCCCGCTTGGCAGCTGCACAATTAGCGTGCAGCTGCGATCTCTGAAGAAAAGTTTGGGTTAGGGACCTGAACTTGACCCGAACTTGACACCGAACCCGAACCCCATTGAAGTCAATGGGAACCCGAACTTTTGGCCACTAAAATGGCTCTAAAATAGCCCTGGAAACAGCTAGAGGGCTGCAAAAGGCAGCACAATGTGCTTAAGTGCATGACAAATGCTCTGCAAACAAATGTGGATAGGGAAATTAATTAAAAAACATAAAAGACCTTAAAAAAATAAAAATTAGAAATGATGTAGGAGGAAGAGGTTGAGGAGGCAGTGAATGGGTGGATGTGGCTGTGTAGGCTCACGTGGCGGTCTAGGTGGAAGCGGCAGCGAGAGAGGAATAGGTAGCTAACACAGATGTGTGTTATTGTCACGGCTGAGGATGGGGGAAATCCTCAGCCGTGACAGTATGAACCACCAGGGGTGGCTCTCACAGGCAGTTGGTAAACACAGGAGGTTGCTATCAGCAAGCATGCTGGAGCGACCTCCTGAGCCCTGCCACAGAGAGAGGTTATATAGGCCCAAAGTGGCCACACCCAAAGGAAGGACACACCCAGTGACATCACACACACACGCTGAGAAGGGAGTTAACCCTACACACACCACAGAAGGGAAACTCACAAAAAGGAAAAGTGTCCAACAGATCACACTGTGGACGTTGCCGCAAGCAACGACATGGGTGGCACACGTGTCCAGGGAATCAGCCCGAAGGCCGGGACACTGCCACCACATGTACATAATACCACCTAAGGTTGCCACGGGTAATCACAGTGCGAGGAATGATGTCCGTGCGCACACAATCATAAAACACAGTGCACACCAGACATACAAACGTGCATCCAAAACAACTCCCCGGGAACCGCACACAAGGCTGTTGTCCGCGGCAACCGCACCGAGGCCAACTACATAATGCCTCAGCTGCGGTTGACACAACAACCAAAACCGCGGGCAACTGTATGCGACTCCCAAGGAGTCACGACCATAACCGTGGCCGTGACAGTTATTTTGCATTTTTACATAGGGGTATCCCCCAAAATATTGGGACATATAAAAAAAAAAAAGGAATAAGTGCACTTGAGTACAAGGATGGATGGTTGAAGCTGTTAGAACTGCACAAGGTACAGACAAGTCTTGTGGGATCCAGGCCTGGTTCATTTTAATGAACGTGAGCTTGTCCACGTTGGTTGTGGACAGGCGGCTGCGTCTGTCTGTAATGATGCCTCCTGCTGTGCTAAATACATATTCAGAGAGTACACTGGCTGCAGGGCAGGCCAGCACCTCCAAGGCATACAGGGCAAGCTCTGGCCATGTGGACAATTTGGAGACCCAGAAGTTGAATGGGGCAGAACCATCAGTCAGTACTTCTAGGCATGTGCACAGGTACTGTTTCACCATGTTGTTCAAATGCTGCCTCCTGCTAACACGCTTCATATCAGCAGTTGGGGCCGGTTGTTGCGGCGAGGTGACAAAGCTTTTCCACATGTCGGCCATGCTAACCCTGCCTTCTGAGGTGCTGGCGCTGACACAGCTGCGTTGGCGACCTCTTCCTCCTCCCCTGCCTTCACCTTGTGCTTCCACTTGTCCCCCGGGCATCAGTCGGGAATGATCTCATGAGCGCGTCTACCAGCGTGCACCTGTAGTTGCGCATCTTCCGATCAGTGAAGGAATTAAGGACAGCACATTGTCTTTGTAACGGGGATCCAGCAGCGTGGCCACCCAGTAGTCAGCGCACGTTAAAATGTGGGCAACTCTGCTGTCGTTGCGCAGGCACTGCAGCATGTAGTCGCTCATGTGTGCCAGGCTGCCCAGAGGTAAGGACAAGCTGTCCTCTGTGGGAGGAGTATTGTCTGCGTCCTCCGTATGCCCCCAGCCCCGCACCAGTGATGGGCCCGAACTGCGTTGGATGCCACCCCGCTGTGAACATGCTTCATCCCCATCCTCCTCCTCCTCATCCTCCTCGTCCTCCAGTAGTGGGTCCTGGCTGGCCAAATTTGTACCTGGCTGGCCTCTGCTGTTGCAAAAATCCTCTTTCTGAGCCACTTCTAAAAGACTGGCCTGAAAGTGTTAGAGATGACCCCTCTTTCTCCTCCTCGTCCTGGGCCACATCCTCTTCCATCATCGCCCTAAGTGTTTTCTCAAGGAGACATAGAAGTGGTATTGTAACGCTGATAAGGGCGTCATCGCCACTGGCCATGTTGGTGGAGTACTCAAAACAGTGCAACAGGGCACACAGGTCTCACATGGAGGCCCAGTCATAGGTGGTGAAGTGGTGCTGTGGTGCTGTTCCGTGCGTGCTGCAGCTGAAACTCCACTATGGCCTGCTGCTGCTCGCACAGTCTCTCCAGCATGTGCAAGGTGAAGTTGAGGCGGTGAGCAGGAAGGCCGAAGTTATGCTGTAGAGCAGACAGCCGAGCGGCGGGAGGATGAAAACGCCGGAAGCGCGCATAGACGGCCTGCACTTTATGCAGCAGCTCTGACATGTCGGGGTAGTTGTGAATGAATTTCTGCACCACCAAATTCAGCACATGCGCCAGGCAAGGGATGTGCGTCAAACCGGCTAGTCCCAGAGCTGCAACGAGATTTCGCCCATTATCTCACACCACCAGGCCGGGCTTGAGGCTCACTGGCAGCAACCACTCGTCGGTCTGTTGTTCTATACCCCGCCACAACTCCTGCGCGGTGTGGGGCCTGTCCCCCAAACACATCAGTTTCAGAACGGCCTGCTGACGTTTACCCCTGGCTGTGCTGAAGTTGGTGATGAAGGTCTGTCGCTGACCGGATGAGGAGGTGGTAGAAGAGCAGGAGGAAGCCAAGTAGGAAGAGGAGGCAACAGGAGGCAAAGAATGATGCCCTGCGATCCTTGGCGGCGGAAGGACGTGCGCCAAACAGCTCTCCGCCTGGGGCCCAGCCGCCACTACATTTACCCAGTGTGCAGTTAGGGAGATATAGCGTCCCTGGTCGTGCTTACTGGTCCACGTATCTGTGGTTAGGTGGACCTTGCCACAGATATGGCGTTGCGCAGTGCACACTTAATTTTATCCGATACTTGGTTGTGCAGGGAGGGCACGGCTCTCCTGGAGAAGTAGTGGCGGCTTAGAACGATGTACTGTGGGACAGCAAGCGACATGAGCTGTTTGAAGCTGTCCGTCTCCACCAGCCTGAATGACAGCATTTCAAAGGCCAGCAGTTTAGAAATGCTGGCATTCAGGGCCAGGGATCGAGGATGGCTAGGTGGGAATTTACGCTTTCTCTCAAAGGTTTATGAGATGGAGAGCTGAACGCTTCCGTGTGACATGGTGTAGATGCTTGGTGACGGAGGTGGTGTTGTTGGTGGCACATCCTCTGTTTGCTGGGCGGCTGGTGCCAACGTTCCTCCAGAGGTGGAGAAAGAGGCCGAGGCCGCAGCAGAAGAGGGAGCAGGAGGGGCCTGAGCCCTTTCTTGGTTTTGAAGGTGCTTACTCCACTGCAGCCCGTGTCTCGCATGTAGATGCCTGGTCATGCAGGTTGTGCTAAGGTTCAGAACGTTAATGCCTCGCTTCAGGCTCTGATGGCACAGTGTGCAAACCACTCGGATCTTGTCGTCAGCACATTGTGTGAAAAAGTGCCATGCGAGGGAACTCCTTGAAGCTGCCTTTGGTGTGCTCGGTCCCTGGTGATGGTGGCCCGTAGCAGGCGAACTGTTTTGGCGACAGCTGCTCTGCTTTTGCACCCTGCTCCCTCTTTTGCTACGCTGTTGGCTCGGTCTCACCACTGCCTCTTCCTCCAAACTCTGAAAGTCAGTGGCATGACCTTCATTCCATGTGGGGTCTAGGACCTCATCGTCCCCTGCATCGTCTTCCACCAAGTCTTCCTCCCTGACCTCCTTTTCGGTCTGCACACTGCAGAAAGACGCAGCAGTTGGCACCTGTGTTTCGTCATCATCAGAGACGTGCTGAGGTGGTATTCCCATGTCCTCATCAGGAAACATAAGTGGTTGTGCGTCAGTGCATTCTATGTCTTCCACCCCTGGGGAAGGGCTAGGTCGATGCCCTTGGGAAACCCTGCCATTAGAGTCTTCAAACAGCATAAGAGACTGCTGCATGACTTGAGGATCAGACAGGTTCCCCGGTATGCACGGGGGTGATGTGACAGACTGATGAGCATGGGTTTCAGGCGCCACCTGTGCGCTTTCTGCAGAAGACTGGGTGGGAGATAATGTGAACGTGCTGGATCCACTGTCGGCCACCCAATTGACTAGCGCCTATACTTGCTCAGGCCTTACCATCCTTAGAACGGCATTAGGCCCGACCAAATATCGCTGTAGAATCTGGCGGCTACTGGGACCTGAGGTAGTAGGTTCAGTAGGACGTGTAGCTGTGGCAGAACGGCCACGTCCTCTCCCTGCACCAGAGGCTCCACAACACCACCACCATGACCATGACTGCGTCCCTTATTAGATGTTTGCCTCATAGTTAGCGTTCACCAAGCAAAGTAAAAAGTGGTTAAGTCTGTTAAAAATAATTAACCGCCAATAAAAACCTTGATGTAGGGTATTGCACAATAATTTTTTTTTAAACTCTATATGACAGCGGTATTTGTGGCCTAAATTTCAAAGTAATTTATGCACGTCTAATCCCAGATGTGCAGTATATCAGAAGGTTTTTATAACCCCAGTAAGCAAAAGGCCGTATTTCTGGCCTAAATGTGACACTCACTTATGCATGTCTAATCCCAGATGTGCAGTATATCAGAGGGTTTTTATAACCCCAGTATCCAAAAAGCCATATTTCTGGCCTAAATATGACACTCACTTATGCACGTCTAATCCTAGATGTGCACTATATGAAACAGATGGGTTTTTTTCACCCCAGTAAGCAAAAAGCTGTATTTCTGGCCTAAATGTGACACTCACTTATGCACGTCTAATCCTAGATGTGCACTATATGAAACAGATGTTTTTTTTTCACCCCAGTAAGCAAAAAGCTGTATTTCTGGCCTAAATGTGACACTCACTTATGCACGTCTAATCCTAGATGTGCACTATATGAAACAGATGGGTTTTTTCACCCCAGTAAGCAAAAAGCTGTATTTCTAGCCTAAATGTGACACTCACTTATACAAGTTTAATCCTAGATGTGCAGCATATGAAAAAAAGTTATTTTTTTAACCCCAGTGTCTCAAAGCAGTATTTCTGGACTTGCAGACATGCAGATATCCTGTGCTGGTGCACTATCGTTGCATAAAATGGCTGCCGATTATGTATTGATATTGACTAACTGAAGGAAAAAAAGTTCGTTTTCAGTAGTAGTTGGCTCAGGGCAGGCTTAAAACAATTGTGCACTGCACCCACAAAACACATTTGCTATAGATCGCTGAGTAAAGAAGCAGTTCTTCATAAGATTTCTCCCTGATCTCTCCCTCACAGCAGCTGCAGCCTATCCCTACATCCCTAATCCGAGCAGAGTGACGGGCGGCGCTACGTGACTCCAGCTTAAATAGAGGCTGGGTCACATGCTGCAGTTGGCCAATCACAGCCATGCCAATAGTAGGCATGGCTGTGATAGCCTTTTGGGGCAAGTAGTATGACGCTTACAAAAAATAGTGGTAGGTTGTGGTGGCTCACTAGCAAGTAGTTAAGGTATGGTGCTGCAAGCTCATATAGAGGGAATCACCCCACCCTCTCTTAAAGGCAAATGTAGTAATAGAGTAATGAGCGAGCACTCATACACTTGGCAACTAAATTGACATGTGCAGAAAATATTTATTATATCCCCATAAAATACAAGTAATACAATTTATAAGAACAATGTAGCAATAATATACAACATTACAATCACATATATTGTGGTAGATATGATCAACACTATATTCATATGACTCAATTGTGTCGATAAATTCAATAATATATATCACACCAAGAAACTTCAAGTATATGCTGTTATTTGGGAAAGAGGGGGTATTATCTTCTAGCGCTCTATCCCAATTTGGGAAACTGAATGTCACTGAAAATGTTGTAGGTGTATTCACTGGGAGCGCAATATGTTCATAAAGTGTCCACAGGAATCCTGATAATGTGAAAAGTCTCTTATAGCATATCCTTTTATGGTCGATATGAGCTTTGGATTGAAGAAAACTTTAAATCGATATTTGGCTTACCGTCTAGCGTCTGCTGTCTCCCTATTGCTTCAATGGAGCTTTAAATATTTGCCGGCTTATTCAGTCGCTCCATACAGCAAGCTGGTTTAAATTTCGCGGGAGTTCCAAAGATCGCGGGAGTTGCCACTCTGTTCTGCAATTTCCTTTGGTGCAGCTTTCGACGATAAGAATAGTTAATCCTTTACTGTAGAGATTTTCTTCTGTATGGCCATACAGTATTATCGGAGGCTTTTCAATGCAGGTACATCACTTGTTTCACCATACGCATTACGGGTAGATTCACTCTCCCTTCCTCAGTGGACCACTGAGGAAGGGAGAGTGAATCTACCCGTAACGCGTATGGTGAAACAAGTGATGTACCTGCATTGAAAAGCCTCCGATAATACTGTATGGCCATACAGAAGAAAATCTCTACAGTAAAGGATTAACTATTCTTATCGTCGAAAGCTGCACCAAAGGAAATTGCGGAACAGAGTGGCAACTCCCGCGATCTTTGGAACTCCCGCGAAATTTAAACCAGCTTGCTGTATGGAGCGACTGAATAAGCCGGCAAATATTTAAAGCTCCATTGAAGCAATAGGGAGACAGCAGACGCTAGACGGTAAGCCAAATATCGATTTAAAGTTTTCTTCAATCCAAAGCTCATATCGACCATAAAAGGATATGCTATAAGAGACTTTTCACATTATCAGGATTCCTGTGGACACTTTATGAACATGTTGTGCTCCCAGCGAATACACCTACAACATTTTCAGTGACATTCAGTTTCCCAAATTGGGATAGAGCGCTAGAAGATAATACCCCCTCTTTCCCAAATAACAGCATATACTTGAAGTTTCTTGGTGTGATATATATTATTGAATTTATCGACACTATTGAGTCATATGAATATAGTGTTGATCATATCTACCACAATATATGTGATTGTAATGTTGTATATTATTGCTACATTGTTCTTATAAATTTTATTACTTGTATTTTATGGGGATATAATAAATATTTTCTGCACATGTCAATTTGGTTGCCAAGTGTATGAGTGCTCGCTCATTACTCTATTACTAGTATGACGCTTGTTGATTGGCTGCCGTGCAGCCTTTCACAAAGCGCCAAGAAAGCGCCGAACACCGAACCCGAACTTTTTTACGTAAATGTTTGGGTTCGGGTCCGGTTGATGAAAAACCTAAAGTTCGGTACGAACCCAAACTTTACAGTTCGGGTTCACTCAACTCTATCACGGACGTTTATAGTCAAAGGGCGGTCAGGAAGTGGTTAAGGATTTTTAGAAGTAGTTTTGCCTAGTATGAGTTATTACTACAGTTCCGAATTTGTACAAAATGACAGTGCCAGTCCTGCCTAGCTATAGTTGCAGTGCCCCAGTGGAACACTGCGAAGGTTTAATTACTGATATAATGTAATGTTGCTAAGTTAAAAGCTGTGATTTTCTGTTATAGGTCTTGTTTCTTTACGTACTGTGTATAGGTAATAGCAATGTATGAGCATATACTTAACCGCCTCCGGACCGCCTAATGCAGGATCGCGTTCCGGAGGCGGCAGCCCTGCGCACAGTCACGCATATATGCGTCATCTCGCGAGACGCAAGATTTCGCTCAAAGCCGGCCCGCGCATGCACATCGCGGGCCGGCAAAAGTTAAAGAAGTATTTCGTCACCAGCCTGCCAGCCAATGATTGTGGCTGGCAGGCTGGCAATTTTCAAAAAATCAAATCACAAGCCATATAACACATTATATTTGTAAATATGATGTGTTAAATGGCTTGTCTGCTCCTCTGCTGGTCCTTTTCGTCGGTTGGTTCCAGCAGAGGAGTAGACATCACAGTGAGTAGCCACCGAACACTACACTTAGCCCCAGATCACCCCCCATCACCCCAATTAACCCCTTGATCACCCCTTGATCGCCCCTGTCAATCACCTAGTGAAAGGAAAAAAGTGATCAGTGTAAACTGTCACTTTTTTTTTTCACTGGTATTGACTGATAGGTTTTAGGATAGTTTAGGCCCCTTGGTTAGGTAGTTTAGCGTCAGTTAGCGCCCAGCCCACCGCAGTCACTGATTCGCTGATTAGCGTATCGCTAATCAGCATTTGTACTTTTATAGTATCTGTAAGTGATCAAAACTGATCACAGTCAGATCTAGAATTGTATTAGTGTCACCTTAGCTCGCCCTCCACCCAAAACGCAGTGTTTGCCCGATCAGGCCTGATCGGTCGCCCACACGTGCGTTCACCCACACCCGCCCCGCCGCAGTGACAAAAAATATATATTTTTTTGATCACTGCACAATCACTTTCCAAGCACTGCGGCGATAAAAAAAATCAGTTTTGATATTTTTTATCAATCGCAGCGGCCTCCGGTACTTCGCTAGCCTCCCCTTTGTAAGACAGGCTTGCTTTTTTTCTTGGGTAGTCTCAGGGAATACCCCTAAATTTAGTAGTCCAAATGTCAAAAAGGGGGTATTCTTCTGAAGAGGCCTACAGGATTCTGACCCAGTCAGATGAGGAATGGGAACCCTCATCTGACGAATCTAGCTGGTCAGAATATGAACCTGTAGAAAGCAGTGGCAGTCTGACCCAAAGTTCGGACGAGGAGGTTGAGGTCCCTGATAGCACCAGGCGTACCCGGCCCCGTGTCGCTAGACCACAGGTTGAGCAGGATCCGCTTCAAGAGCAGCAGAGTGGGGCTGGCGCTGTCGGATCACGTGGTGAGGCATACACCAGCAGCGCAGCCCTCCCTGGACCTAGTACCAGCACTGCCGTACAACATGGTGAAGTGGCGAGCACCAGAAGGGCAGTTGAAGCTGGTACGGTGGCACGTGCAGTAGTTACCCCGTCGCAGCCACCGCACAGACAGGCCCGTAGACCCCCTAGAGTCCCTGAGGTGCTGGCAAATCCTGATTGGCAGTCACCAACTTCAGCCACACCATTAGTTCCCCCTTTCACCGCCCATTCTGGAGTTCGGGTTGAGACAGCTCAGATCGGTTCGGCCCTGGGATTTTTTGAGCTGTTCTTGACTGCGGAGCTCTTGGACTTAGTCGTGGCAGAAACAAATCGGTATGCCACTCAATTTATATCCGCCAACCCGGGAAGCTTTTATGCCCAGCCTTTCCGGTAGAAACCAGTCCAAGTTTCCGAAATTAAAATTTTTCTGGGCCTTCTCCTCAACATGGGTCTAACCAAAAAGCATGAATTGCGGTCATATTGGTCCATGAACCCGATTCATCACATGCCCATGTTCTCTGCTGCTATGTCCAGGGCACGATTTGAGGCCATCCTGCGTTTCCTTCACTTTAGCGACAACACCACCTCCCGTCCCAGAGGCCACCCAGCTTTTGACCGGCTCCACAAAATTCGGCCCCTCATAGACCACTTCAACCAGAAATTTGCAGATTTGTAGACCCCAGAGCAAAACATCTGTGTAGACAAGTCCCTAATACATTTTACCGGGCGCCTTGCCTTCAAACAATACATCCCAAGCAAGCGCGCCCGGTATGGGGTCAAATTGTATAAGCTCTGTGAAAGGGCCACAGGCTATACCCCCAAATTTTGGATCTATGAGGGAAAAGATCAGACCCTGGAGCCGGTCGGTTGCCCTGACTACCTGGGGAGCAGTGGGAAGACAGTCTGGGACTTGGTGTCACCCTTATTTGGCAAGGGGTACCATCTTTATGTGGACAATTTCTACACAAGTGTGCCCCTCTTCAGGCATTTGTTCCTAGAACAGATTGGCTGCTGTGGCACCGCGCGAACTTGTTGCGTGGGCTTCCCCCAACGGCTCGTTACCACCCGTCTTGCAAGGGGGGAGAGGGCTGCCTTGTGTAACGAAGAACTGCTCGCGGTGAAATGGAGAGACAAGCGTGACGTTTACATGCTCTCCTCCATTCACGCAGATACGACAATACAAATTGAGCGAGCAACCCGTGTCATTGAAAAGCACCTCTGTGTCCACGACTATAATTTGCTCATGGGAGGGGTGGACTTCAATGACCAGATGTTGTCTCCGTATTTAGTTTCCCGACGCACCAGACGCTGGTATAAGAAGGTGTCTGTATATTTAATTCAATTGGCTGCATATAATAGTTTTGTTCTCTACAGTAAGGCTGGGAGAACACGATCCTTCCTCAAATTTCAGGAAGAGATCATCGAGAACCTCCTGTATCCAGAAGGTTCCGTGGCCCCATCCACCAGTGTAGTTAGCCGTCTACACGAGCGACATTTCCCCAGTGTCATTCCTGGTACCTCAACCCAACCGTCACCCCGAAAAAGATGTCGCGTCTGTAGCAGGAGTGGAATAAGGCGTGACACCCACTATTTCTGTCTTGACTGCCCTGACCAACCTGCCCTATGCTTTGGAGAGTGTTTCCGGAAGTACCACACACAGGTACACTTAGCATAGGGATTGCATCTCACAGGACAGGCACACAGGGCTATTAGGGCCCTTTCTCTCACAGCTGCTGCAAACCTCTCCTTTCACCTGGGATAAAGTGCATAATGTACTTCGCCACATCTTTGGGTGATTTGCGCTTTGCACATTGTCCCATGGGGAAGGAGAGGTTTGTCCTATAAAAGGTAAAAAAAAAAAAAAATAACACCAGTAAGCAAAAAAGTTGTTCAAAAGTTATTATAAAGTTAATAAAATTTATTGCGTTGCGCTGCTGTCAGATTACATCGATTGATGTGAATGGAGAAATCTGGTTTGCCAGGGCATACGGGCTAAGTGGGTATGGATGTTGGGCGGAGCTCCTATGTCCTGGCAGACGCCTTTCCCCTCCTTTTTTTTTTTTGGCAGAGATTTTTTCATCCACATTGATTGATGCGAATGAAGAAATCTGTGCCATTCATTTTTTCTTTCAGCCCAGAGGCTGAACGAAAAAAAAAAAAATCTCATTACCCGTATGCTCAATATAAGGAGAATAGCAGAAACTCCTAATGCTGGCCATACATGTAATGATTGCGGAGACCCTCAAATGCCAGGGCAGTACAAACACCCCACAAATAACACCATTTTGGAAAGAAGACACCCCAAGGTATTCGCTGAGGGGCATATTGAGTCCATGAAAGATTGAAATTTTTGTCTCAAGTTAGTGGAAATGGAGACTTTGTGAGAAAAAAACAAAAAAAATCAATTTCCGCTAACTTGTGCCAAAAAATTTTTTTTCTATGAACTCGCCATGCCCCTCATTGAATACCTTGGGGTTTCTTCTTTCCAAAATGGAGTCACATGTGGGGTATTTATACTGCCCTGGCTTTTTAGGGGCCCTAAAGCGTGAGAAGTCTGGGATCCAAATGTCTAAAAATGCCCTCCTAAAAGGAATTTGGGCACCTTTGCGGATCTAGGCTGCAAAAAAGTGTCACACATGTGATATCGCCATACTCAGGAGAAGTTGGGGAATGTGTTTTGGGGTGTCATTTTACATATACCCATGCTGGGTGAGAGAAATATCAAATGTCAACTTTGTATAAAAAAATGGGAAAATCACCATGGTAAAAGATCATGTGACGTACCATGTGATGACCGGAGTGACGTCATCCCAGGTCCTTGAACTATAGTTAATGCTCACCACAGGTCCTATACAGTAAAAGAGAAAGACGGAGATGCCGGCTACGCGAGCAAGTGGATTAAGGTGAGTTAAATGATTTTTTATTTTTTTTTAACCCCTCCAGCGCTGTTTTACTATGCATTCTGTATTCAGAATGCTATTATTTTCCCTTATAAGCATGTTATAAGGAAAAATAATAATGATCGGGTCTCCATCCCGATCGTCTCCTAGCAACCGTGCGTGAAAATCGCACCGCATCCGCACTTGCTTGCGGATGCTTGCGATTTTCACGCAACCCCATTCATTTCTATGGGGCCTGCGTTACGTGAAAAACGCACAAAGAGGAGCATGCTGCGATTTTCACGCAACGCAAAAGTGATGCGTGAAAATCACCGCTCGTGTGCACAGCCCCATAGAAATGAATGGGTCGGTATTCAGTGCGGGTGCAATGCGTTCACCTCCCGCATCGCATCCGCGCGGAATACTCGCTCGTGTGAAAGGGGCCTTAGGATTTCACCGGCCATTTTTTACAGATTCTGATTTCAAACTACTTACCACGCATTAGGACCCCTAGAATGCCAGGGCAGTATAACTACCCCACAAGTGACCCCATTTTGGAAAGAAGACATCCCAAGGTATTTCGTGATGGGCATAGTGAGTTCATGGAAGTTTTTATTTTTTGTCAAAAGTTAGTGGAATATGAGACTTTGTAAGAAAAAAATAAAATAAAAAATCATAATTTTCTGCTAACTTGTGACAAAAAATAAAAAGATCTATGAACTCACTATGCCCATCAGCGAATACCTTAGGGTGTCTACTTTCCGAAATGGGGTCATTTGTGGGGTGTTTGTACTGTCTGGCCATTGTAGAACCTCGGGAAACATGGCAGGTGCTCAGAAAGTCAGAGCTGCTTCAAAAAGCGGAAATTCACATTTTTGTACCATAGTTTGTAAACGCTATAACTTTTACCCAAACCATTTTTTTTTTACCCAAACATTTTTTTTTATCAAAGACATGTAGAACAATAAATTTAGAGAAAAATTTATATATGGATGTCGTTTTTTTTGCAAAATTTTACAACTGAAAGTGGAAAAATTTAATTTTTTTGCAAAAAAAACGTTAAATTTCGATTAATAACAAAAAAAGTAAAAATGTCAGCAGCAATGAAATACCACCAAATGAAAGCTCTATTAGTGAGAAGAAAAGGAGGTAAAATTCATTTGGGTGGTAAGTTGCATGACCGAGCAATAAACGGTGAAAGTAGTGTAGTGCAGAAGTGTAAAAAGTGGCCTGGTCATTAAGGGTGTTTAAGCTATGGGGGCTGAGGTGGTTAACACTGACAGACCTGGTTAGATTGCCAGGATCATGGACTTGGTCCGCCCCTTTAGTTGCAATACCAACAAAAATATATGGATACTCTCTAAATCATATAGAATAATATACCAAAACAAGATGTAATCATATCATACAAAATTTTATTATAATCACTGTAATACACATGATTGACAAGACACAATTAAAAACAATATTAAAAAACACTAGTGCTGGTTAGGGCTGCGCATCTTCACTCGTCTCACGATTCGATGCGATTACGATTATCAAGTCCACGATTCGATTCGATTCGGCGATGCATCACGATGCATCAAGATTATTACCCAAGTCCCCTTGTTTTTCAATTTTACATCAAAAAATTAATTCAATCAGTCAGAAATTGCACAAAAATATTTATTTGTATCTGCTATTTAAACAAATCATACCAAGTTCCCTGCATATCATATAGCAAAGTCTGAATGAACAAAACAGTGCAGCAGACAACAGTATTTATTTAAAACAGTACTGTCAGTGTCTCTGTAACATTAAACTGTTGTGCTGGCCTGGCTGGTGCAGTTAGTTTATAAGTTTTACAATAGTTTTACCATATAATATATATTATATATTATATAATATTAAACAGTACCTACAAAAAAAGGAGCACTTCAGTTCCTGACTGTAAAACATCACAGTGAGTCAGTGAACCTATAACACAGTCAGTGACTGTGTTATAGGTTCACTCACTGTGATGTTTGCCAGTCAGGAACTGTCTGTCACACAGTGTGTTCAAGTTGTCTGTGTTGCAGAACTTCCTGGTTCACCGTGATTGTTTTGGCAGCAGGAGCAGCACCACCACCAGCACCAGCACCAGCACCACCACCAGCACCACCACCAGCACCACCACCACCAGCACCACCACCACCAGCACCACCACCAGCACCAGCACCAGCACCAGCACCACCACCAGCACCACCACCAGCACCAGATGGGTAGTACGTCTAGATCAGTGCTATAAGCTCTCAGAGTTGTCACTTTACAGAAAACGTTACCTGCACTGAGCACTCAGCAAGCACTCTACCACGATACATCAACTGAAGCCAAGCCATGCCACCATTAGAGGAAGCTGGAAAATCCTTGACAGAATACATTTTCAACTGAATCTGAAAACCTTGGACAAATCTTTATGGGATCACAAACAGTCACCACAGAATACCAAAAAAAAAAGAAAACACACACATGACACTGGATAATGATTGGTAAAGGGCAGGCCACAGCAGGTCAGACAGACAAGCGGGCAATGTGGCACAAACACAGACAACATGAGGTCAGGTAGGTGTGTTTTTTTTTTTTTTTTTTTGGTTCGTGTGATCCAATAAAGATTTACACAGGGGGAGGGGGGTGTCACTGTCGTCACGTCAGCGGGAGGCGGGAGGCGGAAAGAAGGCGCCAAAAAACTTTTTTTTCCGACTTGGCTCTGCACGGCGGACGCGACGCTGACGTCATCAACATGCATCGATTATTTAAAGCAACCGCATCGATGCAGAATCGCCGGGGGTCGAATCGCGATGCATCGCTGCATCGATTATATTCGACAGCCCTAGTGCTGGTGGTGCATGATTGGTGGGCTAAAAAAATATATAGTAAGATAATAAAGTGCAAGTGCAAATACGCGGTCAGCAGCAATAATTAAATAGGTAGATGGATAGATGCTGGCTCCAACAGCAACCGACTACAAAATGAATAAACCAAGAAAAATCATACATTAAACAAAATGTCACCAGCGTCACCGTTGTGACACACACGGGGCGCAAAGAAGCACAGCATCAAATACATGAAAAGCCAGTACAGCTTAGTATTCGTCACCAAAGTTTGGTATAAATCTACCAAAAAGTAAAGAGGAAATACCATTGCAAATTATACTGACCGCGAAATAGTCCACAGCAAAATACAAGCACCACCAGTCCACTCCCCAAAGCGCATTTCACATGCCCCTTTAGTTAGTTGGAGCAGAGCAAAGCTACAGACAAGACCCAAGCTTCTGCAGACTAGGCCAGAGTCCAGAGAACCATCTCTGAGGCTACAGCTGCCAGCGAAGATACTTAGAAGATACAGATTCATTAAAGGGGTTGTGTCACTTCAGCAAATAGCATTTATTATATAGAGGAAGTTAATACAAGACATTTACTAATCCATTGTTATTATCCATATTGCTTCCTTTGCTGGCTGGATTCATTTTTTCTTCACATTATACACTGCTCGATTCCATGGTTACGACCACCCTGCAATCCATCATCATGGCTGTGCTTGCACACTATAAAAAAAATCACTAGCCTATGTGAGCTCCCTTGGTCCTGGCCACCAGAGAGGCCAGCACTGTATAGTGTGGAAGCATGGCCACCGCTGATAGATTGCAGGGTGGTCATAACTATGGAATTGAGCAGTGTATAATGAGATGCAAAAATCAATTAATCCAGCAAAGGAAGCAATATGGACAATCACAACACATTAGTAACTGCCTTGTATTAAAGTAGAACTTCTGCAAACATTTTTATTCTCTGACCTGTTAGAAAGGTGCATGATGTAATCTGTAGTGAATGTAATTTTCTCATCAGTGACTGTATTTGTGAGTTATAACCTCCCTTCTGATCCCCAGCTGTGTCATGTGACCAACTCTCTGATCTCCAACTGACACAGGACAGGAAGTCAGTTACTTCTTTATTCATTCCTATGAGATTGAGCGTGAGGCTCCCATAGGAATACATAGACAAACTGACTTCCTGTCCACACATAAGATGCTGTGTCAGTTGGAGAGTTTGATTGATGGTCACATGACACTGCTGAGAAGCATTAGGGAGAGTATAACTCACAAATACAGTCACTGGTAAGAAAATTACATTCACCACAGATTACATCATGTACCTTTCTAGCAGGTCAGAGAATAAAATTTTTTGCAGGAGTTCCTATTTAACTTTCTCTATGTGATAAATGCCACTTGCTGAAGTGACACAACCCCTTTAAGGCCTTGCAAGATAATGTCAGTAAGGTACCGCTCTTTTATGGCAATAGACTGCTGTGGAAAGGGTTTATTGCACCTGCCACACATTGAGATGGACTGGCTATCAGGACCTAACTTCTGCACCCCTTAGCCTGGGAACTACAGAAGGAGTTAATAAGTACAGAATAGCATGACTGTTGTTAACTTGGAAGGATTGCAAAGTGTTCAGAGATATACTTAGAAACTACTACCATCATTGCTGCTGCGCGCACACAGTTATTGGGAAGGGGGAGTGGAGTTAGCTCTGCGATCTATCACATGACTGTACCAATTGCTGCTATTTGTACTATTACTCTCATAATCTACTTTATTTATTGCAACCAACGTGCCTGATTATTGACTTAAACATCCATCTGCCAGCCCTGCATCTGTATATATATTTCGCAGAAAATTCAGTGCAACATAAAACGTAAACAAAAACTGGAATTTGCGCTATATGTCTGTTCAGACATAATTTGTCTCTTTCATATTATAAGCTCCCCTTATATACAGTACAGACCAAAAGTTTGGACACACCTTCTCATTCAAAGAGTTTTCTTTATTTTCATGACTATGAAGGCATCAAAACTATGAATTAACACATGTGGAATTATATACATAACAAACAAGTGTGAAACAACTGAAAATATGTCATATTCTAGGTTCTTCAAAGTAGCCACCTTTTGCTTTGATTACTGCTTAGCACACTCTTGGCATTCTCTTGATGAGCTTCAAGAGGTAGTCCCCTGAAATGGTCTTCCAACAGTCTTGAAGGAGTTCCCAGAGATGCTTAGCACTTGTTGGCCCTTTTGCCTTCACTCTGCGGTCCAGCTCACCCCAAACCATCTCGATTGGGTTCAGGTCTGGTGACTGTGGAGGCCAGGTCATGGTCAAATAGCCCTTACTTTCAAAGTTTTCCCAATTTTTCGGCTGACTGGCTGACCTTCATTTCTTAAAGTAATGATAGCCACTAGTTTTTCTTTACTTAGCTGCTTTTTTCTTGCCATAATACAAATTCTAACAGTCTATTCAGTAGGACTATCAGCTGTGTATCCACCTGACTTCTCCTCAACGCAACTGATGGTCCCAACCCCATTTATAAGGCAAGAAATCCCACTTATTAAACCTGACAGGGCACACCTGTGAAGTGAAAACCATTTCAGGGGACTACCTCTTGAAGCTCATCAAGAGAATGCCAAGAGTGTGCAAAGCAGTAATCAAAGCAAAAGGTGGCTACTTTTAAGAACCTAGAATATGACATATTTTCAGTTGTTTCACACTTGTTTGTTATGTATATAATAGTTTTGATGCCTTCAGTGTGAATCTACAATTTTCATAGTCATGAAAATAAAGAAAACTCTTTGAATGAGAAGGTGTGTCCAAACTTTTGGTCTGTACTGTATAATTTACTTACAGTTCTGAAGACTCAGGGGTGCTGGCAGGCTTGACCTCAGGGGTGATGGCTGGCTTGGCCTCAGGGGTGCTGGCAGGCTTAGCCTCAGGGGTGCTGGCAGGCTTGGCCTCAGGGGTTCTGGCAGGCTTGGCCTCAGGGGTGCTGACTCATTTGGCAAGGCAGAAGGAGTGTGGGAGACTGTGAGGCCTTTTTTCTCCAAGCTGCTCCGGAATAAATCATTTTTTCATTACACCTCAGGTCAGACCACCAATTAGACCCCCAATGTTAATCAGACCTCAACTAACAGTCCCAATAAGATTCCCAATGTTAATAAGACCCAATAAGACCTCAGATCACACCTCAGCTCAGACCCCAATATAAATGACCCCCAATCAGACCTCAGATAAGAGCCCCATGCCTCATAGCAGCCCCCAGTAGCCTTATAGCGACCCCTAGTAGCCTTATAGCAGCCCCCAGTAGCCATATTTCAGCCCCCAGTAGCCTCATAGTAGCCCCCAGTAGCCTCTCCATCAGCCCCAGTGACTCTCACCAGCCCCCAGTGCCTCTCACTAGCCCCCAGTGCCTCTCCATCAGCCCCAGTGCCTCTCCATCATCCCCCAGTGCGCCCTCCCTGGTATTAAAATCATTGGTGGGCAGTGCGACTTCCCCCCTCCCCGGTATTAAAATCATTGGTGGGCAGTGCGACCTCTCCCCCCTCTCCCCGGTATTAAAATCATTGGTGGGCAGTGCGCCCTTCCCAGTATTTAAATGGTGGGCAGTGCGCCCTCCCCCCCCAGTATTAAAATCATAGGTGGGTAGTGCACCCCACCCCCTCCCCGGTATTGAAATCATTGGTGGGCAGTGCGCCCTCTCCAATATTAAAATCATTGGTGGGCAGTGCGCCCCCCCCCCCCATCATTGGTGGCAGCGGCAGTTTCGATCGGAGTCCCAGTAGTGTAATGCTGGGGCTCCGATCGGTTACCATGGCAGCCAGGACGCTACTGAAGTCTTGTCTGGCTTCCTGGGTCAGTTAGTTAGCAGCATACTTACATGTGCTGTGGCCGCCCGGCGCTCCTTCTTCATGTAACTCACAGGTCTGTGCGGCGCATTGCTTATGCTTATAGCATTGCACCGCACAGACCTGTGAGTTGCAAGAAGAAGGAGCAACCGGGCGGCGACAGAGCATGTAAGTATATTGCTGCATAGTAACTGGCCAGGGCAGAAAGGACTTCAGTAGCGTCCTGGCTGCCATGGTAACCGATCGGAGCCCCAGCATTACACTGCTGGGACTCCGATTGGAACTGCCACTGCAACCAATGATGGGGGGGCAGTGCCCACCAATGATTTTAATACTGGGGGGGGGGCGCACTGCCCACCATTTAAATACTGGGGAAGGCAGGGGTAGGGCGCACTGCCTACCAATGATTTTAATACTGGGATTGGAAAACCGGGGAGGGCGCACTGACCACCAATGATGCAGCGTCCCCATCACTATGGGAACGCCTCAGATTTAGAATATACCCATCGGATCAGAGTTTTCTCCAATCCGATAGTATATTTTAACTTCAAGCGTTACCTACAGAGGTCCAGGAAGACGGTGAGTACAAAGCCTTCACCGCTTCATGGTCCTTTTGCCCGGTGTTAAAGATGAGCGGCCCTGAAAGGGAACGGCGTTCCTGCTATGAAAAAAGTGAAGGAACGCCATTCCCACACGTTCCCACAGGACTCGAGCCCTGCCTGTGATAGGTCTTAGAAGGTCTGAAAGATTAGTGATCTGACAGCCTCTTTTGGTTTTACTTTGTGTGTTGCTGGTATGTCCTGTTCAGGTGTGGATCATGTGACCTTTACCTATCCCTATTTAGTCTGATTTTACCCATCACTCCTGGATAGCTTCATTTGGTTTTGGAAGAGCTGGCATGAGGTTCTTGTTGAAGTCCTGTTCATCCATCATCCTCAGAAGTTAAGTGTTCCGCTTGTTGTGTTTTGTATTTCTCCCCCCTGGTTGTTTACTAGGCCTCAGCGAGACGCTGGTTCCTTCACCAGGGAAGGAACGGGTTGTCTCTGCCCTGTCATTACCTTTAGGGCATCCGAGGGTCACCAGGGTTTTCTAGGTTCCTGTGTAAGGGCATCCTTACCATCGAGAGGTGCCCATATGGATAGCAGTTAGGGCCAGGAGCAGGATTTTATAGGTGGTGACCCTTTTCCTTCCCTAGCGGTGAGGCCTAGATTCTTTCCCCCTCCTTCTTGTTGTCTTTATATGTTCTCCCCTACTACATCCGTGACAATATTATAATCATCACTAGATTTACTGGTCCCTCTGCACTTAAGCTTGACAAAGGGCATATTTGCCAAAACGTTTTGTTTCCTGGTGACGCTGTATTCTCAATAAACCTAACTGTATTGTGATTCCTATTAAGAGACATTGTTTTTGTGGATAAACTAGTACTACTGGTGATCTGTGACAATACACATCCAAGGGACGTGCTCCGCATATGGCCATAGCACTACTATATACAGTATATGGGGGAAGAGCGATAGATAGACAGATATGCAGCGACCGGGACCGCAGAGGCAATGCGTGAGTGTGGTGGCCTGACGGGTGCAGTAGTTGGCACTCACATTTCTGCAGCTTTCTTCCTTTGGGCACATTCTGGTGTTGGGGGATCTCCTGCCAGATGTTGGTTGAGGTGCCTTTGATGGTACAGGGGTTAGGTGCAGGGAAGGCAGGGTCCCTGAGGTTCATTGCGCCAGCACCATAGGGTGCAAAGGAGGTGATAGAAATAAAGAGCCATCCATTTAAATAAATAACAGGAACGTTTACTGAGAATCACTTGCCTTGAGGTAGATGTACAGGTTTAGTTATCATGGAGGTATTCAGATATACTTCTCAATTGTGCTTTAAATCCAGGTAACAGGCTCAGTTGTGGTACTACAGGCTTCAATGTGCTGATGACACTATTATGCTTCCTTTGCTGATATCAGGGTCCTTTATCTGTGCTCACTGAGCAACTGGTCCACTTCTTAACAGCCAGGTACTGGATATAATACCGTGTAATCTTATCTTCTGTGTCTTTCTTCCTTTCTGTAACCTACAGGGCGGTTCTCCCTAGCGGCAGGCATAAAACTTTTGCTCCATTCTTTGTACTTGTTGCCAACACAACTTTGTGCTTAGGCTACTTTCACACTAGCGTTTTTTGCGGATCCGTCATGGATCTTCAAAAACGCTTCTGTTACCATAATACAACCGCATGCATCGGTCATGAACGGATCCGGTTGTATTATGTCTTATATAGCCATGAACAGCATTGAAACGGATCCTTTTTTTATTGTGTCAAAGAAAACTGATCTGTCCCCATTGACTTACATTGCGGACAGAATAACGCTGCGTGTAGTGTTATTCTGTCCGTGATGGGAGTGCAACCAAACGGAACGAAATGCATTTTGGTGCATTCCATTTAGTTCATTTCAGTTTTGTCCCATTGACAATGAATGGGGACAAAACAGAAGCGTTTTCCCCTGGATCTCAATATTGGAAAGGGAAAATGCTAGTGTGAAAGTAGCCTTAGTTGCAATGGTATGTGCTTGAGGCTTCTCCCGTTCAGTGGGTGCTGTGGAGTCCATAAGCTAGAGAATGCCGCTATGCCCACTAGACTTGCTTTATACCCAAGTCTTCACTGGTCTGTGCTGGGTAGCTTCTGATGATTCAGAGGCGTAGCTAAAGGCTCATGGGCCCTGGTACAAGAGTTCAGCCTGGGCCACCTTAATTGGGATTCCACCAGGAACTTCCTCCTAGGTAGAATGTAAGTATTGATTTGCCCTATCTCTTGTACACCCTGGGGTGTCGTTTATGTGTTATAACTTGGTAGACAGCCATTTGTTATACACGAACAAAAGATAATCTGAGACTAAACGGGTATAGTAGCAAAATATACATATACTTTATTAAACAATACATAAAAAAGTTTATTATATGTGATGTATTACATCAGATAAAAAGGTGGACTACACCTGAGGGGACATAGCATAGTTACATAACAAATAAGGGAAGAGGGCAGTGAGGCTACCGAAAAGCTAAGACGTACAACAAACGCACTGACATATACGGATGTCACACACAATTGTCACAGATGTCCAGAAAAATATCTCCAAACATACATATACACGTATATAGGACAAGACCTGTTTTATATGTTAAAGATGTCACAAATGTCCAAAATTGTGCTGGTATACACGTATATATCTCCACATAAATGGCTGCCGGTGCACCAAAGACAAAATCCCAACTCGAGATATACACGTGTATAGCAACTGGTCACTCAAAAGCAGGGCTGGGACAAGGTCAACCACCAACAGAGGCTGAGCTTCCCAAGTGCGCCCTCCCCCCCATCAACTTGTGGAGTCTTTACTAAATACTTAGTGTTGTAATCACACATAAGTATGCGCAGTTTAATGATTATGTACCAATTAACTATAGCTGTAAACAAATGCACAACCTCTTTAGATCCATATAAATATAGAATCTAACAGGAATGACCCCCGCATAGTGACTGGATACTAACACCACACTGTAACTAAATTAACCACCTCCGGACCGCTGTACGCACAGACGCGTCCTGGAGGTGGTTGATTCATTCCTCCTGGACGCATATACGCGTCCTCTCGCGAGACGCGAGATTTCCTGTGAACGCGCGCACACAGGCGCGCGCGCTCACAGGAACGGAAGGTAAGAGAGTTGATCTCCAGCCTGCCAGCGGCGATCGTTCGCTGGCAGGCTGGAGATGTGTTTTTTTTAACCCCTAACAGGTATATTAGACGCTGTTTTGATAACAGCGTCTAATATACCTGCTACCTGGTCCTCTGGTGGTCCCATTTGTTTGGATCGACCACCAGAGGACACAGGTAGCTCAGTAAAGTCCCACCAAGCACCACTACACTACACTACACCCCCCCCCCGTCACTTATTAACCCCTTATTAGCCCCTGATCACCCCTGATCACCCCATATAGACTCCCTGATCACCCCCCTGTCATTGATTACCCCCCTGTCATTGATCAACCCCCTGTAAAGCTCCATTCAGATGTCCGCATGATTTTTACGGATCCACTGATAGATGGATCGGATCCGCAAAACGCATCCGGACGTCTGAATGAAGCCTTACAGGGGCATGATCAATGACTGTGGTGATCACCCCATATAGACTCCCTGATCACCCCCCTGTCATTGATCACCCCCCTGTCATTGATTACCCCCCTGTAAAGCTCCATTCAGACGTCCGCATGATTTTTACGGATCCACTGATAGATGGATCGGATCCGCAAAACGCATCCGGACGTCTGAATGAAGCCTTAGAGGGCATGATCAATGACTGTGGTGATCACCCCATATAGACTCCCTGATCACCCCCCTGTAAAGCTCCATTCAGATGTCCGCATGATTTTTACGGATCCACTGATAGATGGATCGGATCCGCAAAACGCATCCGGACGTCTGAATGAAGCCTTACAGGGGCATGATCAATGACTGTGGTTATCACCCCATATAGACTCCCTGATCACCCCCCTGTCATTGATCACCCCCCTGTCATTGATTACCCCCCTGTAAAGCTCCATTCAGACGTCCGCATGATTTTTACGGATCCACTGATAGATGGATCGGATCCGCAAAACGCATCCGGACGTCTGAATGAAGCCTTACAGGGGCATGATCAATGACTGTGGTGATCACCCCATATAGACTCCCTGATCACCCCCCCTGTCATTGATTACCCCCCTGTCATTGATCACCCCCCTGTAAAGCTCCATTCAGACGTCCGCATGATTTTTACGGATCCACTGATAGATGGATCGGATCCGCAAAACGCATCCGGACGTCTGAATGAAGCCTTACAGGGGCATGATCAATGACTGTGGTGATCACCCCATATAGACTCCCTGATCACCCCCCTGTCATTGATTACCCCCCTGTCATTGATCACCCCCCTGTAAAGCTCCATTCAGACGTCCGCATGATTTTTACGGATCCACTGATAGATGGATCGGATCCGCAAAACGCATCCGGACGTCTGAATGAAGCCTTACACGGGCGTGATCAATGACTGTGGTTATCACCCCATATAGACTCCCTGATCACCCCCCTGTCATTGATCACCACCCCTGTCATTGATCACCCCCCCTGTCATTGATCACCCCCCTGTCATTGATCACCCCCCTGTCATTGATCACCCCCCTGTCATTGATCAACCCCCCTGTCATTGATCAACCCCCCTGTCATTGATCACCCCCCTGTCATTGATCACCCCCTGTAAGGCTCCATTCAGACATTTTTTTGGCCCAAGTTAGCGGAATTATTATTTTTTTTTCTTACAAAGTCTCATATTCCACTAACTTGTGACAAAAAATTAAATCTCACATGAACTCACCATACCCCTCACGGAATCCAAATGCGTAAAATTTTTTAGACATTTATATTCCAGACTTCTTCTCACGCTTTAGGGCCCCTAGAATGCCAGGGCAGTATAAATACCCCACATGTGACCCCATTTCGGAAAGAAGACACCCCCAGGTATTCAGTGAGGGGCATATTGAGTCCATGAAAGATTGAAATTTTTGTCCCAAGTTAGCGGAACGGGAGACTTTGTGAGAAAAAAAATAAAAAATATCAATTTCCGCTAACTTGTGCCAAAAAAAAAAATTTCTATGAACTCGCCATGCCCCTCATTGAATACCTTGGGGTGTCTTCTTTCCAAAATGGGGTCACATGTGGGGTATTTATACTGCCCTGGCATTCTAGGGGCCCCAAAGCGTGAGAAGAAGTCTGGTATCCAAATGTCTAAAAATGCCCTCCTAAAAGGAATTTGGGCCCCTTTGCGCATCTAGGCTGCAAAAAAGTGTCACACATCTGGTATCGCCGTACTCAGGAGAAGTTGGGGAATGTGTTTTGGGGTGTCATTTTACATATACCCATGCTGGGTGAGATAAATATCTTGGTCAAATGCCAACTTTGTATAAAAAAAATGGGAAAAGTTGTCTTTTGCCAAGATATTTCTCTCACCCAGCATGGGTATATGTAAAAAGACACCCCAAAACACATTCCCCAACTTCTCCCGAGTACGGAGATACCAGATGTGTGACACTTTTTTGCAGCCTAGGTGGGCAAAGGGGCCCATATTCCAAAGAGCACCTTTCTGATTTCACTGGTCATTTACCTACTTACCACACATTAGGGCCCCTGGAAAATGCCAGGGCAGTATAACTACCCCACAAGTGACCCCATTTTGGAAAGAAGACACCCCAAGGTATTCCGTGAGGGGCATGGCGAGTTCCTAGAATTTTTTTTTTTTTGTCACAAGTTAGTGGAAAATGATGATTTTTTTTTTTTTTTTTTTTTTCATACAAAGTCTCATATTCCACTAACTTGTGACAAAAAATAAAAACTTCCATGAACTCACTATGCCCATCAGCGAATACCTTGGGGTCTATTCTTTCCAAAATGGGGTCACTTGTGGGGTAGGTATAATGCCCTGGTATTTTAGGGGCCCAAATGTGTGGTAAGGAGTTTGAAATCAAATTCTGTAAAAAATGACGAGTGAAATCCGAAAGGTGCTCTTTGGAATATGGGCCCCTTTGCCCACCTAGGCTGCAAAAAAGTGTCACACATCTGGTATCTCCGTACTCAGGAGAAGGTGGGGAATGTGTTTTGGGGTGTCATTTTACATATACCCATGCTGGGTGAGATAAATATCTTGGTCAAATGCCAACTTTGTATAAAAAAAATGGGAAAAGTTGTCTTTTGCCAAGATATTTCTCTCACCCAGCATGGGTATATGTAAAAAGACACCCCAAAACACATTCCCCAACTTCTCCCGAGTACGGAGATACCAGATGTGTGACACTTTTTTGCAGCCTAGGTGGGCAAAGGGGCCCATATTCCAAAGAGCACCTTTCGGATTTCACTGGTCATTTACCTACTTACCACACATTAGGGCCCCTGGAAAATGCCAGGGCAGTATAACTACCCCACAAGTGACCCCATTTTGGAAAGAAGACACCCCAAGGTATTCCGTGAGGGGCATGGCGAGTTCCTAGAATTTTTTATTTTTTGTCACAAGTTAGTGGAAAATGATGATTTTTTTTTTTTTTTTTTTTTTTTCATACAAAGTCTCATATTCCACTAACTTGTGACAAAAAATAAAAACTTCCATGAACTCACTATGCCATCAGCGAATACCTTGGGGTCTCTTCTTTCCAAAATGGGGTCACTTGTGGGGTAGTTATACTGCCCTGGCATTCTAGGGGCCCAAATGTGTGGTAAGGAGTTTGAAATCAAATTCTGTAAAAAATGACGAGTGAAATCCGAAAGGTGCTCTTTGGAATATGGGCCCCTTTGCCCACCTAGGCTGCAAAAAAGTGTCACACATCTGGTATCTCCGTATTCAGGAGAAGTTGGGGAATGTGTTTTGGGGTGTCATTTTACATATACCCATGCTGGGTGAGAGAAATATCTTGGCAAAAGACAACTTTTCCCATTTTTTTATACAAAGTTGGCATTTGACCAAGATATTTATCTCACCCAGCATGGGTATATGTAAAATGACACCCCAAAACACATTCCCCAACTTCTACTGAATACGGAGATACCAGATGTGTGACACTTTTTTGCAGCCTAGGTGGGCAAAGGGGCCCACATTCCAAAGAGCACCTTTCGGATTTCACTGGTCAGTTTTTACAGAATTTGATTTCAAACTCCTTACCACACATTTGGGCCCCTAGAATGCCAGGGCAGTATAACTACCCCACAAGTGACCCCATTTTGGAAAGAAGAGACCCCAAGGTATTTCGTGATGGGCATAGTGAGTTCATGGAAGTTTTTATTTTTTGTCACAAGTTAGTGGAATATGAGACTTTGTAAGAAAAAAAAAATAAAAATAAAAAATCATCATTTTCCGCTAACTTGTGACAAAAAATAAAAAGTTCTATGAACTCACTATGCCCATCAGCGAATACCTTAGGGTGTCTACTTTCAGAAATAGGGTCATTTGTGGGGTGTTTGTACTGTCTGGGCATTGTAGAACCTCAGGAAACATGACAGGTGCTCAGAAAGTCAGAGCTGCTTCAAAAAGCGGAAATTCACATTTTTGTACCATAGTTTGTAAACGCTATAACTTTTACCCAAACCATTTTTTTTTTACCCAAACATTTTTTTTTTATCAAAGACATGTAGAACAATAAATTTAGAGCAAAATTTATATATGGATGTCATTTTTTTTGCAAAATTTTACAACTGAAAGTGAAAAATGTCATTTTTTTTGCAAAAAAATCGTTAAATTTCGATTAATAACAAAAAAAGTAAAAATGTCAGCAGCAATGAAATACCACCAAATGAAAGCTCTATTAGTGAGAAGAAAAGGAGGTAAAATTCATTTGGGTGGTAAGTTGCATGACCGAGCAATAAATGGTGAAGTAGTGTAGGTCAGAAGTGTAAAAAGTGGCCTGGTCTTTCAGGGTGTTTAAGCACTGGGGGCTGAGGTGGTTAAAACCAATATGACAATATAGTGGAAAATACTAGCACTACACAGATTCTGCAAACCATAAGTGATTAAAAGTACATAAATATTGACTCACAGGGCGACTCAAGGGTGAATCAAAGGCGACGTCTTCTTTGATTGGAATCAGTCTTTTTCTGGCCACCACTCGTCTCCGCAGAATCTGCAAAACTAATGGTTTAGGCTTCTCATTCCATGATTCCAGCACCATCCCCACCTCTGTACAAACTCCCAATGCGTATTGCCCCACACAGTAATAAAGCCCACTAAACATGGCAACACAGAGAAAAGGAATCTGTACTATATGACAGCACAGATGGGGGAGCCTGTACTATATGGGGGCTGTACTATATTGGGGCACAGAGGAGGGAAATGAAATAAATGCAGACTTGTATGACTTTAAAGGGGTTATCCTGTTATTTAAAATGTATCCTCCATCCACAGGATGGGACTCCCTGAGCGATCTCCAGATCGGGCAGGTCTGTGGATGACAACACTGTTATGTGGGATCTGTGGATGGCACCATTATGGGGGGATCTTTCGATGACACTGTTATGGAGGATGTGTGGATGACACTGCTATGGGGGATCTGTGGTGGATGACACTGCTATGGGGATCTGTGGTGGATGACACTGCTATGGGGGATCTGTGGTGGATGACACTGCTATGGGGGATCTGTGGTGGATGACACTGCTATGGGGGATTTGTGGTGGATGACACTGCTATGGGGGATCTGTGGTGGAAGACACTGCTATGGGGGATCTGTGGTGGATGACACTGCTATGGGGGATCTGTGGTGGGGGACACTGCTATGGGGGATCTGTGGTGGAGGACACTGCTATGGGGGATCTGTGGTGGAGGACACTGCTATGGGGGATCTGTGGTGGATTGGATGACACTGCTATGGGGGGATCTGTGGTGGAGGACACTGCTATGGGGGGATCTGTGGTGGAGGACACTGCTATGGGGGATCTGTGGTGGAAGACACTGCTATGGGGGATCTGTGGTGGATGACACTGCTATGGGGGGATCTGTGGTGGAAGACACTGCTATGGGGGATCTGTGGTGGATGACACTGCTATGGGGGGATCTGTGGTGGAAGACACTGCTATGGGGGATCTGTGGGGGATGACACTGCTATGGGGGGATCTGTGGTGGAAGACACTGCTAAGGGGGATATGTGGTGGATGACACACACTGCTATGGGGGATCTGTAGTGGTTGACACTGTTATGGGGGGATCTGTGGTGGATGACACTGCTATGGGGGATCTGTGGTGGAGGACACTGCTATGGGGGATCTGTGGTGGATGACACTGTTATGGGGGGATCTGTAGTGGTTGACACTGTTATGGGGGGATCTGTGGTGGATGACACTGTTATGGGGGGATCTGTGGTGGATGACACTGCTATTGGGGTGATCTGAGGATGACACTGTTATTGGGGGAATCCCCCCCATAACAGGGTCCGTGTAGGAATGACCCCAAATACAAGGGGTGAGGCTGTGGTGCTGTATCTGCTTTTATGATGACAGCGCTAGCGGGGCCCGGTTATTTTGTTAATAAGATTATATCCAGTGAGCGGGGAGGTGTAGTAGAATACAGTCACATTGCACGGGCCCTGCTGTCATTATGAAAGCAAATGCGACCCCACACCTCTTTTATTGACAGACCCATTTACTGACCACCAATAAAAGAGGTGTGGGGTCGCATTTGCTTTCATAATGACAGCAGGGCCCGTCGCCCGTGCAATGTGACTGTATTCTACTACTATAAAAGCAAAGCTCTGCAGATGTGACTGTATTGGGTCAGTCAATCACTAAATGAACCCTGTTATGGGGAGAAACTGTGGATGACACTATTTGTCATACACAGACGGTTTGTCTATGACAAATAGTGTCATCCACAGTTTCTCCCCATAACAGGGTTCATTTAGTGATTGACTGACCCAATACAGTCACATCTGCAGAGCTTTGCTTTTATGCCTCATATGCATCCATCCCCCCCCCCCCCCTTCCCAGCAGGCACTGTAAAAATCACATTATTATTTTTCAAACTGTCTCCCTCCCTGAGATTTTGGCGCCGCCCTACTACTTACAAGTTATACAGAGGCAGGGCACTTTATTACTGGAGGCAAGACAAGACTGAGTCTACTCTGAGACTACAGTCCACACCAGGACAGCTGGGCACAGTGGGCAGGCTGCTGAGGTGGGAGAACTTGGAGAAGGCAGCAGGCGCAGGAGTCGGGGAGAAGAATTCAGTCAGTGGGCGGGCTCTGCCTGGCGCAGCGTGACATCAGCGTGACGCATCACGCTCTGGGCCCGCCCACCGATCTACTGCCGCTGCCGGCTCCCTCCTGGGTCCTTTGAATCACCGGCTGTGATGCAGTACCGCACTCGGCGAGTCGGCAATCGCGCGGCGCACTGCTGTCACATCACAACTCAAGCGGCAGCAAGCGCTCGCCTGCCGCCGGCTCGCCACTGTCTGGCCTGCCGCCTGGGGGACTTAAAGTGTTTGACTCCGGCGGTGACCGGTCTCCGGCCCCTGCTGCGCCCTGAGGCTGGAGCGCCCAGAGGCTGGAGCCTCCCCAGCCTCTGTGTCGGCCCGGCCCTGCTCAAAAGGTCCCATCCACTTGTGATAAAGACAGGTGTCTAAATCTCAGCAAATAAGTGCGTATGTGCATAGTATCATCTATCACAAAAATAGAGAGTCAAGTCCTATAGACATGTGTATATATCACCTTAGAGGCAAAGGTTACTGCCAGTGCCCTGAAATAGAGCCATGTATGGAGGAATATACATATACAACAATATTCAGGAATTGATCACCTAGATAGCTGCGTCCACCAAGTGAAATCAGAGATCACAGAGATCAACCCCTGCAGCATACACAAAGTAACTAAATTAGGGTTAGGGTCCACGCTCGAGAAACCTGCGTGACCATCTGGTCAAATCCTATTATACACCTGTAGATAGTGGGGAAATTTGTTTGTTCTAAGGGACCAAAATGGGGTTGTTCCCCATGTGGCTGATGCATAGCGTGTCAAAATATAGAGAAGGCCACGGACTTTATGAACTCAACTCAAACTAAAATGTATCAAATTAGACACAGTATTACCTGCACTACTAAAGCAGTAGTGTATAATGCAACTTGCCCATGTCAAAAAATGTATGTAGGCCTCACCACCAGGGAACTAAAAGTCAGAGTAAGGGAACACATTCGAGACATAGTGAAAGCCAAAGACGTTGATGAGCTAGTTAATTTGAAACCCATTCCCAAACACTTAAGAAATTTCATTAGGGAAATTCGTCCCTCTTGAAAATACGTGGCATTGACCACGTGAATTTAGGAATGAGAGTTGGAAATGTTATGAAGACGCTTGCTCAGCGCGAGACAAGGTGGATTTGGACCCTGGACACGATGCAACCAAGGTGCCTTAATGATGTCTTGGGTTTCGCTCCTTTTCTCTAAGTGCCATGCCATTTTTTTAAAATTATATTTATTTTCATGTTCACATGGTATTATTTTCTCATTTAGTATATTCATTTTTTATTTATATATATATTGTGCTCGTCTTTGTTTATGTGTTTTTAGTTAATATTTGTTATTCTTTATATACCTAGCTCACTCATTTCCTCACATATATGTGTCGCTATTTCCACCTTTGATGACCCCTGGAGAAACTCAGGAAAAAACATATATTGAATGCCCACCGTCTTGGTCAATCTGAATCGCTACTATAAACGTGTAGATATATGTGCAAATGAGTATGGATATCTAGTTGTCTATATATGAGATATATTCTGCACTATTTTTGTATCTATCAATTATATTATACATACAGGGAGTGCAGAATTATTAGGCAAGTTGTATTTTTGAGGATTAATTTTATTATTGAACAACAACCTTGTTCTCAATGAACCCAAAAACCTCATTAATATCAAAGCTGAATATTTTTGGAAGTAGTTTTTAGTTTGTTTTTAGTTTTAGCTATTTTAGGGGGATATCTGTGTGTGCAGGTGACTATTACTGTGCATAATTATTAGGCAACTTAACAAAAAACAAATATATACCCATTTCAATTATTTATTTTTACCAGTGAAACCAATATAACATCTCAACATTCACAAATATACATTTCTGACATTCAAAAACAAAACAAAAACAAATCAGTGACCAATATAGTCACCTTTCTTTGCAAGGACACTCAAAAGCCTGCCATCCATGGATTCTGTCAGTGTTTGATCTGTTCACCATCAACATTGTGTGCAGCAGCAACCACAGCCTCCTAGACACTGTTCAGAGAGGTGTACTGTTTTCCCTCCTTGTAAATCTCACATTTGATGATGGACCACAGGTTCTCAATGGGGTTCAGATCAGGTGAACAAGGAGGCCATGTCATTAGATTTTCTCTTTTATACCCTTTCTTGCCAGCCACGCTGTGGAGTACTTGGACGCGTGTGATGGAGCATTGTCCTGCATGAAAATCATGTTTTTCTTGAAGGATGCAGACTTCTTCCTGTACCACTGCCTTGAAGAAGGTGTCTTCCAGAAACTGGCAGTAGGAATGGGAGTTGAGCTTGACTCCATCCTCAACCCGAAAAGGCCCCACAAGCTCATCTTTGATGATACCAGCCCAAACCAGTACTCCACCTCCACCTTGCTGGCGTCTGAGTCGGACTGGAGCTTTCTGCCCTTTACCAATCCAGCCACGGGCCCATCCATCTGGCCATCAAGACTCACTCTCATTTCATCAGTCCATAAAACCTTAGAAAAATCAGTCTTGAGATATTTCTTGGCCCAGTCTTGACGTTTCAGCTTGTGTGTCTTGTTCAGTGGTGGTCGTCTTTCAGCCTTTCTTACCTTGGCCATGTCTCTGAGTATTGCACACCTTGTGCTTTTGGGCACTCCAGTGATGTTGCAGCTCTGAAATATGGCCAAACTGCGGCAAGTGGCATCTTGGCAGCTGCACGCTTGACTTTTCTCAGTTCATGGGCAGTTATTTTGCGCCTTGGTTTTTCCACACGCTTCTTGCGACCCTGTTGACTATTTTGAATGAAACGCTTGATGTTCGATGATCACGCTTCAGAAGCTTTGCAATTTTGAGAGTGCTGCATCCCTCTGCAAGATATCTCACTATTTTTGACTTTTCTGAGCCTGTCAAGTCCTTCTTTTGACCCATTTTGCCAGAGGAAAGGAAGTTGCCTAATAATTATGCACACCTAATATAGGTGTTGATGTCATTAGACCACACCCCTTCTCATTACAGAGATGCACATCACCTAATATGCTTAATTGGTAGTAGGCTTTCGAGCCTATACAGCTTGGAGTAAGACAACATGCATAAAGAGGATGATGTGGTCAAAATACTAATTTGCCGAATAATTCTGCACGCAGTGTATATATGTTGATTTACATCTGTATCTATTTTTTATCTATACTTTATTTATCTATTTTTATTTTTACTATTTTTATCTACTTTTTTTTTATTTTTTTATGTACTTTTGTATTTTTCACTACTCATATGAATACTCCTCACGGTTTTTGTGTTTTGAGTTTGATATATATATTTGTGTTCACCTGTATATTATGCATTATACCTTTTTCACTTATCATGAATAATTTTGCATGCAATCATGATTTGATGCATGGTTTTGGGATATATGCACAATTTTGTTGTGTGTGCATGGGAGATATGTATTTCATGTCTCTTATTATTCACCATATGTACTTTATAGTATTATGAATTGTATCTCTTTTTTAACACTTATTTACTCACCATATGTATCTTATAGTATTATGAATTGTACCTCTTTTTTTTAGCATTTATTTATATTCACACATGAATTGGTTATATATTTATTATATTTATTCACTATGTAGATTTATCGGCATATGTTGGATATCTACACATATGTATAGCGGTACTTGGTCTATACCCTTAAATTTATTACATCATTGCACCTTAATTCTCTTGACTGGCTATTTTCTAACTTATTTTCTACCTTTTTCTTTCTCTCTTTTTTCAATATTTCCAATGGTGGGAGAGATTGTTGTACTATGGTTCGAGGACCTTCCTGATGCGGGAGAATTTTCTTGCTTTATGGTTTGAGGACCTTCCTGGTGCATGACGCGGGCGGTCACGTTGACTGGCCATCATGTGACTCACCGCGTCATGAGGTGGAATTACGCACTACGCTGCCGCCTGACTGGCCATCAGGAGGCCGGGCACGTCCCACCTTTTCCCCAGTGATGTCATCTCTGGCAGATGAAGGAGTCTGCAAATTTAATCTAAATCATACACAGGTGAGCTAGGTACTTAAATATAGACACATGTGGAAAGCGAGCCACATCCCCCAGAAGAAGGCATTCCAGCCGAAACGCGCGTCGGGGTACGTCCGTATATGTCAGTGCGTTTGTTGTACATCTTAGCTTTTTGGTAGCCTCACTGCCCTCTTCCCTTATTTGTTATGTAACTATGCTATGTCCCCTCAGGTGTAGTCCACCTTTTTATCTGATGTAATACATCACATATAATAAACTTTTTTTATGTATTGTTTAATAAAGTATATGTAATATTTTGCTACTATAACCCGTTTAGTCTCAGTTTATCTTTTGTTCGTGTATGTTTATGTACACTGAGTTGGTACGTTATTATAGGGTACTCTCTATCACATAGGATCACTAAATGTGAACGCAAATCTTTGTGCATTCTGTGACTGTTGTATTTTAGCCACGTGTTATAGCATAATCAACCAGATCCCTACCCAATATTTAGGCTAGAGTTTATTTATTGCATGCTGATAATGCTTTTATACATCTAGTATGGATTAGGTCCCATTCACATAACTGTACTATTGGTCTGTATTTGATCCACATTTTTTGCCGACTGGATGAGGATCCATTTATTTCAATGGGGCTGCAAAAAATGCAAAGAGCACACCATGTGTTGTGTACAAGAATAGGCATTGTTACAATGGGTCCGCAAAAGAAAATGGCGCAACACGGACGTCACACAGACATCATTTGTATTTTTTGCAGATCAGTGTTTTGCTGACCTAATAGGGAAATGGCAAAACATAATTATGTGAAAAAAAATACTACATGGGGAACAGTGACTGGTCCTCTTTACAGAACTGGGGATTATTGAACACGTTTTATAAGATATTGAGAGACGATCTGCATTTATTTTCTTGCTGGACTGCTACTTCTAAGGCCTCTTTCACACGGCCCGTTTTTTTTCCCCGTTTACTGGCCGTTTTTTGCGGTCCGTATACGGTCCGTATACGGAACCATTGATTTCAATGGGTCCACAAAAAAAACGGAATGTACTCCGTAATGCATTCCGTTTCCCGTTATTCCGTTTTTACGTTCCGTTTTAACATAGAACATGTCCTATATTTGGCCGCAAATCACGTTCCGTGGCTCCATTAAAGTCTATGGGTCCGCAAAAAAACGGAATGCATACGGAAGTGCATCCGTATGTCTTCCGTATCCGTTCCGTTTTTTGCGGATCCATCTATTGAAAATGTTATGCCCAGCCCAATTTTTTCTATGAAATTACTGTATACTGTATTTGCCATACGGAAAAACGGAACGGAAAAACGGAACGGAAACGGAAACACAACGGAAACAAAAACGGAACAACGGATCCGTTTAAAACGGACCGCAAAACACTGAAAAAAGACATACGGTCGTGTGCAATAGCCTAAGACAGCAGCACTTATTTTATGCTACTACAGTATGTTAGACAAGTAACCAGCATATTTTTTGCAATATTCATTGTTTGGAATGAATGAATGGCATTATGTTAACATTATAAACCAACAGATGGTAATAAATGGCTCTTTTAATAACATAAGACTAGATGATAGCATGAACAGAGCTTAGGCCTGCATTCACACCATTGTTTTACATGATTTTCACATGTATTTTCTGAAGCAAAAACGAAATAACTATTCCAATCTTTATCATTTTATGCATTAGTAGTCCATATTTCTCCCATTAGCATTATGTTGCAGAAATGTTAAGTCACCATCTCAATCACAATCCAGGAGAGCAATCAGCTGAGAAGGAATTATTTCTGCAACTTGGAAAATTGATTGCAGCATGAATCAGTAAGCATTGTGCTAAGTTGATTTTCTAGTTGTTTCATCTAGCTGCCGTGATTCGTGTTGTGTTGCTGGTTTCATTATGTGTACTTCAATAATAGATTATGGTACATGTCCCTTCCTTCACATAGAGCGTCTTAACATCTAGGTTTCACTAGCTTGTAGATACACTAGTGACACTTTTGAGTGTATTTGATTAACCTTTCTTCTAAAGGAAGTTCAATATTGCATGATGAAATACAGAAGTTAATCAGCAAATGCCAACTGAATCAGAAGTTGTGGTTACTGGAGCGTAGTGCAATAGAATGCGGAGACAAATCAATATTGCTGTTATGCCACGGTTGGAAGGTCAGTGGTAAAAGGATTCGTGTTGCAAACTTGCTTCCAATAAGTATGAATTCATTGGGCCCTAAATAGATTTCACAGTTTCCTTTTACATTTGTAACCTTGTTAAAAAAATAAACAAATAATGTTTGGGACTTGGGAGTGATTGAGTACAATGGTTGCAGTCCCATATAAGGCTACTTTCACACTGCCGTTCGGAGCGGGTCCGTCTGATGTCTACTCAGACGGATCCACTCCTATAATGCAGACGTTTGGATCCGCTCAGAACGGATCCATCTGCATTATAGTTCAAAAAAATTTCTAAGTTGTGAAAGTAGCCTGAAACGGATCCGTCCAGACTTTACATTGAAAGTCAATGGGGGACGGATCCGTTGAAAGATTGAGCCATATGGTGTCATCTTCAAGCGGATCCGTCCCCATTGACTTCCATTGTAAGTCTGGACGGATCCGCTTGCCTCCGCACGGCCAGGCTGCAAGCAGCGTTCAGGTTGTCCGCTTGCTGAGCGCTGCCAGACTGATGCATTCTGAGCGGATCCGCGTCCACTCAAATGCATTAGGGCAGTACGGATGCGTTCGGGGCCGCTTGTGAGCCCCTTCAAACAGAGCTCACAAGCGGACACCCGAACGGCAGTGTGAAAGTAGCCTTAGAATGGCAGTGCCAGTGATGCCATGCTGGCACATGTATCATGCTTAGTTTAAAAACTAAATAGATGGCTTACTGCGTAAATGAATACTTCATTTGTATAATGTATAATATTTGTAAATATTGCATTGTGGCACCATAATATTTGGAAGAGCCTCTTACGGGTACTTCCCACATGCACATTTTCCGTCACAGATTTGCCACAATTCGGAGCTGTTATCTGGTGGAAATCCGCCCTGTACACTGACATAACACAATGACATTGTCGTAAACAGCAGCAACCACACAGACATATTTCTTTACTTTCCGCAACCCACTCCTATGACATCTAGTTATATTCACACCAGCATAGCACATTTAATTGGTGATTTCATTCTTGAAGAGGATTTGCTTACCCATGACTAATAACTCAGGCATCCAGCTAGTGAGTTGACCTTCACTGACACTTCCCAAGCAGCATGTGGTGATAAAAATGACAGAACAGCGCAATAAATATATGCTTACGTTAGAAAATGGCACTGGAGTACTTAGTACTCCTCTTTTCACTTAAAGGGGGTTTTGTCCACTTCAGCAAATGGCATTTATCATATATATAAAGCTAATGCAAGGCAGTTACTAATGTATTGTGATTGTCCATATTGACTCCTCTGCTGGCTTGTTTCATTTTTCCATTGCATTATACACTGTTTCCAGGGATTATGACCACCCTGCAATTCAGCATTAGTGGACGTGCTTGCGCACTTGTATCTGTGCTGCAGCGGTGGCTGTAACTTTGTTCTACATGATAAATGCCATTTGCTGAAGTGAGACAACCCCTTTAAGATATTGTTAGTGTTTGACAGAGAACAATTTAAAGGGGATTTCCAGGATTTTGATACTGATGACCTATCCTGATCACCTGCTTGAGAGGGCACCGGCGCTCCCGTGAGCGCCGCAACCTTCTCTCAGCTTACTAAGCACAGTCCCGAAGTGAATGGGACAGAGCTGAATCTTCCATGCACAGAAGCCAACAACCAGCTTGACTGAACTATGGGTTTCAAGTTGAAAGAGCTTCAAATAACAGAACCCACAGGAGAAAATTCGGTATCTGTATGACCATTACCATAACAGAAAGGCAGCCTGTATTGCAGCAAGGGAAGGATGCCACCCAGTATCAATGTGACCCTGCTACAGCATATACCCTGCTGCAGAACCCAAAATAAAGGATGCACCACCTTGGTTGTGTGATCATTGACTACATGCCACTAGCAGTTTATTCTTTGCAATGTCAACACAATCGCATGAAGTTTTGAAGAGTGTTCCTTTTTCATAAGTTAGCCTGTAGCCAAATAGAAATAGTGATCTAACTGATTCTCTATTGCATCTGGTCAAAATAAAGGTCGGAAAGATTGAGTCTAGGTTGAAGAGTTTCCTTTCTGAATGAGAGGTTTAGGAGATCCAAAAACAAATTGAAGCAGCAAAAAATAAAATAAAAAATGAAGTCCAAATATGCAGAGACATGCAGAGGAAATGTATAGCATTCACTTCCATATCAAGCAGTGGAACCTAATGTTTGCTAATATCCTGTAGGGGGGTAGACATGAACAGTGATGGTCAGTTCACAGTGTTCGCCAGCAAACACATGCGGGCTGCCATCTTTAGTAAGGTAGACCACCCGTCTGGCGATGCACAGGTAAACCCTTACCTGTGCCTGTACCGGGAGCCGGTCTGAAATCAAATGCAGTCACCGGGAGCAGGCAGTTCCAAGAACAGCTTGATGAAGGCCCCTGGCGCTGTTCTTGGAAATGCCTGCTCCGGTGACTGCCTTTGATTCAGACCGGCTCCCCGACACAGGCACAGGTAAGGGCTTACCTGTGCATCGCTGGACGGGTGATTCTACATTACTAAAGATGGCAGCACGCATGTGTTCGCTGGTGAACACTGCGAACTGACCATCACTGGACATGACTAAATACATTTTGGTTATAAACATTTATTAAACTTTTTAAAAGTTTTTATTATATCCACCTATCTGTTTATGACCAACATTAGTAAAAGTGAAAAAGTTCTAAATATTTTAAGAAACAATAGTAATGGAAATATGTGTGGGATTTGGCATATTAGAGGGATTCCACCATAGTATGGAGATTAATGCTATGAAAGGAGCCTACAGAGATTTCTTACAGTATAGCCACATAATATTGGAAGAACAGCCACATAATGAAGAAATTGGTGGACAATTGCTTGTCTCTATAAATAGCACAGTTGTAGACAGCACACCAACATATTTTTTCAATAATGCATCTTTTATTAATTTATTTATTCAGCCAGGGCAAATATCAGAATAATGCATGATGCAACGTTTCTGGGCCCTTAGTGGAGAAAGCCCTTTATCAAGCTGGTAAATACAAATATTTATATATGATTGGATAAGTGGCAATACAGACACATGATACAATACATGATTGGAAAGATACCTAGTAGTTCAAAAAAAAATAAAAAAATGTTACATAAATTCATTTAGGTAATTGATGGTCTTCATGATTGGTGAAAATGACAAAAGTTAATATACTTTACTCATTATTGTTATAGAATACAGTTGTTTTCAAAATTATTCAACCCACCACTGAAATTGAGTGTTTTGGCCAGTTTGACATTGATTTGTGATCATTTCAGTCATCTTGTTTACAATTAAATCAAAGAGGGCACTTGTAAGTCAGACAAATATAACATAACATTTATAATGAAAATAACCACAAATGTCTTTTCTGTGCTCACATCATTATCAGTTTTATTCAACCCCCAAGTGACATTCAATCTTAGTACTTAGTACAACATCCTTTTCCAGTTATAACAGCTTTTAAACGTGAAGCATAGCTTGACACAAGTGTCTTGGAGCGATCTACGGGTATCTTCGCCCATTCTTCATGGGCAAAAAGCCTTCAGTTCAGTCACATTCTTAGGCTTGCGCGCTGCAACTGCTTCTTTAAGTCCCACCAGAGGTTCTCAATCGGATTTAAGTCTGGTGACTGCGATGGCCACTTCAAAAATGTTCCAGCCTTTAATCTTGCAACCATGCTCTAGTGGACTTGGAGGTATGCTTGGGATCATTGTCCCTGTTGAAAGGTCCAACATCTCCCAAGCCTCAGGTTTGTGACGGACTGCATCACATTTTCATCCAATATCTCCTGGTACTGAGAGGAATTCATGGTACCATGCACACGCTGAAGCTTCCCTGTACCTGTAGAAGCAAAACAGCCCCAAAGCATGATTGACCCCCCGCCATGCTCTCACAGTAGGCAAGGTGTTCTTTTCTTCATAGGCCTTGTTCTTCCTCCTCCAAACATAGCGTTGATCCATGGGCCCAAACAGTTCTAATTTTGTTTCATCAGTCCACAGAACACTATCCCAAAACTTTGTGGTTTGTCCACATGACTTTTGGCATACTGCAGTCGACTCTTCTTATTCTTTGGAGACAGCAAGGGGGTGCGCCTGGGAGTTCTGGCATGGAGCCTTCATTACGCAGGTGCGCCTTATTGTCTGAGCTGAAACTTCAGTACCCACATCTGACAAATCTTTTTTCAGTTCCTCCAGCAGGCACACAGGGACTTTTCTCCACTTTGCGCTTCAGGTAGCACACAGCAGTCGAAGTCAGCATCTTCTTTCTGCCACGACCAGGTAGCGTTTCAACAGTGCCCTTTGCCTTGATTTGTGAATGATGCTTCCTATGGTGTCTCTTGGTATGTTTAACATCTTTGCAATCTTCTTATAGCCATTGCCCTTCCAGTGAAGAGAAATCACCTCTTCTCTTGTCTTCTGGACCATTCTCTTGACTTCACCATGTTTGTAAACACACCAGTAAATGTCTAGAAGGAGCTGAGTATCACAGTCCTTTTAAATCTGCCTAATTGGTGCTTATTATGCTGATTGCTGCTCCTTGACATCCACAGGTGTTTTCAATACCTGATCGAAACACTTGAATGAGCCTCTGTTCTTAAGAGTGGTAGTCTTTAAGGGGTTGAATAATTGTGTCAATGAAGAAATCACAAAAAAAAACCCATTTAATACTGTATTACAAAAACAATGATGTCATTTAGTTGCATTTGGTTCTTCTGAACACAATTACAAATGTACACCAAATTCCTAAAACCCTTTACAGCATTGGGGGTTGAATAATTTGGAACACAACTGTATATAGGGCAAAGTTGCTTATATGTAGTGTTGAGAGAACCTGAACTGCAAAGTTTGGGTCCGTACTGAACTTTGCGAGTTCGGTACCCTGACCCTATCCCGAACTTTGTCGCAAAAGTTCGGGTTCGAGTTCGGTGTTCGGGCATTTAATAAAGCTTGTTGAAAGACTGCAGGCCTGCCAATCAACAAGCTTTTAAGCTGTGGGCACTTAGAAGTCATCACAGCCACGCCTAGTAATGGCATGGCTGTGATTGGCCGGTGCATCATGTGACCAAGTCTCTATACAAGTTGGATCATGTGTAGCACCGCCCATCAGCTCTGAGTACGTGCAGGGACAGGAAGCAGGCAGCTGAAGTGAGGGACAGTGTTAGGAATTTCATCTGGCTATTATTCTGAGGGTGACCTATAGTGATTTTTTATGGGTGCAATACACCAGCTTTGCACCCCTGACACAGAAATACAGTCCCTGAGCAAAAGTTTAAGACCACTTGAAAAATGACAAAAAATCATATTTTACATTGTTGGATCTTAACAAGGTTCCAAGTAGAGCTCAACATGCAACAAGAAGAAATGGGAGTGAGACAAAACATTTTTTGAGCATTAAATTAATTGAAAATAACGATTAAATGAAACAGGCTGTTTTTCAGCTGATCCAAATTTTAGGACCACATGCCTTTAAAAGGCCAAATCTGTGCAAAGATTTGGATTCATAGTCATATTCTGTAAGGTAGTCACACGTAGTGATGGCAAAGGACAAAAGAACTCTCCTTTTTGAACGTGGTCGGGTTGTTGAACTGCATAAGCAGGGTCTCTCACAGCGTGCCAGCGCTGCCTGAGGTGGGACCGCAGTAAGACTAAAAAGTCAAGTGGAAAGACCCAACAAAAATTTCATCAGCACTGAGCTCGGAGGATCCAATTGCCTGTCCCGTCAAGACACTGGACGATCCTCGACCCAAATTAAGGCCCTTACTGGTGCTGACTGCAGCCCCATAACCATCAGAGGCATCTGAGACTGAAGGGCTTCAAAAACAAAAAACGTCTTCAAAAACCTCGTCTCCTTGAACGCCAGAGAACTGCCTCATTTCGTTTGGACTTTGCAAGAGAGCACCAAACATGGGACCCTTCAAGGTGGAAGAAAGTTTTATTCTCTGAGTGAGAAAAAATTTAACCTTGATGGTCCTGATGGTTCCCAACGTTACTGGCATAACAAGCAGATCCCACTTAGATGTTTTCTACGCGCCCACAGTGGAGGGGCGCCATAATGGTCTGGGGTGCTTTTCCCTTCAGTGGAACAATAGAGCTCAGGAAGTTCAGGGGCGTCAAACGGCCGTTGGCTATGTCCAGATGTTGCAGAGAGCATTCCTCATGGACTGAGGGGCCCTCGTCTGTGCTGGTAACGACTGGGTTTTCTCTCAACAGGACAATGCTACAGTAACACATGCCCGCAGGACAAGGGGCTTCTTCAGGAGAATAACATCACTCTTTTGACCCATCCTGCGTGTCCCCTGATCTAAATCCAATTGAGAACCATTGGGGATGGATGGCAAGGGAAGTTTACAAAAATGGACAACAGTTCCAGACAGTAGATGGCCTTCGTGCGGCCGTCTTCACCACTTGGAGAAATGTTCCCACTCACCTCATGGAAACGCTTGCATCAAGCATGCCGAAATGAATTTGGAAGTGATAAACAATAACGGCGGAGCTACTCATTACTGAGTTCATGTTTGGAAGTTGGGTTTCTGTTTTGGGGGGGTTTAGTTTTTTTTGGAGGTGTGGTCCTAAACTTTTGATCAGCTGAAAAACAGCCTATTTACGTTTATTCGTTGTTTTCATTAAATTGAATGCTCAAAAAATGTTTTGTCTCACTCCAACATTTCATCTTGTTTGCATGTTGAAGCTCTACTTGGAACCTTGTTAAGATCCAGCCATGCTGAATATGATTTTTTGACATTTTTCAAGTGGTCTTAAACTTTTGATCAGGACTGTATAATAATTGATCTGGCTGCTAATTCTGTGGTGACCTATAGAGATTTTTTTGTGGATGCAATGCGCCATCTTTGTACCCCTGCCACAAAAATATAATAGTTAATCTGTCTGTTCGTTCAGTAGGTGACATATACCCATTTTTTGGTGTGAGATACATGTGCACTTTATACGTGACAGGGGAAATGAATATAGTTAATCTGTCTGTTTAGGGTCCATTAACACATCTGCAAAATGGTCCACATCCGTTCCGCATTTTTGTGGAACGGGTGCAAACCCATTCATTTTCAATGGGACCGCAAAAGATGCGGACAGCACACCATGTGCTGTCCGCATCCGCACTTCTGTTCCGTGGCCCCGCAAAAAATAGAGCATGTCCTATTCATGTCCGCATCCACGGACAAGAAAAGGCATTCTATTATAGTGCCGTCCATGTGCAGTTCCGCAAATACGGAAACGCCCATGGCCGGTGGTCCGTTGTTTTGCACATCCACAATTTGCGACCGCAAAACAGTTGTGGACGTGTAAATGGACCCTTAGTTCTGTGGTTGACATATATACATTTTTGGTGTGAGGTACACCTGCACTGCATAAGTGACAGGGAAAATTAATATAGTTAATCTGTCTGTTAGTTCGGTGGGTGACATATACCCATTTTTTGTGTGAGGTACACCTGCACTGCATCCGTGACCAGGGAAATTAATATAATTAATCCGTCTGTTAGATTCGGAGTGGTGACTATACCCGTTTTTTGGTGTGAGGTACACCTGCACTGCATACATTACAGGGAAATTAATATAGTTAATCCATCTTGTAGATCAGTGGGTGACATATACCCGTTTTTTGGTGAGAGGTACACATGCACTTAATACGTGACAGGAAATTAATATAGTAAATGTCTGTTAGTTCGGTGGGTGACCTCAAAGATTGAGGAGAGCATCAAATAAGGGGACGTGGCCCTGGTATGGAGCTCCTGTTGCAGAGAGAGGATGTGGTCGATCTGTGCCAGATACACACCCAAATGAAACACCTTCCTCAGGTGCACGTAGGCGACAGGATGTTCCGCATCATTTTGTAGGCCCGATACCGGTATGTGAATGGTGAAGCCAGAACAAGGAGAGGCGGTAGTAGATTGGATGGCTGACAGTGCCTTCAGTTCCTTCACATTGTGTCCCACCAGTCCCCCTGCTGAAAGAGCAGAGTTGGCACCTGCAGCTAGGGTGGGCCACTTGCAGAACCCCAAAAAGGAGGACATCAAACCTGAAAAGGAGGACCATCGTATTGGGGACAGTGGCACACAATAGTTCAATATTACACCATGCAAGATACTACATTATACAGCTGGTATAAGTTATACATCTTCTTGTACAGTTGCAAGAAAAAGTATGTGAACCTTAGGATAATATGGATTTCTGCACCAAATTGGTCATAAATGTGATCTGATCTTCATCTAAGTCACAACAATAGACAATCACAGTCTGCTTAAACTAATAACACACAAAGAATTAAATGTTACCATGTTTTTATTGAAACACACATGTAAACATTCACAGTGCAGGTGGAAAAAAGTATGTGAACCCTTGGATTTAATAACTTGTTGAACCTCCTTTGGCACAAATAATTTCAACCAAACGTTTCCTGTAGTTGCAGATCAGACGTGCACAATGGTCAGGAGTAATTCTTGACCATTCCTCTTTATAGAACTGTTTAAGTTCAGCAATATTCTTAGGATGTCTGGTGTGAATCGCTTTCTTGAGGTCATGCCACAGCATCTCAATCGGGTTGAGGTCAGGACTCTGACTGGGCCACTCCAGAAGGCGTATTTCCTTCTGTTTAAGCCATTCTGTTGTGATTTACTTCTATGCTTTGGGTCGTTGTCCTGTTGCAACATCCATCTTCTGTTGAGCTTCAGCTGGTGGACAGATGACCTTAAGTTCTCCTGCAAAATCTCTTGATTAACTTGGGAATATATTTTTCCTTCAATGATAGCAATCCGTCCAGGCCCTGACGCAGCAAAGCAGCCCCAAACCATGATGCCCCCACCACCATACTTCACAGTTGGGATGAGGTTTTGATGTTGGTGTGCTGTGCCTCTTTTTCTCCACACATAGTGTTGTGCATTTCTTCCAAACAACTCAATTTTGGTTTCATCTGTCCACAGAATATTTTGCCAATACTGCTGTGGAACATCCAGGTGCTCTTGTGCAAACTGTAAACGTGCAGCAATTTTTTTTTTGGACAGCAGTGGCTTCCTCTGTGTTATCCTCCCATGAAATCCATTCTTGTTAGTGTTTTACGTATTGTAGATTCGCTAACAGGGATGTTAGCATTTGCCAGAAACTTTAGTAAGTATTAGCTGACACTCTAGGATTCTTCTTCACCTCATTGAGCAGTCCTGCGCTGTGCTCTTGCAGTCATCTTTACAGGACAGCCACTCTTAGGAAGAGTAGCAGCAGTGCTGAATTTTCTCCATTTATAGACAATTTGTCTTACCGTGGACTGATGAACAGCAAGGCTTTTGGAAATACTTTATAACCCTTTCCAGCTTTATGCAAGTCAACAATTCTAAATCGCAGGTCTTCTGAGAGCTCTTTTGTGCGAGGCATCATTCACATTAGGCAATGCTTCTTGTCAAAAGCAAACCCAGAAACTGGTATGTGTTTTTTTATAGGGCAGGGCAGCTGTAGCCAACACCTCCAGTCTCATCTCATTGATTGGACTCCAGTTTTCTGACACCTCACTCCAATTAGCTCTTGGAGATGTAATTTTAATCTAGGGGTTCACATACTTTTTCCACCTGCACTGTGAATATTTACATGGTGTGTTCAATAAAAACATGGTAACATTTAATTCTTTGTGTGTTATTAGTTTAAGCAGACTGTGATTGTCTATTGTTGTGACTTAGATGAAGATCAGATCACATTTTATGACCAATTTGTGCATAATCCATATAATTTCAAAGGGTTCACATACTTTTTCTTGCAACTGTATATAGTGATATGGACCATGCTGGTATAACCTGGACATATCCTGTATATAATTATATATGTACAGCTGGTATAAGTTATACATCTTCTTTAATAATGCCCCCAATGTAGGTCCCCATCTTAAATTATGTCCCTCATAGTGTAGTAATTATTTTTTAATGCCCCATCTTAAATAATGCCCCCATAATGGCCCACCGCTGTTTTTGTTTTGTTGATTTTACAAAAAAAAAATATCACATCATCCACTTGCTCGCGCTGCAGCAGTCTCTTCTATCTTCACTAAACAGGATCTGCAAATGTGCGCAATGATGTCACTGCGCGCTCCCATGTGGTTACGTCACCATGCACATCGCAGGTCCTACTCAATGAAAGAAAGAGACTGCTGCACCGCAAGCAAGTGGATGAGGTGAGTTTTATATATTTTTTTGCTGCAGGACACTATGGGGGCATTATTTAAACAATGGGGGACAATTTTTTTAACTCCTAATTAAAGTGTACCCGTTTTTAACGGCTGTTAGACGGGTGCTCTCTGTCTATCGTAAAAAAAAAAACGGTCCCATTGATTTCAATAGGGTCCGCATGGCCGTGGAAACAGACAAAAAAGGACATGTCCTATTTTTGGACGGACGTTATTCACTGGCCGTTAAAAGAGTGGCCATGTGAATAGCCCCATACACTTTCATTGGTGCTAAAAATGGCCGTGTGACGGGCGTTACACATGGCCATTAGTCACTGTCACGTGCATGCAGCCTTAGATAGACTCTCAATCAGCACCTGGTTGCTATGCAATAATGCATCATTTAGACCCTCAGCATCTTCCTGAGACAATTACCTGTGTTAAACGCAGCTACTTGTCTGAGGAAGATGCTGAGGGTCTAAACGAATCAACGATGCATTATTGCATACCAACCAGGTGAGCAACCAACCAGGTGCTGATTGAGAATTTGAGAGTCACCACCAGCAGCTCCTCCTGCATTTATATGAATGACACAACCGCAGTACACAAGTGAAGAAGCTCCAACCTGAGGAGCTGTTTGACTGCAGGAGAAGGACAGGAAGGAGTTACTCACAGGACTATAATAAAATTCACCTCCGGGCGGCAGGCGGCTCAACACAATACTACTGTCTAGACAACATGAGAGGAGGTGGACAGAGACTGCGAAGCAGGCAGCGTGTGACGTCAGTGCGCAGTGCGCACTGTCTGTGGGATGTGACAAATTGAAATGTGAGTGCAGGCCGATTTTTTTTTTTTGTAGGGTTACTTAAAGTGCCAGTACCTGCCGTTTGCCATTCTGCCAATAACCTCAGAAAAGGAGGACTTCTGGCCGTCCGTCCTGGCCTGCGGCCAGACGGAGGACCAGGAGTCTAAAAACGGACGGTCCGGCCTAAAGCCGGATGTCTGGCCACCCTACCTGCAGCCCATGGGCATCTGTCTTTCAACTCACCCCCTTGCAAATCAGCCAAGCAGTCTCAGCCCCAAGTCATGCAGCAGTCTCTTATGCTTTTTGATGACTCTGCTGGCTGGGTTTCTGTTTGCCATCCACCTAGCCCTGCCCAAGAAGTGGAAGAGATTGAGTGCACTGATGCACAACCACTTATGTTTCAGGATGTGGACATGGGATTACCACTGCAGCACGTCTCTGATGATGATGATGATGAAACACAGATGTCAACTGCTGTGGTTTTCTGCAGTGTGCAGACTGGCAAGGAAGGCAGGGTTGAAGAATAGGTGGAAGATGATGTGAGCCTAGACCCCACATGAAATCAAGGTCATCCGAGTGATGTGTGCAGTTCGGAGGAAGAGGTGGTGGTCACACAATGCCAGCCGCACAGTAAAAGAGGGAGCAGGGTTCAAAAGCAGAGCGGCCGTCCCCTAGACAGTAAGCCTGCTACTGCCCATCACACCCAGGGACTGAGCACACAAAAGCCAGCTCCAAGTAGTTCCCTGGCGTGGCTGTTCTTCAGACAATGTGCTGACGACAAGACGCGAGTGGTTTGCACGCTGTGCAATCAGAGCCCGAAAGTGAGCCATAAATGTTCTAAACCTGAGCACCACCTGCATGACCAGACATCTAAATGTAAAGCACAAGCTGCAGTGGATTACACACCTGAAAAACCACAAAAGATCTCAGGCTCCTCCTGCTCCCTCTTCTTCTGCAGTCTCGGCCTCTTCCTCCCCCTCTGGAGTGACAGTGGCACCTGCCACCCCGCAAACAGGGGATGAGGCAGCAACACCACCCCCTCCACCACCATCACCAAGCATCTCCATACTGTCCCATGGAAGCGTTCAGCTTTCCATCCCTCAAACACTGGAGAGAAAGAGGAAGTACCCCCTATCCACCTGCGATCCCTGGCCCTGAATGCCAGCATTTCAAAATTCCTGGCCTTTGAAATGCTGTCATTCTGTCTGGTGGAGACGGATAGTTTTAAAAACCTTATGGCAGTGGCTGTCCCACAGTGCGTGATTCCCAGCCGCCACTACTTTTCCAGACGAGCCATCCAAAATCAGGTGTGCACTGTGCAACGCCATCTGTGGCAAGGTCCACATAACTACCGATACGTGGACCAGTAAGCACGGGCAGGGACTTTATATCTCCCTAACTGCACACTGGGTAAATGTAGTGGCGGCTGGGCCTGAGGCGGATAGCAGCATGTCCTACTGCCAACGAGGATTGCAGGATGTTTCTCGTTGCCTCCTGCTCCTACTCCGCTTCCGCCTCTACCCCCTCCTCATCTGGTCAGCGTAACACCTGCACCACCAACTTCAGCACAGCCGGGAGGAAACGACAGCAGGATGTTGTGAAACTCATCTGTTTGGGTGAAAAAACCCACACCGCCAGGAGCTGTGGACGTGCATGGAACAACAGACCAATGAGTGGTTGGTGCAACTGAGCCTCAAGCCAGGCCTGGTGATGTGCGATAATGGGCGAAATCTCGTAGCAGCTCTGGGCCTAGCCGGTTTGACGCACATCCCTTGCCTGGCGAGTGTGCTCAATTTGGTGGTGCAGAAGTTTCTGAAAAATTACCCTGATATGTCAGAGCTTCTGCAGAAAGTGCGGGCCGTCTGTGAGCGCTTTCGGCGTTCTCATCCTGCTGCTGCTCGCCTGTCTGCGCTGCAGTGTAACTTCGGCCATCCCGTTCACCGCCTCATATGCGACGTACCCACAAGGTGGAATACCACCTTGCACATGCTGGAGAGACTGTGCGAGCAGCAGCAGGCGATAGTGGAGTTTCAGCTGCAACACGCACGGATGAGTCGTTCTGTGGAACAGCATCACTTCACCACCAACGAGTGGGCCTCCATGTGGGATGTTTGCACCGCGTTGCGGTGTTTCGAGTATTCTACTAACATGGCCAGTGCCAATGATGCCGTCCTCAGCGTTTCTATCCCACTTCTATGTCTCCTTGAAAAAAATGCTTCGGGCGATGATGGAAGAGGATGTGGCACAGGAGTAAGAGGGATTGTTTCCACGGTTACCAGGCCAGTCATTCACAAGTGGCTCGGAGGGTGGATTCCTGCACCAACAGAGGCCCGGTACACAACTGTCCGACCAGGGCACAGTTCTGGAGGATGAGGATGATGATGATGATGAGGAACCGTGTTCACAACGACTGCTGAGTTGCCCACATTCTAACCAGTGCCGATTACTGGGTAGCTACCCTGCTGGATCCTCGCTACAAGGACAACGTGCCATCCTTAATTCCGTCACTTGAGCGTGATCGGAAGATGCGCGAGTACAAGCGCACGCTGGTAGACGCGCTGCTGGTGGCATTTCCACCTGACAGCGGGGGCTCAGTGAAAGCAGAAGGCGAAGGCAGAGGAGGAGAAAGAAGTCGCCAACGCAGCTGATGTACTGCTAGCACCTCAGAAGGGAAGGTTAGCATGGCTGAAATATGGAAAAGCTTTGTCAGCACGCCACAACATCCAGCACCACCAGCTGATACGGAACATCTTAGCAGGAGGCAGTATTTCAGCAACATGGTGGAGCAGTATGTGTGCACATGCCTACATGTACTGACTGATGGGTCTGCCCCATTCAACTTCTGGGTCTCCAAATTGGGAACATGGCCTGAGCTTGCCCTTTACGCTTTGGAGGTGCTGGCCTGCGCTGCGGCAGGTGTATTGTCTGAACGTGTGTTTAGCGCTGCAGGGGGGTGATCACAGACAAGCGCAGCCGCCTGTCCACAGCCAACGTGGACAAGCTCACGTTTATGAAAATTAACCAGGCATGGATCCCACAGGACTTGCTGAGTAGACAAGTATACCGGCCGCACCCAGCCATTGTTATAGTTCAGCGCACTTTTTCTTTGCGTTCTCTTTTCCATTTCCCAATGTTTTGGGGCCTTCCCAAATAAATAAATAAATAAATGAAAAAAAAAACTAAACAAAAACAGTATTATCTACCTCCTCAACCACCGCTTCCACCTACACTGCCACATCCACCGCCTCCTCAACCTCCTACAACACCTTGACCTCTGCCTCCTAGTTTAAGATTATTATTTAGCATTTTTATTCTATTCTATGTTATTTTAAGTCATTTCCCTATCCACACATACCCCCATTTTGCTTCCTTTTGCAGCCCTCTAGCCCTTACCATGACTATTTTACAGCCATTTTAGTGCACCAAAGTTTGGGTCCCAATTGACTTCAACGGGGTTCGGGTTCGAGTTCGGGTCCTGAACCAGAACTTTGACCCGAAGTTCGGCCGAACCCGGAGAACCCAAACATTAACGTTTCCGCTCATCCCTACTTATATGTACAAATCATTTTTTAGTAATAGAGACCGAAAGAATAGAAAAAAAGAAGAAAACGTGATACAGTAAAGCCATTAGGACGTGGACACTACCTGATTAAACAAGCTGGCTTGTTTCCTAAAAAACTTGCATAAGGAGGAGCTTCATATGGCCACCTCTTCGATTTCCTCCTGGATGAGTTGGTCAGTTTCCATCTCACCTGGCAGGGCAAAGATCAAGAGATATTTGCTCTTCCTGCCATCCAGTGGATAAGAATACCATTGTAATATACCGCATTTTGGGGATTCAGATTACTATTATGGGTACTTCAGACAAACAAGCCATGGTGTTATGAGTTTTCTTTTTCTGTGCCAGATTCATACAACTACAGAGAACAGAATTTCACATTCACAGTGGAATGAAAAGCATAAACAATGAACAAGTATACGAATAAGAAATCTAAGTGAGAGCTTTGTGTTCTGATGAAGCCAATATGTGATTACTTCTAAAAATGTATCCTGTATGAAAGAACATTTTGTAAATTTGAATGCAGTGACACCCCTGTGTTACACAAAATGAATGCAGAACTAATGACAATGATGCCAGATCAATTTCCTCCTCCACAAACAAAATTCCTTCTCAGACATGGATTTTTCAGTGTCTCCATTATTCTCACCCATTTACTGCAACTGTTAAAATCTTTTCTTTTCTTTAAAACCTTCTATAAAGCAATTTTCTTCTGGGTTAAGAGCTTCCCAGTAACTTGGTTAATAATATATAAGGGTCTAGGTTTTGGATACCATTTTAAGATGTATATTTTTCTGGTAGCTGAGTTTTTCATCTCAATGTAGCATTATTTTCATGTCTTTTAGAATTTCACTTTTGTAATATTTTGAGCAGGAAAAATCTTCAATTTTATTTCAAGACACGGAGGCTCATATTGCTTAACTCTTTCTTTACTGAATCTACAGCAGCAAAGAAGATAAACAGAAAAAACATTCCACCAATGAGGATAGTAGCCCCTCCCCCTTAGTCCCCAATATAGGGACCTCCTTCATATCACAACTTCCTCTTTCTTTGCTGCTGCTGCTCAGTTAAGTACCCCACCACAGTCCTCTTGGGCTGCGGGTGGGGATTTGTCTTGGAATATATTGTATTGTTACATTTATATATACCTATTATTGTATTATTGTCCCTCCCAACCGGGATTGTACTATTATTTGGGTTTTTCCCCTCATTTATTTCCCCCCTTTTTCTTACTACCCGGCATTGCCTTACCTTTCTGCCTCCTTTTCCTGTGGGGGAGTCCCCTCCCCGCCCGGGTTTTTTTCTGCTCACTCTCACCGCCCCCCTTGGCTTTCACAAGGTGCCCGCGACTTATCTGGATCCCGCGTTCGTTCCCGCGGTCAGGGATCCCGGGCGCCATCTTCCTGCCTTCTTCCTGCGATCCTAATATCGCGAGAGACCGGTGGCCATTTTGGATTGCACCCGAAGTCTCGCTATCACGGGCGCTCTGACTCTGCGCTCCGGCTGCAGCCAACGGCCACCTCATACTTGCCGCGCTCCTTCCCACAGGTTAATTTTAGGAATCCTAGTGACCACATCTATTTTTCTGACCCAGACAGGTTCCCATAGGGGTTTCTCCATACTGCTTGACTGCAGTAGGCTGGTTTATTAACCCTCTTTTGCCAATACCCCTTCTTGTGGGATATTAACCCTATCAATATGTCACAAAAATCAGCTACACCTGCGTTGCTCCAAGGTAGACCCACTCAGGAGGCTAATCCCTCCTCCGCTGTGCCTCAGGCGTTGCTCCCTTCTGCAGTAGCTATACCTTCTTTGGCGGATGCCCAGACTAGGGCTTTACAGCAGTCCATATCGGACGCCATATTTTCTGCAATGGGCTCCGTTTCCTCAGCCCTAACCAGCTCCCTATCTCAGGTTCTCTGTGCCCAAAGCTTGGCTATGACCCACGATACCACGGTATCACTTACCAATACCTCCAGAAACTCCTTGACTGATGGCCTAGTTCCATCCTCTGACAGCGCGCTCCGGTCACACAAAAGAGCCTGTCCGGGCCAGGCAGAACGTGCACGGAATTGGAAGTCGGCTAGATCCCAGCCGGAACCGGAATCTGACTCTCAGGAGTCTGAGGAGGAGGTTACTTTGCAATCCCCAGTTAACTCGGACGGGGAAGAGCTGAATTTTGATGAGGACCAACCTGGACCGGACTCTGGGTCACCCCAGTTATCCCGTCCGGCTGCGGCTAAGTTGTCTTCGACGTCCGATGCGCAGTCATCCCTAACGGATCCATCCGGTACCCCTTTATTTGACCCGGACTCTCTCCATCACCCCAGGTCATCAGAGTGGCTGCCAGCCCCCCATGTCACCAGCTACCTGGAGTCCATGGTCCGCAAGCCCCTTAGTAAGGAGACCAGAAACAAACTACGGGCCGAATGCCCCCTTCCGGCAATACCGAACAAGGTGTGCGAAACGCCTACGGTCGACCCTAAGGTCGTACAATTTTTGTCCAAATCAGGATTTAGTCCCCCTAGGGGCCTGGACTCAGCCCTACGGGCCTGCCAGGACAAATTATTGGACATCATGGGTCCGCTTGCCAAGATATTTGACATGGCGGAATCGGCAAAAGCCGAAGGCTGACTAGTGGACCCCGATGAGCTTAGAGGCTGGGTCCAGAAAGCCATATGCATGGCTGGCAATGCCAACACCTCTATTGCCATTGAGTGCAGGAAGGCCATCCTTATCAAGATGGAGCCTAAATTGGCCAATATGGCCCTCACTGAGTCGATCAAAGATGCCCAGGGGCTCCTCTTCGGTGACCCCTTTATTAAGGAGCTGGGAAAATTTGTAGGGACATTTACCGCCCTAGATAAGGCGCAAACCTGAATGCGCAAAGTATTCAATAATCGGGTTTCCTCCAGGGCCGGCAGTACAAGGGGCCGTCTGGCCGGCCGTTCGTCTTTCCAGTCCCGAGGCTCGGGTCGAGGCCCCTCATCATCGTTCCGGTCCGCCAGTCAGGACCCGAGGCAACCCCCATCCTTCTTCCCGTCGCGAGGCTCCTTTGGAAGGGGTAGATCCTACAGAGGACAACCGAATCTACGATATCCCTTTGGTAAGTCAACCAGCCTTTCTCCCTTCTTCGGATCAGGGCGTAGGGGGCAGACTCCGGTTCTTTTCGCATGTGTGGGCCACCATCACCTCGGACCCGTGGATTTTATCCACGATTCAGGGTTTTCACATAGAACTGGTGTCAACCCCGTATTCCATTGTTCCTCCACCTCTCACACGGGCGACACTGACTTCACAATCCCTCATAGACGAGGAATTAAGCGTGTTGCTCCTAAAGGAGGCTATAGAGCCTGTGGCGCTTCACGTGCCTCCCTTTTGGCCTGTCGTCCGCCCCGTGGTGCTTCACCAAGCTACTACGTCCAGTGGTGGCCTGGCTCCGCAGCCGGGGGGTGAGGCTCATAGTCTATCTGGACGACATTTTGATCATGGCCAGGGATTACCCCACCATTCAGGACCACCTTCGCTTGTCAATGTCCCTCCTCACCGACTTGGGCTTCATTATCAACCGGGAAAAATCCTGCTTGACCCTGTCCAGGACCATGGGGTTCCTGGTGGACTCCAAGGCCTTGACTCTCAGCCTTCCCCCAGTGAAAGTGCGCGCGATTCGCAAAGAATTACGTCGCACATTGTCTTTGCCTTAGGTGTCCCTTCGCCAGCTGGCCAGGGTGATAGGTCTCTTGTCATCCTCCATTCAGGCGATATTTCCCGCCCCACTGCATTATCGAGCCTTACAGCACCTAAAGATAGCCCACTTGCAGGCGGGAGCAACTTATGCAGACCTGATTCAATTGGACTCAGACACGCGAGACGAGTTAGTCTGGTGGATTGCCAATCTCTCAGCCTGGAACGGCAGGGCCATTTTTGGCCCTCGTCCGGACCTCGTCGTGGAGTCCAACGCCAGCCTTCTGGGATGGGGTGCCCATTGCGAAGGGGTATCCACCGGAGGTCCTTGGGCGGCCACCGAATCGAACCTGCACATCAATGCCCTGGAGCTCCTTGCGGGATCTTTTGCGATCCGCAGTTTCGCCAATGGGAAAGCCAGGGCGTGTGTTCATCTACGGATGGACAACATCGCAGCCGTCCGGTACATCAACTCCATGGGGGGGTACCCGACCCAAGATGTTAACACATCTGGCCAAGAAGTTCTGGGATTTCTGTCTTTCCAACAATGTGTCGGTGGTGGCGGAATATCTGCCGGGTCTCCACAATACCCTGGCCGATTGGAATTCTCGTTTCATGTCCGATTCCAGCGACTGGAAATTGGACAAGGAGACCTTCGTCTCTGTGTTATCCCTTTGAGGCCCTTTCTCCATCGACCTTTTTGCGTCTCGATGGAACACCCAACTGCCCAGATACTTCAGTTGGAGACCGGACCCATCCGCGGTAGCGGTGGATGCGTTCCTACAACAGTGGTCGGAGAACCTGACATACGCCTTTCCACCTTTTTCCCTGATCTGTTCTGGCCATGGTGCGTCACCAGTCGGCGGACATGGTCTTAGTGATCCCATTTTGGGGGACACAATCTTGGTTCCTGCAACTGCTGGAGTTGTTGGTGGACAGACCCCTGTTTTTAACTCAGTCAGCGACCCTGTTGCGGGGGCCATTGGGTCAACCGCATCCCCTAGTCGTAACCCACTCTTTGCGCCTGCTGGCTTGCAGGATTTCGGGAATCCCAGTTGCCTCACAGAGGTTTTGGAAACGGCTAGATTCCTTTTGGAGAGCGCATGGGCCCCCGGGACCAGAAGAACTTACAGGTCTGCATGGCAGTCATGGGCTGATTGGTGCCTGCTTAGGAACTTGGATCCCGTTACAGCTTCCGTGAATAATATTATCCTTTTTCTTTCTTCCTTGTACAAGGATGATAAGGCCTATCGCACTATTAACGTTTTTAGGTCTGCCATCTCATCGGGGCATAGGGGGTTTGAGGGCTGCCCGGCAGGACGCCATCCCCTCGTTTGTCGCCTGCTTAGAGGGTCTCGCCTCACCCGTCCTCGCTGTCCCCGTTTCTCCAGCTCCTGGGACGTATCTACAGTTTTGTCTTTTCTGTCGGCCTGGCCGGTCAATCAGGAGTTGTCCTTACGCCAGCTGTCAGCTAAATTAGTTACCGTACTTTGCCTCGTCTCTTGTAAAAGGGTGTCGGACGTGCGGTCGTTGGACTACGACGCCCGCTCGTTCACCCCTGAAGGCGTGACATTTAATATCTCACGTCGCACTAAGACCAGTAATCAGTCAGTGGATTATCCGGCCTTTACGGAGTCTTTGGCCATATGCCCTGTTGCATGTCTTAGAGAATACGAGGTTCGGACTTCTACTTTGCGCTCCCAGTCTCATTCACAATTGTTCATCTCGTTTCGCCGTCCCCACTTACCGGTCACAAGTGTCACCCTGTCGCGTTGGGTGAAGTGGATCCTATCCCTATCTGGCATTGACACCTCCATTTTCACGGCACACTCGATACGAGGAGCTTCGGCCACTTCCCTAGCCTTGTCTGGGGCTAAGTTGGAGGACGTCATGAGACTGGCGGACTGGTCTCGAGTTTCTACGTTCAGGGAGTACTACTCCACATGTGTTTACCTCCATTGTGAATCGGCTTTGAACTAGCAATATGAACCTCCGTGTCTTGAAATAAAATTGTTGGATTTTACTAGTATATGACGTAAAGTCATGATTTTATGAAAGACACGGAGGCGAGTATTGTCCCACCCTTATCACCCTCCCCTTACATGGTTTGTTTTTTCTTGATTCTGTATATGATGTTAACTTTTATGTTAGCTCTTGCATTTTAGTGTATCAGCACTACTGATTGGAGGTCATCTTCTGCTCCTTGCTATTTATATTTATTTTCTTTCCAGGTTGACTCCAGGTTTCCAGCGACTTGTGGATGATCGTTCCCCAGTGTTGTTTCTCGTCCTACCAGGATTTCAGTTGGGGACCATTCCGTTTTTCCGGCATCAGTTGGAGGTGACGCCATTTTCTTCATGAGTGTTGGCGTTCCAGTTTCGGTTACAGTTTCGGTTACCAAAGAAAGAGGAAGTTGTGATATGAAGGAGATCCCTATATTGGGGACTATGGGGGAGGGGCTACTATACTCATTGGTGGAATGTTTTTTCTGTTTATCTTCTTTGCTGCTGTAGATTCAGTAAAGAAAGAGTTAAGCAATATGAGCCTCCGTGTCTTTCATAAAATCATGACTTTACGTCATATACTAGTAAAATCCAACAATTATCTGCTAAGAAAGTAAAAGAGGCTGAGAAGAGAGTCCATTAAAAGGCCCTGTCTCCCTGTGGAATATAGAAAAGGAATTCTCTAACTATATAAAAAAAATTATAAATGACAGCATTAGCATCAGAAAACAGCAATATAAGAACAGAAATCTCTTGCACAAATGATATGGGTCTTGTTTTGCTTCTGCTATGGTTGACAAAGTACTTTGGGACAAGACAAACAATGATAGACGCTTTAGGCCCCATTCACTTGACCATATCTATTTTGCGATCCGCAAAACATGGATCCGCAAAAAATACAGATGACTTCTGTGTGGCATCCATATTGCACCCATTTTTTTGCGGTTTAATTGTAACAATGCCTATCCTTGCCCACAAAACAGACAAGAATCGGACATGTTCTATTTATTTATTTATTTTGTGTGGCTACAGAACGGACATACGGATGCGTATAGCACACAGTGTGCTGTCCACATTTTTTTTTCAGAACCATTGAAATGAATGGGTCCACATTCCATCCGCAGAAAAAAACAGAACGGAAAGAAAATATGTTCAGCATAGTTCATCTTGTTATGGGACAAACTAAATCATATTGGACATCAAGCACTAAGGGTAATGGATAAATTACCTGCTTGAACTCAATGGAATCTGTATAAACGTGAATATAATAAGCATCTCCCGATGGCAGCTTCATGGAGCCATAATTCTATCATTCAACTCTATGATGGTAAAGTGGTGAATTGGAACTTCGAAGAAAAAAGCTTAACTTCATCCCCTATAAAGATGTGTCTGGGACTTTGAGAGAAGTCTGATTACTCAGTCTGTCTCTGACCTTATTTTCTAAAATGTGTACAAAGAGAAGGACTCTTATTGTGTTGTTCATGTATACATTAGACAAGAATGCCATGAGACATTGCATATAGGGGTCTTTTTCAAGATAAGCCAAATGGAAGCTTCTTTAGTTTAGTTATAGTTTGCCCTTATGTGATTTTTCTTTTCTCTCTTAGGATAGATATATTTATTCCAGCCAGGTTTATGTTCACTTATTGTTGACTTTCCAGTCATCATCTGAGTACACATTGAGCAAAATATTTTCTGGCATTGCTTTTCATCTTCCCCCAACTAATTTCAGATTATGCCCCCTTAAAGGGAACCTGTCCCCACAAAATACAGTACAATATCAATGCACCATGTTCAGGGGCGTTGCTACAGTCAGGTCCATAAATATTGGGACATCGACACAATTCTAACATGTTTGGCTCTATAAACCACCACAATGGATTTGAAATGAAACAAACAAGACGTGCTTTAACTGCAGACTGTCAGCTTTAATTTGAGGGTATTTACATCCAAATCAGGTGAATGGTGTAGGAATGACAACAGTTTACATATGTGCCTCCCTCTTGTTAAGGAACCAAAAGTAATGGGACATAATAATAATCATAAATCAAACTTTCACTTTTTAATACTTGGTTGCAAATCCTTTGCAGTCAATTACAGCCTGAAGTCTGGAATGCATAGACATCACCAGATGCTGGGTTTCATCCCTGGTGATGCTCTGCCAGGCCTCTACTGCAACTGTCAGTTCCTGCTTGTTCTTGGGGCATTTTCCCTTCAGTTTTGTCTTCAGCAAGTGAAATGCATGCTCAATCGGATTCAGGTCAGGTGATTGACTTGGCCATTGCATAACATTCCACTTCATTCCCTTAAAAAACTCTTTGGTTGCTTTTGCAGTATGCTTTGGGTCATTGTCCATCTGCACTGTGAAGCGCCGTCCAATGAGTTCTGAAGCATTTGGCTGAATATGAGCAGATAATATTGCCCGAAACACTTCAGAATTCATCCTGCTGCTTTTTTCAGCAGTCACATCATCAATAAATACAAGAGAACCAGTTCCATTGGCAGCCATACATCCCCACGCCATGACACTACCACCATCATGCTTCACTGATAAGGTGGTATGCTTAGGATCATGAGCAGTTCCTTTCCTTCCCCATACTCTTCTCTTCCCATTACTCTGGTACAAGTTGATCTTGGTCTCATCTGTCCATAGGATGTTGTTCCAGAACTGTGAAGGCTTTTTTAGATGTCGTTTGGCAAACTCTAATCTGGCCTTCCTGTTTTTGAGGCTCAACAATGGTTTGCATCTTGTGGTGAACCCTCTGTATTCACTCTGGTCAAGTATTCTCTTAATTGCTGACTTTGACACACATACACCTACCTCCTGGAGAGTGTTCTTGATCTGGCCAACTGTTGTGAAGGGTGTTTTCTTCACCAGGGAAAGAATTCTTCGGTCGTCCACCACAGTTCTTTTCCGTGGTCTTCTGGGTCTTTTGGTGTTGCTGAGCTCACTGGTGTGTTCCTTCTTTTTAAGAATGTTCCAAACAGTTGTTTTGGCTGCGCCTAATGTTTTTGCTATCTCTCTGATGGGTTTGTTTTGTTTTTTCAGCCTAATGATGACTTGCTTCACTGATAGTGACAGCTCTTTGGATCTCATCTTGAGAGTTGACAGCAACAGATTCCAAATGCAAATAGCACACTTGAAATGAACTCTGGACCTTTTATCTGATCACTGTAATTGGGATAATGAGGGAATAACACACACCTGGCCATGGAACAGCTGAGAAGACAACTGTCCCATTACTTTTGGTTCCTTAACAAGTGGCAGGCACATATGCAAACTGTTGTAATTCCTACACCGTTCACCTGATTAGAATGTAAATACCCTCAAATTAAAGCTGAGAGTCTGCAGTTAAAGCACATCTTGTTTGTTTCATTTCAAATCCATTGTGGTGGTGTATAGAGTCTAAAATGTTAGAATTGTGTTGATGTCCCAAGATTTATGGACCTGACTGTAGAGTCTGAAGAGATCCGGGGCACGAGCCCACATAAAGCCACGCCCTCATCACCACCGGGGGGGGCCTTCACAGTAGTTATTAACCCCTTTCAGCAGTCCCCCCTTCAGTGAATGGGGGACTGCTGAATGGGGTTAATAACTACAGTGAAGGGCCTAGCCATCTGGGCAACCGCACAGATTATCCATAACAGTGTCATCCACAGATCCCCATAAGTGTCATCCACAGATCCCCCATAAGTGTCATCCACAGATCCCCATCAGTGTAATACACAAATCCCCATCAGTGTCATCCACAGATCCCCCATAAATGTCATCCACAGATCCCCCATAAGTGTCATCCACAGATCCCCCATAAATGTCATCCACAGATTCCCCATAAGTGTCATCCACATATCCCCCATAAGTGTCATCCACCACAGATCCCCATAAATGTCATCCACAGATCCCCCTAAGTGTCATCCGCAGATCTCCTCCCCGCCCAGCCCCGCCTCCTAGTCAAACGAGGTACACTGAAAGACAGCGTCATGCGCACTTCGCTCAACGATGCCTCTGCCAGTGTGCCTGTGCGAGATTACACAGAGGCAAGTGAAGTGAATAAATTAGTTAGTAGGCGGCGCCGCGGGCCCCCGCCGGCCCTGCATTCGGAGCACTGGTCAAAAGCCGGGGCTCCAGCCCCGAATGTTTTGACCTAACGACGCCTCTGACCATGTTATAGAGCAGGAAGAGCTGAGCAGACTGATATATAGTTTTGTGGGTAAAGATTCAGTAAAACTTTATATATCAGCTTTTTCCACTTCTTATGAATACCCATCGGAAAGGGAGGCAGGCGATATCAGTGAGTGACAGCTATCTCTATGAACACTTATGCACACAATGCCATCAATCACTGATAACACCTCCCTCCTGTACCGATGCTCTTCACAAGGCTGCAAAAAAAGAGAAGGTATAGATGTGTAAATTACAGATTTTACTGAATCTTGTCCGACAAAACTATAAGGACCCTTGCAGACGAGCGAGTATTCCGCGCGGGTGCAATGAGTGATGCAAACGCATTGTGCCCGCACGGAATCTGGACCCATTCATTTCAATGGGGCTGTGTACATGTGCGTTGGTTTTCATGCATCACTTGTGCGTTGCGTGAAAATCGCAGCATGTTCTATATTCTCTGATTTTCTGGCCCCATAGAAGTGAATGAAGCTGTGTGAAAATCACATTGCATCCGCAAGCAAATGCGGATGCAATGCGCTTTTCACGGATGGTTGCTAAGCGATGTTGTTTGTATGCCTTCAGTTTTTTATCACACACGTGCAAAACGCATGAAATCACATTGCACCCACGCAATAAAAACTGAACGCGATCGGAGACAAAACTGAATGACTGTTTGCGAAATTGCGCATTTTTCACTGAACGCATTCGCAACTCAAGGGGCCTAAATCAATCTGCTCGGCTTCTCCTGCTCTATGACATGCTGCTGTCAGATTGTATTACATTTTGTAGTTTTTAATTAAAACACTCCCTTTAAACTTTTAACATATTTAATGGTTGCAATCCTTTTCCTTCTTTCCTTTACTAAAAAATAATGTAGTCTTATAGTAAACTGTAATTAAACACGGTGATGTGAAGGGGATTTTCCAATATGATAATGAGCTGACATATTGCTATCAGTAGGGCTCCGACATTCAGGATTCCTGACAATTGTATAGATGCATTGGTTGAGGCCTTTTTGACTTTTCTTGTGCACTTTGATGCTCCTGGCCATCCACTGTGCAGAGAGTTGCAACATATCATTATTCAGCTGTATGATGTTGTGTTGCAGTTACCTACACGGACTAAAAATCAGTTCCGTTCATCTGAATGGGGTTGCAAAAATCAATGTGCTTACCCCCAATACAACCCCACTGAGATAAACAGAGTTTATTTTCAATTGCAACAAAATCTGCTGCTTTATGGGTAAATGATGTTCGATTCAAAGCCAAAACTGGAAAGAAGTATTCCCGTGAGCATCATTTGAGTGTAAATGAAAATTAAAAGTTATTAGTACAAAACTATGGATATTAACCACTTCCCAATATCTGAAGTACATGTACATCATAATGGTGGAAGGGGTGTACGGAGTAGATGAGAAGCTGAGCCCTCTCCATATGTGGTGAGTGCCAGCTGTGTTATATAGCAGACACCCACGCACAGTGTCCGGGATCGGAGATTCTGGTCCTCTAATCCCTAAGATGCTATAGCTAATAGTGCCTGCCTTATCTTTGTGTTTAGACAGGTGCAAAAGGCTTCCTCAGTCCTCTGATAGCCTCAGGATGAAATCCCTGGGTGCAGATCGGTTGTCATTATGTCAAAATGGTACCATTAAGAATTACAGCTTGTCCCGCAAAACTGAAAAAAAATATACTTGTTTCGCTCAGTACACAAACCAAGTTTTTTTAAAAAAATCTGTTTTAAAATATGTAAAGTAGAAGAAAATTTATGAATTTGGGATCACTCTAATTGTACTGGGCCACTCAATAAAGGTAGCGTGCCAATTTTTTATTACACCATGAGTACCAAAAAATAATTGAAAAGTTGAATTATGGAATATTAAATAGTACTATTAAAACACAAGATGTGTGGCAAAAAAACAAGCCCTCATATAGCTATGTGAACAGAAAAGATAACGTTATGTCTCTTGGAAAGCTGAAGGAAAAACCTTGGCTTCAGCAGGGAGGGGTTAAAAACATGTATTATATATTATGTATAAATGGTGCATAGGGTGATACCACATTCAATAAATCACAGCAAATCAGTGATTTTCCCAAACAAATGAAATATTTTTTTATACACTGCTCAAAAAAATAAAGGGAACACTTAAACAACACAATCACACTTCTGTGAAATCAAACTGTCCACTTAGGAAGCAACACTGAGTGACAATCAATTTCACATGCTTTTGTGCAAATGGGATAGACAACAGGTGGAAATTATAGGCAATTAGCAAGACACCCCCAATAAAGGAGTGGTTCTGCAGGTGGTGACCACAGACCACTTCTCAGTTCCTATGCTTCCTGGCTGATGTTTTGGTCACTTTTGAATGCTGGCGGTGCTTTCACTCTAGTGGTAGCATGAGACGGAGTCTACAACCCACACAAGTGGCTCAGGTAGTGCAGCTTATCCAGGTTGGCACATCAATGCGAGCTGTGGCAAGAAGGTTTGCTGTGTCTGTCAGCGTAGTGTCCAGAGCATGGAGGCGCTACTAGGAGACAGGCCAGTACATCAGGAGACGTGGAGGAGGCCGTAGGAGGGCAACAACCCAGCAGCAGGACCGCTATCTCCGCCTTTGTGCAAGGAGGAACAGGAGGAGCACTGCCAGAGCCCTGCAAAATGACCTCCAGCAGGCCACAAATGTGCATGCAGGGCCGGCCTTTGGGGTGTGCGGGCTGTGCGGCCGCACAGGGCGCCATAGCAACAGGGGCGCCGGGCGGCCGACAGCTCGCAATGTAATATGCGGCAGGCGAGGCGGCACTTGTGTTCTCGCCCCCCGCCCCCTCCATTTCCCCCTCCCCTGTACTTAGCGTTACGGTTTAAAAAAAAAAAAGTTGCTTATATAAGTTCGGGTGGCTGGCGGCGCCCCTCATGCTGCGCCGCCTGAGCGGCTGTGGCTGAGCGCTTGCCACTCTAAAGAATCCTGCCTGCGCCTGCTGTGTGCTGTTAATGTAGCGTGGCTGAGCTCTGTTCGATCCGCGGTACAGGAGCTTTTGTTTCCTGTACCCGGCCGGACTGACAGGAAGTGCTCACTCAGTGTGCACTTCCTGTCAGTCCGGCCGGGTACAGGAAACAAATGCTTCTGTACCGCGGATCGAACAGAGCTCGGCCACGTTACACTAGAGGTGGAGGTGGGAGTAGAATGAGAGTGACAAGGGGGGAGGGGGGAGGAAATAATGAGAGTGAAAAGGGCGTAGGGGGGGAGGAAATAATGAGAGTGACAAGGGGGGGGAAATAATGAGAGTGACAAGGGGGGGGAATAATGAGAGTGACAAGGGGGGAGGGGGGGAATAATGAGAGTGACAAGGGGGGAGGGAGGGAGGGAGGGAGGGAGGGAGGGGGGGGAAATAATGAGATTGACAAGATTGACAAGGGGGGAGGGAGGGGAAATAATGAGAGTGACAAGGGGGGGGGAAATAATGAGAGTGACAAGGGAAGGGGGGGGAATAATGAGAATGACAAGGGAAGGGGGGGAAGAGAGTGACAAGGGAGAGGGGGGGAGAAGAGAGTGACAAGGGAGGGAGGGAGGGAGGGAGGGAGGGGGGGGGGGGGAGAAGAGAGTGACAATGGAGTCCCCAGAGCCAGACTGCAGCCAGAGTCCAGATCATCTTATTGTCCTGGTGGTAAGTAGACAATGCAATATGTTTATTATTTAATTGTTTAGTTATTAATACTACATTGGAAACTAATTTTCTCAGCTGGACACCGGCCGACACTGCGCATGCGCTGGGAGCCTCACCAGCGGTTAGGGTAGGGAAAAAGCACTGGCCCGTACGTAATTTTTCCCTTCCCTAACCGCTGGTGAGGCTCCCGGTGCATGCGCAGTGTCGGCCGGTGTTCAGCTGAGAACATCCATCCGATCACTGCGCCTGCGCATTGGCCCATAGTTTTTCCCTAACCGCCGGCGAGGCTCCTGGCGCATGCGCACTCTGCTGTGAAATTTCCCTAACCTGTCATTGTGCGCCTGCGCGGCGCTGCACACCTCCTCACGTCATGTCCGGTGCGACCGGAAGTGACGAGGGTAGGGAAATCTCACGAAGTAGGGAAGTATAACATTACACCGGCCTTTGGGGTGTGTGGGCTGGTAACTACTTGGTTGGATAGTCAACTAGCCTATGCCATGATGCCAGCAACAAGCAGTGTTTTTTTTTTTTGGGGGGGGGGGGGGGGGGCGCCACAAGGTTAGCTCGCACAGGGCGCCTGAACACCTAAGGCCGGCCCTGTGTGCATGTGTCTGCTCAAACGGTCAGAAACAGACTCCATGAGGGTGATATGAGGGCACGACGTCCACAGGTGGGGGTTGTGCTTACAGCCCAACACCGTGCAGGACGTTTGGCCTTTGCCAGAGAACAGCAAGATTGGCAAATTCACCACTGGCGCCCTGTGCTCTTCACAGATGAAAGCAGGTTCACACTGAGCACATGTGACAGACGTGACAGAGTCTGGAGACGCCGTGGAGAACGTTCTGCTGCCTGCAACATCCTCCAGCATGACCGGTTTGGCATTGGGTCAGTAATGGTGTGGGGTGGCATTTCTTTGGAGGGCCGCACAGCCCTCCATGTGCTCGCCAGAGGTAGCCTGACTTCCATTAGGTACCGAGATGAGATCCTCAGACCCCTTGTGAGACCATATGCTGGTGCAGTTGGCCCTGGGTTCCTCCTAATGCAAGACAATGCTAGACCTCATGTGGCTGGAGTGTGTCAGCAGTTCCTGCAAGACGAAGGCATTAATGCTATGGACTGGCCCGCCCGTTCCCCAGACCTGAATCCAATTGAGCACATCTGGGACATCATGTCTCGCTCTATCCACCAACGTCACGTTGCACCACAGACTGTCCAGGAGTTGGCAGATGCTTTAGTCCAGGTCTGGGAGGAGATCCCTCAGGAGACCGTCCGCCACCTCATCAGGAGCATGCACAGGCGTTGTAGGGAGGTCATTAGTGATGTCGCGAACATAAAATTTTCAGTTCGCGAACAGCGAACGCGAACTTCCGCAAATGTTCGCGAACTGGCGAACCGGGCGAACCGCCATAGACTTCAATAGACAGGCGAATTTTAAAACCCACAGGGACTCTTTCTGGCCACAATAGTGATGAGAAAGTTGTTTCAAGGGGTCTAACACCTGGACTGTGGCATGCCGGAGGGGGATCTATGGCAAAACTCCCATGGAAAATTACGTAGTGGACGCAGAGTCGGGTTTTAATCCATAAAGGGCATAAATCAACTAACATTCCTAAATTGTTTGGAATAACGTGCTTTAAAACATCCAGTGTGTGTATACGATTGGCACTGGCAGTGGGCACACTACAGTCAGTAGAAGCGGGCCTGACACACACTGGCAGCAGGCAAGCAACTGAAATTACACTAAAGTGTAAAAATTAAATGCCTTATTTATCGGCAAGCTACTGTGCCACCCGGTATGAGTGGTTGGCACTGGCAGTGGGCACACTACAGTCAGTGGAAGAGGGCCTGACACACACTGGCAGCAGGCAAGCAACTGAATTTAGACTACTGTCTAAAAATTAAATGCCTTATTTATCGGCAAGCTACTGTGCCACCCGGTATCAGTGGTTGGCACTGGCAGTGGGCACACTACAGTCAGTGGAAGCGGGCCTGACACACACTGGCAGCAGGCAAGCAACTGAATTTAGACTACTGTCTAAAAATTAAATGCCTTATTTATCGGCAAGCTACTGTGCCACCCGGTATCAGTGGTTGGCACTGGCAGTGGGCACACTACAGTCAGTTGAAGTCGGCCTGACACACACTAGCAGCAGGCAAGCAGCTGAAATTACACTAAAGTGTAAAAATTAAATGCCTTTTTTATGCAAAGTCCTGTGCCAGCCGGTATGAGTGGTGGGCACTGGCAGTGGGCACACTACAGTCAGTGGAAGTCAGCCTGACACACACTGGCAGGCAACTAACCTTAGATTAAAGTGTAAAAATTAAGTGCCTTTTTTTAAGCAAAGTCCTGTGCCACACGGAATGACAGGGGTGAGCACTGGCAGTGGGCACACTACAGTCTGTGGGCCTGCAGCTCCTCACACACAGGCAGGCCAGGCAACTGCAATATGTATATAAAGGAAAAAAAAAAAGCAGACTAATGTTGCAGCCCTAAAAAGGGCTTTTTGGGGTGCTGTCAGGACGCTGTCCTTACAGCAGAGATCAGATGAGTCTTTCAGGACTGGAGTGGACACTGAATTCACTAGCCTAGCTATCGATTTCCCAATTAAATCAGCAGCAGTTACAGTCTCCCTCCTCTCACTAAGACTGCAGCTTCAGAATGAATCTAAAATGGATGCTGTGCAGGAGGTGGGAGGGTCTGGGAGGGAGGGTATGCTGCTGATTGGCTGGAATGTGTCTGCTGACTGTGAGGTACAGGGTCAAAGTTTGCTCAATGATGATGTATAGGGGGCGGACCGAACATCGCATGTGTTCGCCCGGCAGAGGCGAACGCGAACAAGCTATGTTCGCCGGGAACTGTTCGCCGTCGGATAGTTCGGGCCATCTCTAGAGGTCATACAGGCACGTGGAGGCCACACACACTACTGAGCCTCATTTTGACTTGTTTTAAGGACATTACATCAAAGTTGGATCAGCCTGTAGTGTGTTTTTCCACTTTAATTTTGAGTGTGACTCCAAATCCAGACCTCCATGGGATGAAAAATTTGATTTCCATTTTTTTATTTTTGTGTGATTTTGTTGTCAGCACATTCAACTATGTAAAGAACAAAGTATTTCAGAAGAATATTTAATTAATTCAGATCTATGATGTGTTATTTTTGTGTTCCCTTTATTTTTTTGAGCAGTGTATATACTAAAAGCAGTAGTATATGCAATAAACCCAAGAAGGAAGTAGGGCAGAGTACAGGAGCGATGGTAATAGCACTGTTGGTGGTAGTTGTACCCATGGTGGCAATCCTCCCTCTAGGGCTCCCTGAGGCTGTGCAGTGATGGTAGAGGGCACAATTTTTCTCCTCATTGCATGCCCTGGGCTTTTAGGGGCTCCTGCCTGGGTGTTGGCTGGAGTGCCCTTGATGTTGGGTGGAGGAGTAGTAGGGAGCAAGCTGATGTGGCCAGCTGATGGATGGTGGAGTCAATGATCAGGCTTGTTCGGTTAGAATAAATAAAGTCTCTTTACACTGAGTAAATGATGGAGGTTGTAGTATAGATGGAAGCAATCGGCACAGTTCAGAGGTATATCACAAAGCAAGTCTCTCCCAAAGGTTGTATGTAGGAGGTGGCAGCGATGGTGGTAGCCCTCCCTGAGCCTCTCTCTTCGCAATCTTCCAAAATTAACCGCAGGCATGCAATTTCGTTCTCACTACCAATTTCTGCAGTGCCCAATCTATGGGGTACAAAACTTAGATCTGATGGCCAGTGCATCTCAGCAGTGTGCTGGGCACCGGAGGCAATAAATCCTTTCCACAAGCAGTAAAGTCTATTGCAATAAACTTCCATTTACTCTACATTACTGTCTCAGTCCAAGTGTGTCCTTTTAAAGGTTCTCAACCATCTGCAAATATCTTTTCTCTTTGTCTCAGGTGTAGTGTCTTAGTTTAGTTGCTCGCTGGCAGCTTTCTGTGTCAGGGAAGAAGACTATGCCTACTTATGAGCAGCTGACATAAGCATGTCCTACTGCTAGGCCTGCTTAGCAAAGAGTCCCTACTAACTAACCAAGGGGGGTGAGGTGGATTCACATTGCAAAAATATCTAAGTAAAGCTACTTTCACACTTGCGTTCAGAGCGGATCCGTCTGCTGTCTGCACAGACGGATCCGCTCCTATAATGCAGACGTTTGGATCCGTTCAGAACGGATCCGTCTGCATTATAGCTTAGATAAAATTCTAAGTGTGAAAGTTGTTCAGACGGATCCGTCCAGACTTTACATTGAAAGTCAATAGGGACGGATCCGTTTGAAAATTGAGCCATATTGTGTCATCTTCAAACGGATCCGTCCCCATTGACTTACATTGTAAGTCTGGACGGATCCGTTTGCCTCCGCACGGCCAGGCGGACACCCGAATGCTGCAAGCTGCGTTCGGGTGTCCGCTTGCTGAGCGGAGCGGAGGCTGAACGCTGCCAGACTGATGCATTCTGAGCGGATCCGCATCCACTCAGAATGCATTAGGGCAGTACGGATGCGTTCGGGGCCGCTTGTGAGCCCCTTCAAACGGAGCTCACAAGCGGAGCCCCGAACGCTAGTGTGAAAGTAGCCTTAAGGGTCCATTCACACGTCCGTTTTTTCTTTCCTGATCTCTTACGTTTTTTCAGGAAGAGATCAGGACCAGATCTGGACCCATTCATTTTCAATGGGTCCTGGAAAAAATCGGACAGCACAATGTGTGCTGTCCGTTTCCGTTGTTCCGTTCCGCATGTCCGAAAAAATATAAAACATGTCCTATTCTTTTCCGCAAAAATCGGATCCTGGACCAATACAAAGTCAATGGATCCGCAAAAAACGGAAGACATTCGTATGTCATTACGTATGTCATCCGTTTTATGCGGATTCCGTTCCTGGAAATTAGGCTTCCTCCCCAGTATTATGTGACCAGTGCAGCCCCCCTCCCTCTATATTCATTGGTGGCCAGTGCGGCAGTGCGGATTCCCAGTAAAGTTTTCTACAGATCTGATTTTTCACTTCGTGAAAAACTCAGATCCGACAGTATATTCTAACACAGAGGCGTTCCCATGGTGATGGGGACGCTTCTAGTTAGAATATACTGAGAACGATGTACATGACTGCCCCCTGCTGCCTGGCAACACCCGATCTCTTACAGGGGGCTGTGATCTGCACAATTAACCCCTCAGGTGCTGCGCCTGAGGGCTTAATTGTGCATATCATAGCCCCCTATAAGAGATCAGGGGCTGCCAGGCAGCAGGGGGCAGACCCCCCTCCCTCCCCAGTATTAAATGTGCCCAGTGCGGTCTCACCTCTCCCCCCCCCCCCCCATCATTGGTGGCCAGTGCGGATTCCCAGTATTAATAAATGTGCCCAGTGCGGTCTCAGCTCACCCCCCCCCCCATCATTGGTGGCCAGTGCGGATTCCCAGTATTAATAAATGTGCCCAGTGCGGTCTCACCTCTCCCCCCCCCCCCATCATTGGTGGCCAGTGCGGATTCCCAGTATTAATAAATGTGCCCAGTGCGGTCTCACCTCTCCCCCCCCCCCCCCCATCATTGGTGGCCAGTGCGGATTCCCAGTATTAATAAATGTGCCCAGTGCGGTCTCACCTCTTTCCCCCCCCCCATCATTGGTGGCAGCGGAGAGTACCGATCGGAGTCCCAGTTTAAATCGCTGGGGCTCCGATCGGTTACCATGGCAGCCAAGACGCTATTGCAGTCTTGGCTGCCATGGTTACTTAGCAATAAATACAAGCATTATACTTACCTGCGACTGCGAGCTGCGATGTGTGTCCGGCCGGGAGCTCCTCCTACTTGTAAGTGACAGGTCTGTGCTAAAAGCAATGCGCCGCACAGACCTTTCACTTACAAGTAGGAGGAGCTCCCGGCCGGTCAGACATCGCAGCTCGCAGTCGCAGGTAAGTATAATGCTTGTATTTATTGCTAAGTAACCATGGCAGCCAAGACTGCAATAGCGTCTTGGCTGCCATGGTAACCGATCGGAGCCCCAGCGATTTAAACTGGGACTTCGATCGGTACTCTCCGCTGCCACCAATGATGGGGGGGGGGGGGGGGGGGAGGTGAGACCACACTGGGCACATTTATTAATACTGGGAATCCGCACTGGCCACCAATGATGGGGGGGGGGGAGGTGAGACCGCACTGGGCACATTTATTAATACTGGGAATCCGCACTGCCACCAATGATGGGGGGGGGGGGAGAGGTGAGACCGCACTAGTCACATTTAATACAGGGGAGGGAGGGGGTCTGCCTGATCTCTCACAGGGGGCTATAATTCGCACAATAATTGTGCGGATCACAGCCCCCTGTAAGAGATCGGGTGCTGCCAGGCAGCAGGGGGCAGTCATGTACACCGTTCTCAGTATATTCTAACTAGAAGCGTCCCCATCACCATGGGAACGCCTCTGTGTTAGAATATACTGTCGGATTTGAGTTTTCACATGTTTCCGTTTTTTGCGGATCCGCAAAAAACGGATGACATACGGAAACATTTTCAGGAACAACGGATCCGCAAAAAACGGACCGAAAATCGGGATGTAGAAAAATACGGACGTGTGAATGTAGCCTAACAGTTTAAAGTTCTAAACCTTAGTATCAACCGTTTAGCAGTGATCCACTGGGTTACTGCACATGGGCAGCAGGTAAAGAATAACATCACTACATTAAATACAGTAAGTACCATGTACGAGCAGTTTTCCCACATTCGGGGACCTTCATCTGCTTACAGATACCAGTGAAACAGATTTTGACATTCCACAATGCTATCATTAAACCCTGCCCATGGAAAAATTGTTCTGGGTGATAGATCCACTGACACATTTGAAAAGCACTACAAGAAAATTTAGACTAGCACATTCATAATCACAGGTGCATATCCATCAAGCAAACATGGTTGATAAAAAAAATGGCTGCACAACATTTCACATGCAAACAATAGAATTGAGAAATGGGGATCATTCTAAATTAAAGTGGTATTATACCTACTATAAATGGAAAAATACAAGCTCTTAGCGCACATTTTTGATCAAACATGTGTCGGGCCCATCTACCAGGTGTCAAGGTGGCTTCCGCAGACGGGTACCTAACACCAATATACCGCCTCTCTTGGACTTACCTAAGCCTACATTTTCAGGGCAGTGCAGGAACCAACTACATTTATACTCTGCTCAGAAGCCCCAGGCAGATGGGCGTTGCTCAGTCTAAGGCCTCCTGCACATAATTTGCACATTTGCGGATCTGCAATACACGGGTGCCGTTCCGTGGGCATTCCGCATCACGGATGCGGACCCATTCACTTCAATGGATCCGAAAATCCAGAGATGTGGAATGGTGCGGGATGGAAGCACGGAAGGAACCCTACGGGAGCACTACGGAGTGCTTCCGTGGGGTTTCGTCCCGTACTTCTGTTCCGCAAAAAGATAGAACATGTCCTATCTTTTTGCGGAACGGCCGGATCGCGGACCCATTAAAGTGAATGGGTCCGCGATCCGCTGCGGCTGCCCCACGGACGGTGTTCATGCATTGCGGCCCGCAATTTGGGGCCGCAGCACGACCACGGGGCACACACATTCGTGTGCAGGAGGCCTAAAAGAGGTGCTACCCTCAATATATACTACAAGAAGATTTAGACTAGCACATTCATATTCATAGTCACAGGTGCATATCCATCAAGCAAACATGGTTGATTGTGCAGCCATTTTTTTTATCAATCACATTTGAAAAGCATATATTTTTCTCAATTTGTGATAAAAAAAAATCTGTAAATAACTTATTTTATGTATTCATTGTGTAAAGATGTAAATTTAGATGGTAAAGCACATCATTTGATAAAGGTGACATATTAGGCTACATGCACACGTGAAAAACGGACATGTGATGGATGTTTTTTTTAACGGCCATCACACGTCGGTTTTAAGACTAATGGTAGTCTATGGGATTATTCACACAAATGTTTTTTTTGACGGTCGGTGAAAAACGGATCACAAAAAATAGAACATGTTGTATCTTGTCTGTTTTTCAGACTGCCCCCCCCCCCATATAATTGAATGGGTCGCTTTCAACATCCGTTTTTCACCGTCGTGTGCATGTAGCCTTACGGTGACAAATATTGTAACTACAATGTGTATCGCTTGAACAGTAAGTGGTTGATGCAATCTCGGGTTCTATATCAATGATCCAAATACATGTGCTGTAATAGTTGTGATTTATGCTTGCCTCCAGGATGATGCACAGCACTGTAGATCCAGCAGTGATGGAGTTAACATGAGCTCAGAGCTGCAGAGCCAGTGGCAGGAGCAGTGTGAGGATCCAGGTTCCCTTCTCTCCTCAGCACCACAGCACTCAGTGCGTAGTGAGCCAAGAGTCAGGAGTGTCTTGTCTGTCTATGGGATCTTGGATGCTTTGAACGTGCTGGCAGAGCCACCTGGTACCAAGCAGTGTCACATCAAGCCCAGAGATCCAGCAGAATAGCATCCACATCAGCAGCATCAGCCAGTATTTGTGCCCCTGAGGAATCTCCAGGAATTTCACCATGCGCCTGGTAATAGATCTCATTTCCTAAACTAGCACTTGGCTGTTTTTGGGTAAAGCTCTGTGTGTTTTATGTTGTGTTTTTGAACTAATTGAAGACAAGCATGACTATAATTCTTCTGGTCAGCGCAAGATACCTAGGTAGGCTTCTTACAGAGGACCCCTGGAGCAAGTATTACTTTACATGTAATAGAGTTAAATGTAAAACTAGCCGGATGTAAGAATTTTTCGAAATATAAAATGACATGAGACCAGCTATTTATTAAATCAGCGTGCCAGTTTTTTTAAACCAGCTAATTGTCCCATAAATATACTGTTTCATTCAAATCTTTTTTTTTTTTTTTTAAGCACGCTTTGCATCTCTGCTAAAAATATGACTTGTTTGCTCAGCATGCCTCACAGTAAATAATCATTCACTAATCCTCAGAATGCTAAATACTAGTTATGATTATGCAAAATCAATCGTATGGAGAAATGTTAAGAAGCTTTACTGTATAATCAATTTTATGAATGATTCAAAGGATTTCGGTTGGTTGGATCCAATCATTTCGGTGCTGTCGATGCATTATGGATGTTCCTTCTTGTCTGTATTGTGGGAAGAATCAGTATTGGTGTAATTATATGTATAATTTATAGTCACTTTAGTTGGAGGTCCACCCTTTTTACCCTGCATTAGCATGGCATGCATTTTACATTTGCAGCTTAGTTCTGTACGCTTGGTCCACTGTAACTGGATGTCCAGCCTTCTTTTTGTATTAGCAGTTCAGTACTGTAAGTAATATAAATTGGAATTCCAACCTTTGGTCCATCTTAAGTGGAGCTACAACCTTCATTCTATATAGGCAGTTCAGTACTGCCTACGTATATCATTAACCGGACCAACCTTTGAACCACTTTAACTTGAGGTCCAGTCTTCCCAAAACAATAGCAGCTCAATACTAAAGGAATTGTATGTTGAATGTCCAACCTATAGACCACCCTAATTCGTGGTACAGCCGTTATGGTGTATGAGCAGTTAATTACAGGAAGTAATGTACATTCCAACCTTTGGTCCATCTTAAAGGGGTTGTCTCACCTCATGAAATTGCATTTATCATGCCTGAAACATTATTCTAAGCCACTTACTAATGTATTCTATGTATTCAAATTGCCTCCTTTAATGTGTTTAATAGGTTTATCCATCCCACAATAGGGAGTTATGGCCACTGCTGCAATCCAGCAGCGGTGTCCGAGCATGCACACTGCAGGAAATCAATCCAGCATCTATGGTGGCCAGGTTCAGGGGTCTTAACCACCTCATACTGTATCTGCTCTTGTATTTTGTGTGGAACAGCTCCAAGGCATACACAGTAGCCTTGGAGCTGTTCTACACAGGTACTATACCTCAGGCATCGCTCCTATATGCCCACGGACAGAATGTATTACAGGTCAAGGGCTTTCTCAATAGACCTTGACCTGTGTTTCACATGGTCACTGACGCCAAACAATGCCTTTAAGTCGAGGTCCAGTTCAGTGCTGTGGATATTGATCATTAAATCCACACCCTTTGGGCAACCTTCACTTGATATTCAGCCTTCATTGTGCAAGACCAACTTAGTACTGTAGAAATTGTATACTGAATGCCCAACCTTTGGAGGTTCATCCATTATTGCATTGTATATGAGCAGCTCTATACTGTAGTAATTGTAAATTGAAGATACTTTGGACCATCTATACTTAAAATCAGTTCTTCATTAAAAGTAGAGTCCTGTAGGACACTTGATGATTATGGATCTGACCATAAATATTCTTCCTGAATATGGACTGTGGAGCTGTGGTATTTAATGTTTTAACCATGATACTGTAGTAGTATTTAGTTTATTGAATTCAGAGTTCACAGTGTCTTAGGTAGACCATGAACCATAAAAATAGATAAAATATGTATGGTGATCCAAAAGCTGTTTTGTACTTCTGAAAACTGTTAAAAGCTTCTTGAAAGGCCTCATGCACACGGCCGTGACGTTTTTTGCGGTCCGCAGACCGCGGATCCGCAAAAAAACGGAAGCCGCCTGTGTTGCGGGCGACGGAACGGGCGCCGGCAATGTAAATGCCTATTCTTGTCCGCAAAGCGCGGACAAGAATAGGACATGTTATATTTTTTTAACGGGGCCGCAGAACGGAGCCACGGATGCGGACAGCACACAGAGTGCTGTCCGCATCTTTTGCGGCCCTATTGAAGTGAATGGGTCCGAGCCGCCAAAACGGCGGCTCGGATGCGGTCCCAAACAACGGTCGTGTGCATGAGGCCAAAGGAGCATTATTTTCTCATTAACAGTCGACGTAGTCTTATGAGACATTTGCACTTGGAACCGAACCCAAGTTCTGGAAATATTTTTTTACAGTAGAAATTGATTTATGAAGTTATTATGCGAAGTCTCGCGAGACTTTGCGAAGTAATAACTTCGGCTCATAGGAGCCAATACATTCTAATACTGTACGGAGCACTTTCTCCAAACAGTATTCAAACAAAGTATTATGCGAATCGACGTCGGATGTTTCATCCAAAGTCAATTCCCTCATCCCTAGATGTGTCACTTCAGTAAGTGGCATTTATCATGTAGAGAAATTTAATACAAACCAATTACTAATGTATTGTTATTATCCATATTGCCTTCCTTGGTGGCTTGGTTCATTTTTCTATCGCCTTATACACTGCTCGTTTACATGGTTAAGACCACCCTGCAATCCATCAGCAGTGGCCCTGCTTGCACACTATAAGAAAAAAGTGCCGGTCATAACCATGGAAATGAGCAGTGTATAAAATGAATCCAGCCAGCAGAGGAGGCAGTATGGACAATCACAATACATCAGTAAGTGGCTTGCATTAACTTTATCTACATGATAATTGCCATTTGCTGAAGTGACACAATCACTTTAATAAACTGTACATGAGGCATTTGTATATGTTTTGATCAAAATGCATCTGCCCAATCACTAAGTCAAGGTTGACTCTTTCAAATCGGTACCTATTCTAATTTGTTGCCATGTTGTTGCGTCGGCGATGTGACCCATCGGTCCAATAGCAACCCTGCTGTCAGACCAATTCCGCCAAACCAAAGGCACAGGACCACATCGACAACAGCAACCAGACAGTACTGCACCATGTGGACAGATGGCAGAAGCTGACCTGTCCATGTGGTGGTCACAGGAACTACACTGAGACAAAGTAGGAATTTATTAACCTTTATGCAGTCTCCTGCTAATTGAAAACACCTGGGCCGAATAGAAGGAGAGCCAATATCATAAAAAAGCAAAGCACTGATAAAATTCCTAACAAAAGGAAAACATGGAATGCCTGGCGTAAATGTTAATACATTTGCTGGGATCCAGGTCACAGCCCCAGCCTGGCCCCCACCACTCCCAAGTGGAGAACATGACACCCTATGTGCATACAATACATAAGATGCTGTGATCGAACTTACATTAGAAAATGGTGGCATATCCACTATACGATTATTGTACTATGGTAATGTTCATGTTCATTGCATACTCACAAAAATTTTTCAAACCACCTATAATTCACTTTGGCTCATAGAATGAGGTCCCCCTTGGTCTATCATCCATATGTCCTGATATGACATATGGGCAAGGGGTGTCTTCACATGGCTACCCCTTTAAAGACAATAATAGATTTGTATTGTGCACAGCAAATGTGGAAAATGGACTTTAGTCACATTTACTAATGTGCGTGCATCTAGACTGGTATAATTTGCAGTTAGGAGCAAATTGGCGCGTGTAATTTTAGAAAGATCCGCTGAGCTGGCTCACTAAAGTGTGTGGCATAGCAGGAAAGGAGTGTGACTTTTCCACTAAAGGTGTCATGTCCTAAGATGCATCATTCTGTTCCATAATTTTGTCATAAAATTCTATCCCAAAGTAATCGAACCCGTAGGTGATGTAAAGTTAGACATATGTCTATTCCTACAAAAAAATGTATTATCCAGCCTGAGCCTCTGTGATAAATCTGGTGTAGATCTAAACCAGGGCAGTTTTTACACATTGGTGGGCCCGGTGCAGAGGGTTAATGAGTGAGCCCCTCACCATGGAATTTTTGCTTCAATTTCAGCTGTTTGAAGGGGCTGCAACAGTAGACCAAAGAATCCATCCTCTTCAATATATACCTTGTTTGGTGGACCTCCATGCCATACTTTACATATAGTAGTATTGCATACTACCCGACTTTAAAAAGTCCAAGGAGGAACAACATCAGTGGTGCGCATATCGTGGTGAAATCCCAACCAGTCTCCTTTGTGCCCCGTCACATTAGTTATGCCCCCTAAGTGCTGCCCTCACAGTTAGAATGGCCTATTAGTGTTCACCTGACAAAAGAGCTTCCCCTTTAGTGCCCCTCACAATAGTTTTGCCCCCATAAGGCCCACTCACAATAGTGCTGCCACTTATAATAGTGCTGCCCATGTAGTTTTAATATAAAAACAAGTAATTGCCTAGCCATGTTCCCCCAATAAACAGAACACATCATCCCAGGCCTGTGCTCTCAGCTAAGCAGGCACTATAATATCACTGCATTGCACCTGACAGCTCCCTGTTTAACCATTGTATTCAACAGGGACATTGCAAGGGTCTCAAAGATTTGGAAACAAGCCCAATGTATATGTGTTAGAGTTTCAATCCAATCCCTAGTACTAAAGGCATATCTGGATAGACATTTAGCACTATCATACATACAGGAGAATACAGCATCACATACCTCTTACGTCCAGTGGCATCTCTGATAATACAGACATTCTCTTTATTCATCTCCTTCATTTGTCACAGATAAAAACTTCTTTCAGCCGCGTCTTGTCTCTGCAGAGTTTTCCACACAGACAAGTTAGGTTCCTCAGTTTTCTATTCTCACACTCCTGGTGCCATAACAGTGTAATCCTGCAGCCATTCCCAAATAGTGTGCCCACTGTGCTCCCCAGTGTCCCAAAATACTATACAGATCCTCATTAGTAGTAATCCCCTACAGTGATAATGTTCTCCAAGAGTTCCCCTATTAGTAGTAATGCCCTCCATACTGTGCCCAATAATAATGCTCCCACAGAATACCCAGCAGTAATATGGCCTCTAAAGTGCCCTCTGTAGTAAAAAAAGGCCTCTCTATAAGGCCCCCTGTAGAACTCTCAGTAGATATAATGCCCCTTATAGTGCTCCTAGCAGATATAATGCTCAGTCTAGTACCCCCAGTAGATATTATGCTCCCTACAGTGCCCTTAGTAGATATAATGCTCCCTATAGTGCCCCCATTAGTTATAATGCTCCTTCTAGTGTCCCCATTATATATAATACTCTATATAGTACCCCAGTAGATGTAATGTTCCCTATAGTGCCTCCAGTAGATATAATGCTCCCTATTGTTCCCCCAGTAGATATATTGCTCACTATAGTGCCTCCAGTAGGTATAATTCCCTCTTTAGTATACACAAAATAAGAGAACTATATTGCACACCACTAATTATGTCCATATACTGAGGACAGTGTCCAGGTCCCCTATATACAGAGTATAGCCTGTATTTTCTGCCAGATGATTGCTAACGAGTATTCGTCGTAACACCAGCTAGCGATCATCTGGCAGTGTAATACTGTCTCTGATGAACGTGCAAACGCTTGTTCATCGGGCAATTCAAATCTTTTGACTTGTCGTTTGCAGGCAGCAGATAGTGGAGTCTAATCTGCTGACAACAAACAATGATACAGTATAGGTAAGAGTGACGGCGCAACGATTACTCCTCTCTATAATGAGCAGCATTCTCCTGCGCTAGCGAGCAGGCGATTGCTGAGAAGGAACACTTCTTTCCCGATAATTGCTGGCAGAATCGGGCTGTCTAAAAGAGCAGATGTCGGCACACACACACAGATAAACACACAGATAAACACACACACACATCTAGATATACACACACAGATAAACACACACAGGCATTTTTTTTACTTACAGGCTGCTACATGTTCTCCTCATCTGTGGAGTCTTTGGAGGTTTAAGAACCTTTGAGATGATGATCATTTGACATGCATAACCAATCATATCTCAAAGGTCCTTTATCCTATGCTACGCATCTAGGGGTAATGAAATAGCAAGATTTTTGCTGAGTATCGTGGCAAAAACCAGAATTCAACTGTATCTGTGGCTTGAGTAATGTGACCTGCCGCTAGTGGGCCCGATGCAAGTGTACCATTTGCCCTATGGTTAAAGCAACCCAGGTCTAGACAGATGGTCTAAACTTATGTTATCTACTGGATTAGTAAATCTGCCCATTTATTTTTAAGATGCCCCTTTTACCTACTATAGAAATGTAATATTCACCATATAAAAGGAACACAACTGAGAATTGTTACAAGGTTATTCTTGACACAATTATTATTATCATTATAGGAACAGTTTAACAGAAATTACCGAATTAACTCTAATGGTGTCCATCAAGTCTACATTTGGGGGTTCGACATTTTAGGGGACAAAATAGTGCAGCACACTAAATATACACAGCACATGCGTGACGCTAGGGAGGCTCGTTCCCGTTGCGGCCTGCTATTGGCTGACCCCCCTTCCGATGCTGGATGTTTTGATCTGTGCGATGGGGAGATGCGGCGGCCGTGCCGGTATGAGAAGCGACACGGGAGTGAGGTAAGTACTATCTGTGTGAGGGGCGTGGGCATATGGGGGGGCATTATTGCTCTTGGATAACCCCTTTAAACGTTGTGAAATTTTCTGCTTTAGCAAGGACTTTAGTAAGAACTCATACTAAAGGCCTTTACTGTAGGTCGACCAACTACAAATCTATGCAAATATAACTTTGTGGGTTTACTGCCTTTCTATTAGCACAAGAGATCCTGTGATGTACTAGCAGCTGAATGCAGCCAATAGGATTACAGCAATTGGCGACATGACAACGATGTATACTTAATTTTGCAAATTAGCTTCAACTATTCATGGAATCGTTTTTTGGTTTGCATATTTAGGACCTTGAATGACTTACTTTTGTTCAATTACAGTATAAATGAGCTTCAAGCTGTGAATATTGGATTTTTAACTTGCAAGCAAATTGTGTAGAGCATATGTATGTTATTCTCTCTTCCATTGAGGAGTATTAGCTATTGGATTTACAAATATTCTAATTTTGGTGCAGTGTTGAGCACATTTAATGATCATTATAAATTTCACACATAAAGGGCATCATTATGTTATTAGCATAGATATAGCAATGTACTGTATATAAATGCTGGGATCTCCTGAAATAGAAGTGTCGTAGCTTTGTCTGCAAAACAACCCTGTGCTAAATGATAGAAAGATAAACAGATGGTCACTTCTCATCTGACCCTGAAGAAGATCCACACAGAAAATTGAGTACCTGATCAGGTTAGGGCATCTAGCATGCCCTGATGGTAGAGCATTTAACATGATGATCATCAGCAGCCCCTTCAGATGTCTTATTGATACCTACAGGTCTTTATTGTTTTCCCGACATCTGTGCTTTATTCTACACAAGGTATTGGTCTTGATTCCACCCAGTATCTAACTGGGCTTTCTTGGATGTACAAGCGGATGTGATTCTGAGAGCCCACCGTCCATCTATATGGAACATTAAATTGCAGTATAAACTTTACCTTTCATTTCACATACAGAACAAATCTGTAGAAAGTAGAAATGAGCAAATTTACTGAGATTTATTTTTTAAATTGCTTCACCTGAAGCCAAAGGGGAATAATCTGAAGCTTGTGGCATATTGCTATAGGCTAATAGATATGATCTAAGATGGACATTTGAGTCCGTTGCCATACATCATGTCTGATGAAGTGTGGTTCCATCTAACTGGGTGTGTTAACTTGCAGAACAATATCTACTGGCACAAAGAAAATTCACATGAGCTGCACCAACAGCCACTTCATGTTACAATATAGGTTATATGGTATGTGACTATGGGTAAGTGGATTGTGGGTCCAATATTTTTTTAAGAAAATATGAGCACAGCCCATAAAATTAAAAATATCCCCATTGTAAATTTTTAAAATGTAGAATTATTGACTGTGGTTTCGTAGCATTCTAGAGCATTAGAAATTGTTTTCAATTCAAGAGTGATGTACATTAACAACTTTTAATGCATTATGTTGATAGTTTTGTAAAAGCCAACATACAGGTAACTCTTATAGTAAGGTTGAATAAATTGGTTCAGTCAATAAATAAGAAAAATTTGGACTTGGCTTATGGATAATTCTGTCAAAACAGGTATGGACACCTTTCTGATGGCATTTTGCATTACTAAATTCTGCTTATCCTTGACTAAAAATATTTAGTTTGTCTTTATTAAAATTGTCAACAGTTTGTTTTCTACAGCATTCAGTTTCACTGCATCTGCAACTGTTGCTTCTCCTAAATGAAACCCGTCAAAGCTGCTCTGATTATCTTTTTACTCCTGACAGCTCGTAAATACCCATTAAAGCTAAATTCGTGTTAGTGTAATAAGAGTTTGGCTCAAATGTTTAAAGGGAACCTGTCACCGGGATTTGATGTATAGAGCTGAGCACATGGGTTGCTAGATGGTCGCTAGCACATCCGCAATACCCAGTCCCCATAGCTCTGTGTGCTTTTATTGTGGAAAAAACCCGATTTGATCCATATGCAAATTACCCCGAGATGTGTCCTGTACGTGAGATGAGTCCAGCGTCAAGGAGCGCAGCACCGCCCCGCATTCTCAGAATCTCCTCCTTGCTCCTTGGCGTCAGACAGCCAGAGCACCATAATCTCGCGATGTCCTCATAGTGTTCCTTCCCTGGGCTGGCATCAGCCTCAGGGAAGGAACAGCGCATGCGCTAGCTCGCGCATCGCAAGATTACGGTGCTCTGGCTGTCTGACGTCAGGGAGCAAGGAGGAGATTCTGAGGATGCGGGGCGGTGCAGCGCTCCTTCACGCTGGTCTCATCTCACGTACAGGACACATCTCCAGACGCAGAGGATGTCCCCTTGTCACAGTCACAGTCCTGGGGATAAATAGATGATGGGAGAGATCTCTGTACTGACCCCTGATATATTTATACATAGTTATTAGATCTCCCCTCAGTGGTCTTTTTTTATAAAGTGAATAACCCTAATTTTGATAATATATTTTGATAATATTTCTGGGTACTGTAGTTCACCCATTCTAGTTATTACTTTAGTTGCTCTCCTCTGAACCCTCTCCAACTCTGATATGTCTGCCTCACAGGAGCCTGAACTGTACATAGTACTCCATGTGTGGTCTGACTAGTGATGTGTAAAGTGGTAGGACTATGTTCTCATCACTGGCATCTATGCCCCTTTTGATACAACCCATTATCTTATTGGCCTTGCAGCAGCTTCCTGACACTGGTTTCTGTAGCTTAGTTTGCTGTTCACTAAAATTCCTAGATCCTTTTCCATGTCAGTGTTAACCAGTGTTCATTTAGTATGTATTGGTGACTTGCATTATTCCTTCCCATGTGCATAACCTTACATTTGTCAGTGTTAAACCTCATCTTCCACTTCTCTGACCAAGCCTCCAATCTATCCAGATCCATCTGTAGCAGTATACTGTCCTCTTCCATGTTAATTACTTTACACAGTTTAGTGTCATCTGCAAAAATTTATATTTTACTGTGCAAGCTTTCTACAACTTCATTAATAAATATATTGAAGAGAATAGGACCCAATATTGACCCCTGAGGTACTCCACTAGTGACAGTGACACAATCTGAGTGTGTACTATTAATAACCACCATCTGTTTTCTATTACTGAGCCAGTTACTTACCTACATACAGACATTTTCTCCCAGTCCAAGCATTCTCATTTTACATACTAACCTTTCATGCGGTACAGTGTCAAATGCTTTGGAGAAGTCCAGATATACAACATCCACTGATTCGCTGCTGTCAAGTCTAGAACTTGCCTCCTCATAGAAACTGATTAAATTAGTTTGACATAAGCGATCCCTTATGAAGCCATGCTGATACGGAGATATATGCTTATTTTCATTGAGGTACTCCAAGATAGCATCTCTTAGAAAACCTTCAAACAGTTTACCCATGACAGATGTTAAACTTACTGGCCTATTTCCGGGCTCTGTTTTTGGACTCTTTTTGATTATTGGCACCACATTTGCTATGCTCCAATCCTGTGGAACACTCCCTGTCAGTATAGAGTCCTTAAATATCAGAAATAAGGGTCTGACTATGACATTACTTAATTCTCTTAGGATACAGGGGTGTATGCCATCTGGTCCTGGCGATTTGTCTATTTTAATATTTTTAAGACGCCGCTGTACTTCTTCCTGGGTCAGACAGGGCACTTTTAATGGGGAATTTACTTTTACATTCTGCATTTCATCTGACAGTTTATTTTCCTCAGTGAATACAGTGGAGAAAAAAATATTTAATAGCTTTGCTTTCTCCTCATCGCTCTCTACAACTCCCACCTCTGTAGAGGGCCGACACCTTCAGATTTATACTTTTTGCCATTTATAAAATTGAACAACATTTTAGGGTTAGTTTGCTCTCTTTGGCAATTAATCTCTTGGTCTCTAGTTTGGCCTCTTTTCTTTGTTTTTTACATATTCTATTTTTTTCCTTAGCTTCCTCGCTACCCTCCTGTTTTTTTTGTCATTTATTGCTTTCTTTACAGTTCTATTTATCCACATTGGTTTTTTCTTGTTCCTTAACCTTTTATTCCCATAAGGTATGTACCTCTCACAATTAGATTTTAGGATGCTTTTAAAAATATCCCATTTTGTGGCTATATTTTTATTTTTGTCGACTTTGTCCCAGTTAGTTAGGCCTATGGCCTCTCTTAGTTGGCTAAATTCAGATTTTTTTAAATTTGGTATTTTTGCTCCTCCTTGAAGAAACACTCTTTTAAATGACAAATTGGAAGGTTATTACTTTATGGTCACTATTTTTCAGGTGTCCCCCAACCTGCACATCTGTTGTTCTGTCAGGTCTATTGGTTAATACTAAGTCCAGTATTGCTGTACCTCTAGTCGGGTCCTGAACCAGTTGGGAAAGGTAATTGTCTTTGGTTATAGCCAAGAACCTGTTTCCTTTATGAGATATACAAGTTTCAGTTTCAGTAGGTGGTTTATAATAAACTCCTATTAGTAATTTATTATTGTTTTTGCCTCTATGTATTTCTATCCACAGTGACTCCACATGTTCATGTCCCTCAATTATATCTTCTGAGACTGTGGGCTTTAGACAGGACTTTACATAAAGGCAAACCCCTCCCCCTCTCCGGTTTTTTAGATCCTTTCTAAACAGACTGTAACCCCTTACATTAACTGCCCAGTCATAGCTATTATCCAGCCATGTCTCAGTTATTCCCACTATGTCATAGTCCTCCTCACACATCACTAATTCCAGTTCACCAGTTTTATTAGTCAAGCTTCTGGCATTAGTATAGATACAATTAAGAGGTTTATGTATATTTTTTACCCTACACCTTTCCTTCTGAACTGTTCTAGTCCCTCCTTCCATTCCTCCCCCAGTGCCATTACCTTACCCCGGTCTCTATCTGCACTGCATCTTCCATTCCTATAATGTAATTACCCTCCCCCCAGTCCCTAGTTTAAACACTCTTCCAACCTTCTAGCCATCTTCTCCCCCAACACAGCTGCCCCTTCCCCATTGAGGTGCAGCTAATCCCTACGATAGAGCCTGTAGCCAACAGAGAAGTCAGCCCAGTTCTCCAGGAACCCAAACCCCTCCTTCCTACACCAGTTCTTGAGCCACTTGTTAACCTCCATAATCTCCCGCTGCCTTTCTTGTGTGGCTCGTGGTACAGGTAGTATTTTGGAAAACACTACCTTTGAGGTCCTTGCCCTACGCTTGTGACCTAAATCCTTAAAATAATTTTTAAGGACTCTGCACCTACCTCTAACTTTGTCATTGGTTCCGATATGGACCATGACTGCTGGATCTTCTCCAGCCCCTCCCAGTAATCTGTCAACCCGATCCGCAATGTGTCAAACTCGAGCGCCAGGAAGACAACACACCGTTCGATGATTTCGGTCTTTGTGACAGATCGCCCTATCTGTACCCCTAATAATTGAGTCTCCATGAATCAAATTATTATTTTTTAATTGTCAAATCAGAGACAAAACAAACTTTAAGAAGTTTGTTCATCGGTAGTCATCTACGCTGACAAAAATACATTTTATCATGCTAAAAATAGTGACTTAAATTATGTTTTGAGTGGATGTGAACACAACTTTGGGGCAGCCATGAATAGTGGACTACATTGTTTGCTATGTAAAGACCTCAGAATGATAATAACAGTATAAAAATATTGTCTCTAGAGATGAGCGAATCAAATTCCACGAGGTGGAATTCGATCCGAATTTCAGGATAAATTCGATTCGCCTCAAAGCCGAATTTCCTTGTGTTTCATGGTAGCGAATCGATTTAACCTGAAATTATGTAAAAAAAAAAAAAACATTCTAACTTACCGCCTTCGCGAGATTTCGTGCCAGCTATTCAAGCAAGATTGTGGCGGCCGGCCCGTCGTGAGCAAATGGAGGCAGTAAGTTTGATTAAAAGAAAAATTATGTTAATTTTACACTGCTTTTACACTCAGATGCCGCGGCATCTGAGGGGTACAATGATGGGGAGCAGGGCTATCGCAGCTCCCTGTCATTGGACCCGCTACTTACAAAAAAATGCGTGAATCAGTCGAATAGAACTTTTCAATAATTTGCTCATCTTTAATCGTCACCTTGCTATGAATATTAAAAGTGTACAGAAGAGTGTGGAGATCATGTTGGAACGATGGGTGGAAATTTGAGAGTGTCTATCTTTGTGAATAATTGAGCAGAGCTCTGGACATGCCACAGGTCGTGACATGTTTCAAACGACACTTCATAGAGCTAATCAACTATATAGCACTTGGGGACTGGAACTAAATTTCTTCTTCCAGCATAATCTTTCTGTCAATTAGGGCTTTATTCACTGTACAAAAGGAACATTTATATACTCATTATTTGACATAATCACAATTCTTTCTGAGCTTTGCAATTTGGAAATTGAGATTTTCATTGTGGTCACTATTATGTAAAGAAATAACCTTTGTTCTATTAGATGAATTATGTAAATGTATCTTGACTTGCTGACTATACAGCGAAGCATACTAAAATGCTCCTGATCTCCTTTTGATTCACAAAAGCAATACAAATCACATAAATCACAAAAAAGTTAACTATTTGCCAATATTCTGTTGTGACATAGTGAATGGGGTATAGTAGATTCATACGCTTTGCTAAGTCTGAAGATGGTATCCACTTAGACAGTCTTTCTAGACCTACACCAGGCTTAGGCTGGATGATAAAATCGCAGACTTTTACCCCGGAATTGTGGCACAATTTTGCCACAAAACGGCATACATTAGGCCATGTCACTTTGCCACTAAGCGCTGCTCCCTTTTTGAGAAGTAGCAAAAAAATAGGGAAACCTTAGTGGTGGGGAAAACTAGTGCTGCCAAATAGTGTAACTTAGACAGTTTCTTGGACACATAAGTAAATTTTGGGTATGGTGTGATATGGAAGGTGAAACATATGGTTTATGATATATATATATATATATATATATATATATACACTCACCTAAAGAATTATTAGGAACACGATACTAATACGGTGTTGGACTCCCTTTTGCCTTCAGAACTGCCTTAATTCTACGTGGCATTGATTCAACAAGGTGCTGATAGCATTCTTTAGGATAGCATCTTGCAGTTGATGGAGATTTGAGGGATGCACATCCAGGGCACGAAGCTCCCGTTCCACCACATACCAAAGATGCTCTATTGGGTTGAGATCTGTGGGGGCCATTTTAATACAGTGAACTCATTGTCATGTTCAAGAAACCAATTTGAAATGATTCGAGCTTTGTGACATGGTGCATTATCCTGCTGGAAGTAGCCATCAGCGGATGGGTTCATGTTGGTCATGAAGGGATGGACATGGTCAGAAACAATGCTCAGGTAGCCCGTGGCATTTAAACGATGCCCAATTGGCACTAAAGGGCCAAAGTGTGCCCAGAAAACATCCCCCACACCATTACACCACCACCACCAGCCTGCACAGTGGTAACAAGGCATGATGGATACATGTTCTCATTCTGTTTACGCCAAATTCGGACTCTACCATTTGAATGTCTCAACAGAAATCGAGACTCATCAGATCAGGCAAAATTTTTCCAGTCTTCAACAGTCCAATTTTGGTGAGCTCGTGCAAATTGTAGCCTCTTTTTCCTATTTGTAGTGGAGATGAGTGGTACCCGGTGGGGTCTTCTGCTGTTGTTGCCCATCCGCCTCAAGGTTGTGCGTGTTGTGGCTTCACAAATGCTTTGCTGCATACCTCGGTTGTAACGAATGGTTATTTCAGTCAACGTTGCTCTTCTATTAAACCTACACAAAGGCCTCTCTGTCAAACTAGACAGCTACAATTACCACTTGTACAATATCCAGAATAGACTAAAACAAGCAAGTGGAAGTAATGTATCAAAAATATCATTTATTATAAAATATAAAGTATGGGGAAACAACAGGATGGTATACAGTATACAGAAAAGCAAAGGGCCATGCAACATCAATCCATGCACCTATCAATCTGTGCAAGATAAAGCACAGAGTAGTAAAGCCAATAAACCGGGGCATTAGCTCTAGGACAACCGGGATGGCACAAAAGTGATCGCCACAATGGGGCTATGTGCAAGATTGCAGAAAATCGTGCCTGGTTGACCATGAGCTATCCCACACATCCCACAATACATAGGCAACAACACTGACCAATATGACAGTAAACCCTCAATTGGAGTAACTATCTAGATATCAAAAAAAGTGGCAAGATAAACCTGGGAATACAGGACCCACTATGGATATATATGGAAGTGCCGTATGGGGATGCCAGGCTATACTAAATGCAGGACGTACCTGAAGACATGGTGAGTGGATGGATGACAGACCCTGAGCGCGAGAATTGTTGACTTGTATAAAGCTGGAAAGGGTTACAAAAGTATCTCCAAAAGCCTTGCTGTTCATCAGTCCACGGTAAGACAAATTGTCTATAAATGGAGAAAGTTCAGCACTGCTGCTACTTTCCCTAGGAGTGGCCGTCCTGTAAAGATGACTGCAAGAGCACAGCGCAGACAGCTCAATTAGATGAAGAAGAATCCTAGAATGTCAGCTAAAGACTTGCAAAAGTCTCTGGCATATGCTAACATCCCTGTTAATGAATCTACGATACGTAAAACACTAAACAAGAATGGATTTCATGGGAGGATACCACAGAGGAAGCCACTGCTGTCCAAAAAAACATTGCTGCATGTTTACAGTTTGCACAAGAGCACCTGAATGTTCCACAGCAGTACTGGCAAAATATTCTGTGGACAGATGAAACCAAAGTTGAGTTGTTTGGAAGAAACACACAACGCTATGTGTGGAGAAAAAGAGGCACAGCACACCAACATCAAAACCTCATCCCAACTGTGAAGTATGGTGGTGGGGGCATCATGGTTTGGGGCTGCTTTGCTGCGTCAGGGCCTGGACGGATTGTTCTCATCGAAGGAAAAATGAATTCCCAAGTTTATCAAGACATTTTGCAGGAGAACTTAAGGCCATCTGTCCACCAGCTGAAGCTCAACAGAAGATGGGTGTTGCAACAGGACAACGACCCAAAGCATAGTAGTAAATCAACAACAGAATGGCTTAAACAGAAGAAAATACGCCTTCTGGAGTGGCCCAGTCAGAGTCCTGTCCTCAACCCGATTGAGATGCTGTGGCATGACCTCAAGAAAGCGATTCACACCAGACATCCCAAGAATATTGCTGAACTGAAACAGTTCTGTAAAGAGGAATGGTCAAGAATTACTCCTGACCGTTGTGCACGTCTGATCTGCAACTACAGGAAACGTTTGGTTGAGGTTTTTGCTGCCAAAGGAGGTTCAACCAGTTATTAAATCCATACTTTTTCCACCTGCACTATGAATGTTTACATGGTGTATTCAATAAAAACATGGTAACATTTAATTATTTGTGTGTTATTAGTTTAAGCAGACTGTGATTGTCTATTGTTGTAACTTAGATGAAGATCAGATCACATTTTATGATGACCAATTGGTGCTGAAATCCATATCATTCCAAAGGGTTCACATACTTTTTCTTGCAACTGTATATGTCCCTCCTATAGAGCCCCCAGTAGTAATAAGAATGCCTATAATGTCCCCTGGATTTGCAGTGCCCCCTGTAGTTATATTTCTCCCTCCACCATACAATCCCATGTAGATAACATCACACCATCTCTCCTGCCCCCTCCAAAATACAGTCCTACGTAAATAACATCACTCCCCTCCCTTCAGCCCCTCCAACATACAGTCCCATGTAAATAGCACTATTTCCCTCCGTTCACCATAGAGTCCCATGTAAATAACATCACACCATCTCTGCAGCCCCCTCCAATATACAGTCCCATGTAAATAACATCCCTCTGTATCTACAGTCCCCTCCAAATTACAGTCCCATATAAATAAAATCACCTCCTCCCCAGCCACGACTCCCCATGACTCCCTCGCCAGACACATCTAACACACAGTCCTGTGTAAATAACATCCCTCCCTTCAGCCCTAACATACAGTCCCAGTTAAATAACCACAACTCCCAGCATTGCTCTGCCTCTCCCTTTTCTTACCTCTCCTCATGTAGCAGACATCACCACAGTTTCTTCCACCAGGTCTTCTCCTCTTCACTGCCGTCCTCTCCTTCACTGGTCACATGATGGTGATCATTGCAGGTCCTTCTCAACCACTGCCTGTTTTACTGGTCATATGACCTGTGATGTCACCACAGGGACTTCAGATCTTCCAGTGCATTAGATTAAATTGTATTGCCATCCTGAGGAGAACAATACAGTTGTATCTAGCTGGCAGGCAGGACATTCGGGGCCTGGGACAAAACATCAACGTCCCTGGTACTGACCTCTGATATATTTATACATAGTTATTAGATCTCCCCTTTCTAAAGTGAATAACCCTAATTTTGACTATCTTTCTGGGTACTGTAGTCCAGCCATTCCAGTTATTACTTTAGTTTCCCTCCTCTGAACCCTCTCCAGCTCTGCTATGTCTGTTTTGTTCGCATAGGCCTAAAACTGTACACAGTACTCCATGTGTGGTCTGACTAGTGATTTGTAAAATGGTAGGACTATGTTCTCATCTATGCCTTTTGCTGCAACTCATAATCTTATAGGACTTGGTAGCAGCTGACTGGCACTGGTTTCTACAGTTTAGTATTGTCAGCAGAAATTGACATTTTACTGTGCAACACCTCTACAAGATCATTCATGAATGTACTGAAAAGAATAGGGTCCAGAACTCCTAAGGTGCAGAAGTAAAAAGGTTAAGATTAATATTCTAATATTTCCAAAATTAAAGCAGCTCTAAAGCTGCTGCAACAAACATAATCCACAAATCCATGCAGATATTGTCCTAGGTCAAATCCAATCAAGGACAACAGCTGCATGGAGTTTGTGGGTGGATTTAATATGACCTTTGTGTAAGTCTTCTGGTCAGAAAAATGCAAATCTTGTATTTGAACCTTTGAACATATTCCACGATCCAAAAAATACCAGTGGGTTCATTGTCTTCCTATGACAGTGCCCTAGTAGACATCTGAAATAGGAAATCTGGATTGTACTAATTAGGGATGAGAACCTTAGAACCGAACCTGAGTTTGGGAAATGTTTTTTTTACATGCAAATTCATTTATGAAGTTATTGCGCAAAGTCTCGCGAGACTTCACAAAGCAATAATTTCGGCTCATCGGAGCCAATACATTCTAGAAATACTGTACGGCACTCCTGCTCCATACAGTATTAGAATGAAGTTTTATGCAAATCGACTTCGGATGTTTCATCCGAAGTCAATTCGCTCATCCCTAGTACTAATTGATTACTAATGTAATGGTAGCAGCCAGGGGTGTCGTTAGGTCAAAACATTCGGGGCTTGAGCCCCGGATGTTTTGTCCAGTGCCCCGAATGTTATGCTGTCCTGGTAGCATTTTTTTTATTTTATTTCGCTATTCCAGGGCCCTTTAATATTTCTTGGACCTGGGCAACCCACCACAGATCATCCCCCCACCACCCTTGTACTTGTTCCGCTGATCTGCTACTTGCGGGCTGCGTGGGCATGAGTTCAGTCACTTCAGTGCGCAATCCCATCCTGCGGCGCGTGATCCCGCGAGACCAGCCACGGGAGGTCATGGGTCTCGCTGGATCACGTGCCGTAGGATGGGATTGTGCACCGAAGTGACTTAACTCATGCCCGCACAGCCCGCAAGTAGCGGATCAGAGGAACAAGTACAAGGGGGGTGGGGGGATGATCTGTGGGGTTGCCCAGGGTCCACTCCCATCAATATTAAAGGGCCCAAGCAAAGATTTCTGCAGTGGTGAAGAAATGAAACATAACAGATATTGGAACGTTACCGAATGTTGTATTATATAATGACTGCAGTCTGCAGTACTGCACTTCATTTGCGCAAACCATAACACCCCTTTAAGCATGCCTTTAATGTGCAATTTCAACACAGTGGGCTTGTGCCCTGGATGTTTTCAGACCCTAGCAATGCCCCTGGTAGCAACCCCTCTACAGTGCTATGGAATATGTTTGCACCATATAAGTAATGGGTATAAATAAACCTTAACATAACTAAATACTGTAATTGTATTCTCCTGTCGGCATATACTAATTGAATACATATAGTGGCATTGTAATGTACTGTAGCTAGCATTTCTTCTGCTTTTCTATAAGCTTTTGTTCAAACATTATTGGGTTCAGCAGGGTGTGATAACAAAAACTCATCATATACATGAGATAATTGCCAATTAACACTTTAATACTTATCTCTGGAATAACAACATGAACAGAAAGAAGAAAAAATCTAAATCTGATTCATGTTTGTTTCCTCCTGGACAGGGCGGCTCCAGGTTCACGTGGGCCCTTGGGCGATAAAGCCTCAGTGGGCCCCTTGTGGCATTTTGCAGAACAGACATGGCAATGAAGCTGCATGTGTTATAGATGTTGCCAAATACAATAGACAGAACATGCTACAGAGCGGATGTATGTGAATCAATCCTTATACCTCTACTTTTTAATCCCTCAGGTCTACTCAGTATTCCGGTTTTACTGTACACCCTCTAAAAAGAAACAGACATTAAATATGAAAATAAATTTCAATATGAACGCTGATAGCACTATGCTGCTGCCTGCCCCTGTGCCCCCAATGCCCAATAAATATCAATATGATGATATTTTTATTTGGAGCACAGCAGGGCAGGCTGCAGCAGACCAGGGTTGTCACGATAGCAACATTTTGATTCGATTTCTTAACCATAAAAAAGTATTGCGATACTCTATACCATTTTTTTCTATTTTATATATAAAATTGGGAAAGGGGGTGATTTATACTTAATATTTTTATTTATTTTTTTTACTTTTTTTTAAATATCTATTTCCCCCCTTAGGGCCTAGAACCTGGGGTCTTTTAATCCCTTGTCCTATTCACCCTAATATTCGGCTTATCAGGGTGAATAGGACCGCACACTCTACCTGCTGCCTTGTACAGACAGCAGCAGGGAGATTACCATGGCGGCCAGGGCTTCAGTAGCGTCCTGGCTGCCATGGTAACCGATTGGAGCCCCAGGATTACACTGCTGGGGCTCCGATCAGAAGCTGCCACCAATGAGGAGGGGGGGAGGGAACCCTGTGGCCACTGCCACCAATGATTTTAATACTGGGGGGGTGCACTGCGCCACCAATGACTTTAATACTGGGGGGGGGCACGAGGGCGCACTGCGCCACTAATGTTTTGAATACTGGGGTAGGGGAAGGGTGCACTGCGCCACCAATGATAATTAACCTTTAATACAGATACAGGAGGCGGGTGCGGCAGAATCACATAGCCGGCACCCTACCTCTGACAGGGAGCTGCAATCAGCGGCAGTTAATCCCGCAGGTGCGGCACCTAAGGGGTTAACTGCCGCCTCCTTTATCTGTATTAAAGGTTAATTATTATTGGTGGCACAGTGGCCACAGCCCCTCCCCTCCTCCAGCCACTCTCTCCTCATTGGCGGTGGCGGCAACAGCACAGTGAGGAGAGAGGGACTGCTTCCTTCTCCCCTGTGCTGCAGAGGGAAAATGGAGCGCGCTGAGAGCAGCACGCTCCGTGTTCATCGATACTAGGCAGGGACAGGGTGATATTTAAAGAGATCGCGACTGCCGGAGTGGGCCCCCTAAAGAACAGTGGGCCCCGACACTTGCCCGGGTATGCCGGGTGCTGACGCCGGCCCTGCTCCTGGATGTGTCAGACAGCCCCTAGACTAGACTAGTGTGTGGAGGTTGGGAATTTGAACAGGAAATAAGTTATCTGATGGCTTGTGTCATTGTTAAAAAGTGACGGTAGCAAAAAGCTCCTGTTTTTAGGCTACTATTATTAAAGGGTTTTCCAGTCCTATCTGTCCTGAAGATGGACCATGAATCTGAATATGATCATCTGATTGGTGGAGATTCAACACCCTGCACCCCACCCTGAAGTCAGTGCTGAAACTACAGCTGGGTCCATTGTGTGTAGTAGACGGAACAGATTACTGAAGTGCTGCACCTATTTACTCCTGAAAGAGTGATGTTCAGTGATTACTGAGGCAGTTAAGGATGACCATTCAGCAGTTTGAAGCTGATTATGAAAACTGCTTAGTCATGCCAGACTTGAACTGCATCATTGTTTCTGTTAGACTGTGCTTCTCCACCCCACCCCTCCCACTAGAAGGTTTCAGTTTAGTTAGAAACTGTGTAAAAAGAGAGCAGTCAGAGCCCCTAATTGTCTGCAGATAGGGACCAGTGTTCAGTAGTAGAGACTCTTCCAGACTGCACGGGTGACAAGAAGAAGACGCTGAGATGGGGAAACTCTGCCACAAACCCTTGGTCACCAGTCCTTTGACCGGGGTCCAGCTGGACAACTGAGCCACAGACCCTGGGCCAGCAGCCCTTTGGCCAGCCTTCTAAGAATGAGAGGTACATTTAGCTCAGGTCTTTCCTAAGCATGGAAACTTCTATCAGAAGGAAGACTGGAGAAACTAGCTCAGTGCATTGCCTGTATTGTTTTGCAATTGAGTTTCTCCAGTAAAGAAGCACTTTGTATTACTGCAAACCCTGGACTTAATTCCCATTGGGGTGCACCATGCTTTACCATCCACCAGGGAACACCTCGACAGTGTGCAGGGGACCAAGCGCCATGAAGTCGTAAGCATGTCCTTTGTGCCACTGTGAAATAATATTCTGCCGAATAAGGGGTCAGCTACATTTGTCATGCGACATGAAAGTCAAGCAACATTTGATATAATGATTGTCAATAGTGTCACAATGTGACAAACAAGATGCCACGGCTATGACGCGACAGTCGCAAAAAAATCCATGTAGTCATGTGTGACTTTTACTATGCGACTCGTAGTCAAACCACAGTTCTATAATAATTGGGCCACAGCAAGTTACACATATTTTGGTGTTATAAGGTTTTCTTTCTCTTGCTTTTGTGAGACACATGTCGCTGTGTAACTGAACCTTAAATAATGATTGGTTGCAGCTTTTCTAAAGCAGAATGTGTTCATTCATTTCAGTGGCGATGTAATCGCCACAGAAATCCTTATCAAAATCTGCACCTTTGTAGGCAACCTAAGGGTATGTTCAGATGTAGGGTTTTAGGAGCAGGTTTCAGCGCGGATTCAGTACTTTGCCAACAATGTACAGGTCCATTATTAGAGCAGTCACGGCGTGGACTCATCGCAAAGCGGGAATATGAGTCTGCACCATTCAAAATGAAAACCCATCGTAGAAACCACAGTGTGAACATTCAGGATTTGTTGAGATCTATTCAAGCACAGATTTGTCATAGCTGTGATGACCTCTTTTTTGTGTTTTCCTTTCTTTATTTGTTGTGTATTATATTTGTGGGTTCTGAATGTATTGTGTCCCCAGCATAGTACTCTGCTGTCTGGTGGACTATATATTGCAATCATTAATGATTTCTGTGGTTTGTTTTTTTAGTTTGTTTGTTTTATTATATTATTTCTAGGATGCATTTTTAACCAGCTGCCTGACTATTCCACTGGAGACATTCCTCTTGCACAACACTTTGCATTTCTGTATTCATAAAACGTATAGGCTACCACTACAGACTTGTCTGTGAGAGTAAACTAGAAAAAGTTTGTATGGCATCTTGTGTGTGCAGTGTTAGAAAATAAAGATGGTACAAGATGTTCAGAGAAGACTGTAAGCTTAATATTTTATGGTGTTCCTTTCTGTGTTATCACTGCTATTTATTCATAAAGCATCAATATATTTTGTGCTGCTGAAGTTCAGGGATGTGAGACGGAGATGCATATCAGCTGCAGATTGCAAGAGAAAATGGTAATTAAACTTTGATGCGGCCGAACCTCATAGTGGTCATGCTGTCATGAAAAGCAATGTATTTCAGAGCCCAGGAGCAGAAAAGATTTGCGCTTGCACACAATGGGAGATTCATCAAAATTTTATTACAGCTTTGCACCATCTGAAGTAGTTTGTTTCTCATGGAAAGCAAAATGTACTCTGAGAGTGTGGCGCAGAGTCAAAAGGATATATATCTAATATATAAAGCTGAGTGTATGTATTTATGTATGTTTGCACAAAGGACCAGTTTCATGCAAGACAATTTTCCCAGGGACTGGGTGGGGTAAGGGGGTTTCTGGGGCGGGGCTTAGGGGGTGGGGGGGCTGACTAATTCACGCACATAACAAAACACAAGGCGCATATTAAAATATATAACACTATATAACGATGGGGTTAATGGCATCAGGTACATGCTGGAGTAACTTGCTGTTAATATGAGGCACATTGTTTTATCAATTTGGACATGCATGTGCCTCACATTAATAGTAAGTAACCTCATCATGTGTACCTCACATTAATGGTTAACCCAATGTTTCCCATTATTTGATGAGGTGCTTGGGGGCCACTTACTTTTAATGTGAAGTACATGGGGGTACTAATGTAATAGCACCATCTACATCAGATTAATAATAGGTGACCCCATCTTCTCAAAATATGGCTACTGGCAACATTGCGGTTAAAGAGTCACATTAACCCCAAATCTTGCTGGCTGCCTGATACATGTTTTTTGACTGCCTTTATTTTGAGGCAGACTAATAATCTTGCAGTGTGTGGCTACTTGCGCTTTTCAGAGCACTAATGGCTGGGGACTGGAGAACACAAGAATCAGGAGAAGGAGGAGGCTGCTGCCGTTCACATAGCACAAGCTGAGACGGCTGAGCGGTAAACCCTCCCTCCTCCTACTTTAACCACCTCCCGACCGCCTAACGCAGTAATGCGTCCTGCGGGCGGGTTATTCCTCCTGGACGCATCGGCCTGTCCTCTCGCGAGACGCGAGATTTCCTATGAACGCGCGCACACAGGAGCGCGTGTTCACAGGATCGGAAGGTAAACGAGCTGATCTATAGCCTGCCAGCGCGATCATTCGCTGGCAGGCTGTAGATGCGATTTTTTTAACCCCTGAAAGGTATATCAGATGCTGTTTTGTTAACAGCGTCTGATATACCTGCTACCTGGTCCTCTGGTGATCCCTTTTGCTTGGATCGACCACCAGAGGACACAGGCAGCTCTGTAAAGTAGCACCAATCACCACACTACACTACACCCCCCCCCCCCCCGTCACTTATTAACCCCTTATTAACCCCTGATCACCCCATATAGACTCCGGAAAAACACGGATACCGCGGATCTGCAAAATACGGACACCGGCAATGTGCTTTCCGCATTTTGCGGATCTGCACATTGCCAGAACTATATAGAAAATGCCTTTTCTTGTCCACAATTGCAAAGGCTCTACAAAAAACTGAGTGTTCGCCTGATCAGGCCTTATCTTGTGCGCACACTTGCGTTCAGTCCGCCCCACCGCAGTGACAGAATATATATTTTTCTGATCACTGCAAAAGCACTGTAAAATCGCTGCGGCGCTATAAAGATCACTTTTGAGGGGCATGGCGAGTTCATAGAAGTTTTATTTTATTTGGCACAAGTTAGCGGAAATTTTTTTTCTTTATTTTTTATTTTTTCTTACAAAGTCTCATATTCCACTAACTTGTGGCAAAAAATAAAATCTCACATGAACTCACCATACCCCTCACGGAATCCAAATGCGTAAAAATTTGTAGACATTTATATTCCAGACTTCTTCTCACGCTTTAGGTCCACATGTGTGACACTTTTTTGCAGCCTAGATGCACAAAGGGGCCCAAATTCCTTTTAGGAAGGCATTTTTAGACATTTGGATTCCAGACTTCTTCTCACACTTTAGGGCCCCTAAAATGCCAGGGCAGTATAAATCCAAATGCGTAAAAAATCTCGTAAAGATTCTCATTGGAATTTGGGCCCCTTTGTGCACCTAAGCTGCAAAAAAGTGTCACACATGTGGTATCGCCGTACTCAGGAGAAGTAGGGCAATGTGTTTTGGGGTGTATTTTTACATATACCCATACTGTGTGTGAGAAATATCTCTGTAAAATGAAAACTTTGTATAAAAAAATGGGAAAAGTTGTCTTTTACAGAGATATTTATCTCACCCAGCATGGGTATATGTAAAAATACACCTCAAAACACATTGCCCTACTTCTTCTGAGTACAGCGGTACCACATGTGTGACACTTTTCTGCAGCCTAGGTGCGCAAAGGGGCCCAAATTCCAATGAGAATCTTTACGAGATTTTTTACGCATTTGGATTCCAAACTACTTCTCACGCTTTAGGGCCGCTAAAATGCAGGGGCAGTATAAATACCCCACAAGTGACCCCATTTTAGAAAGAAGACACCCCAAGGTATTCCGTGAGGGGTATGGTGAGTTTTGTCACAAGTTAGTGGAATATGAGACTTTGTAAGAAAAAAATAAAATAAAAATAAAAAATCATTTTCCGCTAACTTGTGACAAAAAATAAAAACTTCCATGAATTCACTATGCCCATCAGCGAATACCTTAGGGTGTCTACTTTCCGAAATGGGGTCATTTGTGGGGTGTTTCTACTGTCTGGGCATTGTAGAACCTCAGGAAACATGACAGGTGCTCAGAAAGTCAAAGTGCGTAAATTCACATTTTTGCACCATAGTTTGTAAATGCTATAACTTTTACCCAAACCAATAAATATACACTTATTGCATTTTTTTAAAATCAAAGATATGTAGAACAATAAATTTTGAGAAAAATTTATATAGAAATGTAGTTATATTTTAAAAATTTTACAACAGAAAGTGAAAAATGTCATTTTTTTGCCAAAATTTGGGTAAATTTCGATTAATATCAAAAAAAGTAAAAATATCAGCAGCAATGAAATACCACCAAATGAAAGCTCTATTAGTGAGAAGAAAAGAAGGTAAAATTCATTTGGGTGGTAAGTTGTATGACCGAGCAATAAACCGTGAAAGTAGTGTAGTGCAGAATTGTAAAAAGTGGTCTGGTCATTAAGGGGGTTTAAGCTAGGGGAGCTGAGGTGGTTAATATTAGACACACATTTATTGGTGGCAGTGGTGCAGCGCCACAGAGCCTGCTCATTGTATTGGGCTCTGCAGAGGCCACGTCATGGGAAAGATTCCCTCCGTCCGTCCCTCCCTCTTCTCCACTGACTCTGGCCTGATGTGCGCGTCGGGTGCGCCTGGCGTCTGCGCTCCTCTCTCCTCTGCGGCCTGGCAAACTATTTTCCAGGGCCCGGGCGGGGACCGCTGCCCTAAAGGAATCCACACCGTCACATTTACAATCACAAAATTTTGCAAAGCTGCCTCCTGTGACTTGAGGAACGTCATAGATAGAGATGAGCGAATTTCATATTTTTTAATTCGTTCACGCTTCATTTACTGTTAAAAGGTGAATTGAGTTCTGGATTCAGTTACCACGGACTATAACACAATTCTATGACAGAATGCATAACGGAATGCCTTTTACAGGCATTCCGTTATTCATTCAGTCATAATAGAAGTCTATGGGCTGCAAAACGGATCCGTTCCGTTTCCGTTATGCAGGGGAGTCCTCTGCTGCCTAACGGAAACGGGACGGATCTGTTATGCAGCCCATAGACTTCTATTATGACGGAATGAATAACGGAATGCCTCTAAAGGCATTCTGTTATGCATTCCGTCATAGAATTGCGTTATGGTCCTTGGTAACGGAATCCATAACGCTTTTTACCTTTTACCAGTAAACGATTTGCAAACGAATTTCATAACCGGAAATTCGCTCATCTCTAGTCATAGACTATGTTTAGAGTGGAAATTTTCACCCTGTGCTTTCCAATTATTTGCAAAAAAATACGCTTAGTAACCTAACCGCCAAACTACAGGAGCCATTGTCTGTTAGCTGATGTGGCAGTTAGCCTGGATATTCATCAGGTTGCATATAGCAACCAATCACAGCTCAGCTTCTATTTTGCTACAGGTCATTAACTCTGATTGGTTGCTATAGGCAACGAAGGACATTCTTCGTATAAGACAGCTTATGTGTGAGTTAATATTATTTTGATTGCGACGCTTAGCCTACGTTGTTGTAGAGGCTGATTTAACTTACATAAAGAGGCGGGAAAAGTGGAAGTCAGTGTTAAAGGGGTGGGCACTGTGGAGGTTACTCTTAAGGGGGCCGGGCACTGTGGAGATCTTTGTTAAAGGGGCAGCCGCTGTGGAGGTCACTGTTAAGGCAGTGGGGTACTGTGGAAGTCACTGTTAAGGGGAAAGGGCACTGTGGAGGTCAATGTTAAGGGGTGGACCGCTTTGGAGGTATCTGTTAAGGCAGTGGGGCACTGTCGAAGTCACTGTTATAGGGGCGGGCACTGTGGAAGTTACTGTTAGGGCAGTGGGGTACTGTGGAAATCACTGTTAAGGGGGAAGGGCACTGTGGAGATCACTGTTAAGGGGTGGGCCGCTGTGGAGGTATCTGTTAAGGCACTGTGGAGGTCTTTGTTAAAGGGGCAGTCGCTGTGGAGGTCACTGTTAAGTCAGTGGGGTACTGTGGAAGTCACTGTTAAAGGGGCGGGCACTGTGGAAGTTACTGTTAATGGGGCAGGGCACTGTGGAAGTTACTGTTAATGGGGCAGGGCACTGTGGAAGTTACTGTTAAGGGGGCAGGGAACTGTGGAGGTCACAGTTAAGAGGGAGGCGTGCTGTGGAGGTCACTGTTAAGGGATAGACCGCTGTGGAGGTCAGTGTTAAGGGGGGTAGGCCACTGTGGTGTCTTTGTTAGGGGAGCAGGTGGGGTGTTGTGGAGGTCACTGTTAAAGGGGCATACTGCTGTGAAGGTTAATTAAGGGGGGGGTGAGATGCTGTGGTGGTCACATTTTAAGGACGCGGGGCACTGTGGGAGGGGTCAGTGTTAAGGGGTGGTAGCTGTGGAGTTCACTGTTAAGGGGGCAGGGTGTTGTAGAAGTCACTGTTATGGGGGTTTACTGTCGATATCTTTTCACGACACACACAAACATTAAATTAAATAGATGAAATATACCCGTGCAAAGCCGGGTCCTTCTGCTAGTCTCTCATATATATGAAAATGATTTTCTGTCTGTCTGTCTGTTCTTTATGCACGACCAAACGACTGGACTGATCTGCACCAAATTTGGCATACAGGTACACCGGTTGTCCGGGAAGTTTTTAGACTGGGTCTCAGCTCTCTAGGATGTAACGTTCCTGAGATACTTCCACAAAATGCAAATATGGCACCATCATATGACCTGCATTAGGCAATAGAAGCCTGCAGGTTTTTCTCCTCATATCCCAACTGCCATACACATGGTTACATGACCCTTATCAGCCAATAGAAGCTCGCAGGTACTACAGTTTCGACATACACACAGTTTTACACCAAGTTTCTATAACAACCCAGCCATTTTTTCTCACTGCTGTAGGTCGCCTTAAAAGGGGCAGTGCGCTCTGGAAGTCACAGTTATGGGGGCAGGCTGCTGTGGAGGTCATAGTTAAGGGGATGGCCCGCTATGGAGGTCAGTGTTAAGGGGCAGAGTGCTGTAGAGGTGTTAAAGGTGTTAAAGGTGTTAGAGGTGTTAAAGGTGTTAAGAAGATGGGGTACTGTGGAGGTCACTAATAAAGGGGCGGCCGCTGTGGAGGTCACTGTTAAAGGGGCGGGTGCTGTGGAGGTCACTGTTAAGGGGGCAAGATGCTGTGGAGGTCATTCTTAAAGGGGTGGCACTGTGGAGGTTACTGTTAGGGGGCAGGGAACTGTGGAGGTCACTATTAAACGGGCAGCCACTGTGGAGGTCACTGTTAAGGGAGCGGAGTACTATGGCAGTCACTCTTAAAGGGGCAGGCACTGTGGAGGTCTCTGTTAAGGGGGAAGGGAACGGTGGAGGTTACAGGGGACAGTCTGCTAAGGAGGTCAGTGTTAAGGGGTGGGGTGCTGTAGAGGTCACTGTTAAGGGGGTGGGGTGTTGGGGAGGTCACATTTTAAGGGAACGGAGCTCTGTGGAGGACACTGTCAATGAGACGGGGTACTGTGGAGGTCACAAATAAAGGGCGGGCTGCTGTGGAGGTCACTATTAAATGGGCGGGTGCTGTGGAGTTTACTGGTAAGGGGCAGGGGACTGTGGAGGTCACTATTAAAGGGGCAGATGCTGTGGAGGTCACTGTTAAGGGGGCGGGTTATTGTGGAAATCACTGTTAAGGAGACGGGGTACTGTGGAGGTCACTAATAAAGGGGCAGCTGCAGTGGAGTTAAGGGAGTGGGCTGCTGTGGAGGTCCCTTTTTAAGAAGGCGGGGCACTATATATATAACACCTGTATCACTAATTTCGAAACAGAATTTTTATGTGAGCATGAAGACTTCTTACCTAAGGTAGATCTGTTTGTTAGGGGGAAAAGCCTTACCAGTCCTTACTAAAGCAACATTTGTTTAAAGGGGACCTTTTACCACTCCTGACATGTCTGTTTTAATACATTTATGCATTCCCATGTAATAACAGTTCTGGAACATCTATTCTTATGACTCTATGTTGTACCCTTACTGCAGACTGCTAGCAATTCATTCATAACTTCTAGTAGAATTAATAAAGGAATGGCACAACATAGAGTCATAAGAATAGATGCTCCAGAATTGTTATTACATGGGGAATGTATGAAGCTATTAAAACAGGCATGTCAGGAGTGGTGAAAGGTCCTCTTTAAAGGGACACTTCCATCCAGGGGCGTTGCTAGGGTCTCAAAAGATCTGGGGCCCAAGCCCCAATAAATATGGCCCAGTTCTCGACACTCCCCCCGCACACCGCATTTTGCTGTACTTGCTATACAGCATTACATACCTCTCACATCCAGTGCCTCCAGGTGACATCTCCTCCGATGTAGATCTTCTCATCATCTTCTCCTTTTGGTCCGTACAACTTTCAGACACGCCTTGTCTCTGCAGAGTGTGACACACATTCATCTTAGGCCTCATGCACAAGACCATATTTTTTTGCGGTCCGCAAAAACGGGTTCCGTTTTTCCGTGATCCGTGACCGTTTTTTCGTCCGTGGGTCTTCCTTGATTTTTGGAGGATCCGCGGACATGAAAAAAAAGTCGTTTTGGTGTCTGCCTGGCCGTGTGGAGCCAAACGGATCCGTCCTGAATTACAATGCAAGTCAATGGGGACGGATCCGTTTGACGTTGACACAATATGGTGCAATTTCAAACGGATCCGTCCCCCATTGACTTTCAATGTAAAGTCAGGAGTTAATATACCATAGGATCGGAGTTTTCTCCAATCCGATTGTATATTTTAACTTGAAGCGTCCCCATCACCAATAAACTGCAATAAACTGCAGTCATTGAGCATGGACTCCCATATTGTTGAGTGGATTAGGGAGTGGCTGAGTGACAGACAACAGAGGGTTGTAGTCAATGGAGAACATTCAAAACAAGGTCATGTTACCAGTGGGGTTCCACAGGGATCTGTACTGGGACCAATTTTGTTTAATATCTTCATAAGTGATATTGCAAAAGGCCTCGATGGGAAGGTTTGTCTTTTTGCTGATGACACAAAGATATGTAACAGGGTTGATGTTCCTGGAGGGAAACGCCAAATGGAAAAGGATTTAGGAAAACTAGAAGAATGGTCAGAACTCTGGCAACTGAAATTTAATGTGGATAAGTGCAAGATAATGCACCTGGGGCGTAAAAACCCAAGGGCAGAATATAGAATATTTGACACAGTCCTGACCTCAGTATCTGAGGAAAGGGATTTAGGAGTAATTATTTCAGAAGACTTAAAGGTGGGAAGACAATGTAATAGGGCAGCACGAAATGCCAGCAGAATGCTTGGATGTATAGGGAGAGGTATAAGCAGTAGAACGAGTGAAGTGCTTATGCCGCTGTACAGAACACTGGTGAGACCTCACTTGGAGTATTGTGCGCAGTACTGGAGGCCATATCTCCAGAAGGATATAGATACTCTAGAGAGAGTTCAGAGAAGAGCTACTAAACTAGTACATGGATTGCAGGATAAAACTTACCAGGAAAGGTTAAAGGACCTTAACATGTATAGCTTGGAAGAAAGAAGAGACAGAGGGGATATGATAGAAACTTTTAAATACATAAAGGGAATCAACTCGGTAAAGGAGGAGAGCATATTTAAAAGAAGAAAAACTACCACAAGAGGACACAGTTTTAAATTAGAGGGGCAAAGGTTTAAAAGTAATATAAGGAAGTATTACTTTACTGAGAGAGTAGTGGATGCATGGAATAGCCTTCCTGCAGAAGTGGTAGCTGCAAATACAGTGAAGGGGTTTAAGCGTGCATGGGATAGGCATATGGCTATCCTTCATATAAGATAGGGCCAGGGGCTATCCATAGTATCCAGATATATTGGGCAGACTAGATGGGCCAAATGGTTCTTATCTGCCGACACATTCTATGTTTCTATTAATATACCGTCGGATTTGAGTTACATCGTGAAACTCAAATCCGACAGTATATTCTAACACAGAGGCGTTCCCATGGTGATGGGGACGCTTCAGGTTAGAATATACTAAAATAACTGTGTACATGACTGCCCCCTGCTGCCTGGCAGGTGCTGCCAGGCAGCAGGGGGCAGCCCCCCCCTGTAGTTAACACATTGTAGTTTACACATCTGTGCGGCGCATTGCTTAATGACCTGTCACTTACCAGTAGGAGGAGCTCCCGGCCGGACGCAGAGATCGCAGCTCGCAGGTAAGTATAATGGTTCTACAAATTGCTAAGTAACCATGGCAACCGGGACAGCAGTAGCGTCCTGGTTGCCATGGTTACCGATCGGAGCCCCAGCGATTAAACTGGGCCTTAGATCGGTACTCTCCGCTGCCACCAATGATAGGGGGGGAGATTTTAATTAGGAGGGGGAAGGAGGGGGAGAGGGCCCACTGGCCACCAATGAGTTAACTACAGGGGAGGGAGGGGGGCCGGCCGCACTGGCCACCAACGAGTTAACTACAGGGGAGGGAGGGGGGCCCACTGGCCACCAACGAGTTAACTACAGGGGAGGGAGGGGGGACCGGCCGCACTGGCCACCAATGTGTTAACTACAGGGGGGGGGCCCACTGGCCACCAATGAGTTAACTACAAGGGAGGGAGGGGGGGGCGGCCGCACTGGCCACCAATGTGTTAACTACAGGGGGGGGCCCACTGGCCACCAATGTGTTAACTACAGGGGGGGCAGCACCTGTCAGGCAGCAGGGGGCAGTCATGTACACAGTTCTTTTAGTATATTCTAACCTGAAGCATCCCCATCACCATGGGGACGCCTCTGTGTTAGAATATACTGTCGGTTCTGAGTTTTCACGAAGTGAAAACTCAGCTATGAAAAAGCTTTTATGCAGACGGATCTTCGGATCCGTCTGTATAAAAAGTAACCTACGGCCACGGATCACGGACACGGATGCCAATCTTGTGTGCATCCGTGTTCTTTCACTGACCCATTGACTTGAATGGGTCCGTGAACCGTTGTCCGTCAAAAAAATAGGACAGGTCATATTTTTTTGACGGACAGGATACACGGATCACGGTCTCGGCTGCAAAACGGTGCATTTTCCGATTTTTCAACGGACCCATTGAAAGTCAATGGGTCCGCGAAAAAAAACGGAAAACGGCACAACGGCCACGGATGCACACAACGGCCTTAGCGTCCTTACATTTCTATCATCATCCCCCAACCTGGAGTCCCCACAGTGTCATCCTCCTGCTCGCTGTGCTCCCCAATACTACCAAATACTATCCTGAAGAAAAATGAGTGCCCCCATAGTAATAGTGCTCCTTAGTCCCACCAATAAATATAATTCCCTTCTAGAATGCCCTCATTAGTAATACTGCCTCCCCAAGAATGCCCCCATTAGTAGATGAGCCTTCCAGTATTAATAATACCCTCACAGAGCCACCAGTAGAAATAATGCCCCACTATGTTCCCCCAGTGGTAATAAAGCTCTCTACAGACCCCTCAGTAGTAATAAGGCCCCCCATAGTGCTCTTAGTAGAAATAAGGCAGATCATCTATAAGTCCCTCCTATAGAACCCCCAGTAGTAATAAAAATGCCTATATAGTGTCCCCTACAGTGCCCCCAGTATTTATACTGCCCTCTACTGTTATAATGCTCACCCTGAAGTTCCCCCAGTGTTTAGAATGCCACCTGCAGTGCCCCCTGTAGTTATATTCCTTCCTCCACAATACAGTTCCATGTAAATAACATCACACCATCTCTCCTGCCCCCTCCAAAATACAGTCCTATGAGAATAACATCACTCCCCTTCATTGCAGCCGCTCCAATATACAGTCCCATGTAAATAACACTATTTCCTTCCTTCTGCCACAGAGTCTCATGTAAATAACATCACACCATCTATCCAGCCCCCTCCAATAAACAGTCCAATGTAAATAACATCACCTCCTTCCCAGCTGCCTTCAACATACAGTCCAAACTAAATAATATCACCCCCTCCCCAGCCATCTCCAACATGCAATCCCATGTAAACATCACCCCCTCAACATTCAGTCACATGTAAATAACATCATTCCCCCACCAGCCACCTTTAACATACAGTCCCATGTAAATAACATCACCCCTCAACATTCAGTCCCATGTAAATAACATCCCTCCCTCCCACAGCCGCCATCAACATACAGTCCCATGTAAATAACACCACTGCCTTCCCAGCCCATTCTTACATTCAGTCCTATGTAAATAACATCCCTCCCTCCCAGAGCCACCTCCAACATACAGTCCCATGTAAATAACATCATCCCCTCCCACAGCCACCTTCAACATACAGTCACATGTAAATAACATCACCCTGCCCCAGCCCCCTCCAACATTTAGTCCCATGTAAATAACATCACTCCCTCCCACAGCCAGCATCAACATACAATCCCATGTAAATAACATCACCCTGCCCCAGCCGCCTCCAACATACAGTCTCATGTAAATAACATCATCCCCTCCCATAGCTGCCTTCAACATACAGTCACATGTAAATAACATCACCCTGCCCCAGCCCCCTCCAACATCTAGTCCCATGTAAATAACATCACTCCCTCCCACAGCCACCATCAACATACAGTCCCATGTAAATAACATGACCCACCCCCAGCCACTTGCAACATACAGTCCCATGTAAATAATATTCCTCCCTTCAGCCTTAAAATACAGTCCCAGTTTAATAACCACAACTCCCAGCATTCCTCTGCCTCTCCCTTCACTTACCTCTTCTCTTGTAAAGACCTCACCACAGCTTCTTCCTCCAGGACTTCTCCTCTTCACTGCTGTCCTCTCCTGCACTGGTCACATGATGGTGACATTATCGCAGGTCCTTCTCAACTACTGCTTGTTTTACTGGTCACATGACCTGTGATGTCACCACAGGTCCTTCAGATCTTACACTGCATTAGATTTAATTGTATTGCCCTTGAGGACGGCAATACAGTTGGATCTATCTGGCAGGCAGGATATTCGGGGCCTGGGACAAAACATCAGGGGCCCAGGCCCCAAATGTTTTAACCTAGCAACGCCCCTCCTTCCATCAATTGTTTTTATCACATATAAACATCTTGTATGTAAATATGCAATGAGTGCCTAAGGAGCTAGTGAAGAGGATGGGAGTGGTAATGGCCCTGATGAGGTGTTGTGTCATGTTGCACTTTTTTTAGGCCAGTGCTCTCTGGGGATCGGTGCAGTGGAAAAGTAGTTTCATGAATCAGGCTAGAAGTAAATGTGTTCAGTCTCTCTTTACTTTGTGCAAAATACAACTTGTGGCACATCCAGCAATATTAAATACAAAGTACAGTTCCTGGCACCAGATGAGAGGATATGGTGGCTGGTTTTGTGGCAATTGACTGGCACTAGCAGGCACTTGTGGATATAGGTAATACAGGCTTAATGTAAGTCTGGCCTAGTGGTTGTAAGCATATCAAGAGAAAAATAGAGCTGTCATACTGTTATCCCAACTCTATTCTGTTATTAAGGAGATTGCCATTCAGATAAAGTCTTCCCCTCATATGATCTAACATGATTTGTCCCCTATCCTATCTGATCAGCAGTAGTCCAAGCACTGGGGCTTCCAAAGATCACAAGAACAGGGGTCCATGTTCCCCAATTTGAATGGAGTGGCAGACATGCATGTTTGCTGCCACTTCAGTCAACTCTCTGGGGTGGTTGTAGATAGCCGAGCACTTGTGCATGACTATCTCCTGCAGATAGTTACAGTAAGTAGGATGAAGCAGCCGCTCATCGTGGGTATAGAGTTAGGTGAGATTTTTTTTTTTATTGTTGCAAACGGCACACAGTGAGGGACATTACTATTATAAAGAGACATTGTGAGGGTCATCACTACTGTAAAAGGACACATGACTATATGATAGAACACAGGGAGGACATTACCATTATAAAATGACACTGGTGATCATGACTATATAACAGCAGGCTTGGACTGACCCACAGTGAAACAGGACAATCCCCGGTGGGCTCCAGAGCAAGAGTGGCCCCAAGTCCCCCACACCTTGCACATGGCACAGTAGATTGACTGCACTACATACAGTGCCCTCAAAGTATTCATACTCTTTTTCACGTTACACTCACAAACTTAAATGTATTTTATGTGATAGACCAACAGAAAGTAGAGAGTATGTGTGAAGTGATACGAAAATGATACATGGTTTTCAAAAATGTTTATAAATAAAAATCTGCAAAGTGTTGTGTGCATTGGTATTCAGTCCCCATGAGTCAGTACTTGTAGGACCACCTTTCACTGCAATTACAGCTGCAAATATTTTGGTTATGTCTCTACCAGCATCGCGCATCTAGAGACTACAATTTTTGGCCATTCTTCTTAGCAAAATGGTTCAAGCTCAGTCAGATTGGATGGAGAACGCCTGTGAACAGCAATTTTCAAATCCTGCCACAAGTTTTCAATGGGATTTAGGTTTGAACTTTGACTGGGCCATTCTAACACATGAATATTCTAGCTCTGGCTGTATGTTTCGGGTTGTTGTCCTGCTGGAAGGTGAACCTCTGCCCCAGTCTCAAGTCTTTTGCAGCCTCTACTGTCACTTTTGGGTGTGGGAGGGAAACACCACACCGAACATAGGAGGGAAAGGAGTTAAGGAGGGAATAAGGCCTGGAAACTAGGGAAAGGAGATGGACACCTCCTAGTAAAACCCTAATTAATGTCCTGACTAACTACCAGTATGAACAGACCCCAGAGGTAGGTGAGTTCATACACCAGAATACCTAGTGTCCTAACTCACCCTATAGGACCCTGGTACTAATGTCAGGACTGAGACAAACTATTCCTCCAAAAGGAAGGATGAACAGGAGTCTGCCTCAGGCCTTAATACAAATGATAGGGAAATGCAAAACACAAAATAACCCAAACAAAATACAAAAGGGAAAGAAAACACTTAACTTTAAGTGGCTATGGCAGCACCAGGAACTCAGTCGAGATCCACACACCAGTTATCCACAACTCCAACAGAAGTTATAAACCGCATAGCATACTGGGAGAAACAACAATAAATAGAGAAGGTTAAATCACCACAATAGCCACACCTGAGGATAGAAGGTGTGGCAAGCACCAGAAACAACACAGACATCATTTGATCCAAATGGAAAACATGTCAGATCAAACCACCTGTTGCCAGTCTCACCCCAGGTTTTCCTGCAGAATTTCCCTGTATTTAGGTACGTCCATCTTCCAATCAACTCTGACCAGCTTTCCTGTCCCTGCTGAAGAAAAGCATTCAGACAGGATGATGCTGCCACCACCATTTTTCATGATGGGGATGGTATGTTCAGGGTGATGTGTAGCATTTCCACCACACATGGCATTTTGCTTTTAGGCCAAGAAGTTCAACTTTGGTCTCATCTGACCTGAGCACCTTCTTCCACATGTTTGCTGTGTCCCCTACATGGCTTGTGGCAAACAGCACACAGGGTTTCTTATGGTTTGCTTTCATAAATGGCTTTCTTATTGTCACTCTTCCTTTGGGCCAGATTTGTGGAGTACACGACTAATACGTTTTCCTGTGGACAAATTCTCCCACCTGAGCTGGGATCTCTGCATCTCCTCCAATGTGACCATGAGCCTCTTGGCTGCTTCTCAAATTAGTACTCCCCTTGCCTGGGCTGTCAGTTTAGGTGAATGGCCATGTCTCAGTAGGTTTGCAGTTGTTCAATACGTCTTCCATTTTTAGATGATGGATTGATTAGTGCTCCATGAGATGTTCAGAGCTTGGGATAATTTTCTATAACCTAACCCTGATTTACACTTCTCCACAACTGCATCCCTGACATGTCTGGTGTGTTTCTTGGTTTTCATTATGCAGTTTGATCACTAATGTTCACTAACAAAACTCTGAGGCTTTCACAGAACAGCTGTAGTTATACTCAGAATAAATTACACACAAATTGACTCTTTTCAAAATACAGAGGTTTCCAATGAGAGTCAGGGCATTTTCCAGGCAATCCCCTGGTGTTCACATTTAAACCCCTAGAGAGGGATCTGGAGTTCACTGCAAGAGAGCCACCAGGCTGCTACCTCTTGGAGTAGTCCCAGTGTGGTTGACAGCTGACCAATGTGGGTCAGAGACACCGTCATGGAGCACAAAGGGGTCAGGAAAAACTAGTTGTCAATAACAGGCCTAGGTCAGGGCAGGCAGAGTTTGTGAGAATCCATAAACATGTCCGAGGTCAGGGCAGACAGAGTTCATGCAAATCCATAAAACAGATCTGAGATCAGGGCAGGCAGAGAAGGCTCAGAGTCATGAATCAGGCATAGGTTAGTACATGGATAGACAAATGAAAACACAACATCTCTGCAGGGACTAGCACACTGGATACATCTATTGCTCAAGTAGAGAGTGAGGCAAGCAGCACATCATATATAGTAGAGCTGATTAACACATTAGTGAAAGCTGCACACAGACCCAAAGGATGGTTAACCCTTGCAATACTGCAGAATTAGGTGAGTTTGATGAAGAATATCTCCAATAGATACACAGGACACAGGTGCCTGGGCCCACTGTCAGAGAGCTGGAACTGTGACAGACACAGGGTAAGTGGAACCCAATGGCAGGCACAGGCTGCCAACGTAACACCAGACACTGCTCATTACATTGAATATGGTCATAATGATCGCCACTTTCAATCCCCTATGCAGCAGTTAAGTCAAATAGTTTGACTAGTCTGAGTGGATTCTGTGGACATGATCACTATTCTGGCAGCAGACAAGGTGAATATCAGGCTGCAGAAGTGAGGGAAACTACATGTGACATAGTTAATTTACCGGGAAATGTGATTTCCTTAGGGCAACCCACTGCTGTAAACACAAAGATCTTAGCTGAGTGTGTTTCCAAAGGCCCTGCGAGAAATTCAATCTGAAATTCTCTATTGAGATGAAAGGCGCTGCAGTTACAGGGGGAAGGGTGAGGGGTTCTGGGACAGAGCATTGCATTTCATATAAGAAAAAAAGAGCAACCAAAGTACCATTTTAAATGATAATTTTAGTGTAACCTTGGGTCTGAGAGATTTCAGAATAATCTGTAAATTTTTAAAAAATTATATACCGGTATACTAGACCTAGAATACGGCACCTCATCGTTTAATTTCAAGCTTGTAATTGCAGGAGAGTACTGCGAGAGAAGAAAGGGACAATTTATTTATTTTTAATTTTGTGATTAAAGTTTGAAATGAATTGCTGGAATTATAAGTTGTGACAAAAGATAGATGTAAATTGCTACATGATTAGAGGAGTAAAACACAATACAATGAAAAGAGAAATGGAGACATACACTGCATAGTTTTGTGTACTTTTGTGTTAAATTGTGACTATTGTATAAAGTCCTTATTGTACAGTCACTCAGTTGTAGCACAATGTGGCATGTTTGATGTATTTCTTGTATTTTTTTTTTTAAACTGGGATCAAATGCAAATAGGAAAGATTCTTCCTACTTGTAAAAGCCGCGGTACATGAACCCAGCATCCACCTGTACTTTTGCCTTAGATAGCCGAAGAACTACAAACTTACTTTAGTATTAATGCTGTCTCCAAATTTATTTGTTGAGAGAACACCTACACAAAATGTGTGATTTTCCACCCGTGGTGTGGGACTTGTTACATAATGATCACAATAAATAAATATAGTAATTGTAGTACAAAAATGTCCATTTAGCATTATGTGGTGAATGCAAAACATACTGTGCGGGGTGTATGACTGCCCCTTTAAGATACATATTCATGCTTTCAAAACATTTTAGGGACCTCTGCATGGGCCAAATTTCCACTTTGCCTTTTCAGGTGCAGAAAAGGTCACTATGCCATTTAGGGGTGTTGATCACACCAAAAATTACTACGGTATATAAGGAGTCATAATGGATTTTTTTTGTTGGCAACAAGACAACGAATGGGTCTTAACTCACGTCATGATCTTATATTGTGCTATTAATATGGATATATAGTATCTGATATGTGTATTTGGCATATACTTATAATTAGGGTTGTCCCGATACCGATACTAGTATCGGTATCGGGACCGATTCCGAGTTTTCTCGGCGGTACTCAGCCGCCGATACCCCGCCCCGATACATAAATAGAATACTTTTTTTTTTTTCCGCAGAATCCTTATCCTGTTATTAAGTTGAACTAACGCTGCCCTCTCCCATGTTCCCCTGTATCCCCCTGTATCCCCACAGCACTTACTTAAGCTTCCATAGCAGGCAGAGCAGACGGCAGCAGTAACGTCACTCACTGACGTAGAGCGCCTGCTCCGCCCACTTTATGAATGAAGCAGGCGGAGCAGACGCGCGACGTCAGTGAGTGACGTTACTGGTGCCGTCCGCTCTGCCTGCTATGGAAGCTTAAGTAAGTGCTGTGGGGATACAGGGGGATACAGGGGAACATGGGAGAGGGCAGCGTTAGTTCAACTTAACAGGATAAGGATTCACGTTTATAAATACTTGCTTCGGTGAGCGGCGGGGCCCGGTGTATTGGGGGACACTGTTATGAGGGAGATCTGTGGATGACATATAGCAGTGTCATCCACAGATCCTCCCCATAACAGTTCCATCCACAGATCCCCTATAAGTTACAGCACCATCCACAGATCCCCCACCAAATAACAATGCCATCCTCAGATCCCCCCACCACATAACAATGCCATCCACAGATATCCCACCCCATAGCAGTACCATCCACAGATCCCCATAACAGTGCCATCCACAAATCCCCATAACAGTGCCATCCACAGATCCCCCATAACAGTGCCATCCACAGATCCCCCATAACAGTGCCATCCACAGATCCCCATAACAGTGCCATCCACAGATCCCCATAACAGTGCCATCCACAGATCCCCATAACAGTGCCATCCACAGATCCCCCATAACAGTGCCATCCACAGATCCCCATAACAGTGCCATCCACAGATCCCCATAACAGCGCCATCCACAGATCCCCCATAACAGTGCCATCCACAGATCCCCATAACAGTGCCATCCACAGATCCCCATAACAGTGCCATCCACAGATCCCCATAACAGTGCCATCCACAGATCCCCCATAACAGTGCCATCCACAGATCCCCATAACAGTGCCATCCACAGATCCCCATAACAGCGCCATCCACAGATCCCCCATAACAGCACCATCCACAGATCCCCATAACAGTGCCATCCACAGATCCCCCATAACAGCGCCATCCACAGATCCCCCATAACAGTGCCATCCACAGATCCCCCATAACAGTGCCATCCACAGGTCCCCCATAACAGTGCCATCCACAGGTCCCCCATAACAGTGCCATCCACAGGTCCCCCATAACAGTGCCATCCACAGATCCCCCACATGACAGTGCGTCATCCACAGATCCCCCATAATAGTGTCATGCACAGACCACCATTTATTCAAAGCCCACCAAAAGCACAACTTTTGGTTAAAAATATTTTTTTCTTATTTTCCTCCTCAAAAACCTAGGTGCGTCTTATAGTGAAGTTTAATATTTGTAATGTATATATATATAGGTCTCACTTGTGTTATTGGGCAACGGGATGTTGGGGGTCAGCAGTCATGAAACAACAATGTTGTTCTATGAAACTGTACGATTTTTTTTTTTTTTTTTGATGCGGCCCACATAAACTTAAATTTTGTTTTTTTGGCCCATGTTAGCCTTTGAGTTTGACATGCTTGCTGTATGCTATTTAATCTTTCATTTAGTTGGCGCAGCTGTCCCCTTTTCCTGGAACCCAAGAAAGGCTTCTTATTCATGTTTCTGTTTTTTTTTTAAAAAAAAGGCACTGCAGTGATTAAATAAAATGAATACCACCAAAATAAGCTCTATTTGTGTGAAAAAAAAAATTATAAAAACAAAAAAAAGGAAAGTACGGTGTAGCATGACTGCGCATTGCGCAAATATCACTCAAAGTGTAACAGCGCTGAAAGCTGAAAATTGGCCTGGGCAGGAAGGGGTGAGAGTGCCACTGACCGATAAAAAAGTAGTTAAACAATGGATGCTTATTTTTTTTATTTTGCCTTTTTCACCCAAGGTCGTGCAAATTATCAACTCCTTTCAGTTCACACTGCACAGAGACACCAGCAGAATGTCAGCTGTGTGGAAGTATTTTAAAATTAATGAGGACAACCGACGGATTGCAGAGTGTAAACTTTGCTCTGTAAAATTATCGAGAGGAGGTACAAAAATCAGCTCTTTCAATACCAGTAATCTGATAAAGCATTTGAAAATAAAACATAAAACTGAGCATGCAGAGTTTACCGCCAGCACTAGCACTCAGCAGCCAACTTTGCAACAAACTTTTGCCAGAAGAGAAAAGCTGTCAAGAGACAACCCCAGAGCTGTAAAGATAACAGATGCCCTCACCAAATTTATTATTTTGAATGATCAACCTCTTTCCGTTGTTGAGAACATGGCTTTTCAGCAATTTCTTAACGTGTTAGAGCCAAAGTATGACATTCCCAGTCGCCACTACATAACGGACGTCATCTTACCAAAGATCCATGGTGCGGTTCAAAAGCACATTACCATCATGTTGCAGAACGACATTAAGGCAATTAGCTTCACAACAGACATCTGGAGCAGCAGTGTGAGTCCACTGTCTCTTATCAGTTTAACGGCGCAGTGGATAGACGGCGAATTCTCTCTGCATCAGGTCATGCTCCATGCTACAAAATTTGAAGGCTCCCACACCGGTCAAGCAATTGCCAACATATTTGAGGAAATGCTTCAGAATTGGGCAATTCCAAAAAGTTTGGTTCATGTTGTGGTCCGGGACAATGCCAAAAACATGATAAAGGGTATGGAAGATGCTGGACTTCCCAGTATTTCATGTGTTGCGCACACATTGCAGCTTGCCGTCACAGAGGGACTGTTGTCACAGCGCAGCATTTCAGATGCTGTGGGAGTCGGGCGCAGAATAATTGGCCACTTCAAGCATTCTACTCTGGCATACTCTCGGCTGCAGGACATCCAGAAAGACCTTGGTCAGGCAGTAAAAAGACTCCAGCAAGACGTGCAAACTCGTTGGAACAGCACATTTTACATGCTGAAGAGTCTATTTGAGCAGAAACGTGCCCTTGGAGTCTATTCGTCTGAACATGAGCTCCCTGCCACCATTACTTCAAACCAGTGGAACCTGATAGAGAAGTTGCTCAATATCTTGGCTCCATTTGAGGAGATGACCCGCCAAGTCAGTTGTTCTGATGCTTTCGCCTCTGATGTTATTCCTGCAGTAACAGTGCTACAGAAAGTTTTGTCAAAAGTGGATGACGACCAGGGCATCAAAACAATGAGGAGCACTTTGCTTGCTTCTTTGCAGAAGCGCTTTTCTGATACTGAGAGAAACCCCCTTTACTCTATCGCAACTTTACTGGATCCAAGGTATAAAGATCGATTTTTTGGTAATTCAGAAACTTCCAGGGAGGCAAAAGAAATGTTATTACAGGAACTGCAAAACTTTTTTGATGAGACAATAGTATCTGAGGATCATGAAGAACAAGCTTCCAAAAGACCTCACTGTGACCAGCCAGGTACCAGTCTGTCCAGTGTATTTGCGGAAATTGCTGGTGAAGGTTCATCTACATCGGAAAGCAGTGCTCCAAAAGCTGCTACTATACAGCTGGAAGCTTACCTGGGAGAGATCACCATACCTCATTCAGAGAAACCCCTGAAGTACTGGGCAGTTCACAAAGTGAGGTTTCCAACTCTGGCTAAAATGGCCCAAAAATTTCTTTCTGCCCCATGCAGTAGCGTTGAAAGTGAAAGACTGTTCAGCTTAGCGTCCAACGTGCTTACTGATAGCAGAAACAGGCTAATGGCTGAACATGCAGAGATGCTTTTATTCCTTAAAAAGAACTTGCCACTAACTTTTGACAAATAATAATTCTATTACCTATATTGCCGTTAATCCATCCCATAATGTTTGTTCCCCATGTTAAACAATGCACTGTTACAGTTTTTTGCTGTTTTGCACTTTTAGTTGGGTTGTGATTTAACATGTGTTAGTTATTGTTGTTGTTAATATATTTTGATGTTGTAAAATATATTTTTGGGATTTATCAACATGTTCTTTGAAAATTCTTTGAGTTTTGTAGTTTTATACTACTGCGTGACAAGCAAATAAAACAGTTTTATTCTTTTAAAATGTCTTGAGTTCATAGAGTTCTTCATAATTCTAAAGAAAATATCCTTAGTCTGTATTGTGGTTTGAAAACGGTCACATGACATTTAAAAAAAGTATCGGTATTCGGTATCGGTGACTACTTGAAAAAAAGTATCGGTACTTGTACTCGGTCCTAAAAAAGTGGTATCGGGACAACCCTACTTATAATGATGAATATGAGTGGTATGAGAATCTCTCCATTATATGTATGATATGATTTGTCTCAGTCCATTTTTTGGCGTATGATGTATATTGTGATCCATTTTTGCTACATTTGGAACTTATTATACATGCAATTCACCAAGGAGTGAAATAATTACTGCAAAAAAAAGGGGTAGTTCCCCAACCAGGTGAGTGTTTTTTAAATTCTCTTTATTAAAGGGTTTTTCGGAGATATTTTTATTGATGACCTATCCTCAGGATAGGTCATCAATATCAGATCAGCGGGGGTTCGACACCAGGCATCCCCACCAATCATTTGGTTGAAGCGAAGGCCGTCCGCCGTGTCAGCGCAGCCTTCCCTTTATTGTTTCCCTGTTTGCCGACATCATCGCAGTGGTGAACTGGTGTAATTACAAGATCTCATCCCATTCACTTCAATGGGATGGCTCATTCCTAAACAAGTGCAATGTTGACAACTAGCAGGTAAACAATGAAGAGAAGGCTGCGCTGGCACGGCACGTGCCTTCTCTTCAACCAGCTGATCGACAGGGATACTGGGTGTCGGACCCCCACCGATTGGATATTGATGACGTGTCCTGAGGATAGATCATGAATAAAGATATCTCAGAAAACCCCTTTAAGGTGGATTTACATGGCCCGAAATTTGGGCAGATTATTGGGAACGAACGTTCTTGCAAATGCTCTTTCCCAACAATCTGCAACTGATCGTTAGTGCTTGTAAGTAAATTATTGTTTCCGGGTAACAGATCGTGCTATCTAGCACTCTATTGCCCAGAAACAATGCAGGTGTATGATACCGAGCAATCACAATCGCTACTGTGGAGGCGATCGCTGCAGTGCTTCACCTCCACTTAATGAGCTCGCGACTGTCGGGAAGAAACGCTTTCTTCCCAACAGTGGGCTCATCCTTGCCCTGTCTAAATCTACCTTTAGTTTTTAGTAGTAAGCCTTGAAGAAGGATTGAATAATCCAAAATACATTATATAGCTACTAGTCATGCTGTGATTTATGCTAAAAAAAAATTACATCTTGGACAATAAAGTAGATATTTTATTGGATCTCATCACTGTTCTTCTCTCTTGCACTAGTTCTGATAGATTAGATCCACTGTCTGTTCAAAATAACAAAATATTAATAATCAGGTAGATTGACAGGCTCTGAATAAAAAAGACCACAAAAACCACTGTATTCCTAGCAGGTCTGGTCTTAAAGGGGTTATCCAATTTCACAAACAGCCCCCCCCCCCATGTGCCCGGCCCCTAACAGGTAATATACTTACGCCACTACCCGCTCCCTGCTCCGCTCCTCGTCTCCGCAACGTCGTTGCTGCTTCTCCCTGTACATGGATGAAAACGTCCGATGTCGGGGTGGAGCAGCCAATGGCAGGTGGGGACGAGCCTCGCTAGCATTGTGTGAGCTTTCTCACACACATATTTCCTCCTTTTCTGAAAACTCGAGACTTTCACTAACTAGGGGATGGAACTGGGTCTATCACCCTAGCAAACTAATGGGTAAACAAGGGTTTACCCCTTAGTTGCCTGTATACTTGGCACTGGGCTTAAATAACATGGCTAAACCAAACATTTCTAACCATAAATTACGACACTAAGGAATTGTAGTTTAACTGACTTGACAATAATTAACCATTTGCAGTGCCCCACTGGGGTACTGCACATGCGCAAGAAGACAGGGATTAGCTCATGGTCAGTTGGAATCTGCGCTCTTAGAGAGCAGCAGTAGATCTAATGCACAAGTGCCCGGACCAGGAAGCACGACACAGGCACAAGACAGGACTTAACAATATGTCTAGCCTTGTCAATCAAGGGGAAGGGGGAGGGACTAAACTGGTGCTCCCAGGGCTCTAGCCAGCCCCTCGGTGCTCCAGTAAGTCCATTTACATATTAATAAAAACTTGCTTTTCCCTCAAATGGGACTACAGAAATAAATTGTATCATTTATGTCAGCATGATCAACCTTATTAGGCTATTTGTCTGGTTTAATAGAGTTGATCATGTGAACAGATGCTCTTAAAGCAGTTTCTGATAACTACACAGTCACATTGTATGGCTTGTATAATACCTGATACTGCTAACTGACAGACTTCTAGTTATTGATAATACATTGTGTTTGCAATGCTGTTCATTATGTATGATATTAAAATTTGCTATCTTTACTGCAAATCAACTGCATTGAAGCCAAGCATTTAACTGCTGTTCCACAAATTAAAACCTACTTTCTTGCAAGGTTTATTACTTGAATTCTCATTCCTGAGTAAAGAAGTGTAATTAAAACTAAGGCAGAGGCTAGCGAATGATAGATGCGCCTCGTTCCTTCAGCATAATGAAAAGTCACTGTCATTTTTCTTGTGCATTGGGTAGGGTGCGGATCACGTCGCACAGCGTATTTAAGAAAAAAAAAGCAATTTACCAAAGACCTTTGTGGTGGCTTCTGTCACATGAAGCCTTATGAATATTTCTCTGTTGATTTTTCAGTACAAATATTGGTTTTCTCAAACACTCTACGTCTTTACATTATTTTTCAAGACAGAGTTCACAAATGGCAAACAGAGCTTGCTGCCATTAGCAGGTTGTTCTATTAGTGCTTTAACCACAAGAAAAATGATTTTTGAATTATCCTGCTAGATTGTTCAGTACCTTCTGTTCTACTAAAACTAATGTGTGCACTCCGCTGTGCAGGAGCACCTCATATAACGTCTCCAACACTGGTAAAGTCAGTCTACTAGAGGTCTGAATGTTGTGAACAATGCGGCTACTGGTCAATTGTCATGGAAACTTCACAGGTTATAATAATAATCTCTCCTAATGACTTTGCGTCCAAACTCCTACTGTACTTCATGATCACTGCTACCTTATGCTACCTACCCTGATAGCACAATTCTAAGAATAGGATGATAATAAGATTTCTTAATTGTATACACGAGCTCCTGACTCATATTGTCCAACATTTTTACTACATCCAGCTCCCAGGAAATTAAACATGATGGGAGTCATGTATATGAAGTGTTCTTGTTTCAATGTCTCAAGCTTCTCAAAATGTAGCAGGTAGGAGCAGGTATCACATGAGGCCTCTTTTGAAAGCTGTTTGCTCTCATACACTTGACACTTTTGTCTACTTGGTCATAACACAATGGAGGAGATTTATCAAGATGTTCCCATATGCCAGGCTTGATCCCCTAGAGCTGGAGTAAGATGCGCCTAATTTATTTAGAGGCAAATGCCTCTTAATAAATTAGACAAATCTCTGGTACTCTGGCTTCAGAAACTCAAATCAATGCTAGCTAAGAGCTGGCGTAGACTTGAGCTATAACTGACGCCAGTTTCTGGTGTGAGTTACGTGTATAGTAAATTTGCTGGGCCATGCTAAGCCACGCCCCTCCTGCTAAGCCCTTCCCCCCACTTAAGAAAAGTGTTGAGAAACGTAAAAAGTCGCAAATTATAGTGCAAATATGGCTTAAAAGCTTTCATAGATGTCCTCCAATATGCCCAATTTCCATAATTTTTTATATTTATGTTTCATCTGCATAATGTGTCAAGATAAAACCCATTATAATCATGATGAGAAGAAAAAACAACATACCACAATTCTTTTAAATAAACAAAAGAAGGAAAAAAGGGATGAAGCAAAAAAAATAGAAACAACTTCTCATTAAATTCTTTTGTTCATCTATGCACCTTGCCGTACAGAAATAATTACAAGGAGCAGCCCATGTTCTCCCCCAGTAGTTATCTTCCAACAAGGCTGAGCGCTCAGCATAAGTTTCCTAAAGGCAGCAGAGAAAAGGACTCCATATTTTTTAAATAAAGAGTCAAGACCAATTGAAAAAATGACTTTTAGCTCATAATGAGTACAATGCACTAATTCACTAACTAAAAAAAGCGCCAAAGGTGTACATAGCCCTTAAATTGTTTTTATTGAAAAAAATGTGCAGTTGCTCAGCGTTTGCAATAGAATCTATGCTATTGGGGTGCTGACAATAGGTCTATGTAGAAACTGTTTTACACAAAAAAAGCTGTCTGTCTGTTTATACTGAAAAATATCATTTTCTTGCAGGTATGTAATGCAGAACTAATTGCCAGCAAGCTGTATGAAACACTCAACTCTGAGTGACCAGTCCCTCAATCTCTATATATGCTTTCCCTGATCAAAGTCCATAAAATACACTCAAATATATCTCCCTGTTCTCTCCTTATACTCTGCTTATAGTGTCCCTATCACACTAGATTAGTGGCTTGTGTCTGTAAAAGCTTTTTGTTTTTGCTTTGACACTGCCACAAGAAATCCTTTCAGATCGCAAGTTGAACACGAAATGATGATTTTGCTCTTTAATGTTTCATAGGGCTTATTCCTCCTAACTCAAATGGAGATGACAGGAACAGTGTGGCAGGCAAGGCAAGACCTATGAAACATTACAGAGCAAAGCGTGCTGGGTATTTGATTAGAAAACTCTCTAGGACGCTGATGAAAACAGGACATCTTGCATGTGAACATCCTGCCAGGATGCATGATGCCTAGAACAGGGGAAAGAATGTGCTGATGTGAAAAACAGGTATATATGGCAAAATAGGCAGTGTCTGGGGTACTGAATACAGATAAAAATCATTGAGACGAGAGAACCACTTTAACGATTGTATCTCCCAATTTCAAGTTTTGATTAAAGATAGCGACAAATAGGAGTCACTGCTCCATTACCACTATTACATTACTCTATCTTTCTGTGGTTTACATTTTCCATGTAAAATGAACCCATATCCAATTCCTGCATGCATGTTTGAGATTTTATTTTACTCTACTCAAGGCTGAGCAGTCTGTACCTACCAAAGTACCATCAATAGTGTACTTTTAGGATTGGAAGTTGAAAATGGCAGTAAAGATATTATAAGAATTCTGCCAGAGGCCAGGTTACCAGGCATTCCAGTCCAATTGCTTTGGAACTAAGATCCCTCAAATATAAATAAATACATGATCTCAATATAATGGTGTATTGTACACGGGCAGACTAGATGATACTGGTACTATATGTGTTGTACTATGTGGAGGAGAGGGGCACACCTCATATGATGATCAAATGGAACTGCAGCCAATGCGTTTAAACTATTTATTTGTTACAATAAAATAATATGCGGTACCTAAATAGCATAAAATACGTTCACTAAAATACAATTAATACATAAATAACTATCTGTGTAAATTGAGAAAGCCAGTATAAATGTCACTGATATCCAATAAGATTGGTATATTTGATGATGTTCAAGTTCAATTGCGCAATGGAAAATGCGCTATATCTCTCCTATTGTCGGGAAATAACTAGCAACTATGGCTAGTATATTGCAATGTGATACAAAGTCTCGTATGTTACTTGCTGTTTGTTACAGCATATCAATTGATGCGATATAATGGCTCGGTGTGTATGAACACACTACTCACTGTTTGAAGCGGTATAATGTCCGGTCACTCGTGCTTGGCGTGGCGTCCCACGTGTTGCAGCACAAGAAGCCTCAGTTCCGGTCCGCTCTCAATATATGTGAGTAAGGTACTGTAGCAGGCAAAGAAACTGTCCGTTTTAGACGCCGGGGTATATATGTTTTAACCCACTTGATTGTCGGCGTTACTTTGGTGTCTGTTGGTTTAGACACAGATGGACTTGCATTTCTTCCTGATTGATATGTAGAAAGCGCTCCAGAAAAAACTTCAAATGTTGCGCAGATAATACGCTGCGGTTTCTTACTTGCTTTAGTTGAGACTTGTGCACCAGACGCGTTTCGGAGTTGGCAGTGACTCCTTCCTCAGTGGTCCTGACCACTGAGGAAGGAGTCACTGCCAACTCCGAAACGCGTCTGGTGCACAAGTCTCAACTAAAGCAAGTAAGAAACCGCAGCGTATTATCTGCGCAACATTTGAAGTTTTTTCTGGAGCGCTTTCTACATATCAATCAGGAAGAAATGCAAGTCCATCTGTGTCTAAACCAACAGACACCAAAGTAACGCCGACAATCAAGTGGGTTAAAACATATATACCCCGGCGTCTAAAACGGACAGTTTCTTTGCCTGCTACAGTACCTTACTCACATATATTGAGAGCGGACCGGAACTGAGGCTTCTTGTGCTGCAACCCGTGGGACGCCACGCCAAGCACGAGTGACCGGACATTATACCGCTTCAAACAGTGAGTAGTGTGTTCATACACACCGAGCCATTATATCGCATCAATTGATATGCTGTAACAAACAGCAAGTAACATACGAGACTTTGTATCACATTGCAATATACTAGCCATAGTTGCTAGTTATTTCCCGACAATAGGAGAGATATAGCGCATTTTCCATTGCGCAATTGAACTTGAACATCATCAAATATACCAATCTTATTGGATATCAGTGACATTTATACTGGCTTTCTCAATTTACACAGATAGTTATTTATGTATTAATTGTATTTTAGTGAACGTATTTTATGCTATTTAGGTACCGCATATTATTTTATTGTAACAAATAAATAGTTTAAACGCATTGGCTGCAGTTCCATTTGATCATCATATGAGGTGTGCCCCTCTCCTCCACATAGTTCATCTACCTACCTAGAAGATTGGGGATATCTTTCTTTTAGGGGGAGCACCCATTCCGTATAAATTGGAGGGTGAGCCAATCCAATCCTATTTCTATTGATCTACTATATGTGTTGTAGTTGTAAATATCCTCAGGGTGATATATGTTTTCCATACTGAGAATGTGTGCCGAGAAAACAAGGAGCATGAATCTTTCTTGACAGAAATGGTCTGTTTCCTTCTTTACATTGCTTCTGCAGTTAACTACAAGGATCTACATGTGACATCCTCCTCCAAAATGCGTGATACTAAATTCAGGCTACAATATATAGTTCTAATGATAAAGCTCGAGGAAAGTCACACTAGAAAATACATAAACTTCTTAGGGCAGGAACAAATATAATCAATTTATCAGAAGCTAACACCTCTGGGATGGATTCCACCTAAGACTGTGTTAGAAAAATGTTTATGTCTATTGGCATAGCCTACGCCAGATAGGCTTGGAGCTAAGTCAGGTGTCCTTCACTGAGAGACTTCATGTTATATACAGAATGGCAGAGATTGTCTCAAGTGTATTCACAGGAATCAGGATACAGTTGTCACGGCTGTAAGTGAGCAACTAGAGCATACACAGAAAATAGAGCCACTGACCGGACCCAAACTAGGGAGGATAAAGGGTGACCCCTGTCAGACCCTCAAAGCTTTCCCTATGCTGCTAAGCACATACCCGTATCCTAATGGTGGAACGAGGCATGCCCGCGTACCTAAGACTGATGACCACTGTAACTCCTACAATAGTGGAAGGGGCACGGCCACCGGTGCCCTGCTCAGTATATGGAGGGAACCGTGGTCGCCTCGGATCCGGTCAGAAAACAAACAGATACACTACAATGTCTGCACACTTAGCTGAAGGTGCTGCGGCAGCAGAGAAGACGGATCCAAAGACAGGTGGCAATATCCGGAGTACTTGCTGCAGCAGAACAAAGGTCCAGTGAAAAGATAGCATACAAGTGAAGATACTCAAGCAAGAGCTACAACTCAAATGAGAAATATAATCCACACTCTACAAAAGGAGGAGGGGTGATTTAAAGACAGAGAAATCAAACATAGGAGGAACAGCTGGAAGGAAGGAAACAGAAAGTAATGACCTCATCCCAGGGGCGGAGAAACAGAGCAGTGAGAACTCCTCCAAGCTCTGGTAGTGACATCATCATAGGGGTGGAGAAACAGAGCTGTGAGAACGTCTCAAAGCTCTGGTAGTGACAGTACCCCCCCCTCTACGGGTGGACTCCGGACACCCAGGACCCACCTTCTCAGGATGAGCCCTATGAAATGCCCTGATGAGGCGAGTGGCTTTAATGTCCGACACCGGAACCCACATCCTCTCCTCAGGACCATAACCCCTCCAATGAACGAGGTACTGAAGAGAACCACGGACAATGCGAGAGTCCACAATTCTGGAAACCTCAAACTCCAGATTGCCATTAACCAAAATCGGAGGAGGAGGCAAAGAGGAGGGTACCGTGGGCTGGACATATTGTTTTAAGAGAGATCTGTGAAATACATTATGTATCTTCCAAACCCGTGGAAGATCAAGACGGAAGGCAACAGGATTGATGACTGACAAGATTTTATAAGGCCCAATAAACTTGGGACCCAATTTCCAGGAGGGAACCTTCAGTTTAATATTTCTTGTAGACAACCACACCAGATCACCCACATTCAGGTCCGGACCAGGCACATGTCTCTTATCAGCCACACGCTTATACTTCTCACTCATCTTTCTAAGATTACTCTGAATCTTTTGCCAAATGGTAGACAAAGACGAGGAAAATCTCTCCTCCTCAGGTAAACCAGAAGTAGCCCCTCCCGAGAATGTCCCAAACTGCGGATGGAACCCATATGCACCAAAGAATGGTGACTTATCAGAAGATTCCTGACGACGGTTGTTCAGAGCAAACTCAGCAAGAGGGAGAAATGAACACCAATCCTCCTGATTCTCTGCCACAAAACAGCGCAAATATGTCTCCAGATTCTGATTGAGGCGCTCAGTCTGACCATTCGACTGCGGGTGAAAAGCAGAAGAGAAGGACAGCCGAACCCCCAGGCGAGAACAGAAAGCCTTCCAGAATCTGGACACAAACTGCGTTCCTCTATCGGAAACAATATCAGAGGGAATGCCATGCAACTTAACAATATGGTCGACAAAAGCTTGCGCCAACGTTTTAGCATTGGGTAAACCAGGGAAAGGTACGAAATGAGCCATCTTGCTAAAACGGTCCACCACCACCAGGATCACCGACTTCCCTGAGGAACGAGGAAGATCCGTGATAAAGTCCATGGACAGGTGTGTCCAAGGACGGGAAGGTATGGGTAACGGGAGAAGGGAACCTGAAGGCCGTGAACGAGGGACCTTAGCGCGAGCGCACGTCTCACAAGCAGCCACAAAACCCTCCACCGACTTACGAAGAGCCGGCCACCAAAATCTCCGAGCAATGAGATCTACCGTGGCTCTACTCCCGGGGTGACCAGCAAGAACAGTATCATGATGCTCCTTGAAGAGTTTGTGACGTAGCTCAGGAGGCACAAACAACTTCCCAGAAGGACAGCGGGCAGGTGCCTCAGTCTGGGCAGCCTGGACCTCGGCCTCCAAATCAGAATATAGAGCAGAAACAACTACCCCCTCCGCCAAAATGGGACCCGGGTCCTCGGAGTTTCCTCCTCCCGGAAAACAGCGAGAGAGAGCATCAGCCTTCACATTTTTGAACCCAGGGCGGAATGTAACGACAAAATTGAATTTGGAGAAGAACAGAGACCATCTGGCCTGTCTCGGATTCATACGCCTGGCCGACTCCAAGTATGCCAGATTCTTATGGTTGGTAAAAACGGTGATAGGGTGCCTGGCCCCCTCCAACCAATGGCGCCATTCCTCGAAAGCCAACTTGATGGCCAACAACTCCCTATCTCCCACATCATAGTTTTTCTCTGCCGGGGAGAGTTTTTTAGAGAAAAAGGCACAGGGTCGCCATTTGGCAGGAGAAGGGCCCTGGGACAAAACCGCACCCACACCCACCTCGGAAGCATCCACCTCAACAATAAAAGGTAAGGAAACATCGGGATGCACCAAGACGGGAGCAGACGCAAAACTCTCTTTAATCTTAGAAAAAGCTGCAAGCGCCTCCTCCGACCAAGAGGAAAAATCCGCCCCCTTTTTTGTCATGTCAGTGAGGGGTTTGACAACAGAGGAATAATTCAAAATGAACTTTCTGTAATAGTTTGCAAAACCCAGAAAGCGCATCAATGCCTTCTGATTCTCGGGAAGCTCCCACTCAAGTACAGCACGGACCTTCTCCGGATCCATGCGAAAACCAGAAGCAGAGAGGAGAAAACCCAGAAATTGAATCTCTGATACCATAAAAACACATTTCTCCAGCTTGGCGTACAATTTATTTTCCCGCAGAATCTGCAGAACCTGAAAAAGATGATCCTGATGGGTCTGAACATCAGGGGAAAAAATCAAAATATCATCAAGATACACCAATACAAATTTCCCCATTAAATGGTAGAAAATACTGTTAACAAAATGCTGAAAGACGGCCGGAGCATTCATCAGGCCGAAAGGCATAACGAGATTCTCGAAATGCCCGTTAGGGGTATTAAAGGCCGTTTTCCATTCATCCCCCTCTCTGACCCTGACCAGGTTGTACACGCCTCTCAAATCCAATTTGGAAAAAACCTTGGCCCCAACAATTTGGTTGAAGAGGTCCGGGATCAGAGGAAGGGGATAGGGATCGCGAATCGTGATACGGTTCAGCTCCCTAAAATCTAGGCAAGGTCTCAGAGAGCCATCTTTTTTTTTAACAAAAAAAAACCCAGCGGCAACAGGTGATTTTGAGGGACGAATATGCCCCTTATCGAGACTCTCGGAGATATAGGTTCGCATTGCGATTCTTTCCGGTTGTGAGAGATTGTAGAGGCGTGCTTTTGGCAGCTTGGCGCCGGGAATGAGGTTAATGGGACAGTCAAATTCCCGCTGAGGAGGTAGCTCCTGAACACCGCTCTCGGAAAACACGTCCGAGAAATCAGAGAGAAATGATGGCACAGTTTTAGTAGACACCTCTGCAAAAGTCGCTGTGAGACAATTCTCTCTACAAAAGTCACTCCACTCATTTATTTGCCTTCCTTGCCAATCAATAGTGGGGTTATGTCTAGTGAGCCAGGGTAACCCCAAAACTAGAGGAGAAGGCAATCCGTTAAGGACAAAACAAGATATATCCTCCACATGAGTGTCACCCACAGCCAACCGGATATTGTGAACAATGCCCTTCAGAGATCTCTGTGAGAGTGGAGCAGAGTCAATAGCAAAAACAGGTATATCCTTTTCTAATGTACAAACCTGAAAACCATGCATGGCTACAAATTGAGTGTCAATAAGATTGACGGCCGCTCCACTATCAACAAAAAATCTCACAAGAAATGACTTTGCTCTCTAGCGCCACCCTGGCAGACAGGAGAAAACGGGAACTGCAGGTCAGAGGAAAAGCATTAATTCCTACATTAACTTTGCCCAAAGTAGCAGATGAAGCAGAGTTTGATGATTTACCTTTTGAGGTTTTTCTCTTATTATCGCTCTTAGTACAGTTCAAGAATCTCCTAGACGGACAAACATTTGCCAAATGACCTATGCCCCCACAACAAAAACACACCATACTCTGAGGACTAAATCCTCTTTTATCAGGGGCAAGTCGACCTAGCTGCATGGGCTCCTCCTCAGAGGGGACCGAGACAGGATGAGGCCCTTGCACACTGAATGAGTCCGCACCACTGCCCCTAGACTGACAATGGCTGGACAGAGAGGTCTCGTTTCTTTCTCTTAGACGCCTGTCAAGGCGTACCGCCAATGACATGGCAGACTCTAAGGACGTTGGTCTCTCATGGAAAGCAAACGCATCTTTCAATCTCTCTGAGAGATCATGACAGAACTGATTCCGGAGTGCAGCATCATTCCAACCTGAATCAGCTGCCCATCTCCGAAATTCAGAACAATAAAACTCTGCAGACAGTTTGTTCTGGCATAAAAAACGTAAGTTAGATTCGGCCAGCGCAACACGATCCGGGTCATCATATATCTGCCCCAGGGCCACAAAAAATCTTTCCACGGATCGAAGGGAGGGATCCCCTGATGGCAGCGAAAATGCCCAAGTCTGAGCATTACCCCTGAGCAGGGAGATGGCAATCCTCACCCTCTGCTCTTCATTACCAGAGGAATGGGGACACAAGCAAAAATGGAGTTTGCATGCCTCTCTGAAGCGAACAAAATTCTCACTGCCCCCGGAGAACGTTTCCGGAAGTGAGACCTTTGGCTCGCAACAGACTCCATGGGCCGGAGCAGAGCCCAATGCTTGAAGCTGAGTCATAGATTGACGGAGATCCGCTACCTCCAAAGAAAGACCCTGCATGCGGTCAACCAGGCCAGAAAGCGGATCCATGTCAAAAGAGACGGTTTTGGTGGATTATAATGTCACGGCTGTAAGTGAGCAACTAGAGCATACACAGAAAATAGAGCCACTGACCGGACCCAAACTAGGGAGGATAAAGGGTGACCCCTGTCAGACCCTCAAAGCTTTCCCTATGCTGCTAAGCACATACCCGGATCCTAATGGTGGAACGAGGCATGCCCGCATACCTAAGACTGATGACCACTGTAACCCCTACAATAGTGGAAGGGGCACGGCCACCGGTGCCCTGCTCAGTATATGGAGGGAACCGTGGTCGCCTCGGATCCGGTCAGAAAACAAACAGATACACTACAATACAAAAAGGTATAGGACGGCTCACCCCTGTGTTGGTGATGTATAGGTGCTCCAAACTAGTGCGACACCCTACTCACCAGGTTAAACAAATGTATATAAAGTGAATGGGCACTCTGATAGATGGAGTCACATATAGAATCAATACCAAATTGAACCAATTTAATAACACAATATAAAACACTATGGCCCAGATTCAAGAAGCACTTGCGCGGGAACAAGTGTGATTTGCGCCGCGCAAGTACTGATTTGCTCCTATGCAAATTTGCGGCTGATTCTGTAAACCAGTTAAGCCTGAAATGCGGCCATTTTCCCGCGCACGCAGCCTAGCTGTTCCTGCGCAATTTTCGTGCAATTTTGCGCGGGGTGTAAGTTGCGCCTTCATGGAATTCCCTCAGCGAATATGCAAATTAGGTACTGCCGATGATTCAGAAACATGCGCGTGTGATGCGCATCTTGCGCTGGAAGCGTGCAAGCTTTTTTCCCTGGGCAAACTTGCTCCTGTTAAAAGCAGGGGCAAGTTAGCAAAAGATGGCCAAATGTCATCTGAAGGAGCGCGCAACTTCAGCAGCACCTAGACAGACGATCTGAACAAGCAGAGCACCCACATTTTCGGGACCTCACATCTGTGCACCAACATGCCAGGGGCAGCTATGGTTCTTGATATTCTATTGACTGAGCCGACTCGTAGGAGGGCACGGGAGAGGATTTACAGAGGGCGCTACAACCTTTTTCAGATGACTGATACTGAGGTGTATCGCATGTTTCGCTTTAGCCCTGAAGTCATCCTTGAGTTGGTAACAATCCTGCAGGATGACATCAGCAGCCCGACCCATCGGGGACAGGCAGTGCAGCCACTGGTGAAGGTAGTGGCAACCCTTCATTTTTTGGCAACTGGCTCATTTCAGCGCACAGGTGGAGTGGTGGCGGGGATGTCCCAATCCAGCATGAGCAGGTGTGTGCACCAAGTGATCCCTGCAATACTCAGACGAATGGGCACACAATTTACAATATCAAACCAACCACGGCTGACGTGCGGCAGAAGGCACTCAGTGATTTTTATTTATTAGCCAGATTTCCACGCACTGTGGGTGCAATAGATTGTACCCATGTGGCACTACGCCCCCCCCCCCCCCCCGGCACCTCGAGCATATCTACTGCAACAGGAAACATTGGCATTCGATAAATGTGCAGATGATTGTGGATGCACATGGCCTCATATGGCATGTCCGTGCCAAACACCCAGGGTCAAGCCATGACAGTTTTATTTACCGACACAGCCCCATCCCAACCGAGTTTGACCAGAACATGTATGGAGACAGCTGGCTGATTGGTGAGTGACATGGCTGTCAGGTATGACTGCCCCCCCCCCCATGATGCACACATCACAAGGGGCACATGCACGACTAACATCCTCCTGTCTTTTCCCTTCCAGGTGACTCTGCCTATGCCCTGGGACCTCACATGATGACCCCATTTCGTAACCCTCAAACACCAGGAGAGGAAAGATATAACGAAGCCCATGCACGTACCCGTGCGGTGGTGGAGCGCACATTTGGCATCCTTAAATCTCGATTCAGATGTCTGGATAAATCAGGGGGGACCCTATTGTATTCACCCAACTTTGTATGCCAAATCGTAGGGGCATGTAGTATTCTCCACAATTTAGCTCAAAGAAGGGGCATGCACATTGAGCTACGCAATGACCTTACCCCCGAACCACGCAACCCCCCCCCCCCCCCCCAAGAAACACTACCGGATCTTCTGAGGGAAGAGCAATCCGGAATGGTCTTGTGGAACGTCTCTTTGCACATTAAACACACCCTGATCTTGTCACAAGTATAATGCATGTATGTACACCACTGTAGTCCCTAGCACACACCCGACACATGCACCCCCAATTGGATTAGACCCAACAATACCCCATGGTATTAGGGAGCAGCAACGCCGCGTCAAGGCTCCAATTATGTTGCTGTCCATTCATACACCTTTCACATGGCAGAGGGTGACACCCCTTTTCCAGCAGGAGTGCCACCCCCCCCCCCCATTCACACACCAGTCACACTGTAGTATACACTCCTCACCGTGTGTAGGGACTACAAATAAATATAAAAACTCATATCCTGAGCATATAAAAAAAAAATAATCTCATACCCTGAGCATATAGAAAAATAATAAAAAAAATCATATTGTGTTGAGCAAAAAAATGTACACATAAAATTATTTTTTTGTTTTTTTCTTTGGGCCAAGGGTGCCCCGGCTCTGGCTCCTCAATCTCCGTGGTGCGGAGGAGGCATGGGGTGGGGATGGAGGGGTGGGGGGAGGAGGGGGGGGAGGAGCATCAACCCCTACTTCCACACTCCTTGCAGGTGGTGGCTGCATGCCCTCCATGGCGTTGGCCAGGCGGGCAAGGATGGTGTTGGTCTGGGCCAACATCCGCATTTGGTGGGTGGTGGTATCCCGCTGATGCCGGCGGGTAACTCTCGCCTCCTCCTGCACTGCAGCGGTGTTGGCCTGCACCGCAGCTGTCATCCTGCTTAACAAAGCTGGTGTGGTCTCCAGAGCCACCAAGCAGGTGACTATGGCCTTAGAGTTGCCACTAATTTCCCCCAGGCTCTGTGCCACATGTTTGTACCGGTCCTCATGCAGGGTGAGGGCATGCTGCATAGAGGTGGAGGTGGATGCCATGCTGTCCGCCAGACGACGCACCTCTCCCACCATGGCCCCTATATGGCGGGTCTGCAGGGCCTGCTCCTCCAGCAGACCGTCACGGAGGCTGGAGGATATATGCCTCGTTTTGGACAGAGCCTTCCTGGGAGGAGAGGCTCGGCCACGGACAGAGGGAGAAGGGGAGGGGTCCACAAAGGAGGGGCTTGCCCTGGAGGGGCTTGCCCTGGAGGGGGATGACGTGCTGGGCGGGGGGGTAGTGGGTTGCACAGGGATGGTGGTATTCCTCCTGGATGAGGAAAAAGGAATCCTCCTCCAATACCACTTGCTCCTCCATACTTGGCCCCGGTATGATCTCCTCCTGGACCAGCATAGCCAGAATGTCCATGGGGCCTGACTGGACCCCTGGCTCTGGTCTGGATGGGCTGGGTCGAGCCGCAGCCGAAGACGGCCCAGCTTCTTCTTCCTCATCACCACCTGTGGATGACACCAAAACGACATATTTTGCTGGTGCAACACACTTCTCATATGTTCACTTGTACCCCCTCCCATGATGCACAGCAGATATGAAAGAAAAATAACTTACCAGTCCCCAAGTTCCCAACAGTGGAGTCGTACCCTTCAAGTCCCTCCACCTGCTCCTGCACGAACGTTTGTGCAATAAGCTGCTCCTCCTGATTGAGCCGGATCATACATCGCGGACCACCTCCCGTGCCACCGGTATGCTTCCTGATAAGAGCCAGTTTTTCACGGACCCTGCGCCTCATATCATTTAATTTCTTCTGGATGTCATCCCAGGTACGCACTTCATTACCCAGGGCATTGATGTCCAGGGCAATGGCTTCATATATAGCCCTCCTTTGGGCAATGGTGGTGTTTGCCCGCTGGGCACCATATAGGACTTCCTTATGCTGCTGGAGTGCAGCAATCAGGATGTCCATCTCTGCAGCCACAAAGTTGGGCTTCCTTTTTTTGGTCCCTTTGGGAGGTGCCATGTCTTGCAAAAGGGCTGAATTTCCTTGCTCAGGGGGGGTAGGAAAAAGCAGGATGAAATTCAGCAAAGAACCTGCGCAAGTCTGCTCCTATTTATTTGCTCAGTGCAAGCAGCTGAGCAGGATTTGCCCTGAAATTATGCTAGCAAACCTCTGCTGAGCCGAAAATTCCTCATTTACATAGGGGCACACCCACTTTGACTTGCACGGCCTTGCGCCCTCAGCTTTGCCTTAAACAGGAGCAAATTAAATGAACAAACGATTCCTGAATCAGGTGGCAATTTGGCAAAATTGCTCCAGCGCAGAGAAATTCAGCTGAGCGGCTCAGGTGTAAGTAATGGGCAAATCTACCTGAATCTGGGCCTATAAGTAGAAAAATCCTAGCATGGATAACCATATGGCATAAAATAAATATTATAATATTGGCACTGTATGATACAGTAATACAATAATTAATGTTGACTGATGTTGATCCGACAAAAGATATCGTCACAATTGTTCAATGGGCTATAAAATGTTCATGTAGAAAAAAAGGAAGAAAAAAAGAAGAAAAAAAAAAAAAAAACTGAGTCCAAAGTTCCTCAACGTAAATATGAATATAAATTGTTGTACAAACTCACATTGATCTGGCAGAAAATGATGATGGTAGTAATTGATATTGTTATTCTTAATACACGATGGTATATGTTGGTGATACCGCACACAGACGGTTTCTATATTAAATCTTTCCAAGAGTAAATTTTTGATAGATAACAGCAAGTAGTGATTGCACAGATTTTACTCAGCTCTCGGTATGAGCAGCTATTACTCACAGTTAGCAGCTTCGATTCGTGGCGTCCCACGAGCTGTCCTTATGTGGTGAGGTTGCTTCTTAGTTAAAGATTTTTCATACGGTTGGTATACCGAATCTTTATTCTTTCTGTTAGAACACGGCTGTGTGGAGCTGTAACACACGCGGTCCCAATACTCGAGCTGATTTCCTTTGGCGTTCCACGTGTCTCCAAATGTGCGGAGCTTCAGTGTTTGCTGAAATACCTGCTATGAACCGGTTATTTGCAGGCTGTGGATTCCGCCAGTGGATTTCTTTAGTGAAGCGCTTCACTTATGGGCCATCTAGTCGATGTTATCCAACATATGCCCGGCTATTTAAGTCTGATGACCGAAGATTTCAGCCAGACGCGTTTCGGGGACTATACTCGTCTCCTTCCTCAGTGGCTATGTTCGGTCTCTGTATGTAGCCGGATTTTATACGTTTCCTCTCTGGATTGTCTGGAAAAAGTGGACTGTGAAGCGCTTCACTAAAGAAATCCACTGGCGGAATCCACAGCCTGCAAATAACCGGTTCATAGCAGGTATTTCAGCAAACACTGAAGCTCCGCACATTTGGAGACACGTGGAACGCCAAAGGAAATCAGCCCGAGTATTGGGACCGCGTGTGTTACAGCTCCACACAGCCGTGTTCTAACAGAAAGAATAAAGATTCGGTATACCAACCGTATGAAAAATCTTTAACTAAGAAGCAACCTCACCACATAAGGACAGCTCGTGGGACGCCACGAATCGAAGCTGCTAACTGTGAGTAATAGCTGCTCATACCGAGAGCTGAGTAAAATCTGTGCAATCACTACTTGCTGTTATCTATCAAAAATTTACTCTTGGAAAGATTTAATATAGAAACCGTCTGTGTGCGGTATCACCAACATATACCATCGTGTATTAAGAATAACAATATCAATTACTACCATCATCATTTTCTGCCAGATCAATGTGAGTTTGCACAACAATTTATATTCATATTCACGTTGAGGAACTTTGGACTCTGTTTTTTTTCTTCTTTTTTTCTTTTTTTCTTCCTTTTTTTCTACATGAACATTTTATAGCCCATTGAACAATTGTGACGATATCTTTTGTCGGATCAACATCAGTCAACATTAATTATTGTATTACTGTATCATACAGTGCCAATATTATAATATTTATTTTATGCCATATGGTTATCCATGCTAGGATTTTTATACTTATAGTGTTTTATATTGTGTTATTAAATTGGTTCAATTTGGTATTGATTCTATATGTGACTCCATCTATCAGAGTGCCCATTCACTTTATATACATAGATACACTACAATGTCTGCACACTTAGCTGAAGGTGCTGCGGCAGCAGAGAAGACGGATCCAAAGACAGGTGGCAATATCCGGAGTACTTGCTGCAGCAGAACAAAGGTCCAGTGAAAAGATAGCATACAAGTGAAGATACTCAAGCAAGAGCTACAACTCAAATGAGAAATATAATCCACACTCTACAAAAGGAGGAGGGGTGATTTAAAGACAGAGAAATCAAACATAGGAGGAACAGCTGGAAGGAAGGAAACAGAAAGTAATTACCTCATCCCAGGGGCGGAGAAACAGAGCAGTGAGAACTCCTCCAAGCTCTGGTAGTGACATCATCACAGGGGTGGAGAAACAGAGCTGTGAGAACGTCTCAAAGCTCTGGTAGTGACAACAGTACTCGATGTGATCTCTGGAAAAGGCTGCAGGGCTGTGAAATGAATGACTAATACTAATAAGTTTGACTTTTCCTTCATCCTGAGCAGCATGAGCCTGTCCTCTCTAACATTAGAGCTGCCTTACAGAACACCGACTAATGTGAATATTGGATAAATATCGTCTGTCCCCTACTTTACAAAATTGGTGCAAACAAATTGGAGAAAAGGTAACACAATCATAATATTCTATACGTTTTTTATTTCAGGGTTCACTAAATCTATGGCTCGCTTATACATCATTACAGTCCAATCTAAATATGTAGGTTAAACAAGATCGGGCCATTAACCCTCCTTCCTGATGAGTCGCATTTTCCGTTTTTTAATACATGAGTCTTTGAAAGCCATAACTTATTTTTCTGTTCCGTTATGTAAATAATTTTTGCTCTTTTTTTCAACAAGAGGTTAATATAATTTACTTACGTATGTGAATTTGTGTCTCATCATCTCTGATGTTTTAGACATATTGCCATATGTGGATATCATATGTGACATATTTGTCATAATTTATAACTGCCCTGCTCCTAGAGGCTCTGTTCTCCCTGCTACACTAGATTGACAGGGCCGGCAGCATTGGTCTCCTACTGCCGGCCCTGTCTGCCGTGTAAATATCGCGCCTGCGTCATCCCGGCGCAGGCGTAGTGAGTGAAGGGCGCTCGCCAGCTACTGGCTTCCTCACTGCGCCTGTGCCGACTACTGAACGGCGTGAGATTTCCCCAGCACACATGGCCAGCAGTTGGGGGTGAAGGCTGCCTGGCCCTGTCATTCTAGTGTAGCAGGGCGTGGCCAGAGGTGGGAGAACGGAGCCTCTAGGAGCAGGGGCAACGCTCCTGCACCTGGAGGTTAGTTATCATATTATAAAAGTTATATTTCTGGAGTGACGGGGGCATAGATAAAAGTAGGAATAGGCTAGTTAGGTTCAGCTGACATTAGCACACTGCATGTCAGCTAGTTTAATAGGGTTAATTCTGGTGACAGAAACCCTTTAAGAACAGAGCCCATATTGAAAAAATACAAAAAGTAAATACATTTTGGGAAATATTTTCCCCTATTTTACCTAGGGATGAGTGAATCGACTTCGGATGAAAGTCGATTCGCATAAAAGTTCATTTGAATACCGTACGGAGCGAGCTCCGTACTGTATTAGAATGAATTGGCTCAGATGAGCCGAAGTTATTACTTCGCGAAGTCTCACGAGACTTCAGGTAATAACTTTAAAAATGATTTCTGCTGTTAAAAAGCTTTTCCTGAACTCGGGTTCGGTTCCAAGGTACCACTTAGAACCGAACTCGAGTTCGGGAAAAGGGTTTTAACAGTAGAAATTATTTTTTGAAGTTATTACCCGAAGCCTTGTGAGACTTCGCGAAGTGATAACTTCGGCTCATCTGAGCCAATGCATTCTTATGGTGTACAGAGTGCTTTCTCCGTACAGTATTCAAACGAAGTATTATGCGAATCGACTTCGCTCATCCCTAATTTTACCTCTTAGTCATGTACATACTGTATTCATTTGCTATGAAATGCATACTTCCATATGTCTACTTTATTTTGCTAGCAATGTAATTAAAATAGTTTCCATTTTTAAATGAATTACAAAGGTTACATTTTAAAAAGTAGATTATATATATATATTTTTTTTTCAATTCAATTTGATTTCCTGTTTGCAAAGGATCAGAGGTACCAGAAAATAGTTAAAGTCATAGAAAGGATTCCATTAACAAATAAATACACCCCTCAAGGTATTGAACAGTGGGCATAGGGAATTAGAACCCAAAGCTTTTTTATACAATGCTGGTGTGAAAATTTCAAACTTGATATTCTTTTTTGAAATGTGTCATTTATATGATGTATTTCTTATACATGGTACAAGAAACTAAGGAAATGCATCCCCAGATTATTTCCCTGTTTCTCCTTTAATCAGAAATACCCCCACGCAAAATGATGCAGCCTCTCCAAAAGTGACCCCATTTTGAAAACTACACTCTCCTAAGGTATCCTTTTAGAGGTATAGTGAGTAGTTTGAACCCATATTGTGTTACAGGAATTAATGCACATCCAATTTAAAAATTATATTTTTATCAGCAAATGTGTTATTTATAGGACATACATTTTATACTCAGTACAAGAAACTGAGGAAATGCACCCTAATATCTATTGCCATGTTTCTCCTGTAGTTTGCTGCCTGGACAAATGAGAAGGTCTGAAAGTAAAGGGGGACCTTATGGCTACAGAATTACATGAAATTGAACCCCAACTTTATTTTTCATTTCTCCTCTGCTCATAAATATCTCCACTGTAGCTCATTAATTTGTTAGGGCCCAAATGGAAAGGGGCACCCTGTGGCTTAGAGGACACAATTTTAGCTGGATTAGAGGGCCCATTCCATTCCTGTAGAGCATTTACAGAACAATGTAACAGCCCCAAAAGTGACCCCATTTTGAACACTACACCCTCTAACATAACTCATCTGGTGGTTTAGTGAATATTTTGAGCCTACCTTTTTTTGTAGGAAGTATTACAAACCCATGTGTAGATTTTAGGGTGCTCCATTTGTCTAACCCTCCAGATGTCAGCGGCATCTGGGAGGTGAAATGACCAGTCACTGCTTTATTATAGAGCCGACACCTGCCATGCACAGTGCAAGCTCAGCACGTGAGCCAATTCCATGCTACCCCTTTAAGGCTTATGACGTACATGAATATCATATGATGTAAAGGGGTCAATGGACCCTAAGTTCTCGGAAACATCATGGTTTTGCATATTGTGCTTATTGGTAAGTGAAGAATAACTTTATCTCATATATGTAAATTGTTTGTTTTCAATGTTTCTTTACATTTGACTCAGTGATCTGATGCATGCAAATAAATAATGCACGCTTTTAAATGAATACATGATAGTCATTTTTTCATTGAGCTTTTATGTAACTGGCATCATTTACATATGCTCTTAGTGGTAGCTCGTTTATAAAAGAAATAACCCCAAAGGAAGTGTTCAATGTGAAACAGACTATTAAAAAAGGGCTGAAGGCTCCAGGGGTGCCTTTTTTCATTTACATGTGGAAGTTGAAACATTTATCTTTGGCAGTTTGTGAATAATTCATAAAATGCAGAGTTTTGCTTTCAAAGAATAAATGTGAAGGGCTGTGAGGATGGAGGATATCTTTCCATATTATTTGTATGTCCCCAGAAGCAGAAGAATGCTCTGTCAGGATTCTTAAGGAACAGGGACTAGTTGTCCTGTAATTAGAATAAATGAAAAGCAGTCCTGCAATAATTGGTTTACAACTCAGGAAGCTCTGAAAGCATCTACAAGGCACGCTGGGATATGTATGATGTGTCCAGAGGTACTTCAATTACTGAAGGAATATATTTTTTTTTTTTCAAAGAGTATGTTCACCATTACATTGCATTCCATATTTCCATTTCATCACCATGACGGCCACACAGGAGATTGACCCATGACCTCTGTAGGGACAGGAACAGAGAAGAGGTTAAATTGCCCCCTCCCACCACCAATCCTCAGTGTTCCTGTCCCTACTGAGGCCAGGAGCGGAGAAGAGTCTCCCTGCGCGCCAGGGAGATGAAGAGGAATATATCCTTCTTTTTAGTTTTTTTCTCATCTCCAGGAGGTTCCGAGGATGGTCTCCTGGTATTACCTTAGCTCCAGACGGGAGCTCCCCAGTCCGCCGGCGGCTGCGTGCTTATGCTGGGCTGGGGATATTGGGAGGACTCGTTCCGGTCTATCTGGAGCCTGCTCCCGGGCCGCATAGTTCGTCCTCTCCCCCGGTGGGGCGGGCAGTGTAGCGGCCATAATGCACGCATGCCTACGTCGAGGACAATTGACGTCACTTCAGGGTTCCGGTCATGTGACCCAACCCGGAAGATCGCTGGGACGGAAGGCAGATAAAAGCGGGCAAGCCATGGCAGACGCTGATCTGAGGTCTGAGTAAGTACCAGTTTCCACTGGCATCCCCAGCATGTCGGGTCCTGAGCTACAGGGTTCTATGGAACTCGATGCCCCCCATCTTGCCCTCCGTAAATTCCCCTGGTGGAACCCCCAATTTTTACTAACTTACTACTTTCTTAAAGTATTTTTCTGACGGCTCTCCTCCATTCTTTTTTCCATATCCCCAGATAAAAGAGGCACAGAAAAAAAATCTAAATCCTCCACGTTGCTTAACTTGCTCAAAATTACCTAAGGGATATGCTAAAAAATTATGCAAGGACTGCATCTCGGAAGTAATCCGCCAGGAACAGCCCTCACTTACAGAAAATATCCGTTCAGTGGTACAGGAGGAGCTGAGAGCAGCCAGGTCAAAGGTATCTGACCTTCCCCATCCTCAACCCCCTAAACGTCCAAGAGTAAAAGCTCCCTCCTTTTCCGATTCGGACTACATGGAGGACGAGGCTTCCTCCTCCAAAACTTGGGAAGGAGATGTCTCCCTTTCCGAAGGAGAAATTTCAGAGGGCGATAGAAAATTTTACTTCTTGTCGGATGAGATAAATGACCTGCTAAAAGCGATTATCCCCCTAATAAACATGACAGCAGTCATGTGCTCGATCGTTTTAAGGGACGCATATTATCACATCCCAATCCATCCCAACCATCAGAGATTTCTGTGATTCGCAGTTCACGACTTAATTTCCAGTTCACAGCCCTCCCGTTCGGGATCTCTTCTGCCCCGAGACTCTTCACAAAACTGGTAATAGAGATGGTAGCTCCTATGAGACAGGAAGGACTCAACATAGTACCCTACCTGGACGATTTCCTAGTCATAGGCGACTCGACGAGACTCCTGTTACCACACTTAGAAATATTCTTGTCCCGTCTGTCAGAGCTGGGCTGGATTGTAAACAGGACAAAATCTGTTCTACATCCTTCTACGAGCGTGAATTTTCTAGGTGTAACCCTGGATTCACAAAAGCAAAAGACCTTTCTCACTTAGGCCAAAATCCAGTCCCTCAAACAGAAAGTCAGAAGATTCCAATCAAAAAGGGAATGTTCTATAAGAGAGTCAATGAGCCTCTTGGGTCTCCTAACTTCCTGTATCCCCTCAGTAGAATGGGCTCAGGCCCACTATCGGGTCATGCAAAACTGGCTTCTGAATCAGTGGAACGGAAAACTAGGATTCTTAGACATCAGATTGCGGATCCCAAGCTCTGTGAAGATATCCCTATCCTGGTGGAAGATGGAGAGAAACTTGTCCAGGGGAGTCCCATGGAACAAATCCCCGTCAATTACGGTCCTCACGGACGCCAGCAAATCAGGCTGGGGGGCAAAGGTCAAGGACAGATACTACCAGGGCTCCTGGGGGAGGGAAACGTCCAACCAAACATCAAATTTCAGAGAACTGTACGCTGTCTGGAAGACCCTGAATGCAGCCAGGGGGTTCCTAAAGAGCCACCACGTGAAGATCCTATCGGACAACATGACGACTGTTTCATACATCAGGCACCAGGGAGGTACACGGTCAAAAAGACTCCAGAGCATTGCGGAAGAAATATTCTCCTGGGCAGAGAAAGAAGTGAAATTTATCTCAGCAGTCCACTTGAAGGGCTCTCTGAATCAGGAAGCAGACTTCCTCAGCAGACAGAAAATAGACCAGTCGGAGGGGTCATTGAAACAGGAACCAGAAGATGGGGCCTACCCATGATAGACCTGTTCGCCTCGAGAAAAAATACAAAACTAGGAACATTCTGTTCGCTAAACCCGAGAGACCACCCCTGGAGAATCGATGCTCTCTGACTCGTATGGAATTGGGGCTTGGCATATGCCTTTCCCTCTCTCCCCCTGATTCCGAGAGTAATTCAGAAAATCATGGAAGGAAGGATGACAGTTATACTGATCACGCCATTTTGGCCAAAAAGGTAATGGTTCCCTCTACTTCAGAGATTGGCAATAGAGGAACCCTGGAAGTTACCGCCCATCCAGGACATTCTTCATCAAGGTCCTATTCTTCATCCTCATCCACAGTTCCTCAATCTCACAGCCTGGAGCCTGAGGTCGCCATACTAAAACACCATGGTCTCTCTGACAAAGTCATTTCCACAATGAAATGCTGCCGAAAGAAAGTAACATCTGCAATATACCTAAAGATATGGAAGAAGTTCTGCTCATGGTCCGGGGACACAGAGCCTAATCTCAGAGAACCTAACATCCAGAAGATCCTTGACTTCTTGCAGAATGGTCTGGAGCTAGGACTTACTCCCTCTACACTCAAGGTGCAGATCTCCGCACTCAGTACATTCTTTGACACCAGTCTCGCTGATCATAGGTGGGTTAATCGGTTTATTAGAGCAGCAACCAGGGTAAGGCCCTCCCTAAAATCTCGTACTCCTACCTGGGACCTAAATCTAGTCCTAAACAGACTTACGCATCCTCCCTTTGAACCGCTGGAAGACTGCACAACAAAATTGCTCTCCTTCAAAACCACCTTTCTCATCGCCATCACCTCGGCCAGAAGGCTGGGAGAAACCACTCTACATAAGGGAACCATATCTGACTATCTCCGACGATAAGATTGTTCTGAGACTGGATCCGGGATTCCTGCCCAATGTAGTTTCCAGCTATTACAGAAGCCAGGAAATCATCCTCCCCTCCTTTTGTGACAAACCAAAAAATCAGAAGGAAAGCGACTTCCATACTCTCGACGTCAGACGTACTGTACTAAAATATCTGGAAGTCACAAAAGACTTTAGGAAATCTGACAGTCTTCTCATCTAGTTTGCCTCTAAGTCCTCTATTGCCCGATGGATTAAAGATACCATCTCTCTCTGCTACAAACTTCAAAACCTGGATCCACTCGCAAACGTTCGAGCTCACTCCACTAGAGCAGTCTCCACCACTTTTGCAGAAAAAGCAGGCGCTTCCCTAGATGACATATGCAGGGCAGCCACCTGGTAAAACATACACACCTTTGTTAAACATTACCGCTTGGATTTATCGAGGTCCTCCGACCTTTCATATGGGCGCAAAGTCCTTCAGGCTTTTGCCTCCCCCTAATTGTATAATTTTATAATTCCCCTGTGTGGCCGTCATGGTGATGAAATGGAAATCCGGAATTAGACTTACCGGTAATTCTGTTTCCATGAGATCACCATGACGGCCCATATTTCCCTTCCCATTTTCTTTTGTTATTGGTATGAAGTAATACCTTGTTCCTTCCCTTTTTGAGGTATGACGTAATACCTTGAACTATCGTGTTATGAGTCTGGCACTTAGTAATCTTTGAAACACTGAGGATTGGTGGTGGGAGGGGGCAATTTAACCTCTTCTCTGTTCCTGCCCCTACAGAGGTCATGGGTCAATCTCCTGTGTGGCCGTCATGGTGATCTCATGGAAACAGAATTACCGGTAAGTCTAATTCTGGATTTCCATAGGTACATTAAGTATACTCTTTTAGGCACTTACCTAAGATTGCATTAAAGAGGTGCTATTCTCAAAGAAAGGGTTAAAGGGGTTGTGCCATGGAAAATATTCAACTTTTTTCAAACCAGCACCTGGATCTGAATACTTTTGTAATTGCATGTAGTTAAAGGGAACCTGTCACCTCCTAAATACATGTAAACCCGCCAGCAGTACCTTAGGGTAAAAAGTTTAAAAAGTTAGTACAGCCACTGAGCTCAATGAAATGTATATGTATAGTGCCACCTGCTGTTTTTCTCCATCCACCTCATTGAGACGGTCACACACACTCAGTTTACATCTGCCAACAGCAATATGTAGCTCTTAGAAGCTATGGCAATTACAGGGAAAGAGGTACAGCAGGAGAAGGACATTCCCCCTGAGCTGCCAGCCTGAAATAAATTTAGCAGAGCAATTGAAGAAGTAAATGGGGAGAACTCTGGGTCCATGTGAGGTACAGTGCTGGATATTCTCTTTGTTAGAAAGAGATTGCAATGTAATATATGATGCCTCATTTTAATTTTTTTAAAGAAATCATAGAATAACCCCATTAATATACAAAGAGAATATAAGTATTTAAAAAATCTGTCGCTGATAAATCTCTAGAGAGTATGGATTCATGCAACAGCAAACAGCAGGTCCGCAATATGCGGGCACCGGCCGTATGCTCCCCGCATAACGTATACGGACCCATTCTCTTGAATGGTTCCGCAATCTTGAAGGTGCGGTGCAGAACGGAGGCCTCCGTGCCTCTGCACTGCAAAAAAATAGAACATGTTCTATTTTTCTGTGGTGCGGATGAATCACGGATGCATTCAAGTTGAATGGGTCTGGATCCTTTGTGGTAGCCGCACAGATAGTGCCCATGCATTGGGACCGCAACTTTTGGTCCCCAATGCACAGAATGGCCGAGCAACAGCCGTGTGCATGAGGCCTATATCTGTACTCTGTGTGTACACTAATTAAAGGGTTTCTGTCACCAGAATTAACCCTATTAAACTAGCTGCCATTAGCGATGGGCTAATGTCAGCTGAACCTAACAAGTCTATTCCCACTTTTATCTATGCCCCCGTTACTCCAGAAATATAATCTTTATAATATGCTAATTGGCCTCTAGGAGAAGGGGGGGGGGGGAGGGTTTGCCCCTGCTCCTAGAGGCTCCGTTCTCCCTGCTACACTAGATTGACAGGGCCAGGCAGCGTTGGTCTCCTACTGCCGGCCCTGTCTGCCGTGTAAATCTCACGCCTGCGCCCTTCCATGCAGTATTCGGCGCAGACGCAGTGAGTGAAGGGCACTCGCCGGCTTCATCACTGCTCCTGCACCGAATACTGAACGGCTCGAGATTTCCCCAGTGCACAGGGCCGGCAGTTGGAGGTGAAGGCTGCCAGCCCTGTCAATAATACGCGCCAAAAAGGGCTTTAAAACATATAACTTCACTGCTGAATGGCAAATAGGCCCTTATTTTTTTCCACTTATACACGCCAAAAACGGCTTAAGAACATATAACTGCACCACTGAACGGCAAATAATATATATTTTTTTTGCCACTAATACACACCAAAAAGGGCTTTAGAACATATAACTGCACCACTGATCGGCAAATAATATATATTTTTGTGCCACTTATACACCCAAAAAAGGGCTTTAGAACATATAACTGCACCGCTGACCGGCAAATAATATATATTTTTTTGCCACTAATACACACCAAAATGTGCCGTCATTTTCTCACTTCACCACACAACGGCTAATAAGCCCCATGGCCCGCGTCAGCACCCGGCATACCCAGGCAAGTGTCGGGGCCCACAGCATAGCTGCCAGAGGCCAGAAGCAATGAGCGCTTCGATCAATACAGATGGAAGCGCTTATTGCTGGAGAGCAGGGAGCTGGGTACTGTCACTCACAGTTCAGCTCCCAGCGCTCCTCCCCCTTCTTCAGCCCAGCCATGCTCTGAATGGTAAAGCAGGAAGACTTCTTCCTTCTCCACCATTCAGCCTGCAGGCACAGATCGTGCTACTGGCCTCTGTGGGCGGAGCCTACCGCCCGGTAATCCGCTCAGAATACATCAGTTTGCCTCCGTTCCGTCTCCATTCCGCTTTGGATGCAGACACCAAAATGCTATATGCAGCGTTTTGGTGTCCGTCTGACGAAACTGAGCCAAACAGATCCGTTCCTGACACACAATGTAAGTCAATGGGGATGAATCCGTTTTCTATGACACAATCTGGCACAATAGAAAACGTATCCGTCCTCCATTGACTTTCAATGGTGTTCAAGACGGATCTGTCTTGGCTATGTTAAAGATAATACAAACAGATCCATTTTGAACGGATGCAGACAGTTTTATTATCTGAACGGATCCGTCTGTGCAGATCCATGAGGGATCCGCACCGAACGCGAGTGTGAAAGTAGCCTTACCCAGGCTGTAAACTCCACTACTGAACCCTGTTCTGCTTCAATACTGTGGAATGATTGTTCCCTATCCTTTCCCTGAACTTCTATACAGCAAAATAAAAGTTGTAAAGTCTTTTCTAGCACTGTCCCTAGCGCTTGCTTACATCTCTCCCTGCACTAAGTACACTGGAAAATGGCTGAATCCAAGATGGCTTCCGCTATTTATAGGGCTGTGACATTACAGGGCTGGCTAGCTGCTGATTGGCTGCATGCATGGCATTGTGGGTGATCCCTCGTTCCCAAAGTTCCTTGCTCCATACCCTAACACGTGCAGCAGCGATTTTAGGAAAAAATTTGAGTTATTACCACGAAGCGTCAGGAAATTCGGATTCGGTGGGAATCAAATTTTTCCTGAAATTTGGATCGAATTCCACTTCGTCAACTTCGATTCGCTCATCTCTAATAATGAGCTATACTGAATAACCCAGTGGCTATACTACATTTTTAGTTGCATTGAATTACAAAACTCTTCAGATCCAGGTGCTAGAATATTTAGTAGAATAAAGTAGAATATTTTCTGTGGGCAACCCCTTTTTATGGAGTCACGGTACGTACAGCAAGTCCCCTCTGTGCTAAAGGGCCACTTAATCTTTCTTTGAATGACACGTACTTAAATCTGTGTTATTATGCAAAATAAGAACATTTCTTTTGGTAAAGGGACATCATGTCTATTGGATATGTCATTAATGTGCACGGTTATGTTATTACATTAGGCATCTGCACTTACAATTACGCTTCATATTATAGCTAAAGTAATACTCAGGGGGCGTATTGATTTCCAGCTAAATTACATGCCAAGTCCAGTGTCCTTGTTTATTCCATTGAGAAAGAACATTTGTAAAGAGTATTTTTACCTAAAGTCATAGAAATTCCAGGAAATGTGAATACATTGGATGTCCTCTTGCTAAAAATTGTAGCTAGCAGCTTCCCTAGTTTCAGTATTCTGAAAAAAAAAATGAATTGAATTAGCCTTGGCTCTAGTTATATAATTTAAAGACTGTGAGAGGACACCCCCCCCCCCCCAATCTGGTAACACCCAGTTGTACCTTTCTTCTTAAACTTCTATCAGGCATAATAGAGGATTGGAAAAATACTTGTCACTTACTAACATTGTACTACTATTTATGGACACACTGGGGTAGATTTACTAAGCCTATAGTAGTCATAATTTAGACAGGCTGTCTAGACACACATCACATTTTTCACAGTGGTTGACGCTTTTCTGACAAACCACACCACTTTTTGAGCTAGGCACAGATAATTTTTTGAAAATCCAGATGTGAAAAATTTTGAAGCAATTAACGCCATCATCTAGGTGCACTCATATTACCGTATTTTTTGCCCTATAACTTGCACTTTTCCCCCCAAAGTGAGGGGAAAATGTCACTGTGTCTTATGGGGTGAATACTAATGAGTGCATCCATTATGGAAGCTCTCATTAGTACAGGAGGATCGGGAAGCTGTGAAATCAGGGCTTCCACGGCTCTGTACTCACCGCTTCCTGGTTCTCGGCTGCTCACTGTGCTGTGACTGCGCACAGCATGAGGATGTTAGCGCGCTGTGACCTCACACTGTGCGCGTTGTTTCACAGCACAGCGCGCGGCAAGAAGAAGAAGAGCACTAGTTGTAAGGAGCAGCGGTGACGTCCAGAGCAGGAGAGGTAAGTTGATTTTGATCTGAGCATGGGGGTCATTCACATGAAGGCCTGATTGGGGGACTTATGGAGGTCTAATTGGGGGTCATTCGCATGGAGGTTTGATCTGAGGTCTGATTGGGGGACTTATTGAGGTCTGATCTGAGGTTTGAATAGGGGTCATTCACATGGAGGTCTGATTGGGGACTTATTGAGCTCTGATCTGAGGTCTGAATAAGGGTCAGTCACATGGAGGTCTGATCTGAGGTCTGATTGGGCGACTTATTAACATCGAGGGTCTGTTCTGAAGTCTGATTAACATTGGGGGTCTGATGAAAAATATATTTTTTCTTATTTTTCTCCTCCTAAAACCTAGGTGCGTCTTATAGGGTGGCCGGGGCCGACAGACAGGCACATCTCATTCATCATTTTGTACGCATAGTTTAGGTGTAGAAAATGGTCTAAATGTAAGACAGCAAGGAAGCTGTCTTACATTTAGAATTAGCGGTAGATATGCCGAAGTTATGGAGAGGCCAGCACCTCTACATAACTTCGGAAATCCAGCGCCAGCTATAGGACTTATTAAGACTGGTGTCTAAAATGCCAGTCTTAATAAATGTGCCCCATAGTTTTTATTTTTGATGTTTTTTTTTTTTACTTTTTACATTATTTCTGGTTCTGAATTCCATCACACTTCTCTCTTATCAGGTATTGTAGCCCAACCCCTGTTAAGCTCCAGGGGCACATTGTCCATAGACCTTACAGGGAAATTTCCCGGTAGGCCGATGCGAAGGGGACTGCCTGGGCCCTCCTCACAGCCGGCCAGTGGAAGTTTTTGTGCTGTTTGCAGCAGTATTTTGTGATGGACTGTGGTATTTGGCTCTATTTGGGTGTTATAAGATGTCACAATATGGTATTGTGGCCTTACCTTCCATCAAACTAAAAAACGGGCCAATTTTAGTATTTTTTCCAGGGCCACTTTAAATTCCTAGTCCGCCCCTGTTCAGCTTACATAAATATAATTGTGCTTAGATGGGATAGCACTTGTATAAAAATGCTTATATTGTATGCATTCGGGGAATATTGAGGCACAGTAATCACACTTCACATGATTAAAATCATCAGGTGACAATAGGAATTTATCGTGTCCCCCATGCAATATACTTGATGTAGCTTTACAGTGGACCTTATTAATTTTAAATATATTTTCTGTGCCTTAAAACTGAAAATTGCCCAGAAGCTCTGTCCCTGACATATATCAGCATTGGTATCTCTGTCACATACACACCTTTGTACATCTAAAGGGTTTCTATCATTTTTGTAATTCTCCCATTCTCTTGCTTGCTGTAACTGCATCAATGTTGACATCAAACGCTTTTCATTTACAGTACAGTCATTTAACATCTGGCATTGGGAAGGAGAAGTGAGCAGCAGAGTATAGTGGAACTGTTGCCTAGCAACTCGCTGCAGCACCTAGGTAGTCTTACCTGCGGGTGAGAAATATCGATAAACCTCTACTTTTATAAATGAAATTGCTTTAAAGTAATATTTCATATTCATGATTTATACACCACTAATTAGAGGTGCCATCTGGCTAGCGTATCACTTATCTGGGAGGTTAAATGGCCCTATGTGCCAATATCATTAAATGCTGTTGTTTATGCATAGATCAGATGGCAGCTATGAGGGACATTGCTAGGATCTAAAGCATTGGTCCCATAATATTTTAGGCTTTGCCCCCACCCCAGCAACTTTAATAACATTATACAACTCCACACCGTAATGATGCCCCCTTAATTCCCTTCTAACTAATAGTGCCCCTCAGTATTGGCGCGACTACACACAATAATTATGCCCCTCTTAGTAATGATGCCCTCTTGGTGCCCATACTCATAAAAGGTGCTCCTTAGGCTCCCAACTTAGTAATGGTGCCCCAACTCAATAATATGCGCCCTAATTTCCTCCCACTCAGTAATGGTGCCCCTTTATGTACACACTCTGGAACTGTGCCTCTTAGGTTCGATAATCAGTAATGCTACCCAAAAGTGCACCTAGCCTTCCTGAAAAGGCGCCCCCCATGCCAATTTCTTAACCTAACCCCTTTGCCACAATGAAAGCGTTCATTGCCCATGGCCCTTCCGCTGCCCCCTCTAGCCCCTACCTGATGCTGCCTGAGGCGATCGCCTCACCTGGCCTCATTGGTGGTGCACCCCTGATACTACCCCCACTCTGTATTGGTGTTACCCTTAGTGCCCTCCACTCAGTAATGGAGCTGCCATCAGCATGTTCCAAACAATGATAGTGGTCATATAGCCCTCCCATAGCATTCCACAGTATCTTTCTGACTCTCAGCACCCCAGCCAATCAGCTGTTTGAGGGGTTTTGAAGCAATATCCTTCACCGCCGCTGCTAAGTAGATGGCGTGTAGGTCAATGGTTCGACATAAACATTGAAGAGGCTGCACAAGTGCCACGGTCTATTCAAACAGCTGATTGGTGGGGCTGCCAAGAGTAGGAACCCCACCAATCTTATATTGATGGACATTGCTAAGAATAGGCTGGTCCTGGAACACCCCTTTAATCCTGCACACACAGAGATAAATGTGTCCAGATCTGTCAGGTCTCACTAATAACAGTCTGATCCTGGTGAAAGCAATCAGTTTCTACTCCTTGGTGCTAGCAAGTAGCAAGCTTGGCATATCTGAAAACATCAACATGAAATTATGGTGATGTTTATTTGTCCCAGTATAGTTCCTGATATTTAGGAATTGCATAATGGAATTATTGTGTATATCACTGTATAATATTATTTTGGAGGCACCATCTGGTGCTATTATTTTTAAACTGGGAGCACAGTCTACAGAGAAACAGCATGCAGATGGATTTAAGGCAACCTGTAAGGGATATTAGCTGAATACAGGCTGTTATATTGTGCTAACAGGTCAGCAAGGCATGCAGCAGAAAAGTTATATTCTCTGCTGCCCATTAGGAAGAGGCTTCTGTGGCTTAACTCTCATAGCATTACATAAGAGAATTGATAGTTTCCATAAAAGAAAAGTTGATTGGCAAAGGTTGGATGAAGACCGCCGAGGGAGGCTATTTATTTTGTAGAGACTGAGAAGCGCATTTCTGGTGTGGAACCTGTGGCAATGGCTGGTGGAAGTAAAGAATCCAATTTATAGTAGCAAAATCAGAAGACTGAAGGCATAGTCAATCAAGCAAAAAGTCAGGACTGGCACAATTCATAGAATAAGATAATCCAAGAAGAGAGAGAGTCATGAAAAGTTTAGATTGGTTGTGGTCTAAATGCTGAGACCCCCACTATACCTAGAATGAGGGGAGAGAAGTACATGCATAATGTGCTCTGTCTCTTTGCTGCTGAGGACGGACTCTAGACAGACCTATGGACTTTTATGGAGCTTGTCTTGTGCAGCAAGGAGAGAGAACGCATTCTTGTTCAAGGGTTCAGTGGGTGTCTCAGCATTCAAATCCCCACCGATCTTTTGATACACTGACGAGCATATGGGTAACAATGTTTTGAACTTTTGACTTTCAGGCTCCATATCTCACCATTCACTACAGCTTTGAACATGAGACTACCACCATTTTATAGACAATCACATTGGTTATCTCGTACATAAATTGGACTTGCAACTATTTAGCATATGATTAGTTATGCAGATTCTTGACTGCATTGTTACTGTTTTGCACCTAAAATTCTACATTTTTATTTTTTATTTTGTTAGTATTTTGCAAATCCAAAATTCAAAACTGCCTGAATCCTTCTGGGCATGCTCTCGATCAGATTCAGGCATGTCTCGACCAAAATGTATTCTCAGGTCTCTTCTACACGTTCCCAATGTTGGTGCATACTGGTCTACTCACTTGGGTACAAATACAGCTTTTTCTTCAACTCTTCCCACAAGTGTTCGATTGGGTGGAGGTCTGGAGACTGCGGGGGCCAACCCAGCACCTCTAATTCATTGTCATTGAACCATTTCTTCGCCAATCTCGACGTATGCTTCGGGTCATTGTCCCGCTGGAACACTATGTCGTCCTTTTCATACCCATAGTACTTGAGTGTACGAAGTCTTGTCTTGTAGGATACTCACATACAGCTCAGCATTGAGACCACCATCGAACCTAGTCAAGTATTCAAACGCCTTTGGCTGTGAAGCAACTCCATATAATCATGTTTCCTCCACTGACCTTGACAGTTTATTCAATTTCTCAATCAGTTAGCCCCCTTTTCCCTTGTTTCTTCCAGGCCCATTTGCACCCATCAGAGCCCAGTCTATTGACTTTTGTCTCAACACTCCAAATCACCCTTTTCCAATCTTCTACTTTCCACTGTTCGTACTTTTTTCCATACTTGAGCCGATGCTTCTTATTAGGATTTTGAAGTTAAGGCTTCTTTACCTTTTATCGGGCCATAATTCCAGACTTGTTTAATGCGTGTCACACGGTGTATACATAGACGTTTGTGATCTCACTATGATAAAGCATACAAGCAACCTCCACTGCCATGTTGTGCAAGAAATGATAGACCTTGTGAAAATTTGTTGACTCCAATATTTTGCCTGGATGTCCACCTCTTGGCTTTGGAATGGATAAACGGACTTCATTTTGTATTCTTCCAACTGTCACGGCACTCACATAATGCAGTTTGGCAATTTTCTTGGCCGAGATACCGCTATCGATAAGCTGGATGATGCTGTTTCTCTTCTCTTGGGAAATCTTCTTCATGGCTGCTCCTTGATTCGAACCAGTGAGCTTTCACTTGGGAATCAACCTAATAACACACAGAGCTATTAGGGAATATGAGAACAGGTTATATTTTGTAGTATACAAGAAGAAAAAGATTGTTCCACCACCAGTAACAGTGCAGTTACATGATAAGAATCTCAATAACTAATCATATGCTAAATATTTGCAAGTCCAATTTATGTATGAGATCCAAGATAATTTTCTATAAAATGATAGTAGTCTCACGTTCAAAGCTATAGTGGAAGGTGAGATATGGAGCCTGAAAGTCAAAAGTTCAAAACATTGTTACCCCTTCGCTCGTCAGTGTATGTCTCAATGACATCAAAAGTTTGTTGAAAAGTTAGTGACCCTTAAAGAGTCATGAGAGATGAAGCTGAGAATCTGCTGGCTTTGTGTCACATAATGCTTTTGCTTCCATACAAACAAGAAATAGGTTAAGGTCACCTTTTCTTATAGTACGCAATTCATCAATGTAATTACATTCTCTTTCTCATATCAGTGTCATTAGTACTCATGTAACATCGCTATTATGGACAAAAATCTACTTAATAAAAACATATTTAAAGTATAATACAAAACCTGACCGGTGGGGTTGACTTAAATGGACCACTATAAAGAAAAACCTGTTTTAATCTGCCTTGAATCTAGAAATCCAATTATATTTATTATGGCTTGTCGTAATTTGATTATTTGGTCCTGATTAAAAAAATCTACAAAGTGATAATGAGCTGGGGAATTTGATTATGTCTTGAGATGTTTCTTCACTCATTATAGTAATAAATTAAATGACCTTGAGAATGTTATCGATTAAGAAGGAATTAAATGATTTTGGTGGCTAATATTTGAAAAGATAGATAAGATGGATCGACGCCTCTCTCTTATTAACAAGACAGGACAAAAAGTAAATCTGTTATTATCTTACACTACCATCACTATTCCTCAATTTCTGGGGCTGAGCTCACAAAGACAACATGTGGCTTGTTTAATACTGATTTAACAGCATCTCTTCCTGTGGTTTTCTTCCACCAGGGTGTAATACAAATTGCATACGAAAGACCTGTATATTACTACAACAATTATGCACACAGCAGAGCCCAAATGCTATATGTGTGCAGCTGCATGGTACTTCCAGGGGTGTACCATATTCATCAAAAATGCTGTATACCCTCACAGGAGTCTGTAGACATTGCATTATGAATTCATACTAATGGCAATATGTTTGAAGTTTTAGGATTTGTTCACACATTGCAATTTGGGCACAGGTAGAGGAACAGAAGGCTTTCAAAAAAGATGTAGCAAATCCAGATGTGAAGAAACACCGTGAGGATATTGAATGGATTGCTCATTATTGACCTTTGGTTTCGGGATGCTGCCAACCAGATGCTAGAACAAATTGGCTGTGCCAGTGAGATCTATGGCCAAAGAATACCATCCTTTACCTGGCACAGAGAAAGTGGCTTTTCTTGTATCACATAGAATTGAAACTGATTAGAACCAAGGTTCATGATTTCATCTGAGCAAATAATTTCTAAATGAATCAAATTCGTTTAAACTTTCCCCAAAATCCATCTTGCAAACAAAGCCAAAGTCTTGTTTTCACAGTATAGTAGTGAGCACAGCAGGGCAGAGAAGGTGAAGATGGAAAATCATATGGCCCCGGGAGGGTGAACTTGTGGGGTGAACTTGTCCATGATGCTTTTTAATCAGCCTTGGCCAATTAAGAGTGACTACATAGACGTGTCATATGAACTATGATTTCAAATAAGGAAATTGTCATTCTGTGCAGGAATTCTCTGCCAAATATAAAGCAAAGAAAGACATAGAAACATAGAAACATAGAATGTGTCGGCAGATAAGAACCATTTGGCCCATCTAGTCTGCCCAATATACTGAATACTATGAATAACCGCTGGCCCTATCTTATATGAAAGATGGCCTTATGCCTATCCCATGCATGCTTAAACTCCTTCAGTTATCTTTAGACACATAGCCAATACAACAAGTTCAGGTCTTATAGGGACATTTAGAGATTTAGTTAAATGGATTTAATTAATTGATAGAGGTCTTAGCTAGGGATGGCAAGGGTAATTTAGTCTACTGTCTGTTACTTTGTTGCTTCCAGCCATTGAAAATACTGTGCTTGCTTTGCTATTAAAATGGTCACTAACTTTTCACTTAGCTTTATATAAATTAGTAGTACAAGTGACTATAAGAAACTTTGTAATATATGTTATCAGAGAGGAATGTCTAGTTCTAATGTTATCAGTTGTTTACCTCCCCATCCCTTCGCTGAAAGCTGCTGAGTGAGGCACATAGGCAAAGAGACTGCTTCAACTAAATAGGAAGGTTATATCTAAGCTAAAGTGCTTTATTCATAACCATACAGGTCAGTACTTCTTTGTAATGTACTTCATGATCCTGGGGCTGCTTCTGAGTAATAGAAGGTTAGGAAACAGTCTTCCCTCTACTTTCTGTGTGTATAATGGATGGAAGCTAGTCTCCACCCACCAGATCTGGGAGAACTACAAACTAAACATTTAGTATGTACAGAGGAAAACAGCCAAAATAAATTAGAAGTAATAGTGTAATTCCTCATGTACACACACTGTACTATTGATTAAAGTTTGCTGAAAGGCTAGATATGCTTTAAAGATACAGCACTTCTTTTTTCTAATATGTAGGATTCATCTAGCAATGCATTTAATATCTAAAAAAGAATCATATGCACCTGCTGCTGTTTTTTTAAGTATCATAGTTGCTCTGGACACTGTCCAACTGCACATTTTTTTCCAAAAAGCTGTTGCAAATTTTCTTCAATTTTACAGCTCCACCGTCTCATTGTTTGAATGGGCTTCAAAATAAAATGTTTGGTAAACCTCAGAGTGGCAAGGGGTGGGGTAATGGAAAACTGCCACATCATCTGCAAGTGAGAATGTGGGTGGCTCTAGTAGTGCAAGCAGCAGCAAAGTTGGCACAGGCCATCTGGCCAGTAGTAGTAGCAGTCTACAGTTTTCCCTCCCTTCCACTAGGTGACAGATTATAACTACAGAGGAAGAAGATGACATTGTGGAATAGATGGTTTACTCATCATCATAGCACTTATTGCTCCCTGCTCTCCTGCCGGCGGCATGTTGCACTATGATCTGACATAGCACAGCGTCAGGTCACAGTGCACTATTTCCTGACACTGTACACAATCAGGACACAGTGCAGTGTGGTGCCCGGAGAAGACCAGGGAGTAGTAAGTACAGCCAGAATAATGTTCACAGGCTCCCCTGTCTTATTGTGTAGTAATGAGTGCTTTCATAATGGAAGCTCTCATTAGTATTCTCTTCATAAGACGGACTGCGATTTTCCCCCCAAAATGTTGTCTTATTGAGCGAAAAACTATGGTATATAGCCGGCAACCACCACATATGGAGCAGGTTTAGCTTGTGCGACTGCTCCATACATACCTTTAACACAAATGATGTAGTGTTATGCCATTTTGCGGTTAAACAGGCTGTTTGTTACCACCAGCTCCCATATGTTTACTCATAGCCATATACTGTTACTTTGACATCACTAGTGTTGTTGAGAGTGGTAGCGCCTCTGATGAAGTGTTATGTCACAGTGTACTCCCTCACACTGTTGCTCCCTGGGGATCGGTACAGTGGAAATGTAGTTTGAAGAATGAGGCCAGAAGTGAACATATAACAGTCTGTTTTTACTAAGTGCAAAATATAAAGTCTGTTATGTTCAAAGTGTAATTTCTGGTACCAATAAGGAAGTATGGAGGCAGGTTGGATGGCTTCAACTTAGCACTTGTGGATGGAAACGTCCTCTATTTGGTCTAGACTTGACCTAGTGGTAGTTTGGGTAATGGGTGTCTGAGCTGTAGTCCCTCACCTTACAGCAGTGTCTCGATTGCTGTTTTCAGCTGTTCACTCTATCATCTGGTCTCTCATGTATGTTATTGAAGCTGAACTGAAATTATCTCTCTGGAGAACCTTTAACAGGAACAGAAGCTCTTAAGTGTGCTTTCTCTTTGTGTCTGCACAGGAACTCACCCTCCTGGCAGGAAGCAAGACCAGCCCACTCCTACCAAGAGGGGAGGAACAGGGTGGTTAGCAATTACAATACATAACAATATATAACTATATACAATCAAACAACAATTGCAGATGCCTCTAGGTTTGGGTACTGTGGTAGGATTAGGTGGTTATTGTATGGTACTGCCATGCATTTATTGAATGTCACTATTATGTAGAAACTATATGGCAGTAGTATATGAGCATTATATAGTGATGTTCTTTGGCACTATTTTGTTGTTTTGGCTACACTATGCTACTATTATTGACGAGTATTATACCAACATTCTTCATATTAATCATTGTTTTCATACAAACATGTTTCTGATTTAAAAAAATAAATTGGGGGCGGGTTTAGTCATACAGTATATTTGGAGCACTAATATAGGGGATGAGACAGCAATGTGCACTCAATTCAGAAGTAGCATTATCTTTAAAGGATAACTGTCACATTTAGACCCTAATTTCAATTTTCATATATGTAGTTACTAATAACATGATATTCCAGAATCAGTTACTATTAGACGGACTTACCCCATATTTAATAAGATTCAGCCCTTAGCAACCAGTCTGCATAAAACTGCAATTTCACTATTCAGTTAAGATGGCCGCCACTGCCCTCACCCTGAGGCTAATCCCGCCTGCCCTCACTAGCCAGTAAAAATAGCCCCCCAAAAGTGTCAGTAACCAGAGCCCTCCCCCCTAAAGGGTTAATCTCCTGCAGCACAAAGGGGTCCTCTTACCGCATGTTGCTTTCATTTATACACTGAACAGATGGCAGATCTCCCTTCCCTGGTGTGCGCTGCTTCAACTCTGCATTCTCCAGCTCTGCTGAGTGAGGGAGCGTCTGCCAAGCGCAGGGACAGGGAGAATTGCACACAGCCCAGGCACTGTTATCAGCTGCTGGGGAGGACCTGGCTTTAATCATTTACTTACAGTCCCTGGCTGTCAGTAATGTGACCCTGCACGCTGCGTGCTCTGTCTATCAACAGATAGACGGACCATGCCTAGCAACCCTATTTTAAGCACAGGTAAAAGTAGGCAGTACAGGGAACAAAAATGTGGAATTAAGGGGTAATTGAATACACAGTGAAAAGTTGAAATAGGGCCACCAAGGTGATATTAATCACCACAATCCAATACTCCAAAAAAATATATAAAAAATATATATATATATACGACAGTTATCCTTTAATCATTTCTCTAAAGAAAATTGTGGGGATACTTTCAAGAATCTACCTTCATTGTGACCAAGACAGCATACAGAAATGCATCACCATTTCAACCTGCTATTGGGGAAGGGTCTTTTTTTAGAGTTTGCAAAAAACCTTCCCCTTATATCTGGTCTAAAATGTTGCTGTTTCCTTGTATGCTTTCTTGGGCACAATAAAGGATGTTATTGCCTTCATTTTCTTTAAAATATATTTTGAGTCACAGCCAACAAAAAGGTGAGCAAATGGCTTAATTATTTTATAATGTGACCACCAGAGATATGAGAGGTTAGTGTTTATGGGTTAGTAAATTATATTTAGATTAGAAAAGTTACTGGACTTTCTCCAAACATTCTGCTGCCTATTAATTATTGTAACGGTGCTGGGAGTAATAAATTATTCATCGTGAAAACCTGCAGTGCTTTCTCTGTTTGGTTTTTTCTGCACCTGCTTGAAATGACCACATGCTAGAAAGAATTGATTACAGGCCCAATGGGGAAAATGATGTTATATATATATATATATATATATATATATATATATATATGTTAATATTTTATTCAAATATTCTATAGTCTTTTTTTTACTTTCAGTCAAAATACACATTTTTTTAAATAGTTTTATAAATTGCATAATCCACAGTGCAGGGTCAGGGATCAATGATGGCATTTCTGAATAATGAAATACAGCAGATGTTGTACTGTCATGAGAGCCTTGATTTTTTTAAGCCCTCTGTGGCTAGAAGAGAAAAGGTCAAGTCTCCAACTGTGAAAAGAGTTAGTTCTGGAAAAGTCTTCTGTAGGAACTTTTTTTTTTTTTTTTTTTTTTTAGCAGAATAAATGGTTTTCAAAAGACTCTAAGTTTAGTTCTGGATTGTACCTGAAAATCTAGCTTTAGCTAATCAGGTTCACACCTGCTCTATAGGGTCTGTAAGAAGGCTGTATCACATATTCTGTCAAAAGAGCCAAGAAAGATTTTAATCAGTGGGAGGCTAAAGGGGACTGTTGGGGTCCATCCTATAACAAATTGAGCTGTACTTGAATTGGCCACTTGAGAGTCAGCATAGAGAATACTACAACTGTCAACTGGATCACACAGTTGTTTTGAGCCTCCCAGGAGATTTTATAGGACATATTAATAATGCCACATACGTGGTCGCTGATACACAATGTCATTAGAGGACTCTTTCAGCAGATTTGATCATGCTAAACTGCTAAAAGCACTAGGTAAGGGCTGTAGAAAACAGTACAAACATGTTGAACTTCAGGAGTAGTGTGAATATGAACTTTTATTCTGCCAGATTCTTGTCCTTAAGTGGAAATGAGGTGGCGCTTCACTGTGAAGTGCTCTTTGCATTGAGCTGCATCACAGCCCTTGCCCTCTGCTTAGAGTGACACCTATAGTCATCAACTAGGAGACCACTTACAGGTGTCACTCAGAGCAGAGGGGAGGACCGTGAAGTTGACATCATGAAAAAAAGCAATTCTTTTTTTGTTAATTTTTTTATTTTATGGCGATCACCATGCGTTACAAGTCACACAACTTTTATTCTACAGTTAACAGAATTAAGCCACTACCCCATTTATGTTTTTTTATTCAATATCTATTGCTACTATTGCACAATAAAAACTTATTCTTAATGGCTATGTACACCTCCACAATTTTTTTTTATGGTTGCATTTTACTCATTTTGGGCTTAAATTATTTTATTTCAATTGCTCTTTATTAAAAATATCCAGCTGTTCTGTCACAAAGGGCTAATTGTCTAGCTGTATGACTGGTACTTTCACTTTGTGCAGTCATCTAATAAACCTTATCTCTAAACTACTAAGAGGTCATAAACACTTATTTAAGCCACATTATTATCAGTAAGATAAGAATTGTGCTATGAAGTCAGAGATCAGCGATAAGGAGCCGCCAGCTAAGTTGCCTGACGGAACAGAACGGAAACAGACAGCAGGCTACTAGAGAAACTGAGTGCTGTAACAGAGAAAAGAGCTCCAAATTGTTTATAAAATCCAATTTAAAAAAATATTTTTAGCTCAAAATGAGTACAATGCAATAATAAACAAATTACATAGGTGTACATAGCCTTTCCATTCACAGACACATAACATTTTTATTTTACAGTCAACTGAGATGTTTGAGGGCATGTTTTTTGTGGTATGAGTTGTAGTTTTCATTGGTGCCATTTTGGAGTACAAATGCGACTTTAAGCCATTTTCATTGCAGTACTTGGGAGGCAAAATAAACAACATAACAGCATTTGTGGCTTGTTTTTACACTGTTCATCCTACATGATAAATATGTGATAATTTTATTGTATGGCGAAGAAGGATCGGCACTCACTTTCTGGACGATATAAAGAGACTATTATTCAAAGCATAATAGTATCATCAGTGACTCGTTTCGGCTCAAGCCTGAGACTTTTTTAAACTGCAATCAGGCTTGAGCTGAAACTTGTCACTGATGATGCTATTATGCTTTGAATAAAAGTCTCTTCTCTTCATATCATGTCAAGAAATTGAATGCCAGTCCTTCTTTGCTACATACTACTGGGACACCTTCCCTAGATGCGCGCACCACGTGCAAACTGCAGTGCCGACCCATCTTCTTCGATACACATTTTATTTTATGAGTCATTACAGACATTGCACTATTAATAATGTATGATTTTCTTATTTATATTTTTGTATAAATATACATTTGCAAGCAATTTGAAGTTATTTTTTATCTGCTGTTTTTTGTAAGCAGTTTTTTACGTACCATATTTTTCGCCCCATAAGACGCACATTTTTCCCCCCTAAAGTGGAGGAAAATGTCACTGCATCTTATGGGACAAATACTAATAAGCGCTTCCATTATGGAAGCGCTCATTGGTACCCAAGGACGGGGAAGCGGTGAAGGCTTTGTACTCACTGATTCCTGGTCCTCTGCTGTCGGCTGTGCTGTGGCTGCGCTTAGCATGTGGGCGCTCTGTGACCTCACGCTGTGCGCATTGAGTCATAGCACAGCTGACAACAGGAAGAAGACAGAGTGCTGGAGGTGAGGAGCGTCAGCGTCCGAAGCAGGAAAGGTAAGTGGATTTTTTATTTTGTGATCTGAGGCTGAAGGCTGCTGAAATATGGCATGGGGCTGCTGAAATATGGCAGGGGGCTGACCAAATATGGCTGGGGGTGATGAAATATTGCTGAGTGCTGATCAAATATGGCTGGGGGTGATGAAATATTGCTGGGGCTGATCAAATATGGCTGGGGTGATGAAATATGGCTGGGGGTTGATCAAGTATGGCTGGGGGCTGATTAAGTATGGCTGGGGGTGATGAAATATGGCATGGGGCTGATGAAATATGGCAGGGGGCTGACCAAATATGGCTGGGGGTGATGAAATATGGCAAGGGGCTGATCAAATATGGCTGGGGGTGATGAAATATTGCTGGGGGCTGATCAAATATGGCTGGGGGTGATCAAATATGACTGGGGGCTGATCAAATATGGCTGGGGCTGATCAAATATGACTGGAGGCTGATCAAATATGGCTGGGGGTGATTAAATATGGCTGGGGGCTGATCAAATATGGGTGAGGACTGCTGAAATATGTCTGGGGGTGATGAAATATGTCTGGGAGCTGATGAAATAGGGCTGGGGCCAATGAAATATTACTGGGGGCTGATCAAATATGGCTAGGGCCTGAAAAAATATGGCTGGGGTGATGAAATATGTCTGGGGCTTATATGAGGCATGGGGGGCTGATATGAGGTATGAGGGTCTCATCTGAGGTCTTAATGGGAGTTCTTCTCTATATGGGGCTCTGATCTGAGGTCTTATTGGGGTCTTATTAACAGTGTTGATCACGAATATTCGAATTGCGAATATTAATCCCGAATATCATCACTTCGAGAATTCGCGAATATTTAGAATATAGTGATATATATTCGTAATTTCGAATATTATAGATTTTTCTTTTCATCAGTAACCTCCCTTCTTGCTTGTGGGCCAATGAGAAGGCTGCAATATCTGTGTCTGAGCTTAGCAACATCCCTAGCAACCAATAGGAAAGTTGCCTACCCCTTACTATATAAGAACCTCCCTAGCAGTCATTTTCTACAGTTTTTTAAAGTTCTGAGAGAGACAGCAGTGTCATTGCTGTGCTCTGTGCTTTCCACACTACGGTAGATAGATAGTTAGATAGCTTATATATATAATACAGATAGTTATTGTAGGTTATATCCTGATATAGTGTAGCTGTTGCAGTGCAGGGTGTTAGGTAGTGTGATAGGTTCTGCTGTCCATACATACTGTACATGCAGACCTGCTAAAATGTGAAGTTTCACATATTGCGCCAAAATATTCACATCGTTAGTGACGAATTGCGCAATCGCGAATATATTGGAGCACTCTAACTACATATAAAGCCATTTTTAATGTTCTGCCGTGCCAACCATTTTTTCCAGTCTTAGGAAACTTCTAGCAGCTTGGAACATATAGCAAAAGTGAGCCACACCTGTATTTTGTGCGCATTCTGCGAATATTACATTGTCGATTTTTCGCGATCAAGAAAATAATCTCGAATTCATGAATATATGATGAATATTCGCCCAAATATTTGTAAAATATTGTGAATTCAAATATAGCCCCTGCTGGTCATCACTGCTTATTAACATTGGGGTCTGATTGAGGGTCTTATTAACATTGGTGGTCTGATTGGGGCTGCGAGCTGAGGTCTGATTAACATTGGTGGTCTGATTGCTGGTCTCATCTGAGGTCTAATGAAAAATATATATTTTTTTATTGTCCTCCTCTAAAACCTACTTGCATATCATGGGCCGGTACATCTTATAGGGCGAAAAATATGGTAATTTTTTTCTATGTCCCAGTCAGGGACTTGAACCTGTGATCTGCAGGTATAATACACATCAATATTACTGTGCTGCTGTACTCCTTGGCACCCTGCAATCGCATCGCAAAAGGGCCGAAGGGAGAGAGAGGGACTCCTTTCTTTAACCACTTAGACGCTGCTGTCAATACTGATCATGTCTTCTAAGCAATGAGAGCAGAGTGTCATCTGTATAATATGTACGTTATTACTGCTCTCCCAGATGCTACCTAGTGCTTTCAGCAGTTTAGCACAGTCAACAACTGGATGGAAGAGGCAATAGAACAATACGCATACTTGTACTGCCGCGGTCTTTTGACACTATTTTTGATTCTACTCATTTCAATGGGAGGTTATGGATTCGGCACGGAATCGGCATCAAACATGAGCCTGTCACTATTTTTTTCAATAGATTTTTAGTTCTGATAAATTAAATGTGTGCTTAAAAAAGTCAAGTTATTAGTATGTCCCATTTTTCTCTAAGATTTAGCCCTAGACAAGACTCACCTCCTGCAGGCATCTCCGCTCTTTGTGCAGCACTGCGTCTAGGCATGCAGTGCACTGTGACGTGACATTGCACAGCGTTAAGTCATAGTGCGATCCTATGCACACTATGTCCCATCCTGGAACTGTGCACTGCCAGGACATAGTGCAGCGCGCAGGCCCCCCGAGAAGAAGACCAGGGAGCTAGTGCTAAGACTAGGAGCAATATACTCATTGCTCCCTGGGACCTGAAAATAAATCCATTTGTCCTCCTCCCGAGTACCTTCCTGAGTTTGGGCCCCGTAGCAGCCGCTTCCCCTGCTTCCATGGTAGCTAAACACCTGTTGCCATTCCTTTATTATTCCTGCTAATATTTATGAGTGAATTAATAGCAGTTTGCAGTGAAGGACCCGTTTGGAATTACCAGTAGGAGGGAGTGTCATTGCAAAGTCTGACATTATCTAATTTGTGCTGCCAGTGTCAGACTGTGCAGGAACACCCCCCCCCCCCCCCCCCCCGACTGGTAACACCCAACTATACCTTCATTATAGACTGCTAGTAATTAATTCATAACTTCTAACAGTAATGTTAAAGAAATGGCACATCATGTAGTCATAAAAATAGATGCTCCAGATTTTTTTTTACATGGGGAATGCAAGTAGTTACTAAAACATGTCTGGAGAGGTTAAAGGTCCTCTTTAATATGCTAGTGACCTAATTATGATTTTTTAGAAGGGTAAATAATAGTGATTGACCTATTGACAGGGTAGCCTGTTGTTAAAAGTGTTAGACTACTTTCACACTAGCGTTTTGGCTTTCCGTTTCTGAGATCCGTTCAGGGCTCTCACAAGCGGTCCAAAACGGATCAGTTTTGCCCTAATGCATTCTGAATGGAAAAGGATCGGCTCAGAATGCATCAGTTTGTCTCCGATCAGTCTCCATTCCGCTCTGGAGACGGACACCAAAACGCTGCCTACAGCGCATGGCACACAATGTAAGTCAATGGGGACGGATCAATTTTTTCTGACACAATAGAAAACTGATCTGTCCCCCATTGACTTTCAGTGGTGTTCATGACGCATCTGTCATGGCTATAGAAGACATAATACTACCGGATGCGTTCATGACGGATGCATGCGGTTGTATTATTGTAACGGAAGCGTCTTTGCAGATCCATGACGGATCTGCAAAAAACGCTAATGTGAAAGTTGCCTTACATGTAAAATATTTAATCCATCAAATCAGAAACTGATCCCAAGGGGAATCTGTCACCAGTGACTGCCCTAGAAAACTGTTTGTATAGACACATAGCTGTGGTTCACCCGACTAAAACACTTTTTCTCTTTTGTTAAGAGTAGCTCCATTCCTGGGTTATGACGCTTTCCCCTAATATGTAAATTAAGCCTTTGGTGCATAAGGGCATCACCATTATTTTTTTTGCACCCAAGCACCACTTATTTCAGTAGCCAGACCCTCCCTGGCTGCTTTGATTGACAGGCCAGGCAGTGGCAATGCAGTGAGGGAGGGTCTGGGTCTTGGGTGCAACAAGAGCAATGGTGACGACCTCATTGCACCAAAGGTCTATTATGCATATTAAGAAAAAGCATAAAAAAATCAGGAAAGAAGCCTCAGATCAACAAAAGAAAACCAGCATTTTAGTCAGGTAAACCACAGCTATGTGTCCATGCAAATAGGTTGATTGGGAGTTTGCTCGCGACAGACTTCGTTTAAAGGAAAACAATAATATATAAGAATCTACTCTTGTACTATGGTCATTATTACAGTGTGGTCCTAATCTCAGAACAGCCACAAGATTTCCCTGATGAACTGTTATTTGTGAACTGCTGTTTCTAGATTATGCATGACAGTCATATTCTTAACTACGGTACTTCCTGCCAGGATAATTATCTGCATTCTGCACCTATTCATATGTATTTTATGTTTATGTTTATTTATTTGCACATTGACAGTATAGAATATAGTAACACATTTTAACAAATTACACTTTTCGGAGGCTTCATTTCCACTTGGACATTGATACCGAATCTGTGAAGCCCTTGGAAAACAGTGCTCTATAAATCAGTCCATTATGTGGATTAGCATGGTATGTGATTTCATATAACATAAAAATGAATGCCGTATATCAACTGATGCAAATTATAAATTAATGTGATATATAATTGATGTAATATATAAAATGAATCCTGTGTTTCAGCACAAGAATGCTTAAATCAGGTCAATAACTATTCATTTGCTATATAGAGAGTAAGTATCTCTTTGAACAAACAAGTTTACAATAAAAATGAAAATCAGATAGAATCAATATACTATATTAAAATACTATTAGAAGGGTTGTCTCACTTCAGCAAATGGCATTTATCATGTAGAGAAAGTTAATACAAGGCACTTACTAATGTATTGTGATTGTTCATATTGCCTCCTTTGCTGGCTTAATTTATTTTTCCATCACATTATACACAGCTCGCTTCCATGGTTATGACCACCCTGTAATCCAGCAGAGGTGGCCGTGCTTGCATACTATAGGAAAAGGCACTGGCCTCTCTGGTGGCCGGGACTGCGCAAGTGCATATAGGCTTTTTTCTATAGTGTGCAAACATATCCTCCACTGCTGGATTGCAGGGGGAATGTAACCATGGAAACGAGCAGTGTATAGTGTGATTGAAAAATGAATCAAGCCAGTAAAGGAGGCAGTATGGACAATCACAATACATTAATAAGTGCCTTGTATTAACTCTACCTACATGATAAATACCATTTGCTGAAGTGAGACAACCCCTTTAAAAGGGAGCGTATACTTCAAGTCAACAAAGTCTCTTAACCCCTTAATGACCAATGACGTACTGTGTACAGTCGTGGCCAAAAGTTTTGAGAATTACATAAATATTGGAAATTGGAAAAGTTGCTGCTTAAGTTTTTATAACAGAAATTTGCATATACTCCAGAATGTTATGAAGAGTTATCAGATGAATTGCATAGTCCTTCTTTGCCATGAAAATGAACTTAATCCCAAAAAAAACTTTCCACTGCATTTCATTGCTGTCATTAACCACCTCAGCCCCCATAGCTTAAACACCCTTAATGACCAGGCCACTTTTTACACTTCTGACCTACACTATTTTCACCGTTTATTGCTCGGTCATGCAACTTACCACCCAAATGAATTTTACCTCCTTTTCTTCTCACTAATAGAGCTTTCATTTGGTGGTATTTCATTGCTGCTGACATTTTTACTTTTTTTGTTATTAATCGAAATTTAACGATTTTTTTGAAAAAAAATGAAATTTTTCACTTTCAGTTGTAAAATTTTGCAAAAAAAAAACGAGATCCATATATAAATTTTGCTCTAAATTTATTGTTCTACATGTCTTTGATAAAAAAAAATGTTTGGGTAAAAAAAAAATGGTTTGGGTAAAAGTTATAGCGTTTACAAACTATGGTACAAAAATGTGAATTTCCGCTTTTTAAAGCAGCTCTGACTTTCTGAGCACCTGTCATGTTTCCTGAGGTTCTACAATGCCCAGACAGTACAAACACCCCACAAATGACCCCATTTTGGAAAGTAGACACCCTAAGGTATTCGCTGATGGGCATAGTGAGTTCATAGAACTTTTTATTTTTTGTCACAAGTTAGCGGAAAATGATGATTTTCTTTTTTCTTTTTTTTTTTACAAAGTCTCATATTCCACTAACTTGTGACAAAAAATAAAAACTTCCATGAACTCACTATGCCCATCACGAAATACCTTGGGGTGTCTTCTTTCCAAAATGGGGTCACTTGTGGGGTAGTTATACTGCCCTGGCATTCTAGGGGCCCAAATGTGTGGTAAGGAGTTTGAAATCAAATTCTGTAAAAAATGGCCGGTGAAATCCGAAAGGTGCTTTTTGGAATGTGGGCCCCTTTGCCCACCTAGGCTGCAAAAAAGTGTCACACATGTGGTATCTCCGTATTCAGGAGAAGTTGGGGAATGTGTTTTGGGGTGTCATTTTACATATACCCATGCTGGGTGAGATAAATATCTTGGTCAAATGCCAACTTTGTATAAAATAATGGGAAAAGTTGTCTTTTGCCAAGATATTTCTCTCACCCAGCATGGGTATATGTAAAATGACACCCCAAAACACATTCCCCAACTTCTCCTGAATACGGAGATACCACATGTGTGACACTTTTTTGCAGCCTAGGTGGGCAAAGGGGCCCATATTCCAAAGAGCACCTTTCGGATTTCACTGGTCATTTTTTACAGAATTTGATTTCAAACTCCTTACCACACATTTGGGCCACTAGAATGCCAGGGCAGTATAACTACCCCACAAGTGACCCCATTTTGGAAAGAAGACACCCCAAGGTATTCGCTGATGGGCATAGTGAGTTCATGGAAGTTTTTATTTTTTGTCACAAGTTAGTGGAATATGAGACTTTGTAAGAAAAAAAAAAAATCATCATTTTCCACTAACTTGTGACAAAAAATAAAAAATTCTAGGAACTCGCCATGCCCCTAACGGAATACCTTGGGGTGTCTTCTTTCCAAAATGGGGTCACTTGTGGGGTAGTTATACTGCCCTGGCATTCTAGGGGCCCAAATGTGTTGTAAGGAGTTTGAAATCAAATTCTGTAAAAAAATGGCCGGTGAAATCCGAAAGGTGCTTTTTGGAATGTGGGCACCTTTGCCCACCAAGGCTGCAAAAAAATGTCACACATGTGGTATCTCCGTATTCAGGAGAAGTTGGGGAATGTGTTTTGGGGTGTCATTTTACATATACCCATGCTGGGTGAGATAAATATCTTGGTCAAATGCCAACTTTGTATAAAAAAATGGGAAAAGTTGTCTTTTGCCAAGATATTTCTCTCACCCAGCATGGGTATATGTAAAATGACACCCCAAAACACATTCCCCAACTTCTCCTGAATACGGAGATACCACATGTGTGACACTTTTTTGCAGCCTAGGTGGGCAGAGGGGCCCATATTCCAAAGAGCACCTTTCGGATTTCACTGGTCATTTTTTACAGAATTTGATTTCAAACTTCTTACCACACATTTGGGCCCCTAGAATGCCAGGGCAGTATAACTACCCCACAAGTGACCCCATTTTGGAAAGAAGACAGGTAGAAGGTATTCGCTGATGGGCATAGTGAGTTCATGGAAGTTTTTATTTTTTGTCACAAGTTAGTGGAATATGAGACTTTGTAAGGGAAAAAAATAAAAATAAAAAAATCATCATTTTCCGCTAACTTGTGACAAAAAATATAAAAGTCTAGGAACTCGCCATGCCCCTCACGGAATACCTTGGGGTGTCTTCTTTCCAAAATGGGGTCACTTGTGGAGTAGTTATACTGCCCTGGCATTTTCCAGGGGCCCTAATGTGTGGTAAGTAGGTAAATGACCTGTGAAATCCTAAAGGTGCTCTTTGGAATGTGGGCCCCTTTGCCCACCTAGGCTGCAAAAAAGTGTCACACATGTGGTATCGCCGTATTCAGGAGAAGTTGGGCAATGTGTTTTGGGGTGTCTTTTTACATATACTCATGCTGGGTGAGAGAAATATCTCGGCAAAAGACAACTTTTCCCATTTTTTTATACAAAGTTGGCATTTGACCAAGATATTTATCTCACCCAGCATGGGTATATGTAAAATGACACCCCAAAACACATTGCCCAACTTCTCCTGAGTACGGCGATACCACATGTGTGACACTATTTTGCAGCCTAGATGCGCAAAGGGGCCCACATTCATTTTATGAGGGCATTTTTAGATATTTGGATCCCAGACTTCTTCTCACGCTTTAGGACCCCTAGAATGCCAGGGCAGTATAAATACCCCACATGTGACCCCATTTTGGAAAGAAGACACCCCAAGGTATTCAATGAGGGGCATGGCGAGTTCATAGAATTTTTTTTTTTTTGGCACAGGTTAGCAGAAATTGTTTTTTTTTTTTTTTCTCACAAAGTTTCCCTTTCTGCTAACTTGGGACAAAAATTTCAATCTTTCATGGACTCAATATGCCCCTCACGGAATACCTTGGGGTGTCTTCTTTCCGAAATGGGGTCACATGTGGGGTATTTATACTGCCCTGGCATTCTAGGGGCCCTAAAGCGTGAGAAGAAGTCTGAAATATAAATGTCAAAAAAATTTTACGCATTTGGATTCCGTGAGGGGTATGGTGAGTTCATGTGAGATTTAATTTTTTGACACAAGTTAGTGGAATATGAGACTTTGTAAGAAAAAAAATAATAATTTCTGCTAACTTGGGCCAAAAAAATGTCTGAATGGAGCCTTACAGGGGGGTGATCAATGACAGGGGGGTAATCAATGACAGGGGGGTGATCAGGGAGTCTATATGGGGTGATCACCACAGTCATTGATCACGCCCCTGTAAGGCTCCATTCAGACGTCCGTATGCGTTTTGCGGATCCGATCCATCTATCAGTGGATCCGTAAAAATCATGCGGACATCTGAATGGAGCTTTACAGGGGGGTGATCAATGACAGGTGGGTAATCGATGACAGGGGGGTGATCAGGGAGTCTATATGGGGTGATCACCAGTCATTGATCACGCCACTGTAAGGCTCCATTCAGACGTCCGTATGCGTTTTGCGGATCCGATCCATCTATCAGTGGATCCGTAAAAATCATGCGGACATCTGAATGGAGCTTTACAGGGGGGTGATTAATGACAGGGGGGTAATCAATGACAGGGGGGTGATCAGGGAGTCTATATGGGGTGATCAGGGGCGATCAAGGTTGATCAAGGGTGAATAAGGGGTTAATAAGTGACAGGGGGGGTGTAGTGTAGTGGTGCTTGGTGCAACATATTACTGAGCTACCTGTGTCCTCTGGTGGTCGATCCAAACAAAGTGGACCACCAGAGGACCAGGTAGCAGGTATATTAGACGCTGTTATCAAAACAGCGTCTAATATACCTGTTAGAGGTTAAAAAAATCACATCTCCAGCCTGCCAGCGAACGATCGCCGCTGGCAGGCTGGAGATCCACTCTCTTACCTTCCGATCCTGTGAACGTGCGCGCCTGTGTGCGCGCGTTCACAGGAAATCTCGCGTCTCGCGAGAGGACGCACCGGCGCGTCCACCCAGAAGAGCAGGGCCGCCGCAAAGACGCAATCCTGCGTATGGCGGTCCTGAGGAGGTTAAAGGACCTGCTGAGATCATTTAAGTAATCGTCTTGTTAACTCATGTGAGAATGTTGACGAGCACAAGGCTGGAGATCATTATGTCAGGCTGATTGGGTTAAAATGGCAGACTTGACATGTTAAAAGGAGGGTGATGCTTGAAATCATTGTTCTTCCATTGTTAACCATGGTGACCTGCAAAGAAACGCATGCAGCCATCATTGCGTTGCATAAAAATGGCTTCACAGGCAAGGATATTGTGGCTATTAAGATTGCACCTCAATCAACAATTTATAGGATCATGAAGAACTTCAAGGAAAGAGGTTCAATTCTTGTTAAGAATGCTTCAGGGCGTCCAAGAAAGTCCAGCAAGCACCAGGATCGTCTCCTAAAGAGGATTCAGCTGCGGGATCGGAGTGCCACCAGTGCAGAGCTTGCTCAGGAATGGCAGCAGACAGGTGTGAGCGCATCTGCACGCACAGTGAGGCGAAGACTTTTGGAAGATTGCCTGGTGTCAAGAAGGGCAGCAAAGAAGCCACTTCTCTCCAAAAAAAACCCATCACGGACAGATTGATCTTCTGCAGAAAGTATGGTGAATGGACTGCTGAGGACTGGGGCAAAGTCATATTCTCCGATGAAGCCTCTTTCCGATTGTTTGGGGCATCTGGAAAAAGGCTTGTCCGGAGAAGAAAAGGTGAGCGCTACCATCAGTCCTGTGTCATGCCAACAGTAAAGCATCCTGAGACCATTCATGTGTGGGGTTGCTTCTCATCCAAGGGAATGGGCTCACTCACAATTTTGCCCAAAAACACAGCCATGAATAAAGAATGGTACCAAAACACCCTCCAACAGCAACTTCTTCCAACAATCCAACAACAGTTTGGTGAAGAACAATGCCTTATGGAGCATCGTGCCATAAGGCAAAAGTGATAACTAAGTGGCTCGGGGACCAAAACGTTGACATTTTGGGTCCATGGCCTGGAAACTCCCCAGATCTTAATCCCATTGAGAACTTGTGGTCAATCCTCAAGAGGCGGGTGGACAAACGAAAACCCACTAATTCTGACAAACTCCAAGAAGTGATTATGAAAGAATGGGTTGCTATCAGTCAGGAATTGGCCCAGAAGTTGATTGAGAGCATGCCCAGTCGAATTGCAGAGGTCCTGAAAAAGAAGGGCCAACACTGCAAATACTGACTCTTTGCATAAATGTCATGTAATTGTCGATAAAAGCCTTTGAAACGTATGAAGTGTGTGTAATTATATTTCACTACATCACAGAAACAACTGAAACAAAGATCTAAAAGCAGTTTAGCAGCAAACTTTGTGAAAACTAATATTTTTGTCATTCTCAAAACTTTTGGCCACGACTGTACGTCATGATGTGGTGTTAGTTACCGCATCTTGACGTACACAGTACGTCATGAGATCAAAGTCTCACCGCGAGTACACTTGCAGTGACACCTGCATGTAAACGTGTATAACAGACAGCAGAGCTGTTCGGGCACCCGGCAGTGGACCAATCAGCGTGGTCCCTGCCTTTGAATCGCTGCGATTGGTCAGTCAGATTTGACTGATCAATCACAGTGTTCAGCAGTGCAGTTTCGATCCTACCTAAGACAATCGGCCAAAAAATAAAAAAGCTATGGCTCTCAGACTATGGAGACATTAAAAAAATATATATAAATTTTCAAAAATGCTATTAGGGTCCATTCACATGTCCGTTTTTTCTTTCCTGATCTGTTCCGTTTTATGCGGAACAGATCTGGACCAGTTCTGTACCCATTCATTTTCAATGGGTCCTGGAAAAAAATCGGACAGCACAATGTGTGCTGTCCGTTTCCGTTGTTCCGTTCCGCATGTCCGAAAAAATATAAAACTTGTCCTATTCTTTTCCGCAAAAATCGGATCCTGGACCAATACAAAGTCAATGGATCCGCAAAAAACGGAAGACATTCGTATGTCATTACGTATGTCATCCGTTTTATGCGGATTCCGTTCCTGGAAATTAAATGGCACCTGAGGTAACACATAACTAGACTTTTATTCACTTTTTTTTTTCAATTTTTTTTCAAAGAAATTCAAACAACTTTATTTGCTTATTGAAATTTATACATGTTTCCGTTTTTTGAGGATCCTCAAAAAACGGATGACATACAGATGACATACGGAAACATTTTCAGGAACAACGGATCCGCAAAAAACGGACCGAAAATAGGGATATAGAAAAATACTGACATGTGAATGTAGCCTTTTTGTGTAAAACTTAAATAAATAAGAAAAAGTATACATATTAGGTATTGCCACATCCATAACGACCTGAGCTATAAAAATATCACATGACCTAGCCCCTCAGGTGAACACCGTAACAATTAAAAATAAAAACAGTGCCAAAATTACCAATTTTCTGGTCACCTAACATCACAAAAAGTGCAACACCAAGCGATCAAAATGGTGTATGCCCCCCAAAATAGTACCAATCAAACCGTCATCTCATCCAGCAAAAAATAAGAGCCTACCTAAGACAATCAGCCAAAAAATAAAAAAAGCTATGGCGCTCAGACTATGGAGATAATAAAACATTTTTTTTAGTTTCAAAAATTGTATTATTGTGTAAAACTTAAATAAATAAGAAAAAGTATACATATTAGATATTGCCACGTTCATAACGACCTGCTTTATAAAAAATATCACATGACCTAACCCCTCAGATGAACGCCGTATAAATAAATGAAAACTGTGCCAAGATTACCCAATTTTTGGTCACCTTGCCCCAAAAAGTGTAATAATGAATGATCCAAAAATCGTATGTACCCAAAATGGTACCAATAAAAACGTCAACTCTTCCTGCAAAAAACGAGCACCTGTACAAGATAATCGTTGGAAAAAAATAAAATATGGCGTTCAGAAAATGGAGACACAAAAACAATTTTTTTTCAAAAATGCTTTATTAGGTAAAACTGAAACAAAACAAACAAAGAAAGTAGACATATTTGATATCGTCGCATCCGTAACAACCTGCTTTATAAAAATAGCACATGATTAGTGTTGGGCGAGCATGCTTGGCTGAACACCATTTTGACACTGCGTGTGCTCGAGTCTCCTCCCCGCATGTTTGTTGGCTGCTACGCAGCCAATATACGTGCGGGGAACTACTGGCACTCACTATAAGGCTGTAATGCCGTAGCAATGTTGGTTACTGGCATTACAGTGATTGGCTGGCCGGAACGCGTCATCGCGTTCAAGGTTTACTGTTGAAAGGTGTTAGAGACCCAAAAGTCCTTTTAAGTACTATTGTTTTATCTGGCTGCAATATATATTAGCGCAACCTGCGCTAAATTGCGTGCAATTGTTTGGCCGCTGCTGACAGTGACACAACCTCTGCTACATCTGTTGTGTTACATCTGCGCATCCTAAATATCTGTGACATTCAGCGCAATTGTTTGGCCGCTGCTGACAGTGACATTACCTGCGCTACATCTCCTGTATAACGTTTGCGCATCCTTAATATCTGTGACATTCAGCGCAATTGTTTGGCCGCTGGTGATAACGACAGTACCTGCGCTGCATCTCCTGTATAACGTTTGCGCATCCTAAATATCTGTGACATTCAGTGTAATTTTTTCTTAGCCGGTGCTGACAGCGACATTACCTGCGCTACATCTCCTGTATAACATTTGCGTATCCTAAATATCTGTGACATTCAGTGTAATTTATTTGTGCATACACTTACAAAACCTGCGCTACTGTACGTGTGACATACTTGCAAGCATATATACCATTTAATATGCTAAAGGCGAGCAGTAAGGGATGGGGAAGTGGCCATGCTGCTGATGGTGCACGTAGAGGCCGTAGCCCTGGGCACGGTGAAACTGTGCCTGCTGCCAGAGCACAAGAAATACACTCATCCACGAAACCTAGCTTCATGTCCTAGTTTGCAGGGTGGTGCAGGACACCACTCTCAAAGTCACACCAGTGCGACCAGGTGGTCGGTTGGATTGTAGCAGATAATGCATTCAGTCGTTAAAGCACCACCCTGTCTTCCACAAAGTCAAGTCTCAGTAGCCAAGAGTCAGGTCAACAGAATCCTCACCCTCATCCTCCTTCCTCCCACCATGGAGAGTCTTGGCAAACAAGTGATCCCACACTTGGATATTCTGAGGAGCTCTTTTCAGCGCCATTCCTTGATTTGGGCCTCTCACCAAGCCCGCTTGAACAGGGACATGAGGAGATCTTGTGCACTGATTCCCAAACTCTTGAGCATCCACAGTCAGAAGAAGATGACGGTGGGGAATGGCAATTAGTGTTTCACGAGGTGGATGATCATGATGAGACACAGTTGCCAGTAAGTCAACGGCAATTAGTGTCTCAAGAGGTTGATGATGAGGATGAGACAAAGTTGTCAATAGGTGAGGTCAGGAGGATGACCAGAGTGAGAAGGTGGAAGAGGAGGTGGTGGACGATGAAATCACTGACCCAACCTGGGAAGGTGGCAAGTTGAGCAGGATGGCAGTACAGAGGGGGAGGGATCCGCAGCACCGCAACAGGCTGGAAGAGGAAGTGGGGTGGCAAAAGGCAAACTTTTTTGAGGAAATTGCAGACGATAAAAGAATTGTCATTTGCAACCTGTGACGTACCAAAATGATTAGGGGCGTGAACACTAGCAACCTCACCATCACCAGCATGATCCACCACATGGCATCAAAGCACCCTAATAGGTGTCACTCCTGTGACAGGTCTTAGAAGGTCTGAAAGATTATCTGCACATTAGTGATCTGACAGACTCTTTTGGTTTCACTTTGTCTGTGTGTTGCTGGTATGTCCACACCTCCTGTTCAGGTGTGGATCATGTGACCTTTACCCATCCCTATTTAGTCTGACTTTACCCATCACTCCTTGCTCTGGATAGCTTCATTTGGTTTTGGAAGAGCTGGAGTGTGGTTCGTGTTGAAGTCCTGTTCATCCATCATCCTCAGAAGTTAAGTGTTCCACTTGTTGTGTTTTGTATTCCCCCCCATGGTTGTTTACTAGGCCTCAGCGAGAGGCTGGTTTCTTCACCAGGGAAGGAACGGGTGGTCTCTGCCCTGTCATTACCTTTAGGGCATCCGAGGGTCACCAGGGTTTTCTAGGTTCCTGTGTATGGGCATCTCTACCATCGAGAGGTGCCCATATGCATAGGAGTTAGGGCCAGGAGCAGGGTTTTATAGGTGGTGACCCTTTTCCTTCCCTAGCAGTGAGGCCTAGTGTCTTTCCCCTTCCTTCTTGTTGTCTTTTGGTGTTCTCCACTATTACATCCGTGACAATAGGTGGGCCGAACGCGTGGGTCCGCAATCATTGTCTGCGGGTCACACCACTGCCTCCTCTTCCACTGTGTTACGTGCTGGCCAATCCTCTGTCCAAGACGCAGGCCCGGATGCCTCCCGCCCTGAACCTGGACCAAGCACCATCAGCTAGCACATCCACTTCTGTGTCCCAGTGCAGCGTACAGATGTCCATACCCCAGGCCTTTGAACAAAAGCGTAAATACCCAGCCAGCCACCCACCCACAGGCCATAGCACTAAATGCGCACCTTTCCAAATTGCTGGCACTGGAAATGTTGCCATTTAGACTTGTGGACACTGAAGCTTTCCGCAGCCTGATGGCGGCCGTCCCTTGTTACTCAGTCCCCAGCCACCACCATTTTTCCCGGTGTGCCGTCCCTGCCTTACACCAGCATGTGTGGTCACCTGTGCCCTGACCAATGCAGTTATTGGGAAGGTCCACTTAACGACTGACACATGGACAAGTGCATTCGGCCAGGGACGCTACATTTCCCTGACGGCACACTGGGTGAATGTTGTGGAGGCCGTGAGCGAGTCGTACTCTGGGATGGCACAGGTGATACCGACGCCAAGGAATGCGGGCCCTACTTCCATCAGGGATATCTCCACCATCTACATTAGTGGCTGCAATCTCCCCTTCTCCTCCTCCACCTCCTCCTCCACTTCAACCTCTGAATTCTCATCTTGCAGCACCAGTCAGCCATCAATCAGTAGCTGGAAGCAGTGGAGAAGTGGCAGCAGGCCGTGCTGAAACTAATTTTCCTAGGTGACAAACAGCACACCGCCGCATAGCTGTGGCAGTGTATAAGGGACCAGACTGAGCTGTAGCTCTCACCACTCAACCTACAACCAGGCATGGTTATGTCTAATAATGGCTGTAACTTGGTGGCGGATTTGGATCTCGGCAAGCTCACACACATACCATGCCTAGCCTATGTGTTAAACTTAGTGGTTCAGCGGTTTCTCAAAACCTACCCCAATTTGCCTGAGCTACTGGTGAAGGTGTGCCGCATGTGTGCCCATTTCCGAAAGTCATCTACAGCTGCTGCCGGTCTGGCAACGCTGCAGCAGTGCTTGCAATTGCCAGCTCACCGACGTTGTGCGACGTGAGAACGCACTGGAACTCCACGTTCCACGTGTTGGCCAGGCTTTGTGAGCAGCAGAGGGCAGTAGTGGAATACCAGCTGCAACATGATCATCGCCTTCCCACTCTTCACAAGCGACGAGTGGGCATGGATGTCTGACCTCTGTGAGGTTTTTATGCAACTTTGAGGAACCAACACAGATGGTGATCGGCGATGCCGCTATTATCAGCATAGCCATCCCACTTCTGTGTCTACTGAAATGCTCGCTGCTCACAATGAAGGCAGACGCTTTGCATGTGGAAGATGTGGAAATGGGGGAAGACAGTACACAGGGTGATAGCCAGACCACCCTCAGTTTGTCTTCTCAGCGTGAATTGGATGATGATGAGGAGAAGGAGGTGGAGCAGGAGAAGGGTGCCTCCGGTACAGAGGGTAGTACCCATAGCAGGTTTATTCCATCTGTTCAGCGTGGATGGGCCGAAGAAGAGGAAGATGATGAGGAGACTGAGAGTCATCCTCCTGATGAGGACAGCGAAGTCTTGTCTGTTGGGACTCTGGCACACATGGCTAACTTTATGTTATGCTGTCTTTCCCGTGACCCTCGCGTTATACGCATTTTGGATAACACTGATTACTGGTTGTTCACCCTTCTCGACCCCCGCTACAAAGAGAACTTCTCATCTCTCATTCCTGTGAATGAGGACTAGCAAAACGGTGCAATACTAGAAGGTCCTTGCGGAAAAATTGCTCCAAAGATTTCCAGCTGACTACGTTGGCGGCAGAGTATGTAGTTCCTTGCGCAACCAAGAAGGGGAGACGAGGGGAACACACAGAAGTTCCAACAGAGGCAGGGCAACACTCTCCAAGGCCTGGGACAGTTTCATGACACCCCGCCAGCACCCTCACCCTGATGCGCGGCCTAGTGTCACAAGGAGGGAAAAGGTTTGGAAGATGGTGAAGGAGTACGTAGCAGACAGTGTCAGCATCCTCAGTGATCCCTGTGTGCCTTACAATTATTGGGTTTCCAAGCTGGACACGTGGCACAAACTGGCGCTCTACGCCTTGGAGGTGCTGGCCTGCCCTGTCACCATCGTTTTGTCAGAGTGGGTATTTAGTGCTGCTGGGGGCATAATAACTAATAAGCGCATCCGCCTGTCAACTGAAAATGCTGACAGGTTGACTCTTATCAAAATTAACAAGGCCTGGATTGCCCCTGACTTCTCTACTCCACCAGAGGAAAGCGGCTGAACATAAAGGCACTTTAAATGTGGCTTTTATGGTGTATTGGATACACTGTATTGCCATGCACCCCTTCCACCACAAAAAAGGGTATATGGTTCAATCTTCCTTTTCTCGTCCTACTACTGCTCCATCATATCAACATGCTTATTAGGCTGCCCTCGCTCCTAATGTTTTAGAGGGTCAGCTCAGCAGGAGACCCTGACTGTTTTAGAGGGTCACCAACAGGCCCTCGCCCCTAAATGTTTTAGATGGTCAGATCAGCAGCAGGCCGTCGCCCCTAATGTTTTAGAGGGTCAGCTCAGCAGCAGACCCTCACACCTAATGTTTTAGATGGTCAGATCAGCAGCAGGCCCTCGCCCCTAATGTTTTAGAGGGTCACCAGCAGGCCATCAATCATAATTTTTCAAGGGTGTGTATGATACTCTCTTTTAATGTGTAAAAATTGGTGTATTGGAGTGCCGGTTCCTTGTAATTTTTGGCAGCCCTTTCACTTAGTGCATAGGCTTTATGAGTGTAGGAGTCCCACTACATGTACCACAATGTGAATGAGGCCATCCTTTATGTGATATACAGGTAGTATCGGAGTTCCCCTTCCTTGTAATTTTTTGCAGCACTTGCACTTTATATACAAGTAAATATACAGGAAAGAATGTTTCCTAACAATTTTTCCTCTAAAATCGATTTTACAGTATCTTCGGTTTTGTGCATATTATTGTCAGTTTGTTAAAGTGGCGTACTACTCGGACAACATCGTTCCCAGCAGTGACCTGGGAGTCCAAGATGCATTTAGACATTCTCCACATGCTGTTCCCGAACCATTTCAGCGGTGTTTCCATCAATTTCTGACCTTTTCCTGTGAACCAGACACCCTCCCCTTTTCAGAGCGGGGGTGCCTGGTTTAATGCTCTGGTTCTCCCATTGACTTCCATTGTGCTCGGGTGCTCTGTAGAGCACCCGAACATCCCAGTGTTCTACTCAAGCACCAGAGCACCCGAGCACTTTAGTGCTCGATCAACACTACACATGATCTAACCTGAACGTTGTAAAAAACAAAAAATAAAAACGGTGCCAAAACATTCATTCTTTCATTCATCTGGGGGGGCTTCAAATAAGACATGGTGTCTAAAAACCAGTCCAGAAAAATCTGCCTTCCAAAAACCATACTGCCCTCCTTTTCTTCTGCGCCTTGCCCTGCGCCCATACAGCAGTTTACCACCACATGTGGGGTGTTTCTGTAAACTTCAGAATCAGGGTAATAAATATTGCGTTTTGTTTGGCTGTTAATCCTTGATGTGTTAAAGAAAAAAATGGATTAAAATCTGCCCAAAAAGTGAAATTTAGAAATGTCATCTCCTTTAATTCATGAGGAATACCTAAAGGGTTAACAAAGTTTGTAAAATCAGTTTTGAGTAACTTGAGGGGTGTAGTTTCTAAAATGGGATCATTTATGGGGGTTTCTACTATGTCAGCCCCACAAAGTGACTTCAGACCTGAACTGGTCCTTAAAAAGTGGGTTTGGGATATTTTCTTAAAAATTTGAAGGATTGCTTCTAAAATTCTAAGCCTTCTAATGTCCCAAAAAAATAAAATTACATTTACAAAATGATGCCAATATAAAGTGGAATGACACGGGGAATGTTAAATAATAAATATTTTATGAGGTATCACTTTTTGTTTTAAAAGTAGAGAAACTGAAATTTTGAAAATTGTGAATTTTTAAAAGTTTTGGGTAAATTTGGGATTTTTTCATAAATAAAGGTGAAATACTGTATATTGACTCAATTTTATGACTGTCACGAAGTACAATGTGTCATGAGAAAACAATCTCAGTATGACTTGGACAAGTAAAAGCATTGCAAAGTTATTACCACATGAAATCACACTTTCAGATTTTCAAAAATATGCCTGGTCACAAAGGTGCAAAATGGCCCGGTCATTAAGGGGTTAAATGCGGGGCCCTCGCAATTGTAGCTACTGTTATATTTATAATTCCAGTGTGAGGCAAAACATATTATTTCTACTAGATAATAGTCCTGAGATACTAAACTGTGTGATCTCAAAAATATGAACCACTGCTGTCGAGTATTGTATCAATACACGCTTCTCACTCACTTCTTCCATAATGCAGTTCTCTCTTAGCTTGGATCGCAGACTGGTTTGCTTAGCTCCTTTCTCAGTAGTAGTATTTCATGGATGAGACAAACTGCATCCTCTCACACTTGCCTATAGACCAGTCTGGACCAGATTATGTGTGCAGGAAATCATACCAAATTGGAGTTTTATAAATCCACAGGATTTTCTGATCCATATACTTTATATGGTATTAACTTTGAAATATTCATTACTAAATGTATAGTAATAGTAATGAATATTTTGAATATTTCAAATGCATTTTTATGTTATCTGAAATCAGATGCCATATAGTGGATTGATTTACAGAGTATTTTGATTTACTATATTGAACTCTATATTGACTCATGGATGATGCTGGTTGTGATATTATATTGATCTACATACTTATATTCTTTGTTACTATTCAAGAATAAAATGCATTACTTATTTAACGGATGGTCACTGGAGGGCCATTATCTTATTTTATTTCCATGTTTATTGTATGTATTGGCTTTATTGTGGTATAAAGTAGACTGTTCCCTCGTGTCAATGCCCACGATTGAGCTACCCTGTTATTATGTTTTTGAATGCAATGAATGCTCCTAATCTTTAAATAATAATTGCCTCATGGAAATCATCCTCAAAGAGCATGCCCATCCTTGAATGGCAATTTGGTTTCAATGTAAATAGGTCCAACATCCTGTTCTGATTCCAATAGTTCCAATATACATGACCAGACAGAACATTTCATCTTTAGAAGTGAATAACCAGCAAATGCAGATATAATAACATCTCACACTATATGATGACGTAGGACTTAATCAACTGTATATCTGTCATATGTGCTATTCTTAAAGCATGCAGTACCTGTAGTTTCAGGTAAGTTTTTTTTAAATAAGCTGTTGTATATATGAGGAGTACAACTATTTATGACCATTATATGACTTCTATCCGACCTTTTCACCACTTTTACCCATCTTTATTTGTCAGTCCTCCTTGAGCTAGTGGATAGAGAATAGCTGGTATTATGTCTCCCATAGACTGCATACAAGAAACTAGAGAGATTCTGTTTGCTTATCTATGTTTCACATGCAGAGAAGACATAGAGATGTACTTAGCAGCGTATATTTAATTCCAGTAGCTGTGAGACAGTAAAACACTCCCTGTTACCTGCAGCAGCATATCTGTATATGTTTCCAGTGTCAGACTGGGCTGTAAAATTTATTTTGGGGGCCCACCATACAGATAATCCAAATATTACCTGCTCAAACAGCAGCTGACAGCAGCAAACTGGTACAAGAAGATTGATTATGGGGTTCCTGCAGCAACTTTGAGAAGGTTGGTCTCTGGGACAGGAGGATACTGGCTGTTCTGCCTCTGTACATATAAGTCATCTCAGCAACATTAACCTGTCTATAATAATAAACTGGGGAGTTTCTTAAATATTCTACCTAGGTTTTTAAATGAACATAGGCTAGTTGAGATGTTGTACACTGCCTATCTATATCTAGTGCAGTAAGTCTACTGTGTTATGTGCCAATTATGCAGGAGGTGGAAGACAAGGGGCTCACCTTGCTCAGGGGCCCACCAGAGGAATCACCTGTGCACCTGTGGGCCAGTCCGAACTTGTATGTCTCTCTCAATAATCCCCTCCCCCCTTTTCCCTCTTCGCAGACATCTACGGGGAGCATGTAATCTGTTCCATCAGCAAGCTGAAAGTCCATGTCATCTCCCACTTAGTGTACAGTTTAAAATGTACACTTTTTGGAGGAAAGGAGCCTGATCAGTGGAGAAAGAAGCATTTTCTCTTATAAGATATACTACAAAGTTTCTAATATTCACCTGTACTATTGGCTTGTGCAAAAGTACAGTGACCATGTAAGCTGTCCATATACATCAGTTTATGATTGGCCAGAATGATTGGACTGTCAATATGCCAGACTAAACAGATCAGGGAGATAGTATAAAACAAAGTAGGCTTATGCAAAGTGGCAAATGATAGGCTTCACTTCTGTTGGATTTTCATTGCTTTTTGCCCATAAGAGTCTGCAGATTAATCTTGGTGTAAAAATAATAAAGTGTGAACCTTACAGACCCATTATTAGTCAGTAGGATTCACTGCGATTCGTTAAGCTCTATTTCAAAACGGATCCATCAATACTGTCATGGCACTTCTAAGAAAGTAAGTCATTACGCTAAAAAGAACCAAGCCTTACAAACCTAAGTGAAAATAATAAAGCAGTGAATTATTGTGTGACCTCCAGAATCCCGTCTTTCTAAAGTGCAAAATAATGTAATAAAAGAACTCACATTACCCTTGATTAAACATGTTTGATTGTGACGTGCGATCATGGAAGGTGAGAGGTAATGAGTTCAATAAATTGCATCAATACCCTCCCGTAGTATTTGTAATGGCAATTTCAGGTCTTAATGATCAGAGTTCCTGCAATTTGTTATTAAATATTTAACAGTTGTTCTCATTATATGATGACATAACAGACCTTTAGAGACCTGGCAAAGGAAATCTATGCCTCCCCTCTAATGAAAATATACCGTATAGTAATGCTGAACTGTGTCTGTATAACGTTGCGCCTGGCTGTGCTGCCTCCCGTAGAACGCTATCCTATTAACAGCCTTGTATCTTTGCCAAAATTACGTTCAAGTCTGTTTTTTATTTGTATATTACGCACAGTTAATTCCGTGACAGTGACTTTTACTTACCGTCCATGAATATTATGAGTGTTGAGATTTGCTTTTAATCACTCTTATGAGAACAGCAGGAGAATTCATTATAAAACTGCAGCAGAGCCCAGAAATCTGCTAATAAGTATTTTGGGATTGATCGTATTTGCACTGTACGTGTAGGAATTGTACATAGCTCTCTAGTCTAACAGGATGAATTGCGGCTCGAATCCTATAGACTTATTAGTGAATCTCAGGCAATTATCCCTCATGCTTTCCTGGTGTTTTTCTATATTTAGCATCTGTATGCAATTTCCTAGGCAGAGCTAGATGGCAGCTATTTTATTTTTTTTATCCTGCAAGCTTTTACTGACACAGATTGCCTTGTACAGTTTTAGCATATTACATAAGTTATTATGTGGTGGAATCAGAAGCTCTCTACTGAAAATCGTGAAATGCAATGTTGACAATTTTAAAATAAATGTCTGATGTGGTAAGGTGGGTCAGACCTCACAGAATAGATCTTTTGGGCCTGAGTGGCTCTCACTGCATACTTGAAGGGGTTATGCCAAGATTGATATAAAAACTGAGACTCAGACATGATACAGTACATCTCTGTTTCTAACAAAGCTAGAAGTAGTCCTGTGCCTTGTATGGATCCAGAGATCTCCCACTTATTGCTCCCGTTGCTCTGTTAGATTTAGTTCAGGCTGGTAGCTCAGGTGGTGTGTCTTTTCTCAGGGGTTGTCCTTTCTGCTGGAGCTCTTCCCTGTAGCTGCTACAGCTTCAAACAGAACATATGGCTGTTGAGAGTTTAAGATTTAAGCTGAACATGTGCAACCACTTCAGTAAGGTGGAGAAGAAATAAGGAAAATAACAAACAGCAGGTCCAAGTGCTGGTTTGAAAAATGTTGAATATTTTTCGTGGCACAATCCCTTTAAAAGGGTGTTCTGGTTCTATCAAGTTATCCCCTGTCCACAGGATGGAGGATAATTATTAGATCAGTGGGGAATTCTGACCACTGGAGTTCCCATATCCCGCAGGGTCAGACTTTCCCATCAGAGTACCAGAGGATCCTCCAGTTGGCCCAGTAGAAAAATCCCATTTAAAGCTAATAATTTGCCACAAGGGTCAATTACTTTGATTCAAAACATATCACACTATATTGATAATCTGGGGGTTGGGCACTCAGAATAATTTCCTTTGGCGGGCCCAAGGAACCCCAGTCTGAAATTGGCGCCCTGAAATACATGGAGCGGCAGGTAGAACAGTACACATGCTCCACCTGCTATTCATTCATTTCAGGGTTCCCTGAAGGTATAGGAACCCCATTCTCACAATTGGGGGTCCCATCAGTAGGATCCTCACTGATCTGATAGTCTGATCTCCTATCCTGCAGGGGTAATTTAATATAAGCAGAATGCCCATTTTAGGACCTTAAGTCACATGTTTAAAAGGCCTTTGCACATACACATTTTCCTACAGTACAAAATGGGGCAGATATATCAATGTCACTTCACCTGGAAAGTGTCTTGATTTATCCAGAATATTTTGCTGCATCAAATATATGAAGTGTATGCACCACAATCCTATTTCTTTCATGACCAGCTAGATAAGGGTTTTTTTAAACAACATTTGTGCTAATTTTTTTTACTAGACTTATTTTGCGCCTTTTTTTGCAGTCTTAGATAGTTTATTGCGCATGACTCGACCAAAACCAGCTCAGAGGTCTTGTAAGATGTGGTATAAAATTCTGATAGTATAAAGCCCTATTGGTTCATAGGGATTTTGTGGCACATTGTCGCATCTTCCCTTCACCATTTCCTAAAACAACATCACAGATTTAGACACTTTACAATCCAAATCATAAATTCAAATCAATAAATAGTACAAGCACAATATTCATACAAACCTATCTTAATATATCTGCCCTAGTGCTTTACTCTTCTAGTGCAATATCTTTTTTTGTGGTACCCTGGCCACCAGAGAGGCTGGAGCCTTTTCCTATAGTGTGCAAGTATGACCACCGTTGCTGGATTGCAGGGTTGTCGTAACCTCTGGAAGCAAACAGTGTATAATGTGATGGAAAAAGGAATCACGCCAGCAAAGGAGGCAGTATGAACAATCACAATACATTAGTAAATGCTTTGTATTAACTTTCTCTACCTGATAAATGTCATTTGCGGAAGGAAGACAGCCCCTTTTAAGGCCTGTTTTTACAAAAAGGATATTGGTTAGATTTTTATTTGCTATGAGAAGAACATGTTTCAGTATATTTGCTTGTAAACCTGAGCATCCATGAACCCTCTAAAAGTTTTTTTTTGGAGACTAACATATTGATGACCTATCTATAGAATAGGTCATCAATATGAGATGTGTGGGGGTTGGTCACCAGGCAACCCATCAATCAGCGTTAGCTGCAGGTTATGAAAGTAGACTGGAAAACCACAGCTTCATACACTGTGTAGTGACCATTATTGGGCACTGCCACATAGTTCCTATTAACTTGAATAGGAGCAGCAGCACACTTCTCCTGCCCATGGCTGCTGTGTGGAAATCCAGCCTTAACAAAAGTTGTCAATTATGTGTTCTTCAACATGTTATACAGTAGTTAGTTTCAATCGTAGCGTTTCATTAATGGGATTGTCTGGTTGAAAAATAAATCATACTCACCTCAACAATCCCCACCAATTCCTGGGTCCCCCATTCATTTCTGCTTACAGGTCCCTCTCAACATGCAGGAGATCACTACTCAGACAATCACTGGCCACAGCATTGATCCACCGATGAGTGTGACTTTAAAAAAAAAAATTACATAAAAAAAGCATAATCCAGACACCACCTTTAATATGATTGTCTCGTCCTTTGATGTTCTAAGAAGGGAACTGATCCATGGAACTAAACTTACTGCTCATGCATGGAACTCAAGAGTACTGATAAATCTGCCCAAAAGGTGTACGTGTTCAATACCGTCACCTCCTGAACCGGCCATGTATACTAAGTTACTTCTGTATTATTTACATTTCTTAATACCATACTTTATATTTCTCTTTTGTTTGGAGTTGGATCTTTATAAAATAAATACTATTCCTAATGGTAATGCCCCAACGATCGTGTGGAAGGCTGCATATGAACTAAGCGCCTGCTCAGCAGCAAAATGCTTCTCGCACATACTGTATATCATGCTGACTGGTATTGCAGATACTGTTTAATCTCTCTCAGTTGGTAAATTGGAACACTTTGAAATATTGCAGCATCAAAACACCTCCTGTCCATGTGAACCGGCTCAAAGCAGTTAGGAGCCCAACTAATCAGCTTATGTGTGTAAACCAATATAGCTAGCTTCATAAATTTAGCTGCAATTGAGCACTAATCAATACTTCATGTTCAATGGTACAAAACTGAAATAAGTATAGATTTTCTGACTGCTGCACATTTAAATTATTCTAACATTTAGTGCCTGTTATTGTAGTTTTCTTATTATAGTCTCAATAAATGTCTGTTCATGTATATATGAATGATGTTATCTCAGGGAATGTCAAAAGCTATTTGCTTATCAGACGTTCTGAGGTTACTGAAATCTCATGAAGCACGAGATCAGAGTCGCGTGGCATAAGTAGAATCAAAATGGGTGATTTTATTACAAATAGTGTTGAGCGCGAATATTCGAAAAGCAAATTTAATATCGGCGAATATCGGCACTTTGAGAATTCGCAAATATTTAGAATATAGTGTTATGTATTCGTAATGACAAATATTCGTTTTAGTTTTTTTTAACACAGTACATATCAGGTGATCATCTTTCCCTTCTTCTAGCTTGTGGGCCAATGAGAAGGCTTTGTCAAAGCTTAGCAACATCCCTAGCAACCAATAGAAAAGTTGCCTACCCCACGCCGGTATTTCGCACGCATTACACGAATAATATATTGCCGATTTTCACAATCAAGAATATAATCTCGAATTTGCGAATTCACGAATATATGATGAATATTCTACAAAATATTCATGAAATATCGCGAATTTGAATATTGCCCCTGACGCTCATCACTAATTACAAACATGCTACTACTCCTATGAAGAAATATATAAGCAGTACCACAGAACAGAGTCACTGCAATAAGGTTGACTGTTCTGATGTTGCATTGCAAGTGAAATGTTGAGATTTATTGTATTTGTGTATTCAATATTATTGCATGGCTAGGTCTGGGTTAACATCCTTGACCCAGCCCTTTAGGCTGCTAGGAGATGGACCTGGGTCCACCCCTGGTTAGTAGAGACAGTCTATCTTTAGCTGTGCTACTGAAAGGACACATGTCTGCTTGCTCCTCAGTACTAGGCCTAAGTTCCAGAGAAACATAATCTTTGAGACAGTTACAAATGCGAGTGAGAGCTAGAAAGTAAAAGAAGATTAGAAGGTCCAGAATCTGCAAGGCCATGCATTGGAGCCAGACAGCAAAGAACTGTGCTTGTTTAAGGCTAATAAAGGCATTGTGCTGTGAAGGGGTATATTTCCAGCGCACTCGTTCACCCTTTCAGATGGTTTGGCCGGCCAAATCATAATTTTGTAAACCTCAGCCTGGGAATTTCAGAACCTGAAGTAAAAACCACAATTGCATGCCTAAGGTTCTGTAGAAAGACTTTAGCAGAAGATAAGAGAGAAGGATTACTACAACTCCCATCATTTCTGCTATTCATCCACACATTTCGATTGGGAAATAATTGCAATGTAAACTGCTGTTGGAATTGTGTCTTGATACTATTGGATGAACCACAACTCCTATTCTGCACATTCGTAAAGAAAGATCAATTTATTTGCAACTGGCCTGGTCACTGACTCCAATACCATTGGTCGGCCATTGTACCTGCATTCACACTCCTGCCTTGCATCCTGTCAAAACACCGAACACCAAGGGAAACTCAATTACCGACAGACATAACCCCCAAAATCAGGGTGTGCCCTGAGGGAAGAAAAGGTGCCCCCTTCTGTGACTACATAGCCTTATGGGGACATAGGTGTGAGGATTTGCCACTGCAATCAATGTGCTTCTACCACTCCTATCCTTCACTCCCTCCTCTAAGGCTACCATTGCTTATTCTTTCTGTTGTATATCTTAAAATAGTTCTTTGTGGCATAAAATTCCTTGGTTTATTTCTTGTTTATGTAGAACTGATTATAGCCAATACCTTACAAAATTATAAAGCACCCTTCAAACTGAATATATAGCTCACTTAATCTCCATTATGGGATAGTGGGTTGAAACATGCAAATTGTCCTTTAGTGTCCCTGTGACAAGCTGTGGGTATACTAGAAATATCAGTTTATAGCACAGACTTGGCTGAGGTGCGTCTGCACTGCGACCAGTGATTGGCTGAGCGTTCATGTTTCCTGTGTGTCTAGAAGGACCAGGAAGGGCAGAGATTGACTAGGACCCACCTAGGAAGGATCAGAAAAATAGTGTCTGACCCCCTTTTTTCAATAAATGTATGATCTGGACAGGCACTTTTAAGGTTTTTTCCAATTTTTATATAGAGATAAGTCATTGCATAATGAAAAATTCTGCAACTAATACATTTTGAGGTTATTTATCATGCCTCCTATGCCAAAATGTGAAACTTTTTACCTGTTTGTGCAGCGCTTACCAATTATTATTTTTTTTAAGTGGGTGGAATAACAATGGGAGGAAGTATGGTTTAAATTGCACCTGAAAAATACTCCCAAAAATGTTTTGCTTTTCCTAAAAACACTAAGGAGGGAACTAATCAAGAGAGAATATTTGAAGTCGGCTTTGCCTTGCTATCATTTGTATCAAATTTAGCAAACTCTTCACGTTGTTTGATATATTTAATATATTTCTGGTTTGCACCTCATTAATATAGCTAATCATACCCACTTTTCCATTCATCTTTCAAAAGTGGTGAGATTGATGTAAAACCACAAAAAAAAATCACACTTTATTTTTTTTTTGCACAATACTGGCATGCTCCACAATTTGCAACATTTTTCTACCAGAATTCTGCCACAAATACAGTAAAAAATTTGACCCTATGAGCAAAACCCTAAAACAAGTTTTTACATGGCTATGTCACATGCCCAAAATGAGGGTAATAGGTGACAACCTGCATATTGTAGTTTTATGACCCTATAATTAACAAATCCAAAATCATGTATAGCATACATACTACATCCTACAACTACAGACCTATGCCAACCTGCATACAACCATTTCATGTGTCTCAGTTCCTGGATCGCCTTGTAGACCAACAGAATGTAGGAGAAGGTCACTGCATAAATTTATGTCAACAGTGATGCTCGCCGAGTTAGCAATTTTAACATGATAGGATTCTTCTTAAAGGGGTTCTCTGGGTCTCATGGTGACATTTGTTTATCTGTTCTGACTACCTCAAATATTGCATATTTTTTCTCCATGCACCTGTACTTCGTGTCAGCACTTTCCTTCATCTATTCTCATCATCACTGCATCCTGGCAGGATGTTTCCATTCAGAACTTCCTGTTTTTATCAGATTCCTTTTGGCTAACCAAACCCAGCATGCTTTGCCCTGTAATATTTCTCGGGACATGCTCCACCTGCCACAATGTTATCTCTGCATGTTATGGGCTCTACTTGTTAGGTAGAACAAGTCATGTGAAACATTACAGGGCAAAGCATGCTGGCTTTTGTTAGCAAATGCAACAGAAAACTGATTAAAACAGGAAGTTCTGCATGTGATCATCCTACCAGGATGAAGTGATATGGAGAACAGAGGAAGAAAGAACTGCTGTAAAAACTAGCACACAGGCCAAAAGTACACAGGGGAAGTAAGATGCGCATAATTTATTAAGATGGCTCTTAATAAATTAGGCGCATCTGCCCTTCCGTGCACCAGAAACTCAAATCTATGTCAGCTAGGAGCTGGTTCAGGATTGAGCTACAATTTTGACCAGTTGCTGGTATGTTATAGTAAATCTAGCAGGCTGCTATAAGTCTCACCCCTCTTGCTAAGCTCCATCCCCTTTGGCCACTCTTTGGTAAGAAGCTTAGGAAGTCGCAAATTATGGTGCAAATATGTGGTGTAAAAGCATTAGTAAATGTCCCCCACTGTGTTTGGGGTACCCTGGGCAGATAAAAGAACCCCTTTAAGGAGAGGTAAAATAAAAGTATTGATGCATGTTGTGTGTTTGATAATTACACTTTACAGTACTGTACAGTGGGTGGCACAAAACTTTGAGTGAAGTTCCAAAGAGTTTCATAATACTAATGATCTTTAGATGTCTGTGAAGCACTAGTGCTTGTATATCCAATCCTGCCCAGTCCCCTTGTGCCCCCACACAGTAATTGTGGCCCTTTGTGCCCCCACACAGTAATTGTGGCCTTTTGTGCCCCCACACAGTAAGGATGCACCCTTATTGCCTCCCCTCATAATAGTGATGCTCCTTAGTGCCCTACTCCAAGTAAAGGTGCCCTGAGACAGTACTGATGCCACCTTAATGCCCCTCAGACATTATGAATTACTGCCCCTGACAGAGTATGATGCCCGCTTAGTGCCCCCACATGATATGATACTCGATACATGCCACACACAGTATGATTGATCCTTTAAGTGGCCAGAACACAGTATGTGCCCCCAAGTTTAGGGTCTCTATTAACCCCCTCTACCTTATTTAGAGGGGGTTTCTCCTGCCCTGGGTTAGATCACCATAGCACCCTAGAATATGGGCACCACAATGTAGCTATATTATACCTCTGTGACACTGGTCTAAGATTTATCTGTAGTTATAATTCAATTTTTTAAACTAGATGTTTTCCAACTGGTTTATGCCTGAGGTTTTTAGCACAAAGTGGAAGATTAAGAACCCATGTGAATTCTTGTATGGACTCTGGTGTTCACTGATGGATGATTGCTATCAGAATTCAAAGAGAAAAGGGAAATGCTAATAGTACAAAATAATTGAGGGCTGTTTCCTTCTCCTTTAAGCAAAAATTGCACAGAATAAAGCAAAAGCAATATTTTCTTATTTTACTTCATTAAAACCAACAAAATATTCATGCCTCAAGCATTCCCAAGTTCAAAAAGGCACCATTTATCTTTCTCCGGCTGCCAGTCATATCCCATTGTCACTCAGATGTTCTGAAGGGACTCAGAATATCTTCATGTATGCAGACATTTTAATATGAAAAGAATAATTTGAATGGTGCAAGGAAAAATCCACTTGTCAGACGTCTCGGTTTCTGAATCCTGCTCCAGCTCCTTATTGAAGCACAAATGGATTAGCTACAAAGACAAATGTAAGCAGAGTGGGGTTAAGGAGCAATTTTAGGAATGTTGATCTAAATGAGTCTGTCATCATTCTGCAGATAGTGGATTAAGGATAGATAAGTTTCACTCATTCATTCTGTTGTGGCTCCGAATGGGTTATTGAATGAAGGCAAAGCAGCAAATTAGCTATCGACAAGGTCAGCTCTGGGAAATAATCAGATATGCATCTCCACTTGTCTTTCTATCCCTGTCTGTCAAATGTATTGACAGGCACTTCGAGTTTACATATATTTTTCGGTATGTTGTTTTTTCTGCATTCCTAAAATGTATACATTATTTTTCAAATCTAAAGTAAAGGTCAGTTTTCAGGTTGAGATTTGCATGAAATGCTAATGAACATACACTAGACATCCAATTTTTTTGTCTCCTGTTCCAGGAAGAAGTCGGAAGGCTACAGCACTCGTTTGAACAAATCCATGACGGGGCCTGTTTTGTGGAAAGGTGAACAAACTCTCTATTTTAGCACTATACGGCCTGGTTCAGACTAGGGCTTTAAAGACATTATAGCCATATTGCTCAGATATTTTAAGTCGGACATGTCTCCTGGTTGTCTCCACTTGGTCATTTTAGGAAACCACATGAATAATCATGGGTTTATCTGAGATTTTGATATTCATGACCTATCCTCAGGATAGGCAATAAATACACAATGCACAGTCTGCTCACCCAGTCCTCTAATTGGAGTTCGCAGGGTGCACAGAAAGGAGCTGGAGGTCATAGATCTAATATGCCTATTGGATATGACATATTGGATATTTGCATTGGGCACAAGATATCCAGTGTATCTTAATTATTAGAGATGAGCGAAGTTTACAAAACTTTGATTCGTCTGCTTCGCTGAATTTCACAAAGAAATTTGCTTTGTGATGAATTTCTTTGTAGTTAGCGGAAGCAATGAAAGGGAATGGCAATTGTGCCGCTACACCTCATTGAACCCCTCAGATGCAGTGTTCATTGCTGATCGTGACATCTAATAAAATTAGGGCTTTCAGGGGTTAATCGGTTAAAAAATATATAATAATGATACTCATCTTTTCCATTTATGCGCGGATAGGCCATGGCGATCAAATTGATTGAAGATTCCTGCGTGGTGAGGTCATACGTCACCGCACATGAGATTTCACGCAGGATCTTTAATCAAGATGGCCGCAGCGGCCTCTTGGTGCTCAAATGGATGAGGTGAGCATGTTTTGTTTTTTTTACTGCCATTTCAGGCAAAATTGACACGAAGCACGAGGAAATACGGCTTCACGGTGAATATAAGTTTTTACTTATATTTGTATTTTAATTCTACGCAAATGTCTTTCCCCAGCTGGGATTGGCTTATGCTAATTGACCCACACAAAGTAGTATTTTTAGAAGATAACATTTCAGTGTTTCATATGCCATGATTAAGAGCCCTGTGATTGAAACACATAAGCAAATGTATTGAGGACTATGTTCATATTGATGGAGTGCAGGACATTTCTACCATTATCCTCTGGACAGGTCATCAATATCAGATCCGACACCTGGGATCCCCACTGATCAGCTGTTTGAGGAGGTTGTGGCACTCCAGTGAGCGATATGACCTCTATTGGATAGTGACTGTCCTAGGTATCACAGCTCAGCCCCATTCACTTAAATGAGACTAAGCTACACCTAGGCCTTGTGACTGATAGATGTGATGTCTCTGGCCTAAGAGAAGGCCACGGCAGAGAGTCATATCCTTACCGATCTGATAATTATGAACAATCCTGAGAATAGGTTATCAATATCAAAATCTTGGAGAATCCTTTTAACTAGAACAAATAGCTAAGTGAAACAGTCAGGAGATGAAGTGGCAACTGTTTCCTACCATTGCTACCATTTTGTGTGATCAGCGGGGGTCACATCAAGCAAACCCCCACTGATTGAACACTGACAGCATATCCTAGTAGTATGCTATGAATGTGGGTAGTGAGACGTCAGCATAAACAGTGTTAATGCATATACACATTGTACAAATGAAAGAGGAGCTGTAATCCGTATCAATTTCCATGTAACTGACATCACCCTAGTGCACGGAAAAGCTATACAAATACTAAATAAGCTGCTTTGGGTAGCACCACAAGTTTAGGCCCTAGGTTTTAATATAAAATTAATTAATGCAATACAGGTATAACTGAAACATTGTGCTATGCCATGTTTTATTCAGTTACAATAGAGCATGCCAGGATTGGCAATTTATCCTACTAGGCAAATTTCTGGTGGACCAGTCCACATTAGGTTGTCCAGCACAACTCAGTTAAAAAACTGTTTTGGTGTGATTTGTGCCCAACTGCTGTGGATTTTCTGCGATTTGCCCTGAACTACATTGTTTCTAATGCATTTCTAGTTAAGTTACAGTAAAATTATGACAAAACTGCAACTAAAATGGGTGCAGGACCTTTGGTGACAATATAATCCCCTGACAAAGGTCCTGCACCAGCACAACATAAGTTGTGGATACAGCCTTTAAGAAGGTGGATGAGATCACCAGAAGGAGAGTAGCCATGGGTGTTAGAGAGAAGTTACCATGGGGAGAAGCATGATCTGGTCAGAGTAGTGAAGGATATGACCAAAGAAAGCAAAATTTGACTGGCGGTGGTATTTTATGTGGGCTGGTGCATAGTTCCTAAACATTCTGAATTTGCAGGGATGTCCCTAATTTTCAGAGATTGTCCCGCTCATAAGTGGGCGATGCCAGTCAGATTTGGCTATTCCCAGGGTGGGGGTTACATGCGCCAAACTTAGGAACTACAAAGTTGGTAAGTATGCTGGTGGGGTATACGTGCTGCCTTTTAGCCCCAATAGAGAAAACCGTATGTAAAAATGTGTTTTTCATTAGTAAATAGTTCTGCAAACAGTTCTCCCCAGTTAAAACTGCATGTGCTGATGCTTCTTTACTTTTTTTTTACCAAGTTTGTCTGCATTCTGAGTTATTTATTTTTATTTGTGATTTCTGTGATGATTTTAATTGTGACTATTTTCTATGTTTCTACAGTCATCAGGTGGACATGGATGTAGATAATAACACCGAAAAATATCTTGGGTGTCAGCAGCCGCTGGAATCCAAAGTAAAAATGTAAGTGAAAGTGTTTCTGGGTTATCTCCATGCTGCTTTCAGATCCCATTACAAATATGGTCTGGAAATCAGTTGGTGACACTGTGATGCCAAAGAAAACAGCTTCTCATTAAAGGGTTAATCAACCTCACAAAACAGGAGGAATAAAATAGTGAGGAAATCTGAAACTAATTTACAAGTATATAATTTATACTATGGAGAACAAGGCCCCTCATGAAGATACTGGTGAAAAAAATAACCCAGCGCTCCTGGTGTCACTCCTCTTATTTGCACGGTACACTGGAGAGGACAGGTACAGTGCCTTGTAAAAGTATTCACCCCACTTTTTTCGTATTTTGGTGCCTCACAACCTGGAATTAACATGGATTGTTTGAGGATTTGCAAACAAACAACAATGCAAACAACAAATAGGACAAAATAACAGGAAAAGTCAATGTGCATAATTATTTACCCCCTAAAGTCAATACTTTGTAGAGCCACCTTTTGTGGCAATCACAACTCCAAGTCACTTTGGATAAGTCTCAATGAGCTTGTCACATCTTACCACTGGGATTTTTGCCCATTCCTCCTTGCAACACTGCTCCAGCTCCTTCAAGTTGGATGGTTTGCGCTTGTGAACAGCAATCTTTAAGTCTGACCATAGATTTTCTATTGGATTGAGATCTGGGCTTTGACTAGGCCATTCCAACTAGAGATTGCCTTGCTGTTCGCCCGGCGGTCATTTTGCTGCGAACTTTGCGAACATGTCCGCCGGCGCCATATTCTTTTGCATTGCACCGAATCAGGTGGGACAGGACAGCCAACTGAGAAGCCAATTCAGCACATGGACACACCCCCACACTATCAAAGAACCCAATCTGGCAGCCATTTTACATTCTGTGTTTTGCGAGTGTAGAGAGAGGTTGGCTTGTGGAGCAGGGACAAGCTGTTAGGGACACCAAACGCCAGCTAATAGGGCCACAAAAGTCCTTTTAAAGACTGGTATAGGTGTGCTATCGATAGGTGTGATATACTGAGGGGTGTAATATACTTATAATATACTTTCTAACATATAAAGTACACTGCTCAAAAAAATAAAGGGAACACAAAAATAACACATCCTAGATCTGAATTAATAAAATATTTTTCTGAAATACTTTGTTCTTTACATAGTTGAATGTGCTGACAACAAAATCACACAAAAATAAAAATATGGAAATTAAATTTTTATAACCCATGGAGGTCTGGATTTAGAGTCACACTCAAAATTAAAGTGGAAAAACACACTACAGGCTGATCCAACTTTGATGTAATGTCCTTAAAACAAGTCAAAATGAGGTTCAGTAGTGTGTGGGGCCTCCACGTGCCTGTATGACCTCCCTACAATGCCTGTGCATGCTCCTGATGAGGTGGCGGACGGTCTCCTGAGGGATCTCCTCCCAGACCTGGACTAAAGCATCTGCCAACTCCTGGACAGTCTGTGGTGCAACGTGACGTTGGTGGATATTGTGAGACATGATGTCCCAGATGTGCTCAATTGGATTCAGGTCTGGGGAACGGGCGGGCCAGTCCATAGCATCAATGCCTTCGTCTTGCAGGAACTGCTGACACACTCCAGCCACATGAGGTCTAGCATTGTCTTGCATTAGGAGGAACCCAGGGCCAACCGCACCAGCATATGGTCTCACAAGGGGTCTGAGGATCTCATCTCGGTACCTAATGGCAGTCAGGCTGCCTCTGGCGAGCACATGGAGGGCTGTGCGGCCCTCCAAAAAAATGCCACCCCACACCATTACTGACCCAATGCCAAACCGGTCATGCTGGAGGATGTTGCAGGCAGCAGAACGTTCTCCACGGCGTCTCCAGACTCTGTCACGTCTGTCACATGTGCTCAGTGTGAACCTGCTTTCATCTGTGAAGAGCACAGGTTACCAGTGGCGAATTTGCCAATCTTAGTGTTCTCTGGCAAATGCCAAACATCCTGCACGGTGTTGGGCTGTAAGCACAACCCCCACCTGTGGACGTCGGGCCCTCATATCACCCTCATGGAGTCTGTTTCTGACTGTTTGAGCAGACACATGCACATTTGTGGCCTGCTGGAGGTCATTTTGCAGGGCTCTGGCAGTGCTCCTCCTGTTCCTCCTTGCACAAAGGCGGAGGTAGCGGTCCTGCTGCTGGGTTGTTGCCCTCCTACGGCCTCCTCCACGTCTCCTGATGTACTGGCCTGTCTCCTGGTAGCGCCTCCATGCTCTGGACACTACGCTGACAGACACAGCAAACCTTCTTGTCACAGCTCGCATTGATGTGCCATCCTGGATAAGCTGCACTACCTGAGCCACTTGTGTGGGTTGTAGACTCCGTCTCATGCTACCACTAGAGTGAAAGCACCGCCAGCATTCAAAAGTGACCAAAACATCAGCCAGGAAGCATAGGAATTGAGAAGTGGTCTGTGGTTACCACCTGCAGAACCACTCCTTTATTGGGGGTGTCTTGCTAATTGCCTATAATTTCCACCTGTTGTCTATCCCATTTGCACAACAGCATGTGAAATTGATTGTCACTCAGTGTTGCTTCCTAAGTGGACAGTTTGATTTCACAGAAGTGTGATTGACTTGGAGTTACATTGTGTTGTTTAAGTGTTCCCTTTATTTTTTTGAGCAGTGTATATTATAGTGCATTTGTTTTGTGCAGCAGTTGTGTGCGGTTCTGCTGTGATACCGCAGCTATATAGAGGGACAATTGCTATTGGAACTACTAATTGCAACGGTGTGATATACCTGTTGCCCCCAAAAAAACTGATTGAGGGGTGTGATATACCTATAATATACTTTCTAACATAGAAGTTGCGATACCGCAGCTATATAGAGGGACAAGCGCTATTGGAACAACTATTTGCAATGGGTGTGATATACCTGTTGCCCCCAAAAAAACTGATTGAGGGGTGTGATATACCTTCTTCCACAAAATACTGATTGAGGGCTGCGATATACCTGTTGCCCCAAATAAACAGGGTGGTGTGATATAACTGTTGTGGAACAAAAAAATGATTGAGGGGTGTGATATGCCTGTTTCCGCAAAATACTGATTAAGGGGTTTGATATACCTGCTTCCACCAAATATTGATTGAGGGGTGCGATATACCTGCTTCCACCAAATATTGATTAAGGGGTTTGATATACCTGCTTCCACAAAATATTGATTGAGGCCTGTGATATACCTGCTTCCACAAAATACTGATTACGGGGATTGATATACCCGCTTCCGCAAAATACTGATTGAGGGCTGCGATATACCTGCTTCCACAAAATACTGATTAAAGGGATTGATATACCTGCTTCCATCAAATATTGATTAAGGCCTGCCATATACCTGCTTCCACAAAATACTGATCAAGGGCTGCGATATACCTGCTTTCACAAAATACTGATTAAGGGGTTCGATATACCTGTTTCCACCAAATATTGATTAAGGCCTGCGAGATACCTGCTTCCACAAAATACTGATTAAGCGGTTTGATATACCTGTTTCCACCAAATATTGATTGAAGCCTGCAATATACCTGCTTCCACAAAATACTGATTAAGGAGATTGATATACCTGCTTACACCAAATATTGATTGAGGCCTGCGATATACCTGCTTCCACAAAATACTGATTAAGGTCTGTGATATACCTGCTTCCACAAAATACTGATTAAGGGGATTGATATACCCGGTACCACAAAATACTGATTGAGGTCTGCGATATAACTGCTTCCACAAAATACTGATTAAGGGGATTCATATACCTGCTTCACAAAATATTGATTGAGGCCTGCGATATACCTGCTTCCACAAAATACCGATTAAGGGGTTCGATATACCTGTTTCCACCAAATATTGGATTGAGGCCTGCAATATACCTGCTTCCACAAATACTGCTCTTCTCTAGGGACTTAGGCACAGGGTCATTTTGAAAATGACAGGCAGAGGAAGAGGTAGGCCGTTCCGCAGGGGTGGTAGGGGTCGGGCAGGTGCACCAGGCCGGAGCCTAAGTGGGACGTTGGAGAAGGCGCATGCGATTACTTCAAAGGATGCACCAGAGTTGGTTGAGTGGCTCATACAGCCTTCCGCTTCTGCACCCTCCTCATCATCTGTATCTGCACCCTCCTCACTCTCTGCTGTGTGCACCCCCAAAGACACCTCCACCACCATAGCCCCTCCACTCGAGTCAGAGGAATTATTTTCCCATCCATTCCTAGACCATACCGATGCGCAGCCATTTTTGACATCGGATGAGGAAGAGGAGGTAGCAACGGCCACCACCCAGTGGTCTGATGACAGTACTCAGATCAGCCCAGGGAGGGTGGTCCCCTCTGTTGCTGACTACTCCAAGATCTCAAATGTCAGTGGTGGTGAAGGTGATGATGATGACGTGTTGATGGACGTCACGTGGGTGCCCACAAGAGAGGAAGAGTAGGGGAGATCAGAGGGAGAGATGGAGCAGCAGAGAGGGAGGAGAAGGAGGAGAAGCAGGCAGAGCTCGCAGGGCACAGGAGGCAAAAAGCAGACTGCATCTGGAGCGAGCCATCCACCATGCACAGGCACATTTGGGTCTCCCAGGACGCCGGCACATGGCTCCGCAGTGTGTTTTTTTTTTAACGTGTCAGCTGCTGACAATAGTGTTGCCATCTGCAGCCTGTGCTGTCAACGCATAAGTCGCGGTAAACCCAACACTCACCTAGGGACGACCGCCTTAAGAAGGCACCTGGCCTCCCATCACTGAGCCCAGTGAGAGCAACGCTGTCAGAACCCACAAAGCCACACTCCCAGCACTCCACGTTCTGCCTCTTCTCCTTCTCCTCTCTCCTCCCATTTGTCCATCACTCCATCTTCCACCATGCCGTCATCGCGTTCATCTGGCAGAAGGCAGGCTTCCGTGGCCCAAATGTTCGAGCGTAAAAAGTAGATGACCCTCTTGGCCAACGGCTGACCGCTGGCTTGTCAGAACTGCTAGCCCGCCAACTACTGCCATATAAACTGGTGGACTCGGAGGCCTTTAGAAAATTTGCGGCCATTGGCACACTTTAATGAAAGGTCCCCAGAAGGAAATATTTCTCCCAGAAGAGCATCTCAGAGCTATATGGCCACGTTCAGTGGCAATTAAATATATATCTGGCACACAGTGTCGGTGCCAAGATACATCTGACCACAGACACGTGGTCTAGCAAACACTGGCAGGGAAGGTACATAACTTTTACTGCCCACTGGGTGAGCCTTCTGACGGCCATCAAGCATACAACCCGTGGCTCCTGTGTGGATTTGGTGTTACAGCCACGGATTGCATGCAGGCCTGCCTCTTCTTCTCCTCCTCCTACTCCATCCTCCATCTCCTCCTCGGCTGACTCCTCCTTTTCCACTGCTACCGCTTCTTCCGCTGCACCCCCCAATCTCCACAGAACCTATTCAACATGCCAGGTGAGACGTTGCCATACTGTTCTGCCTGGAAGCCAAGAGCCACACCGGTCCTGCACTGCTTTCATCTCTGGGGTCAAAGGCTGATCAGTGGCTAACCCCACTCAATTTGACAGTTGGTAAAGTGGTGTGCGACAACGGTGCCAATCTGATGAGCGTGCACATGGCACACATCCTGAACTTAGTCGTGCAGTGATTCGTTGCCAAATACCCCGGGGTCCAGGACATCTTGCAGCAGGCCAGGAAAATCTCTGGCCATTTTAGAAGCTCTTACACGGCCATGGCTCGCCTTGCTGACGTTCAGAGGCGACACCACTTGCCCGTCAGACGTCGGATTTGTGACAGCCCGACGTGCTGGAACTCCACCTTTCATATGCTTGATAGGCTGCTCCAGCAGCAAAGTGCTGTTAATGACTACCTGTATGAACTCTGCAGCAGGACAGGTTCTGGGAAGCTTGGTTTCTTTTCACCGCGCCAGTGGCTGCTCATGCGCGTTGCATGCAGACTTCTGCGGCCATTTGATGAGTTCACCAAACTAGTCAGTCGCAGCAAGGGCGCAATCAGTGACATCGTACCTTACGCCTTCTTTCTGGAGTGTGCATTGCATTGTGTCATTGATTAAGCCGTCTAGAAGCAGGAGCTGGAAGATGAGGAAGTCGCAATCCTGAATGAATTCTCAGGAGGGGCTACTCCATCTGAGACAAGTCAGCAGAAGTCTGAAGAGGAGTCAGAGGAGGATGGTGGCTGAGTGGAGGAGGAGGAGGAGCAAGAAGAGCAGGCTTTAAAGGGAATTTAAACATTTCGGGGATCCCTGGTGTTGTCCATGGCTGGGGTGAGGAGACCGAGGACGACATTCTCCTGGGCGATGAGCAGGAGCCAGGCCACTCAACCGCTTCCAATTTAGTGCCAATAGGGTCTTCATGCTCCAGAGTTTGAAGAGGGACCTGCGTATAAAAAGCATAAAGGGAAAGCACCAGTACTGGGTGGCAACGTACTTAGACCCCCGGTACAAACACAAAATGGCGGACATGTTACCAGCATCACAGAGGGCAGCATTTCCAGGCCTTGCTGAGAGATGCTGTATTCTTACGTTGCAGGCACTGGTAGAGGAATTTCCACCCACAGCGAAACAGGTGCAGGTACCAATCCTACCGCGCCTGCAAGAGGAGGGCGGTTTGAAGATGTGTTGGTCACTTCGGATATGAGATCATTATTACAGCCAACCCATCGACAGCCGCCCTCCGCATCCAGCCTCAGGGAACACCTAGACCGACAGGTGTCTGACTACATCGGGTAACGGCCGATGTGGATGCTCTGAGAAGCGAGGAACCCCTGGACTACTGGGTGTGCAGGCTTGACTTGTGGCCAGAGCTGGCACAATATGCCATGGAACTCTTGGCTTGCCCCTCGTCGAGTGTCCTGTCCGAAAGGACGTTCAACGCAGCAGGGGGGATCGTGACCGATAAGTGCACTCGCCTAGCTCACGACAGTGTGGACTACCTCACATTTCTAAAAATGAATGAGGCATGGATCTCTGAGGAATTCAACACCTGTGACGACCACGTGTAATTGAATTTCCTCATGTCAGCCCACACATATCCGCCACCACCCAGAACAAAGAATGGTCCTTGTCTTATGTATATACAGTGGCACAAAAGACCTTTTCTGTCAGGTGAATGCCTAATTTTTGGGGCCTGTACTGGCCGACAGTAAAATTTGTATCCAGTGACCGCCTTATGTACCTCCAGCCACATCATCACAAGTTCTTTTCTGTTAGGTGAATGCCTAATTTTTGGGGCCTGTACTGGCCTACAGTAAAATTTGTATTCAGTGACCGCCTAATGTACCTCCAGCCACATCATCACAAGTTCTTTTCTGTCAGGTGAATGCCTAATTTTTGGGTCCTGCACTCCCGTGGCCTAAAATAAAATGTTTCTAGGCTCCAGCAAGGCACATTTTTGAGAGTTTCTCTTTAACCACCTCAGCTCCCCTAGCTTAAAAACCCTTAATGACCAGACCACTTTTTACACTTCTGCACTACACTAATTTCACTGTTTATTGCTCGGTCATGCAACTTACCACCCAAATTAATTTTACCTCCTTTTCTTCTCACTAATAGAGCTTTCATTTGGTGGTATTTCATTGCTGCTGACATTTTTTGTTATTAATCGAAATTTAACGAAATTTTTGCAAAAAAATGACATTTTTCACTTTCAGTTGTCATTTTTTTTTTAAAAAAACGACATCTATATACAAATTTTTCTCTAAATTTATTGTTCTACATGTCTTTGATTAAAAAAAATGTTTGGGTAAAAAAAAAATGGTTTGGGTAAAAGTTATAGCATTTACAAACTATGGTACAAAAGCAGCTCTGACTTTCTGAGCACCTGTCATGTTTCCTGAGGTTCTACAATGCCCAGACAGTAGAAAAACCCCACAAATAACCCCATTTGGGAAAGTAGACACCCTAAGGTATTCGCTGATGGGCATAGTGAGTTCATAGAACTTTTTATTTTTTGTCACAAGTTAGCGGAAAATGATTATTTTTATTTATTTTATTTTTTTCCTTACATAGAAACATAGAATGTGTCGGCAGATAAGAACCATTTGGCCCATCTAGTCTGCCCAATATATCTGAATCCTATGAATAGTCCCTGGCCCTATCTTATATGAAGGATAGCCTTATGCCTATCCCATGCATGCTTAAACCCCTTCACTGTATTTGCAGCTACCACTTCTGCAGGAAGGCTATTCCATGCATCCACTACTCTCAGTAAAGTAATACTTCCTTATATTACTTTTAAACCTTTGCCCCTCTAATTTAAAACTGTGTCCTCTTGTGGTAGTTTTTCTTCTTTTAATTATGCTCTCCTCCTTTACCGAGTTGATTCCCTTTATGTATTTAAAAGTTTCTATCATATCCCCTCTGTCTCTTCTTTCTTCCAAGCTATACATATTAAGGTCCTTTAACCTTTCCTGGTAAGTTTTATCCTGCAATCCATGTACTAGTTTAGTAGCTCTTCTCTGAACTCTCTCTAGAGTATCTATATCCTTCTGGAGATATGGCCTCCAGTACTGCGCACAATACTCCAAGTGAGGTCTCACCAGTGTTCTGTACAGCGGCATAAGCACTTCACTCTTTCTACTGCTTATACCTCTCCCTATACATCCAAGCATTCTGCTGGCATTTCGTGCTGCTCTATTACATTGTCTTCCCACCTTTAAGTCTTCTGAAATAATTACTCCTAAATCCCTTTCCTCAGATACTGAGGTCAGGACTGTGTCAAATATTCTATATTCTGCCCTTGGGTTTTTACGCCCCAGGTGCATTATCTTGCACTTATCCACATTAAATTTCATTTGCCAGAGTTCTGACCATTCTTCTAGTTTTCCTAAATCCTTTTCCATTTGGCGTTTCCCTCCAGGAACATCAACCCTGTTACATATCTTTGTGTCATCAGCAAAAAGACAAACCTTACCATCGAGGCCTTTTGCAATATCACTTATGAAGATATTAAACAAAATTGGTCCCAGTACAGATCCCTGTGGAACCCCACTGGTAACATGACCTTGTTTTGAATGTTCTCCATTGACTACAACCCTCTGTTGTCTGTCACTCAGCCACTGCCTAATCCACTCAACAATATGGGAGTCCATGCTCAATGACTGCAGTTTATTGATAAGTCTTCTATGTGGGACAGTGTCAAAAGCCTTGCTAAAATCTAGATATGCGATGTCTACTGCACCTCCACCGTCTATTATTTTAGTCACCCAGTCCAAAAAATCTATAAGATTTGTTTGACATGATCTCCCTGAAGTAAACCCATGTTGTTTTTCATCTTGCAATCCATGGGATTTTAGATGTTCCACAATCCTATCCTTTAATAGGGTTTCCATTAATTTGCCTACTATTGATGTCAGACTCACTGGTCTATAGTTGCTCGATTCCTCCCTACTACCTTTCTTGTGAATGGGCACGACATTTGCCAATTTCCAATCTTCCGGGACGACTCCTGTTACTAATGATTGGTTAAATAAATCTGTTAACGGTTTTGCCAGCTCACCACTAAGCTCTTTTAATAATTTTGGGTGTATCTCATCAGGCCCCTGTGACTTATTTGTCTTCACCTTAGACAGCAAACTTAGAACATCTTCCTCTGTAAAGATACATGCATCAAACGATTTATTAGTCATCCTTTCTAGTGGAGGTCCTTCTCCTTTTTCTTTTGTAAAAACTGAACAGAAGTATTCATTAAGGCAGTCGGCTAGCCCTTTATTCTCTTCTACATACCTTCCGTCCTTTGTTTTTAATTTAGTTATTCCTTGTTTTAATTTCCTTTTTTCATTTATATATCTGAAGAATGTCTTATCCCCTTTTTTCATAGACTGAGCTAGTTTTTCTTCTGCCTGCGCTTTTGAAGTTCTTATAACTTGCTTGGCCTCTCTCTGCCTAATCTTGTAGATTTCCTTATCTTCATTGCTCTGGGTTTTTTTATAATTACAAAATGCTAGCTTTTTATTTTTAATGATTTGGGCCACTTCTGCTGAGTACCACAGTGGTCTCTTCCTTTTTTTGCTTTTACTGACAAGTCTAATGCAATTTTCTGTTGCCTTCAATAATGCACCTTTTAAGTAGTCCCATTTCTCCTGGACTCCATGTAATCCGTTCCAGTCTGATAAGGACTCATTTATGACTAATTTCATTTTTGAAAAGTCTGTTTTTCTAAAGTCTAAAACTTTTGTTTTTGTGTGGTGGGACTCTTTCACAGTTCTTATATTAAACCACACTGACTGGTGATCACTAGATCCCAAGGTTTCGCCTACAATGACATCATATACCGAATACCCATTTGTGAATACCAAATCCAAAATGGCCTCCCTCCGGGTTGGCTCCTCAGCCACTTGTTGTAGAGATAACCCCAGTAGGGAATTTAGAATATCTGTACTCCTGGTAGAACTTGCTATTTTGGTTTTCCAGTTTATATCTGGAAGATTGAAATCTCCCATAATGATAACTTCTCCTTTCATTGTCATTTTAGCTATTTCTTCAACTAGTAGATCATCTAGTTCTTTAACTTGACCAGGTGGTCTATATATCACACCTACACGAGTTACTGCATGGTTAGCAAACTGCAACGTAACCCAAACTGACTCTATGTTGGCCTCACCAACTTGTATTAGGTTAGATTTAATGCTATCTTTCACATACAGGGCCACTCCTCCTCCTTTCTTGCCTTCTCTGTCTCTTCTGTATAAAGAGTACCCTGGTATGGTTATGTCCCAGTCATTTCTTTCATTAAACCATGTCTCCGTAACAGCCACTAAATCTACATTCTCAGATGCCATTATTGACCCAAGTTCATTGATTTTTTTACCTAAACTGCGAGCATTTGTAGACAGGACTCTGAGCTTATCATTTCTTTTATTTATTTTTTTGAAATTCTTTATTTCTTATTTTGCAAAAGTAACAACATTATTGCATGTTGAATCACATACTTTAGAAAATAATAGTCGGACCCATGTCGACTGACATCATGAAGCATAATCCAACAATGCACATACAATTACAACACATAAGTCTGTGTTTGATATTCAGCCTATGGTGACAATAAAGCCCCTTGATTCATCTAACAAGAACCATACAAAAATCAAAAAGGCCATAGAAGACGTGGCCACAGCATGAAAATAAAAGAAAATTCGACAGACAATGACATAAATGGGGGGGGGGGCACAAGACAAGGATACAAAAGGAGGAATTGAGGGGGAAAGGATTTAAGGAAGCAGGGGGGGATAAATGAAGTGTACAGTAGTGTCCGGTCTAGACTCTCAAGTCAGCAAATTCCGATACTCCGAGGAGTCCTGAAAGGTGAACCAGGGAGACCACATAGCAACAAAAGCTCTGTTACCACCTTTCAAAGATGCTGTGAGTTCCTCCATTCTCCGTATCTCTTCAACCTTCTGAATCCACATTCCCACGGAGGGAGGCGAACCAGACTTCCACCTCGCAGGGACACAAGCTCTAGCTGCTATAACCAGATAACGTAGACAAGATCGTCGAAGTAATATCAACGGCAAGTCCGAAAGAAAGAGTAAGAGCTTATCATTTCTTAACCTCTGTGCTTCTGACCTGTTCTGGCATTGTTTCGGGGGGCAATTGGACTCTTTTATTTTCACTCTTTTGCCCCCCCTTCCTAGTTTAAATACTCTTTCGCAAATTCTTGGAGTTGTTCACTAAGTACATTTGTTCCTTTGAGAGAAAGATGCAAACCATCTTTTTTGTACAGTTCCTTTCTATTCCAAGTAGAGCTATCATGAGAAACAAAGCCAAATCCTTGCTCTTGACACCATTTACCAAGCCATATGTTGAACTCCTTTATGCGCCTCTGCCTATCATTCTGAACATTATGCACAGGCAGAACTTCAGAAAATGAAATGGTGGATGCAAAATCCTGTACGTCATTACCAAGTGTGATAAAAGATTTTTTCACCTCTGACACTTCATTGCAAGCCAGGTCATTTGTCCCTAGATGGACAAGAACATCCACGTCCCCTTCCTGCTTTGCTTGCTTAACAATATTAATAATACGTCTTCTATCTCTTCTAGCAGTAGCCCTAGGGAGACATCTCACAAAACCATTTTCTTTAAGCTCCACACTTCTTATGATTGAATCACCCAGCAACAGCTGCTTCCTTTGAGATTTCACTTTATCTTTTTTGTCCTTGGCTGCAGTCTTGCATACATTAGACATAGGAGTCGATGGTTTCTCACCCTCTGTGCTTGAGTCCATATCCATGTTGTCCTTACATTCTGAGAGTGCTGCAAATGAATTATGGAGAACCACCGACTGTGGGACATGTCTTCTATCCACCACTAGTCTTCCAGAACCTACAGTACCCCATCTGCCATTTCTGGGGGTCCTCTGTGGCAGTGGCATTGCAGCAGTCCTAGCTGGAGTTTGTTTAACAGATAATTTAAATATTTCAGATTTCAAAAATGCAATTTCCTGCTGCAGTAAGGAGAACTGTCTACAGATCTGACAGCATCCGAATCTCCAAAGAGTGGAACATGAAATAAATGCACAACAATTCCTGCACTGAACCAAGTCTGCCATTTTAAAGAGGAGAAAAAAAGAAAAATGTAAATTTAAATCAAACAAATCAAACAAATCTTACCTTTTTTTTTGTATTGTTTCCACCTTCCAGCCTACCTCCTTACTATCTCCTGCAATATCTCTTCAATGTACTTAATGTAGTACTTAAAGGTAGTACTTGCAGCTAATGAATTAGGCCAGCTAATGAGTCTGTCTCTATATATACACACACTCCTTCCCAAGCTCCTCCCCCAGCAACAAATGTAACACCTTAGTGAGCTAGGCTCATTAGCAAACGCACAATAGCAAACACCTGACCAAATTCCTTACCTCTTCTCAAGCAATGGTGAGAAAAAACCCCACAGATGAGCCAGTTGCAGACTCCAAACCAATCTCTTGCAGTATCTCTTCAATCTCTTCAGTCTCCTGCAATATCTCTTCAATGTACTTAATGTAGTACTTGAAGGTAGTACTTGCAGCTAATGAATTAGGCCAGCTAATGAGTCTGTCTCTATATATACACACACTCCTTCCCAAGCTCCTCCCCCAGCAACAAATGTAACACCTTAGTGAGCTAGGCTCATTAGCAAACGCACAATAGCAAACACCTGACCAAATTCCTTACCTCTTCTCAAGCAATGGTGAGAAAAAAACCCACAGATGAGCCAGTTGCAGACTCCAAACCAATCTCTTGCAGTATCTCTTCAATCTCTTCAGTCTCCTGCAATATCTCTTCAATGTACTTAATGTAGTACTTGAAGGTAGTACTTGCAGTACTTACAAAGTCTCATAATCCACTAACTTGTGACAAAAAAATAAAAACTTCCATGAACTCACTATGCCCATCACGAAATACCTTGGGGTGTCTTTTTTCCAAAATGGGGTCACTTGTGGGGTAGTTATACTGCCCTGGCATTTTAGGGGCCCTAATGCGTGAGAAGTAGTTTGAAATCAAAATGGGTAAAAAATGCCCTTTGAAATCCTAAAGGTGCTCTTTGGAATGTGGGCCCCTTTGCCCACCTAGGCTGCAAAAAAGTGTCACACATGTGGTATTGCCATACTCAGGAGAAGTTGGGCAATGTGTTTTGGGGTGTCATTTTACATATACCCATGCTGGGTGAGATAAATATCTCGGTCAATTGCCAACTTTGTATAAAAAAATGGGAAAAGTTGTCTTTTGCCGAGATATTTCTCTCACCCAGCATGGGCACATTGCCCTACTTCTTCTGAGTACGGCGATACCAGATGTGTGACACTTTTTTGCAGCCTAGGTGGGCAAAGAGCACCTTTAGGATTTTACAGGGCATTTTTTACACATTTGGATTTCAGACTTCTTTTCACGCATTAGGGCCCCTAAAATGCCAGGGCAGTATAACTACCCAATAAGTGACCCCATTTTGGAAAGAAGACACCCCAAGGTATTTCGTGATGGGCATAGTGAGTTCATGGAAGTTTTTATTTTTTGTCACAAGTTAGTGGAATATGAGACTTTGTAAGAAAATTTTTTTTTAAAAAAAATCATCATTTTCCGCAATCTTGTGACAAAAAAAAAAAAATTCTAGGAACTCTCCATGCCCCTCACGGAATACCTTGGGGTGTCTTCTTTCCAAAATGGGGTCACTTGTGGGGTAGTTATACTGCCCTGGCATTTTAGGGGCCCTAATGTGTGAGAAGTAGTTTGAAATCAAAATGTGTAAAAAATGCCCTGTGAAATCTTAAAGGTGCTCTTTGGAATGTGGGCCCATTTGCCCACCTAGACTGCAAAAATGTGTCACACATCTGGTATCGCCGTACTGAGAAGAAGTAGGGCAATGTGTTTTGGGGTGTCTTTTTAAATATACCCATGCTGGGTGAGAGAAATATCTCGGCAAAAGACAACTTTTCCCATTTTTTTTATACAAAGTTGGCATTTGACCAAGATATTTATCTCACCCAGCATGGGTATATGTAAAATGACACCCCGAAACACATTCCCCTACTTCTCCTGAGTATGGCGATACCACATATGTGACACTTTTTTGCAGCCTAGATGCGCAAAGGGGCCCGAATTCCTTTTAGGAGGGCATTTTTAGACATTTGGATTCCAGACTTCTTCTCACACTTTAGGGCCCCTAAAATGCCAGGGCAGTATAAATACTCCACATGTGACCCCATTTTGGAAAGAAGACACCCCAAGGTATTCAATGAGGGGCACGGCGAGTTCATAGAAATTTCTTTTTCTTGGCACAAGTTAGCGGAAATTGATATTTTTTTTGTTTTTTCTCACAAAGTCTCCCTTTCCGCTAACTTGAGACAAAAATTTCAATCTTTCACGGACTCAATATGCCCCTCAGCGAATACCTTGGGGTGTCTTCTTTCCAAAATGGGGTGTTTGTTCTGCCCTGGCATTTGAGGGTCTCCGCAATCATTACATGTATGGCCAGCATTAGGAGTTTCTGCTATTCTCCTTATATTGAGCAAATGGGTAATGAGATTTTTTTTCCATTCAGCCTCTGGGCTGAAAGAAAAAATGAACGGCACAGATTTATTCATTCGCATCGATCAATGTGGATGAAAAAATCTCTGCCAAAAAAAAAAAAGGAGGGGAAAGACGTCTGCCAGGACATAGGAGCTCCGCCCAACATCCAAACCCACTTAGCCCATATTCCCTGGCAAACCCGATTTCTCCATTCACATCAATCGATGTGGATGAATAAATCATTGCCGGGATTTTATTTTTTATTTTTTTATATACAAAGTGTTTGCCAAAGCATATGAACACCGCCGCCCCCTCAGCTCATATGCCTCGGCAAACGTATCTTTTACTGCAGAGGAGAAATCTCGTCTTGCAGCGCCGCATACACCGACTTTTGTGTAATCTGACAGCAGCGCAATGCTTCTGTCAGAATGCACATCAGTGCTGCAGCTAGTCGATCGGTTGGTCCACATGGTAGGTAAAAAAAAAAAAAGACCAGGCCGCAACGCAATAAATTTATTAACTTTATAATAAAATTTGAACAGAACATATAAACTTTATTGAACAGAACGTTAACTTTTTTGCTTACCGGTGATTTTTTTTTTTTTACCTTTATAGGACAAACCTCTCCTTCCCCATGGGACAATGTGCAAAGCGCAAATCGCCCAAAGATATGGCGAAGTACATTATGCACTTTGTCCCAGGTGAAAGGAGAGGTTTGCAGCAGCTGTGAGTGAAAGGGCCCTAATAGCCCTGTGTGCCTGTCCTGTGAGATGCAATCCCTATGCTAAGTGTACCTGTGTGTGGTACTTCCGGAAACACTCCCCTAAGCATAGGGCAGGGTGGTCAGGGCAGTCAGGACAGAAATAGCGGGTGTCACGCCTTATTCCACTCCTGCTACAGACACAACATCTTTTTCGGGGTGACGGTTGGGTTGAGGTACCAGCAACAACATTGGGGAAATGTCACTCGTGTAGACGGCTCACTACACTGGTGGATGGGGCCACGGAACCTCCTGGATACAGGAGGTTCTCGATGATCTCTTCCTGAAATTTGAGGAAGGATCCTGTTCTGCCAGCCTTACTGTAGAGAACAAAACTATTATATGCAGCCAATTGAATCAAATATACAGACACCTTCTTATACCAGAGTCTGGTGCGTCGGGAAACTAAATAAGGAGCCAACATCTGGTCATTGAAGTCCACCTCTCCCATGTGAAGGTTATAGTCGTGGACTGAGAGGGCCTTTCAATGACACTGGTTGCCCGTTCTATTTGTATTGTCGTGTCTGCGTGAATGGAGGAGAGCATGTAAACGTCACGCTTGTCTCTCCATTTCACCGCGAGCAGTTCTTCGTTACACAAGGCAGCCCTCTCCCCCCTTGCAAGACAGGTGGTAACGACCCATTGGGGGAAGCCCCGGCGACTAATTCGCGCGGTGCCACAGCAGCCAATCTGTTCTAGGAACAAATGCCTGAAGAGGGGCATACTTGTGTAAAAATTGTCCACATAAAGTTGGTACCCCTTGCCAAATAAGGGTGACACCAAGTCCCAGACTGTCTTCCCACTGCTCCCCAGGTAGTCAGGGCAACCGACCGGCTCCAGGGTCTGATCTTTACCCTCATAGATCCGAAATTTGTGGGTATAGCCTGTGGCCCTTTCACAGAGCTTATACAATTTGACCCCATACCGGGCGCGCTTGCTTGGGATGTATTGTTTGAAGCCAAGGCGCCCGGTAAAATATATAAGGGACTCGTCTACGCAGATGTTTTGCTCAGGGGTATACAAATCTGCAAATTTGTTGTTGAAGTGGTCTATGAGGGGCTGAATTTTGTGGAGCTGGTCAAAAGCTGGGTGGCCTCTGGGACGAGAGGTGCTGTTGTCGCTAAAGTGCAGGAAACGCAGGATGGTCTCAAATCGTGTCCTGGACATAGCAGCAGAGAACATGGGCATGTGATGAATTGGGTTCGTGGACCAATATGACTGCAATTCATGCTTTTTGGTCAGACCCATGTTGAGGAGAAGGCCCAGAAAAATGTTAATTTCGGAAACTTGGACGGGTTTCCACCGGAAAGACTGGGCATAAAAGCTTCCCGGGTTGGCGGCTATAAATAGAGTGGCATACCGATTTGTTTCTGCCATGACTAAGTTCAAGAGCTCCGCAGTCAAGAACAACTCAAAAAATCCCAGTGCCGAACCGATCTGAGCTGTCTCAACCCGAACTCCAGACTGGGCGGTGAAAGGGGGAACTACAGGTGCGGCTGAAGTTGGGGACTGCCAATCAGGGTTTGCCAGCACCTCAGGGACTCTAGGGGCTCTATGGGCCTGTCTGTGCGGTGGCTGCAACGGGGGAACTAATGCACGTGCCACCGTACCAGCTTCAACTGCCCTTCTGGTGCTCGCCACTTCACCATGTTGTATGCCCCACTCTGCTGCCCTTGAAGCGGATCCTGCGCAACCTGTGGTCTAGCAACACGGGGCCGGGTACGCCTGGTACGCCTCGTCCGAACTTTGGGTCAGACTGCCACTGCTTTCTACAGGTTCATATTCTGACCCGCTAGATTCGTCAGATGAGGGTTCCCATTCCTCATCCGACTGGGTCAGAAGCCTGTAGGCCTCTTCAGAAGAATACCCCCTGTTTGACATTTGGGCTACTAAATTTAGGGGGTATTCCCTGAGACTACCCAAGAAAAAAAGCAAGCCTGTCTTACAAATGGGAGGCTAGCGAAGTACCGGAGGCCGCTGCGATTGATAAAAAATATCAAAACAGATTTTTTTATCGCCGCAGCGCTTGTAAAGTCATTGTGCAGTGATCAAAAACAATTTTTTTTTTTGTCACTGCGGCGGAGCGGGCGTGGGTGAACGCACGTGTGGGCGACCGTTCAGGCCTGATCGAGCAAACACTGCGTTTTGGGTGGAGGGCGAACTAAGGTGACACTAATACAATTATAGATCTGACTGTGATCAGTTCTGATCACTTACAGATACTATAAAAGTACAAAAGCTGATTAGCGATACGCTAATCAGCGAATCAGTGACTGCGGTGCGGTGGGCTGGGCGCTATACGATCACTAACTACCTAACCAAGGGGCCTAAACTATCCTAAAACTATCAGTCAATACCAGTGAAAAAAAAAGTGACAGTTTACACTGATCACTTTTTTCCCTTTCACTAGGTGATTAACAGGGGCGATCAAGGGGTGATCAAGGGGTTAATTGGGGTGACGGGGGGGTGATCTGGGGCTAAGTGTAGTGTTTGGTGGCTACTCACTGTGATGTGTGCTCCTCTGCTGGGACCAACCGTCTTGCGAGATGACGCACGGATGAGTCCAGGAGGAATGAATCGACCGCCGCCAGGACGCATCCGTGCGTTAGGCGGTCGGGAAGCAGTTAAGACGCATAAAAATGGCACCTAATTAAAATACATATTTTTTGTGGGAATTTTTGCCAATGATCCCCCTCTGGTATGTCACTGTCCATGTTGTGGGACTATTTGTGCACTTCTAGTATTTGGTGGCTGCAAATATGACCTGAAGGTTTTTCAGGTTCGCCAGCCATTAAAGTCAATGGGGCCCACCGCAAACGCGCGGTTCGCAAACATTAGATCGCGAACACCCATTCGCGAAACTTCCCGGCCGATGTTCATCCATCACTAATTCCAACACATTTACATGTTTCCCCTTAAACCACTAAAGTGTTGCTTTAGCAGTGTGTTTGGGGTCATTGTTCTGCTGGAAGGTGAACCTCCATCCTAGCCTCAAATCGCTCAGAGTTGTACAGGTTTTGCTCAAGAATATCCCTGTATTTAACACCATCCATCTTTTCCTCAACTTTGACCAGTTTTCCAGTCCCGGCTGCTGAAAAACATCCCCACAGCATGATGATGCCACCACCATGTTTCACTGTGGGGATGGCGTTCTTTGGGTGATGTCATGTGTTGGGTTTGCGCCAGACATAACGTTTTCTTTGATGGCCGAAAAGTTCAATTTTAGTCTCATCAGACTAGAGCACCTTCCTCCATAGATTTTAGGAGTCTCCCACATGCCTTTTTGTTTTTAGCTGAAAGTAATGTTTTTTTTCTGGCCGCTCTGCCATAAAGCCCAACTCTATGGAGCGTACGGCTTATTGTCGTCCCATGTACAGATATTCCAGTCTCAGCTCCTCCAGGGTTACCTTAGGTCTCTGTGCTGCCTTTCTGATTAATGCCCTCATTGTTCGGTCCGTGAGTTTTGGTGGATGGCCGTCTCTTGGCATGTTTGCTGTTGTGCCATGTTCTTTCCATTTGGTTATGATAGATTTGATGGTGCTCCTGGGGATCATCAAAGATTTGGATTTTTTTTTATAACTTAATCCTGACTTGTACTTCTCAACAACATTGTCCCTTACTTGTTTGGAGAGTTCCTTGGTCTTCATGGCAGTGTTTGGTTAGTGATGCCTCTTGCTTAGGTGTTGCAGCCTCTGGGCCTTTCAAAAAAGGTGTGTATATGTAATGACAGATCATGTAACACTTAGATTGCACACAGGTGGACATCATTTCACTAATTATGTGACTTCTGAAGGTAATTGGTTGCACCAGAGCTTTTTTTGGGCTTCCTAACAAAGGGGATGAATACATATGCACATGCCAATTTTCTGTTTCTAAACAATAGTTTTATTTATAGATTTTTCTCATTTCACTTCACTAACTTAGACTATTGTGTTCTGATCATCAGATAAAATTCAGATTAACAAAACATTGAACTTAAGGCTGTAATGTAACAAAATATGAAAAAAGTCAAGGGGGTGAATACTTTTGCAAGACACTGTAGACTCATGTGACTTGGGTCCTATTTCTCTACCTTATTCCCATTCACTAGACTGTGTTAATAAGAATAAAGGGTTATACACACGACCGTTGGATGCTTTGTGGTCTGCAAATTGCGGATCCACAAAACACGGATACCGGCTGTGTGCATTCTGTATTTTGCTAAACGGAAGGGCCGGCCCCTAATAGAACAGTTCTATCCTTGTCTGTAATGTGGACAATAATAGGATATGTTCTATTTTTTGCAGAACGGCCATGCGGACATACGGACACAGAATGCACACGGGGTCATTTCATTTTTTTTTTTGAGCCTTAGGGCTCGTTCACACGACCGCAAATTGTGGATCCACAAAAAACGGATGCCGCCAGTATGCGTTCCCCAATTTGCGGAACGGAAGAGGAGGCCCATTATAGAAATGCCTATTCTTGTCCGCAAAATGGACAAGAATAGGACAGGACTCATAATTTTTGCGGGGCCACGAAACAGAGCACAGAGTGCTGTCCGCATCTTTTGCGGACCCATTGAAATGAATGGTCCCGTATACGGACCGTATGCGGAACGCAGAAAATGGCCCGTATACAGAACGCAAAATATGTTTGTGTGAACGAGCCCTTATTGAAATGAATGGTTCCGCATACGGGCCCCCCAAAAAACGGAATGGACACAGGAAAAAATATGTTCGTGTGCATGAGGCTTAATAGGCATCATCCGAGTCAAAGTGGGTAGGATAGATTTTCCCCTAGGTCAAATAACTATGTGACATATTATGGTATCCTTCGCAATGACTACCACTGTTTTTGTAGTAGTGGGTAATAGCCACATGTATAATTTGTAACAGGGATGAAAAACATTATTTTGGATGGTCACCATGTCTTTTAATTGTACCTTTGATAGCATGCAGCAAACCTTGTTAAGTAATTGCCAGACCAGAACATAGATGTGTCTACAGACATCAGAAACATATTTAGTACTCTTGGCAATGACTGTCAAGACGGTGTTTCTTTAGATTCAGAAACGTAGGAAGAAAATGTCCTACTTACACTCTACAAATTGCTGCTTGGTGTTAAAAATCATGCTGGGACTCCATGCTGGGAGCAGGAAAGACAGAGCTTCTTCAATCACATTTGTGCCACAAACCTATTCACATGACTGCTGCAGAAGTCACGGACTAAGATTCTTATAAAATAAATATACAGCTAGTGGCGTACATAGAGAAGTAAGGGCCCCATAGCAAGGATCAAACCAGTCCCCCCAAACAGGAGAGAAGGGTTTCTGCCTAAACCCTCTTCAATGGGCAGTTTCCCTCTGCCGCATTTGCTAAAAGTTGTTCCTTTAGACTTAGAGGCCGAGGGTAGAGTCCTGCCCGTTTTCACCTCCAGTATAAGAGAAGATAATCCCAACTAAGACTGGGCCCCATAACAGTTGCATGGTCTGCCGCTATGGTAGCTACACCCCTGTATACAGCTAAAGTTATTCTTATCCAAGGAAATGGGTAATGATTTTCTCAAGGTGGACAATTTTTATACATAGCCCATTTTATTGACCAAAGTCCAAAACCATAGGAGAGCATACCCTAAATTCTATTTAAATATTACACTAGACAGTGAACAATACTATTTCTGCACTATGAATTTTATTTGCAATTTACCTGTTGATATTGCTTTATGTTTGCAAGAGTAGTCAAATTAAGATTATTAGCATTAATAAAGTACTGTAACAGTGTAAAAAAATAAGAGTTAGAGTGAGTTCACAGGTAGGTTTTTGCAGCCATTTTTCTGCACTTTTGCGCTTTTAGCAGAGAGGAGCAAATTTCTTGACATTCATTTCAGGTCCAATTACCACAAACCGGTTATCAGATTCAATTTGTGTCTACATAAATATGACCCAAATTGAAAGTGCCCTGAAAAGTTGTGTATGACACTCTGAGGTCTCCTAGGACTGTGTCCAACCCTTTGCAAGCTCTTAAACACCAAGACATCATTAGTAATGTCAAAGCAACAGCATCCTATATGGCTATGGGTAAATGGATGGGACATGGTGGTAACAAACATTGAACTGTCAAATCTTTTTCTGTAATTAAAAAATGTTCCAAAAATGATTCCTTTTTTGTGTCAGATGCCTACTTTTGTGTCTTCTAACATGTAAAATGGTTGCCATTTTCAGTGATTCCTCCAAAATTAATCAAACATTTTCTGATTCCCTAGAATCAAAATTTGGGGGGACATTCTGAACAATATGATTAATTTAGAACAGATTCTGTCATCTCAGTTTTTTTTGAGGGGGTAAAAGCGCCAACTGAAGTTCTATGTTTAAAATTAAACGATGGACACGCAAGTTTCGCTACTGTCGTCTTTATCATTTTGGTTCCAGTTTTTGTCTTTCTGGCTTTTTTTCAAAAACACAGCATGCTATAGCTCTTTTCAGGTGTTTTCACATGATTTTCTCTATAGGTGGAAAAGGCATTAGGAAAACACTTATGGACAAACAGAATGTTTGCAAAAATGGCAAAAAACAAAAACAAAACACAAAAAATATGAAGAAAAAAATGCAGGTAGCCAAAAAGAACCTGAATGTGGTTATTCTTAGTTATTTTTAGTTTTTACAGCCCAATAAGGATCCTAAGGCTAGTTTCACATTTGCGACTCAGCTCTCCAGCAGGCTGTTCTGGCATAGAATGCCAGGAATCTGCCAGACAAACTCCAGTGCATGCAGTGTTCTTTGTCTGGCCAAATCCCAGCATATTTGCCCGGTTGCGGCCAGCCAATTATATAGTCAAAGGCGCCGGCGGGCATTCTGGTAACATCCTGCAGTGTCGGATCTGGTGAACTCCACCGGGCTGTTCTCTGCCGGAGAATTGTGCTGCAAATATAAAAGTAGCCTAACATCTATTTTACCAACCTTAAAATTGCACATTTCCTACTTCTTTTCCACAAACACCACCGTTAGAGATTTATGGTCACAACGAGGTCTATTTGAAGCACAGCAGCTGACAGGCAACATAAAAAAATAGCACCAAAATCATCACTTTACTGTAAATGAAATGTTTAGACCCTGATAAACCACTTCCACCACCCCTTTCCATCATCATTATCCATTAGCAGTAATCCATCAGAGAGCAAATCAATAAACTGGCCTCCCTCCCAATGATGAGCAGGGATGTGTGATAAAATGTTCCCTTTTCAAGGCTCATTACATAGGTACATATTTCAAGGACCTGTACACAATAACCCCGTCCTACTTCACATAACTCCACAAAATAATTTTTTATGAGAATTGTATTACTGCCCCGCACAGTGGTGGTCATTCACATAGATGGATTAGGCTGAGGTTTACAGTACAAAAATAAAATATAGAAAAAAGTATCTCAGATGCTATCGGCTTTATTATTTCATAATGATGTCAGTGCATGGAATATTGATATAGCTTCTGTGTGTTTCTAATCTCTCAGCAAAGGACAAGGTTAACTGTAGTCTGCTCCCCATGGGCACAATGTTGATGTGGGACAAATTTACTTCTTCATGATGAAAATGAAATCTTCAAGTGCGACAGCTTCAGTATCAGACAAGCCATTCTGGCTGAGGTTCAGACTCCCTTTGCTTCCCGAAGAGTCCATTCTCTGAAGGAATTACCAGCTAGTGTTGTTATAGCTTTATTGATTTTAGAGAAAATCGAGATCCTATCCTGAGCTAGACAGATATGTCTTTTTGATGCAGTCTGCACCTGCCTCTAGTGTTTTTTTTTTTTTAGCTTAAACAAGAAAAGGATACAGTAATTGCAGTGAAGATGTAGAATTTTACACAAACTGTTTTCACTTTGTGGTTATTGATGATGATTAGGGAATATAAATAAAAAGAAAATGACAGACCTTGTAGACAACTAAAAGAGGACCTGTCGCCTCTCCTGACATGTCTGTTTTAGCAACTACTTGCATTCCCCATGTAATAACAATTCTGGAGCATCTATTCTTATGAAGCTCTGATTAGAGATGAACAAAGTTTTTGAAAATTTGATTTGGCTGCTTCGCTAAATAAAAATAAAAATCTCTTTGTGACTTTTTTTGTAAGTAGCAGGTGCAATGACAGGGAGCAGCAATAGCGCCGCCCCCCGTCATTGTACCCCTCAGATGTCGCGTTCATACATGATCGTGGCATCTGAGTGTAATAATACAGTGTAAAATGAACATAAAAATTTTAATTAAATCATATACTGCCTCCATTTGCTCACGATGGGCCGACGATGGGCTCACGATGACGTCATACGTCACCACGCTGTCACGAGGGTGTCAAGAGCCACGCCTGACTCCGTTATACCCGGGGTCAGGAAGTCGCAGCGGGTGGCTGCGCGCTTGATGTACAAAGACAGTGCTGTTTCGTAATGGTAGCTTTCTGGGTTTGCCTTGCAACCCTTTTGGCTCACTCAGGGATCCGTAGCTTCTCCTCCTCAGCTGTTTCTTGTCCAGCAATCCCTACCCCCTTATATTCCCATCTCCCACTTCTCTGGTTGCCAGATATAGAGCTTCCTGCCTGGACTTCTATACTGACCCACTGGAGCTGTGTAGTTGTGTTCCCTGGTTGTTGTTCCAGAACATTACCCTCCGGATCCCTGTTGGGCCTTGGTGGTCTGTTGTTGTCGCCCACCTGGGTTTATATGTTTGTCTGTATTGTCTGTCCTCTCCTTGGTGTTTTCCTCTTAGTGTCAGTGGTGCGGACTAGTGATCCCACCGCCCCGTTCACTACTCAGGGCTCATCCTAGAGAAAGCCAGGGTTTAGGCACGTGATTGGCGTACGGGTGAGGAACCCGTCTAGGGACGTCAGGGCAGTCAGGTGCCAGTCGCAAGGTGAGTCAGGGGTCACCACCTTTCCCTCTCCCTTGGACAGGGCCTTCCCATTTCCCTCCCTTTGCGTGACGCCGGTCATTACACACGCATGGAATTTCAGCCGAGATCTTTAATCAAGATGGTGGAGGCCGACCCTTCGTGAGCAAATGGATGAGGTAAGTATGGTTTTTTTGTTTTTTTACACCATTTCAGGTTAAATCGATTCGCTAGCATGATGCATGAGGAAATTCGACTTTGCAGTGAATCGAATTTATCCTGACATTCAGATAGTATTCCACTTCATAGGATTTGATTTGCTCATTTCTAGCTATGATATATCATTCATTTAATTTTCATACAGGCAGTTTATGAATGAATTTCCAGCAGTTTTCAATGTAGGTCCAGATGGGTGACTGCTCCTGCACAGTCTGACACTAGCAGCACTAATTGGATAATGTCAGACTCTGCAGGGACAAGACCCCAACTGGTAACACCCAGCTAATGTTTTACTGCAAACCGCTGGCAATTCATTCATAACTTCTACAAGAAATAATAAAGGAATGGCACAACAGTCATAAGAATAAATGCTCCAGAATTGTTATTACAAGGGGGATTCAAATAGTTGCTAAAACTAACATATCAGTAATGGATACAGGTCCTCTTTAACCCTGGCTCCTTGAGCTTACAATCACAGCAGAATTGGGGTACAGTAGGGTGCAGCAGGTTTAAAGAGTCACGTTATATTTTATGTGTGTAATAAGTAAGCATGGAGCCATATGGCAAAATAGGATGGGTCCTCAATCTCTAGCCATTGAGCTCAGCATTTTGGTCTTCATTTTGTCCCCTGTGTCTTTCCTAATTTCTTTGGCATCACAGTGATATCTACACCACGTTCTACCCTCGCCACCAACCATAAATATCATTAACTCCTTTCTGAATGGAAGAGGAACACTATGATTGCTCGGCTCTGGGTGCACTGGTATGTCCGCTACCCTGCTAGCCACATCAAGGGGCGCAGCTATAGATGGTGCAGAGGTAGCAGTAGCTGAGGGGGCCCAAAGACCCTTGTGTCGCATAAGACGACCTGTATTATAGAAAGTACATGCTGGTCAAGTTACACCTCTGGCTGGAGGGAAGGGGTTTAGGTTAAGAATTTGGCATGGGGGGGGGGGGGGGTCGTATACATTTTTTCCTTAGGCAGCACAAAGGTTATGTGCTTCCCTGCCCCTGGCCAGAAAGCACTGATGGAAGGGGGGCCCAAGCTGAACTCTTGCACCAGGGCCCGTGAGCCTTTAGCTACGCCCCTGGCCACATCCATGGTTTTAATAGCAATGGCATATTCTTATTGGCAATGATATCTGGTGGATATGGAAACATAAAATGGAATCCAAAACTGTATAAATTGGTCTACTTTATTTTATTGTCATCTACAACAGTGGAAATACGTATCTATGGAATTCATTATTAAATAAACAGGCTCCCTAATGAATGACAGCCAGGAAGGTCACTACTCATCAGTAGAGTTGAGCGAACCCGAACTGTAAAGTTCGGGTTCGTACCGAACTTTAGGGTTTTCGGCACCCGGACCCGAACCTGAACATTTACGTAAAAGTTTGGTTTCGGTGTTCGGCGATTTTTATGGCGCTTTTTGAAAGGCTGCAAATCAGCCAATCAACAAGCGTCATACTACTTGCCCCAAAAGGCCATCACAGCCATGCCTGCTATTGGCATGGCTGTGATTGGCCAACTGCAGCATGTGACCCAGCCTCTATTTAACCTGGAGTCACTTAGCGCCGCCCGTCACTCTGCTCGGATTAGTGTAGGGAGAGGCTGTAGCTGCTGTGAGGGAGAGATCAGGGAGCGATCTTATCAAGAACTGGTTTATGTACTCAGCGATCTACAGAAAAAGTGTTTTGTGGGTGCAGTGCACAATTTTTTTAAGCCTGCCCTGAGCCAACTACTGCTGAAAACGAACTTTTTTTCTTCATTTCATCAATATCAATACCTGATCGGCAGCCATTTTATGGAACGATAGTGCACCAGCATAGGCTATCTGCAAGTCCAGAAATACAGCTTAGGCATACTGGGGTGAAAAAACCCTCTAATATACTGCACATCTGGGATTAGACAAGCATAAGTGACTGTCACATTTAGGACAGAAATACAGCTTTTTGGTTACATACTGCACATCTGTGTTTACATGTGCATAAGTCACTGTCACATTTAGGCCACATATACCGCTGTCATATAGAGTTAAAAAAAAAAAAATACCCTACATCAGGGTTTATATTGGCGGTTAATTATTTTTAGCATACTTAACCACTTTTTACTTTGCTTTGTGAACGCTAACTATGAGGCAAACATCTAATAAGGGACGCGGTCATGGTCGTGGTGGTGGTGTTGGTGGAGCCTCTGATGCAGGGAGAGGACGTGGCCGTTCTGCCACAGCTACATGTCCTACTGAACCTACTACCTACCTCAGGTCCCAGTAGCCGCCAGAATCTACAGCGATATTTGGTCGGGCCTAATGCCGTTCTAAGGATGGTAAGGCCTGAGCAAGTACAGGCGCTAGTCAATTGGGTGGCCGACAGTGGATCCAGCACGTTCACATTATTTCCCACCCAGTCTTCTGCAGAAAGCACACAGGTGGCGCCTGAAACCCATGCCCATCAGTCTGTCACATCACCCCCGTGCATATCGGGGAACCTGTCTGAGCCTCAAGTCATGCAGCAGTCTCTTATGATGTTTGAAGACTCTGCTGGCAGGGTTTCCCAAGGGCATCCACCTAGCCCTTCCCCAGGGGTGCAAGACATAGAATGCACTGACACACAACCACTTATGTTTCCTGATGAGGACATGGGAATACCACCTCAGCACGTCTCTGATGATGACGAAACACAGGTGCCAACTTCTGCGTCTTTCTGCAGTGTCCAGACCGAAAAGGAGGTCAGGGAGGAAGACTGGGTGGAAGACGATGCAGGGGACGATGAGGTCCTAGACCCCACATGGAATGAAGGTCGTGCCACTGACTTTCACAGTTCGGAGGAAGAGGCAGTGGTGAGACCGAGCCAACAGCGTAGCAAAAGCGGGAGCAGGGTGCAAAAGCAGAGCAGCCGTCGCCAAAACAGTTCGCCTGCTACTGGCCACCGCCACCAGGGACCGAGCACACCAAAGGCAGCTTCAAGGAGTTCCCTGGCATGGCACTTCTTCACACAATGTGCTGACGACAAGACCCGAGTGGTTTGCACGCTGTGCCATCAGAGCCTGAAGCGAGGCATTAACGTTCTGAACCTTAGCACAACCTGCATGACCAGGCATCTACATGCGAGACATGGGCTGCAGTGGAGTAAGCACCTTCAAAACCAAGAAAGGGCTCAGGCCCCTCCTGCTCCCTCTTTTGCTGCTGCCTCGGCCTCTTCCTCCGCCTCTGGAGAAACGTTGGCACCTGCCGTCCAGCAAACAGAGGATGTGCCACCAACAACACCACCTCCGTCACCAAGCATTTACACCATGTCACACGGAAGCGTTCAGCTCTCCATATCGCAAACCTTTGAGAGAAAGTGTAAATTCCCACCTAGCCACCCTCTAAACTGCTGGCCATTTCTAAACTGCTGGCCTTTGAAATGCTGTCATTCAGGCTGGTGGAGACGGACAGCTTCAAACAGCTCATGTTGCTTGCTGTCCCACAGTACGTCGTTCCCAGCCGCCACTACTTTTCTAGGAGAGCCGTGCCCTCCCTGCACAACCAAGTATCGGATAAAATCAAGTGTGCACTGTGCAACGCCATCTGTGGCAAGGTCCACCTAACCACAGATACGTGGACCAGTAAGCACGGCCAGGGACGCTATATCTCCCTAACTGCACACTGGGTAAATGTAGTGGCGGCTGGGCCCCAGGTGGCGGCTGGGCCCCAGCTGTTTGGCGCACGTCCTTACACCGCCAAGGATCGCAGGGCATTATTCTTTGCCTCCTGTTGCCTCCTCTTCCTACTCGGCGTCCTCCTTCTCTTCTTCCACCTCCTCATTCCGGTCAGCGACAGACCTTCACCACCAACTTCAGCACAGCCAGGGGTAAACGTCAGCAGGCCGTTCTGAAACTGATGTGTTTGGGGGACAGGCCCCACACCGCGCAGGAGTTGTGGCGGGGTATAGAACAACAGACCGACGAGTGGTTGCTGCCAGTGGGCCTCAAGCCCGGCCTTGGTGGTGTGCGATAATGGGCGAAATCTCGTTGCAGCTCTGGGACTAGCCGGTTTGACGCACATCCCTTGCCTGGCGCATGTGCTGAATTTGGTGGTGCAGAAATTAATTCACAACTACCCCGACATGTCTGAGCTGCTGCATAAAGTGCGGGCCATCTGTGCGCGCTTTCGGCGTTCTCACCCTGCTGCTGCTCGCCTGTCAGCGCTGCAGCGTAACTTCGACCTTCCCGCTCACCACCTCATATGCGACGTGCCCACCAGGTGGAACTCCACCTTGCACATGCTGGAGAGACTGTGCGAGCAGCAGCAGGCCATAGTGGAGTTTCAGCTGCAGCACGCACGGGTGAGTCGCACTGCGGAACAGCACCACTTCACCACCAATGACTGGGCCTCCATGCGAGACCTGTGTGCCCTGTTGGGCTGTTTCGAGTACTCCACCAACATGGCCAGTGGCGATGACGCCGTTATCAGCGTTACAATACCACTTCTATGTCTCCTTGAGAAAACACTTAGGGCGATAATGGAAGAGGATGTGGCCCAGGACGAGGAGGAGGAAGAGGGGTCATCTCTAACATTTTCAGGCCAGTCTTTTAGAAGTGGCTCAGAATGAGGATTTTTGCAACAGCAGAGGCCAGGTACAAATTTGGCCAGCCAGGGCCCACTACTGGAGGACAAGGAGGAGGAGGATGACGAGGATGGGGATGAAGCATGTTCACAGCGGGGTGGCATCCAACGCAGCTCGGGCCCATCAATGGTGCGTGGCTAGGGGGATACGGAGGACGCAGACGATACACCTCCCACAGAGGACAGCTTGTCCTTACCTCTGGGCAGCCTGGCACACATGAGCGACCACATGCTGCAGTGCCTGCGCAACGACAGCAGAGTTGCCCACATTTTAACGTGTGCTGACTACTGGGTGGCCACCCTGCTGGATCCCAGTTACAAAGACAATGTGCCGTCCTTAATTCCCTCACTGGAGCGTGATTGGAAGATGCACGAATACAGGCACACGCTGGTAGACGCGCTCCTGAGAGCATTCCCGACTGACGCCGGGGGACAAGTGGAAGCACAAGGCGAAGGCAGGGGAGGAGGAAGAAGTCGCCAACGCAGCTGTGTCTCAGAGCCAGCACCTCAGAAGGCAGGGTTAGCATGGCCGACATGTGGAAAAGCTTTGTCACCTCGCCGCAACAACTGGCCCCAACTGCTGAGTGTGTTAGCAGGAGGCAGCATTTGAACAACATGGTGGAACAGTACCTGTGCACACGACTACACATACTGACTGATGGTTCTGCCCCATTCAACTTCTGGGTCTCCATATTGTCCACATGGCCAGAGCTTGCCCTGTATGCCTTGGAGGTGCTGGCCTGCCCTGCAGCCAGTGTACTCTCTGAACGTGTATTTAGCACGGCAGGAGGCGTCATTACAGACAGACGCAGACGCCTGTCCACAGCCAACGTGGACAAGCTCACGTTCATTAAAATGAACCAGGCTTGGATCCCACAAGACTTGTCTGTACCTTGTGCAGAATAGACATTTATACCACCATCAAACATACATTCTTGTACTCAAGTCAAGTGCAATGATTCTTTTTTTATTTGGCCCAATATTTGGGGGGCTACCTACCCAATAAAAAAAAATAAAAAAAACATTGTTGGCTACCTGTTCCTCCTCCATTGCTGCCTCCACCTACAACACCACATTCACCGCCTCCTCAACCTCCAACTCCATATCCACCTCCTTCTCTGAGTTGCAGGTTAATAATTTGTAATTTTTAGTTATTTTATTTCATTTTAAGTTATTTCCCTATCCACATTTGTTTGCAGAGCAGTTGCCATGCTCTTAAGCACATTTTACTGCCTTTTACATCCCTCTAGCCTTTTCAAGGACTATTTTAGAGCTATTTTAATTTTAAAAAGTGCCAATTTTAGTGCCATAAATTGAAAAAATTCTTATTTTCAATTGTCGGGTGACATTTTACCATTTTTGGCGTATACAAACCCCTGCTGTGCCTGGGTGACAGGGGCCTAAATCTCTCAAAATCCTCTGTTGCATTGCTGGGTGACATGAACCCCCTTTTGCCGTGAATGAACCCCTGCTCTGCATTGCTGACAGGGGCCTAAATCTCTCCAAATCCTCTGTTGTATTGCTGGGTGACATGAACCCCCTTTTGCCGTGAATGAACCCCTGCTGTGCCTGGGTGACAGGGGCCTAAATCTCTCAAAATCCTCTGTTCTATTGCTGGGTGACATGAACCCCCTTTTGCTGTGAATTAACCCCTGCTCTGCATTGCTGACAGGGGCCTAAATCTCTCAAAATCCTCTGTTCTATTGATGGGTGACATGAACCCCCTTTTGCCGTGAATGAACCCCTGCTCTGCATTGCTGACAGGGAACTAAATTTAGTGAAAACATCTGTTACTGATCGAAAGATGCGCGACTACAAGTGCACGCTGATGATAGCATTCCCACTTGACAGCGGGGGCACAGTGGAAGCACAAGGCGAAGGCAGAGGAGGAGGAAGAGGTTTCCAACGCAGCTGGGGCACCACCAGCACCTAAGAAGGCAGGGTTAGCATGGCCCAAATGTGGAAAAGCTTTGTCAGCCTTGGAGGTGCTGACCTGCCCTGCAGCCAGTGTATAGTGTGAACGTGTGTTTAGCATGGCAGAGAGCATTATCACAGGCCGCAGCCAACGTGGACAAGCTTACGTTTATTAAAATGAACCAGGCATGGATCCCACAGGACTTGTCTGTACCTTCTGCAGAATAGACATTTATACCAGCCTCAACCATCCATTCTTGTACTCAAGTGCAGTTATTCTTAGTTTTATTTTGTTATATGTCCCAATATTTTGGGGGATACCCCAATTTAAAAATAAAAAATAACACAAATCAGTGTTGGCTACCTATTCCTCCTTCACCGCTGCTTCCACCTACACCGCCATGTCAACCTACACCGCCACATCCACCCATCCACCGCCTCCTCAACCTCCTACTCCTAGATCCAGATTGTTATTTAAAATTTTTCTGTATTTTATGTTATTTTAAGTCATTTCCCTATCCACATTTGTTTGCAGAACAGTTGTCATGCTCTTAAGCACATTGTGATGCCTTTTGCAGCCCTCTAGCCCTTTCCAGGACTATTTTAGAGCCATTTTAGTGCCCAAAAGTTCGGGTCCCCATTGACTTCAATGGGGTTCGGGGTCAAGTTTGGGTCTTTTTTTTTCAAGTTCGGCCGAGCCTGCCGAACCCGAACATCCAGATGTCCGCTCAACTCTACTCATCAGCCTTCTTCTAAACAGTATATTATGGCCCCTTGAACAGTGTGACAGAATTTTTCTTCGTTAGGCCTCATGCACACGACCGTTGTTGTGTTCCGTGTCCGTTGTTCCATTTTCCGTGATTTTCTGCGGACCCATTGACTTTCAATCGGTCCGTTGAAAACGCGGCTAAAGCACCGTTTGTCATCCGCGTCCGTGATCCGTAGTTTCAGTCCGTCAAAAAAGTATGACCTGTCCTATTTTTTTTAGCTACAACTTACTAAAATTCCCATAGGGGTTCCTAAACCTTTCAATTTAACAGCTTTCTTCAGATAGAATAAAATTTGGAAAGTTTTAATCATTGAAGATATTTAGAAGTTTCTTCCTTGTTTATTTCACATATTGATATTGAGTTCCCCAGTAGTGAATCAAGTTCTCAAATCAATTCCTGGAGATAGCTCTGTTCTAAAGTGAAGATGGCCATAAATGAGTTGTTTTGTTAAGCTCTTATCTATTTTAGCGTTCAGCCAATAGCGAGAAATTGTCCTCATTTACATAATTGTGTTTCCTGGTTTATAGTACTCTGCTGAAAATAAATTAAACATGTACATGCAGTCAAATTAACAAGACTAGGGCTATATTTGAATCTATGTTTCTGCTTATTTAAGTTTTTCCTTGCATTATAATTCATGCAGAAATCCTGAAAATCATCATTTTTTTCCACCCCACAAAAACTCATAAAATATGACTCACAGCAGGTCAGTATATTACTGTGCTTTTATGTGTCAAATTATAACACCCATACAACTATGCAGAACCACGCCCATACAGAGGCGTAGCTATAGGGGGTGCAGAGGTAGTAGTCGCTACCGGGTCCAAAGACCCTTGTACTGCATAAGAAGACAGCAGTATTATGGAAAGTGCGTGCTGGTCAAGTTACACCTCTGGCTGGAGGGAGGGGGTTAGGTCAAGAATTTGGAATGAGGCGGTGCCGTTTCAATTTTTGCCTCAGGCAGCACGAAGGCTATGTGCTTCCCTGCCCCTGGCTACAAAGCACTGAGGGGAGGGGGGCCCAAGCTGAACTCTTGCACCTGGGCCATGAGCTTTTAGCTATGCCCCTGCACCCATACCATTATGACTCATAGTTCTACTGCTGAGAAACCTGTCAATTGAAGATCTAATCTGCTGCCCCTTCTTCTAGCTCTTGAGGACCTTGAGTTCCAAAGAACCTTTTGCTCTTTTGGAAACCAATCAACATATTGTATTATATTGTATCTGAAAATAGTTAATACATACTAAAGGGTTCTTAAAATGAATCCTGGGACAGCAATCATCTGATCTTTGCTGATCCTGCTATACAAAAGGGGTAAATTGGGGGGGGGGGGGGGGGGTTCCATTACTAAAGTGAAGGCCTATGGTGATCAATCAAATGAATTACTTGAATTACTGTAATGTAATACATGATTAGACTCGGCCTGTGAGAGTGGGAGCCACACGCACTCAACAGCTCTCCAGTCTCTCCAGTCTGGCTAACAGAAGGATATCCCATATAGGATAACTCTCTGTTTTTCTTAAGGAAGGAACCTTTTTTATAAAAAATTTAATAAAATGGTTATATCACCCGCACTTACTTGTGATCACTAATCCCTTTCCTCTACATAATCCTAATTGCTCTATTTGATACTTGTTCCACAGTTCTATAAACAATTAATCTCTATTTGTTATAGTTGAACAACATACAAATATGAATAAACTTAGCGATGCCCTGGCTGGCGGCGTTTGCTCGTGTCTCTGAAGTCAAACCGTCTTGCTGAAGTGCTGGTGTGACGTCACTCTGGTACGGCCAGGGCGTCGCCACGCGCTGAAGCCGAAGATTAAAGTGAACTGGTTTGAGCATCGCAGCTCCTGATATAGAGAAATATACAGGACTGATACAAATGAATACAAGGCAAGTGACTATAGTGATACATTCTTGATCATTTTGGAACAGCTGACTTTTATTCATACTTGTATGTTCTTCAACTATAATAAATAGATATTAATTGTTTATAGAACCGTGGAACAAGTATCAAATGGAGCAATTAGGATTATATAGAGGAAAGGGATTAGTGATCCCAAGTAAGCGCTGGTGATATAACCATATTTTTTTTTGTAATATCCATTTATTCAAGTACGGGCGAGTTACTATTTAATCGCCCAACAGTGGTATACACGGACGATTTAGTACGCCGTGTATACTCCGTGTATAGGTGATCATAAGATTAATAAGACCAATAGTTTGAAGCAGCGCAGCAGTGGGTTAACGACTGTTTGAATCTTTTTAAACAATAAAATATTCACAACACTGATGATAATAATATACTTTAATGACACATTACAATTGCATTTAACAATTACCTTTTTTTAAAGGTTATGTCACTTATTACTAAGTATTACAGAGATATAAGTCACTTATTACTAAAGCAAGGTAATATATTTTTCTACACGTGCCAATTTTCTCAAAATATACTGTCATCTGTGCTTGATGGAGTATCCTGCTATTTGTATGAACCAAACATATATCAATCAGACACAGATGCTGCTAAAAACACCAGCAGCTTAGGGAGCAGTGCTGAAGGTGAAGGACAGGATGATGGCAAACTGCAGATGAGAGGGTAAAGGTGAAAGCCTGAGACTACAGGAGAAGGGGAGACAGTTGGAGAAATGACTGTAAAACTATATTGGGAGTTGGTAAAAGAGACAAGAAACATGCATATATATTCACAGCCGAGTCATATTATTATGACCACCAGCTAATATCCAGAGTAACAGCCATGTGCAGCATGGACAACAGCAAGACAGGCTGAGAATGACTCAATAAAGAGGTCCTGGTAGGTTCTCACAAGTATCTGGAGCCATGCTGACTGCAGTGCATCCCACAGATGCTGGAGAGTATGTGACGATCGAAGTGGTCTTATAGATGCTCAATAGGGTCCAAGTCTGAGGAATTAGGCAGCCAGGGTAGTAGTTGGATGTCTTGGTCATGCTCCTCCAACCAATGTCGGACATTTCTAGTCATGTGACATTGCATTGTCTTTCTGGAAGATCCCATCTGTCCCAGGGAAGACAGTGAGCATGCATGGGTGTATGTGATCTGCACGGATGGATTAATGCCCAAATCAGTTGACACTGCCTTCCACATGGATGAGTGTGCCCAGAGGACACCACCAAAACATTCTCCAGACCACAATGCTGCCACTACCAGCTTATGTTCTTCCAGCAATGGTTGCAGGGTGTTTGTTCTCTGATGTTTCTCACCTGACACACCATCCATCCGTTTGATGAAGCAGAGAATATGACTCACTGGAGAAGCAACCTTTGCCAATCAGTTGACGTCCAATTCCGATACTGCCACAAAAATTGAAGACATTTCAGCCCATGAAACTTTGTTGGCAGAAGCGCAGTGAGCATCCATGTGCTTCAAATCCCATATGCAGTAGGGTTAGCTGAACTGTTGTTTTAGACACACGTCTGGTAGCCCCCTGGTGTGTTTTGGTGGTGAGCTGCTCGACTATATCATGTCGGTCCACCCTCGCGCACCTTGGCACGTGGTGCTCCACAGTTCCCACATTGTGTACAAAATGAGGGGGCACACACACACGGGCAACACTGGATGATTGAGTAAATGCTATTTAATATTCTAAAAACAAACCCCTAAAAAATACATAAAACATGTAATCTTGCAATATAGCAACCTATAAACTCACATATACCACTGATGGCGAATACGTGCAAGCGCTGACGTGAACACTGCTGTGGGTATGGTCACATATGATAGTGCATACAGCCGTGTGCCAAATCATATATACTGGCGTGAACCCTATTGCAGGTATGGTGATGTCACAAATAGTCCAACCAATGTCCCAATTGACAACAAATGTAGATGACTAGTCACACGTTGTGTTCCAATAGTGATGGTGGTATTGGAAATCCGGAGAATCCCACCAATAATACTGTGAACTGTGTCCAAAGTGATGAGACACTAATGTCCAATGCTTCAAGAATCGGTACAGCACATTGCTTATTCGAAATGGTGCAATTTGTCGACTCACAATACACTTTCCCCACAGCAACACGCAAACAGTTCTTAAATGGAGCAGTTTCCGAAATACTGCCACCTTCGCCCCGAAAGCAAATAATCATCTCTTTTTGCAACACTGATGTGTGCAGACAGCTTATTGCACACCTCATATACCCACCAAGCCAGCTCTGGACATGTGACTTCCTTCATGAGCTATGTGCTGCTGTTATCGAGAGTAGGAAGTGGTCATAATAATGTGACTCGATTGTGTAATATAAGATGCCACAGAAAAAAAAAATAGCGATATGCCAACTCATGAAGTAGGTTGGAAGAATGTAGGGGCCACAGCATTAATTTAGTGCTGCACCCCCTCACTAAATGGAGCTGTACTACAGTTCCCTGAACAATGGGTGGTTGGAGAGCTGCTGTGCAGCACAGCTCTATTCAAGTAAATGGGGCCATCATGCAGTCGCCTGAACAGTTGATTTTGGAAGCTCTGCTGTGCAGGGAAAACTTTTCATGCTGTGATCTCTCACCAATCAAAAAGTGATGGCATATGCTTGCGATATGCATCACTTAACTATATGAGAATAATCAATTTTAGAGGTTTACTATCTCTCCCAAATCCTGACTTAGGCCTCTCATCCAGTTAAGCCAGTACTCTCTGCTCTGCACTGATGAGGGGCAATCACCCTGAAACAGCTGGCTGCAGATGATGTGCTGGCTTATTTATTATTCAAGTCATGTCTTAAGGCCTATATAAAGGGTCAAACATCGACTTTTTGGATAGCTGCCTTACATTTGGAGGTTCTAGAGGATGAGCTTACCTAGATTCCATTTGCATCCCTTCCTAATCAAATTTAATCATAGACTTGTTCTAGAACCTGTCTTTTCTAGAACTGGGCATAATTAAGTGGGATCTCATTCCAGTTTTCCCTGTGGGGTCCTTTCTATATACCCATTCATCCTGTCACTCTACAGTTAAAAAAAATATGACTTTATACCCTAAAACATATTAAATACTGTATGATTATAGGATTGCTACCTTACAATTTCTATTTCTAGTCTATTATTCTAGTCAAAGGCTGCCCTCTGGTGAACACTGGGAAGATTTACTGCACTCAACAGAAGATACAATACATTGTAGCAATATGTATACCTTAAGAAATATTATAAACATACAGTACATACCTAATCTAGAATGAAGTAATGCACTTCACACTGTTATGAATGCAGCATAGAAATAATACTGCGATTAAACACTTATTATACCAGGCACAACGGATGACAACATTTAGTGTTTATATATTGACCGGTTTTCAGTCAAGCTCAGAGAGATGTCTTAAAAACAATGCCACTGGACACAAAACTGAACCCATAAGATTTACTACAACATTTTTGTGTGATGTAATATCTGTCTTCATGTGCAGTGCTGCAGCCATTCACTGGCTTCAGCAGTGATGTGACCCCATGCTGCATGTGACCTCTGACGCTAGTGAATGGCTGCAGTGGTGGACATCACACATCCAGTCCCCAAGGCAGAGGAAGCAGAATGGATGAAACCCTCAGGGCTGGAACACAGTACCAATGAATAGGTAAATTGTTATTTTTTTCTATGCTACACAATTTCGGGGGGAAATGTACAATTGCTATGGGGGTCAGACAACCGTTTTAAACAGCTGTAATTCAAATTAGCTATATAATACAGATGAGACACAGTAGGTCAATCAATTAGTAATTATAAACTAGGGAAATCTTTAACACAGTACCTTACAAGTAAATGAAAAGGTATACTATTATTTTTGTAGTGGTGGCTTTATCTTTGTATATACAGTTAGGTCTGAAGGGTTAAATAAAATGATCAATACACTTTCAAGGTCCATATATATTTGGACACTGACACATTATTATTTTTTTTACCTGTTTACTAAAACATATTCAAGTTATAGTTATACAGGGTGGGCCATTTATATGGATACACCTTAATACAATGGGAATGGTTGGTGATATTAACTTCCTGTTTGTGGCACATTAGTATATGTGAGGGGGGAAACTTTTCAAGATGGGTGGTGACCATGGCGGACATTTTGAAGTCGGCCATTTTGAATCCAACTTTTGTTTTTTCAATAGGAAGAGGGTCATGTGACACATCAAACTTATTGGGAATTTCACAAGAAAAACAATGGTGTGCTTGGTTTTAACGTAACTTTATTCTTTCATGAGTTATTTACAAGTTTCTGATCACTTATAAAATGTGTTCAATGTGCTGCCCATTGTGTTGGATTGTCAATGCAACCCTCTTCTCCCACTGATAGCAACACCGCAGGAGAAATGCTAGCACAGGCTTCCAGTATCTGTAGTTTCAGGTGCTGCACATCTTGTATCTTCACAGCATAGACAATTGCCTTGGTACCGGATCCTGCATGAATACATCTCTATGTAAATGAATGCCCCATCCGGCAAGTGCGGTATTGTTCTGGGATTTTGGCCGGAAAAAATACCGCAGCAAGCGGAAGACATCCTGATGCATACTGAACGGATTGCTTTCCATTCAGAATGCATTAGGACAAAACTGATGCGTTTTTTTTTCCGGTATTGAGACCCTTTACCGGATTTCAATACTGGAAAAAAATAATGCTACTGTGAAAGTACCCTTAGTTCCTCATATTTTTATGCAATCATTTTGTTTAACCCACTGAATTAAAGCTGAAAGTCTGAACTTCAACTGCATCTGAATTGTTTTGTTCAAAATCCATTGTGGTAATGTACAAAACAAAAATTAGAAAAATGTTGTCTCTGTCCAAATATATATGGACCTAACTGTACATATAAAATACTTATTTTGCTCTATAAGGAAAATGTTTATCCCATTAACCTTGATTTACTCGTACTAAAACAGCAATTACCATAACCCCTTCATGACATAGCAATTTTTTATTTTTTTTACTCCTGCCTTCCAGGAGCCATAACTTTTTTATTTTTCTGTTCACATAGCATTCACTTTCTAATGGCACCATTTAATATTGCATATGATACAGTGGGAAGCTGTACAAAAAAAATATAAGTATGGTGAAATTGGGACAAAAAAAAATGCCACCATAGTTTTATGGGTTTTGTTTTCAGAGTGTTCTCTATGCTGTAAAAATGACATGTTAACTTCATTCTCTTGGTCAGTACGATTACAGCTATACAACATTTATATAGTTTTTCTATGAGGAAATCGGGTGATTTGAATTTTTATATTTAGTCCCACTAGGGGACTTGAACATGCAATCATCTGATTTATTTTACTTACAGTGCATCTAAAGCACATACATTATCTTCACTTGCTGTCCCCAATGGAGCTTAGGTTCCCTATCAGTATGTGGAGGAAACCGTAGTAACCAGAAGAAACCCACACAAACAAGAAGAGAACATACAGACTCCATGCAGATGTTGTCCATGGCCAGATTAGAACCTAGGCCCACCATCCTGCTGATAATCTCTTGGATAAGTGCTAATAACTTATCCCATAGACTACAGTGATTTACCATTGTAGTCCGGCAGATATCCTGACAGATGTCAGAAAGCAGATAATGAAGTTACCTCATCAGAGATAACCTCCTTTCAGGTTGGAGCTACAACTCCCATGATCAGGGAACATACATTGAAGTCATACAGAAGAAGGGCACTACATGTTATAAATAGATGGCATTGGCAGAACATTCTGGCTCATAGATGGCGTCTCAAGTAATGAACGCTCCTCTGACATCCATATACCCGGGATGTATCCAAAGCCATCCCTTGAATGGTACATGTGAAGATAAAAACACCCTGGAAGCCTTTAAAAGCATTTGCAGACATGTATCAAAACTCTTAGAGAAAGAAAAATGGCCTTGTCGTCCACAGCAGCCAATTTCGTAAAATGTTCTGGAACACCGAGCCATGCTGTGACTGGTTGCTATAGTAACAAGGTTGGTTTTTCTGTTAGACAGGTTTAATAAATTAAACTCACTTTTTTTTTTTTATTGGACTCCACAAGCAGAGGAAGAAAACAACTTTGAGGCCGGGGTCACACATGACTTTGCACTACCTGGCCCTGTCAGTCAAAATGCAGAGGGTGTGGCAGTTGCAGAGAGAGCTGAGCATCTAGGAGTAACGGTAACACTCTGTTGTTCCTAGAGGCTCATTTGCATATATGAAATTAATTTTCTCAGCAAGCGGGCACATATGAAGATAGGACCAACACAGATGTCTTCAGCTGCCAAGCGCATATGTAACAGGTCAGCCAGTTTCATAGGTACAAATCTGCTGACAGATGTGCTTTAAAAGTTGAAGGATACATGTTGTTTATTAGCTTTATTCACTGGGTGGCTCTATTAATTCAGTCTAGGGCTTCAATTAATGATGTCCTTTACTTCATGCATCTTGATGCCAGCTGTTTGGGCATAGAGTGATTAGAAAAGATATAGCAAAAACACCTTAAACATCTTACCCCAGGCATGCTCAACCTGCGGCCCTCCAGCTGTTGCAAAACTACAACTCCCAGCATAAACAGGGACGTACAAGCCATCTGTGTGCCTGTATCAGCTCTGATCCAAGCAAGCTGTCTCTCTTCTCTGCAGGGTGAAAGGGGTATGACCACAGCAGTGTACTGACTGGGAAGGGAGAGGAGTGAAAAATGTAATATGACCCAGCAGGTTAGTAGAGGTAGTGACCATGACTGGGCTGCAGCTCCACTGTGTCTAGAACATGGCAGACAATGAAAACTTTCTATTAGTCAATTAGGAAAGAAAGGTCTGCAGCACAAATGTATTAGCTTTGAAGGGAAAGGCTTGGCAAAAGTATTTGATATTAGCACTGAGCACTGTGAAGTTTTTATTTTTTACAAGAGGTACAGAAGTGTTAAGAATCTATAAATGTAAGCAAATGTGCCTTTGCTTACACATTTGCTGAAAATTGGACAATTATTTGAGTTTTACATGTTGGCAGGTAATTTAATGCTTATGTATATTAATATTATTATGATTATTATTATCATTAACACTTTTATTCTATTTAGCATACAAAGGGCATGGAGAGATTACCTTCAGCGTCAGGATTCCCTGAATACAAACTGTATGGAAAAGCGCAGCCCATCCCCATCCTCTATGTCCTCAGACAAAATGAGCAGCTCTATCAGCATGAATACATTTTCAGATGGCAGCACTCCTGTAAGTACAGATAAACATTTTATTGATGGTTATAGCCGCATTATGGTCTCCCCTGTATGTGTAAATTCCATTATACTTATTATACATATTCTGTGATATGTAAAGTTACCACCAGAGGGCCTCCAATCATAAGTATCAATATGCTGTTTATGCTTTTCCTATGCTTCTCTGAATTTTATGTTTATAGAAACATAAAGATTAAAAAAAATAAAAAATGGTAACGTACCATCAGGAATATCTACTTGGTAAAGCAGTGTAGTGTGCACTATATTCTCCATCTTGATGCACACTGCTAAACAATGCTAGTATTACTTGGCGGGCTACAAATAATGAATTTTCCCTGCAGTGTACATTGAGACAAAATATTTGAAAAAGGGTTGTTTAATAGGATTGGCGACAAAAGCATGAATAAATCTTCCCTAATCCATGTCAGAACAGTTTTTTTTTTCCATTTTGTAGCTGCTTAAAGAGTAGTAAACGAAAAATATTGTTTTCTGGAAAAAAAAGGAGATATAAAAAAATATAAGTCATACAAAATATCTTCCCAGACAACTACATATAAATCTGCTCCGTTCCTTTGCTGTAAAGCATAGTGCCTGCAGATATGACAGCATGTTCGATGTGACACCTTTAAGGCTCCTACACAGACAAATTTGATCTTGCATTTTTGGCTGCTAAAAAAGTCATAAAATGCATGCATTAGAATTTTTCTAAGGGCACACAAAGATGCCTGAAAAATGCTATTGCTACGACATGCTGTCTTTAAAAAATAAAATATAGGTTATCTGAGAAAATGTATTTTTCTTCCTCTAGCAGCTCACGCCTCCTCAACCCTCCTCTCTCCATAAACTTCTATGGGCAGCCTGTCTGTGTCTCTCTGCACTTCCTCCCCCTCCTTCTCACCCCTCTCCTCTTCCTATGGCTGCATGTAAGTGGGTCTCCAGTGAGCTGGCAGTATGTTTTGTCTCTCAAGATGGATTGAGCAGAGAATCTTAGTTTAGTAAGGGGAAGTTGTCTAAGATATATTATGCAGTTTCTTATATTCACCTGCAGTATTGATTTATGCAATGTTTGTTGAAAGTACAATGACCATTTAAGTAGTCAACGTTAGTCTAACGTGCAGGTACCCAATATGTAATATCTACTAAACCCAATATATATAGGCACAGGGGTGGACACAGACAGCAGAGGGCCCCCAAAACCACACATACAGATATAAACATATACGTGCAAATAAAAAACATCTTGTTAAAAAATTATGTTTTATTATATGCAAACGAGACATTACCGTTACACCTTGAGGATCCGCTCTCTTTGTAACTGCTGCGCCCTCTGCACTTTGACAGGGCCAGGTGTGATGACATTTACAGCCTCTAGGTGTAACGGCAACACCCCTGTTGTTCCTAGAGGCTCATTTACATGTAATAAAATATCATTTTTCTCAGCAATGCGGGCACATATGAACATGGGACCAACACAGATGCTTTCAGCTGCCAAGCGCACATGCAACAGGTCAGCCAGTGTCATAGGTACACATCTTCTGACAAATGCCCTTTAAAGGGGTTGTCCGGGTTGTCCCCTTCTTCCCCCACTCAGCCCCACTGACATGAGCATTGGAGCATTTCACAATTAGTCATAAGACTACATACGCTCAATTAGCCCCTGTGTAACTGCAGAATTAAAACTTCACATTTATTTATTATAATAAAATAATATAGAAGTGAATGTTAAAACTCTTAGTAGTGGTACAGATAGTTAATAATTATCTAAAGATACCGCTGTTTTTGTCTATCCTCTGCAATATAGTTTGGTAACAATTCCACTTGCTGCAGCGTCGGTGGCAGCACGCCATCACCGGCGCTGCTACTGCAACATGGCTGATACTGTCTTTAGTCTGTTTCTTCCCTATACATAATCTCAAATATATAACTTCTCTCTGTACCACCACCTGTGCTAAAAAATGGCATGCTCAAACTCTGCCCCCCCCCCCCCCCCCCCCAATGTTTTGCCAGAGATCCGGCGTATTCAGGGGTTTGGAAGAAATGTTGAACGACCTCTGTCAGTGACAGTGTGTCACCTCACACACCACCTCCCCGCACCCTCTGCTCCCTGCTGCTCGACCATTCAGCTTAAGGCCTCATGCACACGAACTTTTTTTTTCAAGGTCCGCAAAAACAGGGTCCGTAGGTCCGTGATCCGTGACCGTTTTTTCGTCCGTGGGTCTTCCTTGATTTTTGGCGGATCCACGGACATGAAAAAAAAGTCATTTTGGTGTCCGCCTGGCCGTGCGGAGCCAAACGGATCCGTCCTGAATTACAATGCAAGTCAATGGGGACGGATCCGTTTGACGTTGACACAATATGGTGCCATTTCAAACGGATCCGTCCCCATTGACTTTCAATGTAAAGTCCGGAGTCCCTTTTATACCATCAGATCGGAGTTTTCTCCAATCCGATGGTATATTTTAACTTGAAGCGTCCCCATCACCATGGGAACGCCTCTATGTTAGAATATACTGTCGGATATGAGTTAGATCGTGAAACCTCATTTCCGACAGTATATTCTAACACAGAGGCGTTCCCATGGTGATGGGGACGCTTCTAGTTAGAATATACTACAAACTGTGTACATGACTGCCCCCTGCTGCCTAGCAGCATCCGATCTCTTACAGGGGGCCGTGATCAGCACAATTAACCCCTCAGGTGCCGCACCTGAAGGGGTTAATTGTACTATCATATCCCCCTGTAAGAGATCAGGGCTGCCAGGCAGCAGGGGGCAGACCCCCCCCCCCTCCCCGGTTTGAATATCATTGGTGGCCAGTGCGGCCCCCCCCCCCCTTCCTCCATTGTAATAAATCGTTGGTGGCACAGTGTGCACCCCCCCCTTCCTCCCTCTATTGTAATAATTCGTTGGTGGCACAGTGTGCCCCCCCCCCCCCGCCTCCCCCCCCTTCCTCCCTCTATTGTAATAATTCGTTGGTGGCACAGTGTGCGCCCCCCCCCCCCCTTCCTCCCTCTATTGTAATAAATCGTTGGTGGCAATCATTGGCCCCCCTCCCTCTATAGCATTTTCAACATTGGTGGCCAGTGTGCGGCCTCCCATCTTGCGCCCCCACCCCCCCCCCCGATCATTGGTGGCAGCGGGTTACTAGCAATAGTACAAGATTCATACTTACCTGGGAGCTGTGATGTTCGTGTCCGGCCGGGAGCTCCTCCTACTGGTAAGTGACGGTTCATTTAGCAATGCGCCGCACAGACCTGTCACTGTCACTTACCAGTAGGTGGAGCTCCCGGCCGGACACGAACATCGCAGCAGCAGGTAAGTATTAATCTTCTACTATTGTACTATTGCTAAGTAACCATGGCAACGAGGACTGTAGTAGCGTCCTGGTTGCCATGGTTACCGATCGGAGCCCCAGCGAATAAACTGGGACTCCGATCGGAACTCCGCTGCCACCAATGATGATGGGGGGGGGGGGGGGGGGGGAGATGGGAGGCTGCACACTGGCCACCAACGTTGTTAATGCTATAGAGGGGGGGGGGGGGCAATGGGGGGCGCACACTGTGCCACCAACGATTTATTACAATAGAGGGAGGGGGGGGGCCGCACTGGCCACCAATGATATTCAAACTGGGGAGGGGGGGGGAGGGTCTGCCCCCTGCTGCCTGGCAGCCCTGATCTCTTACAGGGGGATATGATAGTACAATTAACCCTTTCAGGTGCCGCACCTGAAGGGGTTAATTGTGCTGATCACGGCCCCCTGTAAGAGATCGGGTGCTGCCAGGCAGCAGGGGGCAGTCTTGTACACAGTTTGTAGTGTATTCTAACTAGAAGCGTCCCCATCACCATGGGAACGCTTCTGTGTTAGAATATACTGTCGGTTCTGAGTTTTCACGAAGTGAAAACTCAGCTTTGAAAAAGCTTTTATGCAGACGGATCTTCGGATCCGTCTGTATAAAAACTAAACTACGGCCACGGATCACGGACACGGATGCCAATCTTGTGTGCATCCGTGTTCTTTCACGGACCCATTGACTTGAATGGGTCCGTGAACCGTTGGCCGTGAAAAAAATAGGACAGGTCATATTTTTTTCACGGCCAGGAAACACGGATCACGGATGCGGCTGCAAAACGGTGCATTTTCCGATTTTTCCACGGACCCATTGAAAGTCAATGGGTCCGCGAAAAAAAACGGAAAACGGCACAACGGCCACGGGTGCACACAACGGTCGTGTGCATGAGGCCTAACACTTAGCACCACATACTTCTTAGGCCTCCTGCACACGACCGTTGTGTGCACCCGTGGCCGTTGTGCCGTTTTCCGTTTTTTTTAGCGGACCCATTGACTTTCAATGGGTCCGTGGAAAAAACGGAAAATGCACCGTTTTGCAGCCGCATCCGTGATCCGTGTTTCATGGCCGTGAAAAAAATATGACCTGTCCTATTTTTTTCACGGCCAACGGTTCACGGACCCATTCAAGTCAATGGGTCCGTGAAAGAACACGGATGCACACAAGATTGGCATCCGTGTCCGTGATCTGTGGCCGTAGGTTAGTTTTTATACAGACGGATCCGAAGATCCGTCTGCATAAAGCTTTGTCAAAGCTGAGTTTTCACTTCGTGAAAACTCAGAACCGACAGTATATTCTAACACAGAAGCGTTCCCATGGTGATGGGGACGCTTCTAGTTAGAATACACTACAAACTGTGTACAAGACTGCCCCCTGCTGCCTGGCAGCACCCGATCTCTTACAGGGGGCCGTGATCAGCACAATTAACCCCTTCAGGTGCGGCACCTGAAAGAGTTAATTGTACTATCATATCCCCCTGTAAGAGATCAGGGCTGCCAGGCAGCAGGGGGCAGACCCCCCCCCCCTCCCCAGTTTGAATATCATTGATGGCCAGTGCGGCCCCCCCCCCCCCCCTCTATTGTAATTATTCGTTGGTGGCACAGTGTGCGCCCCCCCCCCCCTCCCTCCCTCTATTGTAATAATTCGTTGGTGGCACAGTGTGCGCCCCCCATCGGCCCCCCCCCCCTCCCTCTATAGCATTAACAACATTGGTGGCCAGTGTGCGGCCTCCCATCTCCCCCCCCCCCCCATCATCATTGGTGGCAGCGGAGTTCCGATCGGAGTCCCAGTTTAATCGCTGGGGCTCCGATCGGTAACCATGGCAACCAGGACGCTACTACAGTCCTGGTTGCCATGGTTACATAGCAATAGTACAATAGTAGAAGATTCATACTTACCGGCTGCTGCGATCTTCGTGTCCGGCCTGGAGCTCCACCTACTGGTAAGTGACAGCCTCAGGTCTGTGCGGCGCATTGCTAAATGAACTGTCACTTACCAGTAGGAGGAGCTCCCGGCCGGACACGAACATCGCAGATCCCAGGTAAGTATGAATCTCTTACTATTGTACTATTGCTAGTAACCCGCTGCCACCAATGATCGGGGGGGGGGGGGGGAGATGGGAGGCCGCACACTGGCCACCAATGTTGTTAATGCTATAGAGGGAGGGGGGGGGCCGATGGGGGGCGCACACTGTGCCACCAACGATTTATTACAATAGAGGGGGGGGGGGGGGGGGGGGCGCACACTGTGCCACCAACGATTTATTACAATAGAGGGAGGAAGGGGGGGGGCGCACACTGTGCCACCAACGATTTATTACAATAGAGGGAGGAAGGGGGGGGGGGAGGGGCCGCACTGGCCACCAATGATATTCAAACTGGGGAGGGGGGGGGTCTGCCCCCTGCTGCCTGGCAGCCCTGATCTCTTACAGGGGGATATGATAGCACAATTAACCCCTTCAGGTGCGGCACCTGAAGGGTTAATTGTGCTGATCACAGCCCCCTGTAAGAGATCGGATGCTGCTAGGCAGCAGGGGGCAGTCATGTACACAGTTTGTAGTATATTCTAACTAGAAGCGTCCCCATCACCATGGGAACGCCTCTGTGTTAGAATATACTGTCGGAAATGAGGTTTCACGATCTAACTCATATCCGACAGTATATTCTAACATAGAGGCGTTCCCATGGTGATGGGGACGCTTAAAGTTAAAATATACCATCGGATTGGAGAAAACTCCGATCCGATGGTATGGGACTCCAGACTTTACATTGAAAGTCAATGGGGACGGATCCGTTTGAAATGGCACCATATTGTGTCAACGTCAAACGGATCCGTCCCCATTGACTTGCATTGTAATTCAGGACGGATCCGTTTGGCTCCGCACGGCCAGGCGGACACCAAAACGACTTTTTTTTCATGTCCGTGGATCCTCCAAAAATCAAGGATGACCCACGGACGAAAAAACGGTCACGGATCACGGAAAAACGGGACCCGTTTTTGCGGACCGCAAAAAAATACGTTCGTGTGCAGGAGGCCTTACATCCAGTGATGTCTCCTCTAATGCAGACATTCTTCTCCATTCAGCCAAGACCACCATGACAACATCTTTGAGCCATGGCTTGTCTCTGCAGAGTTTGCAACACAGACATCTTAGATTCCTCACTTTCCATCCCCCCCCCCCCCGTTTCCTGGTGCCATGTTTATCCAGCTACTACCCCCAATACTATGCCCACTGTGCTCCCCAATTCTCACATACACTATACTGTAGAAATAATAGTGCCATACAGATATTATCCCCATAGTAACAGTCCTACCAGATTGCTGTCAATAGTAATAGTCCCACCAACAGTAATTCCCTCCCAGAGTAGCCTTATTAGTAATAGAGCCCTCTACAGTGCCCCCAATAGTGATAATGCTATCCAAGAGTGCCCCCAATAGTAACAATTCTCTCCAAGAGTGCCTCCTTTAGTAGTATTGCTCTTCGTATTGTGCCCGATAATAATAATAATAGTAATACCCCCAAAGAGCCATCAGTAGAAATAAGCCCCCCATAGTACCCCCAGTGGTCATAAGGCTCCCTATAGTGCCCTTAGTACTAATAAGGCCCCCCTATAGGGCACCCCATATAGATATAAGGCCAATCTATGAGGCACTTCTATAGAGCCCTCAGTAGTAGTAATGGCCGTCACCACTGCCCACAGTACTTATAATATTCCTGCAGGGCCCCTATAATTATAATGCCCCCTGCCCTACCCCCTGTAATTATAATGCCCACTGCAGTGCCCCCTGGAGATATAATCTTCTCTGTAGTGCCCTCCAATCTTCTATATGATGCAGTCCCATGTAAATAACTTCACTCCTCTCCCTTCGGCCTTCTATACCATGCAGTCCCATATAAATAACACCAGTCCTCTCCCTCCAGTTTTCAATATCTTACAGTCCCATGTAAATAACCTATCTTCCTTACAGTCTTCTATAACATACAGTCCCGTGTAAATAACTTAAATCCCCTCCTTCAGCCTTCTCCAACACATATTCCCATGTAAATAACATCACTCCTTACCCTCCAGTCCTCTATAATATCCAGTCCCATGTAAATAACACCAGTCATCTCCCTCCAATCCTCTATAACATACAGTCCCATGTAAAAACATCTCTTTCTTAGGCTACTTTCACACTAGCGTTTCTATTTTCCGGTATTGAGATCCGTCATAGGGATCTAGCAAAAACGCTAGTGTAAAAGTTTTCTATAACATACTGCCCCATGTAAAAAAAAATCTTTCTTACAGTCTTCTATAACATATAGTCCCATGTAAGTAACATATCTCCCTCCCCCTAAGCAGGGAGAAGGTTTATTAGGGGAGAACCACATCTCACAGCATTTCTCTGGCACTTACATTCATTCCATGGCATCACAGTTCTCCACTGCTGAGCGCTGCCTTTTTTCTGCACTGGTCACATGACTGTGACCTCATCATAGGTCCTACCACCACTTCCACTGTTGAAAAGATCACATTACTATGATGTCATCGCAGGTCCTTCAGGAAAGGGCCCCCTGCCTTTCTGGGCCCCTGTGCAGCTGGTTCGGTATGTCCGCTTTTGTACTATCATTGAAAGCAGGAATGTTTCAAATAATACGTGTATTATACACATAGCTAAACTCAGAGGTGTGGTAGCTTCGAGTCATTGTAAAACATAGAAACACTGGAACAAACAAGAGATCAAAAAACAAAAATATAGGAGTCTAAAAGAAATAGCATTCACATCTGGTACAAAAACTCCAGACTAGTAATGAGCAAAGCTTATTAATCCTGCTGTGGACTAACCCAATTTGTTCAACTGCATCAGTCATATTCATTATTATCCCTAACTCCACCTATGCATTAAAATGTATTGCCTTCGATGAGGTTCTTTCAAGATGGCCATTGTTAATGCAAGACTTCATTAGTCTTACACATGCGCTGTTACGGTAAGTAGAGGCACATGCATAAATGTATTTCATAATGAATCCAAACCCTGGATTTATTAATGATTGTGGAGCACGCCATGAATCTGGGTTTGGATTCGTTATTAAATACATTTATGCATACACCACTACTTACAGTAACAGCACATGCACGAGTCTAATGAAGTCTCGCATTGATGGTGGCCATCTTGAAAGACACATTTTAATGCATAGACGGAGATATAGATAATAATAAATATGAGTGATGCATTATGAACGAATCAGGTTCGTCCACAATAGGATGAACCAGATTCGCTCATCAATACTCTAGACCATTAGCCTGAAATCTACTTGTTTGGGAGTCAAATGGTCAATATGCCTGTAAGAGTTTACATCACCGCTATATATTTCCATTGTTTTCCTTGATTAGAGGAGCAGAACAACAGAAATAACAGGAGTGCCAGATTCAACACTTAGACAAATGGAGCTGAACAGACTCCATTGACTTCACTGGAGTCTATTAATTTTCCCTTCAGGATCCTGTTGTTTTTTTTACAGAAAAAAAAAGCCCAGAATGCATGACTTTTTGTCCATTCTTTTTTATGGAATCCAACACAGATGTGAACAAGCCCTAGGGGGTAATCTAAGGCACTCACTGGGAAGAGGTAATACAAAATTATAAGGCAATACACAGGTTTTAGCTCAAAAACATTTTGTTTTTTCAGGTTAACTTCTGTCACAGGTAAAGTGTAACAGTTGCTTCAGTTTATGTTTAATACTGTGATGTTAAACATTTTTGTAATATATTTTATTAAGAATAGATGTTACTTTGTACTAGAAAACAGGAGTAAAGAGTCTTCTTAGCAAAGCTCTATCTGAGCATTACTAAGGAGAGTCTGTCTTCAGTCTTTAGTTCTACTGAACGCTGAAGATATCTGCTTGTGAGAGACTTTCAGCCTTCCTTTTGTCATTACCCCTGTCTGTGTCAATGTACGTGAGCCCTAACTATTACTGCCCACCTCCCTGCTTATCTGAAGTGTTAAACACAGGCATCTTCAGCACTCAGCAGAAAGCTAAAGACAGACTCTCCTTAGTAACGCTCAGTTAGAGCTTTGCTAATAAGACTTTTTACTCCCTGTTACACTTTAAGGTACAAGAACAATTCTTCTCAATTGTCCTGGATGTCTCAAGTTTACAGTCCAATTCACAAGGTTGATACTATTGAGTAGGTTTTTTGGGCAGGGCATACTCTATGGGCACCACATCTGTCTTTCTCCAGGGAACACTCTGCCACAACACTGGACCCAAGTTGCATATGGCCAGACAGCAGACACTGCTGTATACCAGCCTCATACCATGTGGGTGAACACACACATGTCCCACAGCACATCCACCACACAACACATCAGCACCACTACGCTGGCATGCATATCTCTAGCTAATGATCTTGGCTAGGGGAACAACACTCCCCCAGCACCAAAATGATCAGGAGCGTACAACACCTCATCCAAATCATAGCTGCGCCACTGGAGTGATAACCTTCCTGACCTTCTGACAGAAGCTGTAGGCTACTGCCTGCCCCTGGCTGCCCAAACCTATACATGTTACAAGAAACATCTTTTTTTTTTTAAATAGCACATAATATTCAACAATTTCCCCTCAAGGGCCTTACGTGTCCAACCTAGCAAATATTCTTCATTAATTGTATTCTCTTAAAGGGGTTTGCCAATTATATAAATGTATCCTGTCTAGCAGATATCACTGTTATATCACTTTCCCCAAATACCACCATTTGTCAAAACTGCCTTAATGTTTTTAGCCTACCCTTACAACCTGTGGCCAGTCCGTCCCTTACTGGTTTGCCACTGCCTGGCCCTTTCTAGCAGCTAGGCAGGGGCTGACCACAGAAAGGAGTGAAGCTTGGGTGCAGCAGAGTAATGGTGACACCCTCAATGCACCAAAGGTCTAACTTTCAAATTAAGAAAGTGTATCATAACTCTGGAACAGAGCGTGAGATCAGCAAAAGCGTTTTAATCAGGTGAATCACAGCTAACAGCTGTGTAAGCAAACATTTAATGTATTGGGAATCCTGCAATATTATTAGTATATTACTTTATTTCTAATTTCTGGTAATTTTGATATTTTTTTAGTGTCCTTTCATGTAGGAAAATCTCTGCTTTAGGTTTAAAAGTTATTTGAAGTTTTGATGTGATAATTGTGTATGTTATAGATCCAGCAGTTCATACAGTAGATTTCCAAATGTGATAGTTGTGTTGTGAAATGCTGGTTTTCTGGTTTGGAAAACTAATTTTCAAATGACCTGGTTAGGAATTTAGATACAGGCGTATCATCCATTTATCTATGAGCGCGAGCAGCTACAAAGGGTGTGTCTTGCTCTGGAGGACCCAGCGTGTCCATGTATCAAGTGGACAACCCATTGTGTTCAACTAGACTAAGTACTCGCTGCTGGGTTTTCCACACCTTACATCTAATAATTGTTTCAGGTCACTCTATTAAATAAATAACTGAAAAAACTATTTAAAAACTAACATTTTTATCTAGTGGTCATCTGTGAATAATATTACATATATATTTTCTATCAGGCCTGCAAAGACATAAATAAAGGTGCCAGACAGGACCTCATAGTCAGAGGCACTCAGACAGCAGGAGACACCTGGTAGATACTGCAGCTGGATAGCTAGCAGACCTTCATGGTAGTTAGCTAGTAGTGGAGGTAACTGGCGCTCATAAAGTGGTGCACCCCATCAGGACCTAGAGAGGGTAAATATAAGCAGCAACATCCACAGCAGACAAGGGAAGCCTGGAGCAGGGGTTGCTGACTTGCATGTCTTAGCAGTCAAAGCCATGTCCACAGTAAAGATCAGCAAGTTTACTGTAAGTAGGCACCTGTGAATACAATGATGTATGAACTGGTTGCATACCATTGTGTTATGAGGAGGTAGTGTGCCACAAGGAACCAAAGCTATTCTCATTGTTGTCTGTAGGGGGAAATGCCCAGACCGTGTGTTGTCATCCAAGAAGTAGATGCAATACCTAAAGAGACAAAGGGAGTAATCTTGCTGCATTTTAAAGGGACTGTGTATTTTCCACACCCTGTTGCCACTGTCTAACCCTGTGCCCTCATTAAAAACTGTAACCATAGGCTTGTTGCTCAGTGTGAAGCTGTAACTATCAAACCAGTTGCCTCTTGAGAGAGCAATGCAAGACTTATACTGTACTTGTTTCCTCAATTGAAAACAATAAAGCCATTGTTCCAACTTCATCTGTGCCCACCTATATTATTCAGAGACATTTATACCACTCACTTGCTAAAAGATACTTTGATAAGGTATGTCACGTCTTACACACCACTCGCCTAAGCCCAGCTGATATCTCACATCCTTTTGACTTCAGAAAGGTGTGATCTAAATGTGTCGGCGTTTGGCTATTTGCATTTATGAAACAAAAAAATGGTCACTAACAAAATAGTTCAATATCAGCTACTTTGTTGTACATGACAAATTATGTGCAGGATTTTGTGCCCTAGTTGTTTAGCAAGCAGACTGATTAACTCTCACATGCAAATACAAACCAGAATATGAAATGAGCACAGTCAGAATCGCAGAACAGAAGATTTTACAAAATCTGAATTGCGTGCATTAAATAACAGTTAAAGAGGCACTTCAGTACAAACTGTATATGATATGAAGAGGCAATTAAGGGCAATTAAGGGTTAGAGTATGAGACTACCACAATTGTTGCTGTGCAAGTTGTCACGGGTCTTTTAGCATACCTACTCCTCATTCTGTACATGGAGATACTTTGTCCTTTCTGGTAGACTCATCAATGTAATAAAATGAGAACCCAAAGACATAAAATCAGTTAAATAAATCTATGGCAATATGCATCAGTAATCTTTGAGGCTATAAAATTACCATAAAGGCTTTGGTCAATTTGCAACATTTCTGATGGGCAAAAACATTTGGTCACAGATACAGTGTCCTGTCTTAAACTCTAGAAGCAAACAGTCATGCAAGCTTAGAATAAGTGGTGGTCTTTTCACCATGATTGACTGCCCGGGAGATCTGAGGGAAAGAAGAGAATCCTCTGAGTGATCAGGTGACAGATAAGTAGCCTTCATGGTAGCTGCCAACTAGCTACTTTTGCCCCAATTAGTTTTATAGACATAGGGGAATTTATCATTTGTGGAAGTCAGTTTTACTGGAGGCAATATTGCTGACATTTGTGCTAAATTTAGAAAACTTTCACACAATGTTAATAAATTTATGGCATGCTAAAATATGTCTAAATATGTTTCATAAGTTTTCACACCACTCTCCTACTAGAGTGAGATTGCACATTTTAAAAAGTCACAATTTATAAATGTGTCTCTAAAGCCTTGCCTAGCAGCAGCCATGCTCACTTTTCATTCCACTTCTACCAACTGATGTGCATGACAAAAATAGCTCTAATTTCTGATGCATATGGCTATTCAAATTGGTCTAACAGCAGATAAGACAAAATTTTGGAGAATGTACAGCGTCAATTTACTGTTCTTATGGGTTCAGCTGCCCAATCAAATTCTCCTTTTACTTGGGAGAATGTTTTGATATTTTAACACTATCTGAAGGTTTCGGAAGAAGGAAGTAAACTGCAAATATTAGTACACATATTATCTTTTTTATACTTACTGTAGTTGTAGGAACTATTGTTGGGCGTGAATATTCGAATCACGAATATTAATCGCGAATATCAGCACTTTGAGAATTTGTGAATATTTAAAATATAGTGATATATATTCGTATTTTCGAATATTCTAGATTTATTTTCATCTGAACCCATGATCTCTCCCTGCTTCTTGCTTGTGGGCCAATGAGAAGGCTGCAATGTCTTTGTCTGAGCTTAGCAACATCCCTAGCAACCAATAGGAAAGTTGCCTACCCCTTACTATATAAGAACCTCCCCAGCAGCCATTTTCTACAGTTTTCTAAAGTTCTGAGAGAGACAGCAGTGTCATTGCTGTGCTCTGTGCTTTCCACTCATTACATTAGATAGTTAGATAGCTTTTATATATATATATATATATATATATATATATACACTCACCTAAAGAATTATTAGGAACAGAAACAGAGGGTGGTTATTAACGGTACATACTCAGATTGGGTCACTGTCACTAGTGGAGTACCTCAGGGGTCAGTATTGGGCCCTATTCTCTTCAATATATTTATTAATGATCTTGTAGAAGGCTTGCATAGTAAAATATCAATTTTCGCAGATGACACTAAACTGTGTAAAGTAATTAACACTGAAGAGGACAGTATACTACTACAGAGGGATCTGGATAGATTGGAGGCTTGGGCAGATAAGTGGCAGATGAGGTTTAACACTGAGAAATGTAAAGTTATGCACATGGGAAGGAATAATGCAAGTCACCCGTACATACTAAATGGTAAAACACTCGGTAACACTGACATGGAAAAGGATCTAGGAATTTTAATAAACAGCAAACTAAGCTGCAAAAAACAGTGTCAGGCAGCGGCTGCCAAGGCCAATAAGATAATGGGTTGCATCAAAAGGGGCATAGATGCCCGTGATGAGAACATATTCCTACTACTTTACAAATCACTGGTCAGACCACACATGGAGTACTGTGTACAGTTCTGGGCTCCTGTAAACAACGCAGACATAGCAGAGCTGGAGAGGGTCCAGAGGAGGGCAACTAAAGTAATAACTGGAATGGGGCAACTACAGTATCCTGAAAGATTATCAAAATTAGGGTTATTCACGTTAGAAAAAAGACGACTGAGGGGAGATCTAATTACTATGTATAAATATATCAGGGGGCAGTACAGAGATCTATCCCATCATCTATTTATCCCCAGGACTGTGACTGTGACGAGGGGACATCCTCTGCGTTTGGAGGAAAGAAGGTTTGTACACAAACATAGAAAAGGGTTCTTTACGGTAAGAGCAGTGAGACTATGGAACTCTCTGCCTGAGGAGGTGGTGATGGTGAGTACAATAAAGGAATTCAAGAGGGGCCTGGATGTATTTCTGGAGTGTAATAATATTACAGGCTATAGCTACTAGAGAGGGGTCGTTGATCCAGGGAGTTATTCTGATTGCCTGATTGGAGTCGGGAAGGAATTTTTTATTCCCCTAAAGTGAGGAAAATTGGCTTCTACCTCACAGGGTTTTTTTGCCTTCCTCTGGATCAACTTGTAGGATGACAGGCCGAACTGGATGGACAAATGTCTTTTTTCGGCCTTATGTACTATGTTATGTACTATGTTACCTGTTCTATTTCTCATTATTGCAATTATCTAGTCAACCAATCACATGGCAGTTGCTTCAATGCATTTAGGGGGGTGGTCCTGGTCAAGACAATCTCCTGAACTCCAAACTGAATGTCAGAATAGGAAAGAAAGGTGATTTAAGCAATTTTGAGCGTGGCATGGTTGTTAGTACCAGACGGGCCGGTCTGAGTATTTCACAATCTGCTCAGTTACTGGGATTTTCACGCACAACCATTTCTAGGGTTTACAAAGAATGGTGTGAAAAGGGAAAAACATCCAGTATGCGGCAGTCCTGTGGGCAAAAATGCTTTGTGGATGCTAGAGGTTAGAGGAGAATGGGCCGACTGGTTCAAGCTGATAGAAGAGCAACGTTGACTGAAATAACCACTCGTTACAACCGAGGTATGCAGCAAAGCATTTGTGAAGCCACAACACGCACAACCTTGAGGCGGATGGGCTACAACAGCAGAAGACCCCACCGGGTACCACTCATCTCCACTACAAATAGGAAAAATAGGCTACAATTTGCACAAGCTCACCAAAATTGGACTGTTGAAGACTGGAAAAATGTTGCCTGATCTGATGAGTCTCGATTTCTGTTGAGACATTCAAGTGGTAGAGTCCGAATTTGGCGTAAACAGAATGAGAACATGTATCCATCCTCTGATGGCTACTTCCAGCAGGTTAATGCACCATGTCACAAAGTTCAAATCATTTCAAATTGGTTTCTTGAACATGACAATGAGTTCACTGTACTAAAATGGCCCCCGCAGTCACCAGATCTCAACCCAATAGAGCATCTTTGGGATGTGGTGGAACGGGATCTTCGTGCCCTGGATGTGCATCCCTCAAATCTCCATCAACTGCAAGTTGCTATCCTATCAATATAGGCCAACATTTCTAAAGAATGCTATCAGCACCTTGTTGAATCAATGCCACATAGAATTAAGGCAGTTCTGAAGGCAAAAGGGGGTCCAACACCGTATTAGTATGGTGTTCCTAATAATTCTTTAGGTTAGTGTATAATACAGATAGTTAGTGGGAGATAGTCAGTGTAGGTTATATCTTGATATAGTGTAGCTGTTACAGTGCAGGATGTTAGGCAGTGTGATAGGTTCTGCTGTCCATACATACATGTTACAGACATAGTGCTGTGATGTCACAACAATACATAGTGCACCAATCAGTAATATGTAGTCAGACCTGCTAAAATGTGAAGTTTCACATATTGCACCAAAATATGCGCATCATTAATTGCTGATTAAGGCAATCGCAAATATATTGGAGCACTCTATCTGCATATAAAACTATTGTAATGTTCTGCCGTGCCATCCATTTTCTCCAGTCTCAGAAAACTTCTAGAAGCTTGGAAAATGTAGCAAAAGTGGCCCACACTTGTATTGCGCGCTTTACGCGAATATCACATTGCCGATTTTCGCAATTTAAGAAAAAAATTGCGAATTCTCGATTTCGAAAATATATGACGAATATTCTACAAAATATTCGCGAAATATCTTGAATTTGAATATTGTCCCTGCCGCTCATCACTAGTAGGCACTACGGGGGAGGTCATTTATCAAACTGGGGTAAAGTAGAACAGGCTTAGTGGCCCATGGCAACCAATGAGATTCCTCCTTCAATTGCCAGTTCTACTTTACACCAGATAAATGACCCCCTACATTTCTAAAATAATGTCATGGTTCCAATGGCGCCCAATAACCTACAATAGCTGTCGGCTGAATGCTCCTTCTGCCAATGGCTATTTCTACTGATTTCCCCATACACATGTATGCTTGTCTTGGACAAGGCTTCGTATTTTTAATAGAGATAGGAGAATAATCCACATCCTGAAACCACTGGCAGTGACATATCCTGAAGTTCACAACCACATAAGATAGTCAGCCATTTCTGACTAAATCTGTGGGTTCACCTGACTTTTTTGTGTATAGGAGCATTAAAAGATTTAAGACAATGTAAATCATTTTCACATTGATTAGCCATAACAGTAGACTTCATAGCAGCATCTAACCTTTGCTGTAGTGACCAGTTACACAACGTGACTTAAATGCACTCCCATACATTCATGTCTGCACTAATGGCTTCCACAAGACATTTTAATGAGCAAGCTGAAGACCTGAGCTGACATTTTCCTCCTCTTTGGTTTGTTATACTCAATGACAACAAGTTAAAATGTTTTTTTGTCCTCTGCGTTGCTAAATTTTATGCCAGGTCATGCCCTCGCCAATGCTTAAGAAGTGATAAGAGTGAAAATCAGTTTAAGGCTCTACTTGAGAATTTTTAAGAACCTTTGAGGCTCAATCAGTTTCTATTTTATCACATACTTGTGCTAAGTAACAGTTGTGCTTATGAAGACTATATCTGTACATCTATTCATTTTGTCTCTCCTATTTTCATGTTGTAATACCACTGTTTAAAACATTCTGCGCCCCATTCATATCTCTGACATAACATTCATACTATTCCCAGCAACCTCTTGTTATAAAAATATTAAAATTAATTCCAATCTCTACAAAATTGGCCAATGATTATCACACTGCCTGAAAAACGTATTTAACAGAAAATAATAAAGTGTTTATTAATATCTGATTAAAACGGGGATAAACTATATATCACTTCTGTGACTATCAGGCTCCAGATTATAGTCATGTAGTATAGGAATTTTATTATATCCACCACATAACCTATAGTCTGGACTAATTCCCTATCCATCTGACACGTTGTTACCAGTATTTGCTGGGAAGGGAATCAGGACACGGTTCTCATATTTGAATCCGGTACAGGTGCGTTGTTAAGCAGTCCTACCTAGCGTGGATTATAGAGCAGCTTCAAGTGAGTCATAAGCTGGGTGCCCAGGCAATCCAGCATACAGCATCCACTCAATGTTATTAAATACTGTGGACGCTCACTCAGCTGTCTATCCCTGCCTACCCATTCATGCAATACCGCACTGGGTCTCGGTATCAGACCGCATTCACACTGTCAAGTCAGCTGTTATGCTGCCTGACAATTAATCAGCACCCTGCCTAAAGAGCCGTGTCCTAAGTGAAGATCACCGGCTCAACGCGTTTCAATGTGACACAGTCTGCCACATATCATCAGGAGCGAGAGTCTCTTAACAGAGGTAAGCCTGTAGAGGAGGAATAGCCTCACACTTGTGCGTGTCAAGGCTCCGGCGCTATGATGGCCGTACGTTCACTATATATATAGTGAACGTACAATATTAGTACCTCTATTGTGTAAGATAAAATTGACCAATGACCCAGATCTTTCTTAGAAAATCATATGGATTACTGCTCTTTTCCGACCAGAATAAAGAGGAGCTTCTTGAGACATCCAAAAACAGTCCTCATCAATTTTATTTTAACTTTCTTATGCAAAGATATACATTTTATATTATAATGCATAAAGCTTGATCCTTTTAACTACACCTTGTATCTTTTTTCTATACACAGTAGAATATTCAGCCAATATTAAAGTTAGTGACAGCTCTAAAATAATTGTACTAGATACACCACTTTACCTCTAAATTTTTGGCAAAAGGAGGAATCTACACTACTCACAAAAAGTTAGGGATATTTGGCTTTGGGGTGAAATTTATGGAAAACGTAAAACGTTCACGCTACAGTGCTATTATATCATATTACATCATGAAAGTAGGGCATTTAAGTAGAAGCATGCAATGGTGATTTCCTTATCTTAAACTATTTATTTAAACAAAAGCCAACAACAGTGGTGGGTATACCCCCACAAAAATGCCAATGTCTCAAAAACTTGTCATGTGGCCTTGAGCATCAATTATAGCTTGACAACGACGTCTCAACTTACTGTCTGCTGAGGCATGGCATCCCACTCTTCTTGAAGGGTGGCCCTCAGGTCATTGAGGTTCTGGGGTACAGATTACGAGCCTCTACATGGTGACTCAGCTGATACCATAGGTTTTCAATGGGATTTAGGTCTGGAGAAAGTGCAGGCGAATCCATTTGAGGTACCACAGTCTCCATCAGATAATCACCTAATACCATAAGGTTTTCATTATAGCAGGTGTAATAAGAAAGGTGCTGTATTCGCGTAGCAACAAACCACACCTTGGAAAGTAAATTAGCTGTGGCTATTAAAGTCCAAAGTACTACAAAAAGAAGAAAAAATATTCAAAATTGTACTACCATACAGGGAGTGCAGAATTATTAGGCAAGTTGTATTTTTGAGGATTAATTTTATTATTGAACAACAAACATGTTCTCAATGAACCCAAAAAACTCATTAATATCAAAGCTGAATATTTTTGGAAGTAGTTTTTACTTTGTTTTTAGTTTTAGCTATTTTAGAGGGATATCTGTGTGTGCAGGTGACTATTACTGTGCATAATTATTAGGCAACTTAACAAAAAACAAATATATACCCATTTCAATTATTTATTTTTACCAGTGAAACCAATATAACATCTCAACATTCACAAATATACATTTCTGACATTCAAAAACAAAACAAAAACAAATCAGTGACCAATATAGCCACCTTTCTTTGCAAGGACACTCAAAAGCCTGCCATCCATGGATTCTGTCAGTGTTTTGATCTGTTCACCATCAACATTGCGTGCAGCAGCAACCACAGCCTCCCAGACACTGTTCAGAGAGGTGTACTGTTTTCCCTCCTTGTAAATCTCACATTTGATGATGGACCACAGGTTCTCAATGGGGTTCAGATCAGGTGAACAAGGAGGCCATGTCATTAGATTTTCTTCTTTTATACCCTTTCTTGCCAGCCACGCTGTGGAGTACTTGGACGCGTGTGATGGAGCATTGTCCTGCATGAAAATCATGTTTTCTTGAAGGATGCAGACTTCTTCCTGTACCACTGCTTGAAGAAGGTGTCTTCCAGAAACTGGCAGTAGGACTGGGAGTTGAGCTTGACTCCATCCTCAACCCGAAAAGGCCCCACAAGCTCATCTTTGATGATACCAGCCCAAACCAGTACTCCACCTCCACCTTGCTGGCGTCTGAGTCGGACTGGAGCTCTCTGCCCTTTACCAATCCAGCCACGGGCCCATCCATCTGGCCCATCAAGACTCACTCTCATTTCATCAGTCCATAAAACCTTAGAGAAATCAGTCTTGAGATATTTCTTGGCCCAGTCTTGACGTTTCAGCTTGTGTGTCTTGTTCAGTGGTGGTCGTCTTTTCAGCCTTCAGCCTTATCTTGGCGATGTCTCTGAGTATTGCACACCTTGCGCTTTTGGGCACTCCAGTGATGTTGCAGCTCTGAAATATGGCCAAACTGGTGGCAAGTGGCATCTTGGCAGCTGCATGCTTGACTTTTCTCAGTTCATGGGCAGTTATTTTGCGCCTTGGTTTTTCCACACGCTTCTTGCGACCCTGTTGACTATTTTGAATGAAACGCTTGATTGTTCGATGATCACGCTTCAGAAGCTTTGCAATTTTAAGAGTGCTGCATCCCTCTGCAAGATATCTCACTATTTTTGACTTTTCTGAGCCTGTCAAGTCCATCTTTTGACCCATTTTGCCAAAGGAAAGGAAGTTGCCTAATAATTATGCACACCTAATATAGGGTGTTGATGTCATTAGACCACACCCCTTCTCATTACAGAGATGCACATCACCTAATATGCTTAATTGGTAGTAGGCTTTCGAGCCTATACAGCTTGGAGTAAGACAACATGCATAAAGAGGATGATGTGGTCAAAATACTCATTTGCCTAATAATTCTGCACGCAGTGTATGTCCAAAAGATAAACCTAATAAAGAGAATGTGTCATCTATTATTTTTTCTGCAAGTTAAAACCAGACACATAGCCTTTTTTTCGAATCTGCTTTTATTTTCTGATTATGGATTCTATTTCCTGAACATGATTATGAACATGAACATTGAGAGACATACTCTACAGCAGACACCATGGACCATAGACACAATAGACTTGAGGGGGTATCGTTCACTTCTATGGGAGAGTTTTCTCGGCATACTCTGTGACCTGTGCAGAGGTCATTGTAAAAGGAAAGAGTAGATCAGCTGTCAGTTATTGTGAATGGTGGATTCTGTATACTGTATATAGATAGATAGATAGATAGATAGATAGATAGATAGATAGATAGATAGAGAGATAGATAGACAGACAAATATAAGTAGCATAAATGCCTGCTTTCAGTCTGACTGTTAAAGTATGGAGTATTTTTTGTTTGGCAGAAACCTGGCATGTATGTAGGAAAGCAGTTGGATCCCCATCGTATCCCATTATAGTAATTTAGGATCTGGTGGTGCATGGCAGCCGCTGCCATTACAACACCAGATGCCGGCCCCCACCCCCTGTATTGGGGGTCATTCACTATTTTACACAGGGACACTGTTATGGAGGGGGATCTGTGGATGACCCCCCCTACGTCACGCGCCTGCTCCTCCCACTTTATGAATGAAGCAGGCGGAGCAGGCATGTGATGTAGTGAATGACGTCACGCTGCCGCTGACCCCCCGGCCTACCTACAGGAGTTTCAAGTGAGTACCGTACTACATGGATTTCTCTATGCTTCAGAGGATTACTGTAGTTTAAAACAGCGCCCATGCCTTCACGTTACCTATTAATACTACAGTGAGCGGGGCCCGGTGTAATAGAATACAGTGACTGCTCCGGACCCCGCTGTCATTGCAACACCAGATACCTACCCCAACCCCTCCTTCCTCCCTGCTGATATACCGCCAGCCGCGCTGTGCAGCATCACGGTCAGCGATGTATCAGTGTAAGGCTCCATTCACACGTCTGAAATTCTGTTCCGCATTTTGCGAAACAGAATTGCGGACCCATTCATTTCTATGGGGCCGCACAATGTGCGGCCCGGATCCGGAAATGCGGACCTGCACTTCCAGGTCCGCAATTCTGTTCCCGAAAAAAATAGAACATGTCCTATTCTTGTCCGCAATTGCGGACAAGATTAGGCATTTTCTATTAAGTATCGGCGATGTGCGGTCCGCAAAATGCCGAACGCACATTGCCAATGTCTGTGTTTTGCGGATCCGTGGATCCGCAAAACGCACACGGATGTTTGAATGGACCCTAAATGGCAGTATTCGCCCCATAAGACGCACTGCCATTTCCCCACTTTTGGGGGGAAAAGTGCATCTTATAGGGCAAAAAATATGGAAATTTTTTTTGCACTTTTATGCTGAAAAAAATTAAAATCTTGAAAACTTTTTTTCTCTTAGGTTGCCATATTCTGACTCCTATAACTTTTTTGTAGTTATGCATACAGAGCTGTGTGAGGGCTCATGTTTTGTGGGGTTATCTATACTTTTCATTGATACCATTTTGTGGTGTGTGTGACTTTTTAATTAATTTTTATTTAATTGTTTGTGGGAGGCAGAGAGACCAAAAATATTTTAATATTTTAATAGCATGGCCTTTTGTCGCATGTGGCGATACCCATGATGTGTAATTAATTATTTTTTATGTTTTTTTAATTACATTTTGGGAAAAGGATGGTTATATGATAATTTTTTTATAACATTCATTTGTTTTTACACTTTTTTATAATTGCTATAGGGAAATATAACAAGCAATCACCAGATTGCTTGTCTTACAGACTTAAATGCATTAGGATTGGAGCTTATGGAAATTTTACTGTGTTTCTATGGAGCCCTGCCACAAGCAGAGGCTCCATAGAAACTAATATACAGCAGCCTCCTTTCACTCAGGAGGATAGGGACTGCTGCTCACTGCATACAGTACACACTTCGGTCGGTCCCCTACCCCTACCCCCAATCCTGGTTTTAGAGCATAATCAGCTGAGTAGATTGATATATAGTTTTGCGGGAAAATATTCAGTAAAATTTTAAATTCGTTCTAGGCTTTGAAGTCCAGGAGACGGTCCTATCAGTGACTGACAGCCTTCCCTCTATGACTGTGTATACAGAGACAGCTGTCAATCACTGATAGGACCGCCTGCTTGAATGAATGAGCAGGAGTTTAAATGAATGAAATACAAGTTATACTGAATTTTATCCCATAAAACTATATATCACTCCTGCTCTATAGCATGCTGCCTTCAGCTTATAGCATTTTCATGGTGAGCGGTTCCCTTTAAAGGGGTTGTCCCATTTCTCATTCCCACCTCTTTTTCCTGCTGTAGTTCACCGCTTCCTGTGCCGTGTGTGGCAGCACCTTCCACTTTGATTGACAGTACAGGCAAGGTACATTCTGCTGACCTCACTTGACGGTCCAAGCACACACCTAATGCAGCTAATAGCTAACAAGTCTATTAGCAGCATCTACAGCAGCTACTTGCGCTCTGCATTGCTTTGGCGAATATTTCCTGGGCTAATGTACATGCCAGGAGCTGTCCCTAGCAGCCAAGTTGGGTGATGCCGCGCCTGCTTCTGTGGTCCCAACCAGCACGGGCAAGAAAAGAGTAACAGAGACACCGTGCAAGCGCGCCCACCACTGGGGTATCGCAGCTGTCGTCATAACCCCTGATAATGAGCTATAAAGGGAAACAGAATGTATGAATAGGAAGAGGAAGGGGACTTAGTGAAATGGGGCAACCCCTTTAAAGAGGCTCTGTCACCAGGATCAAACCTATTAGACCATACATACTGCCTGGTAGGGCTAATCATGCTGATTATGTATGATAAATAACTGCAGAGATATCTGTTTTTTTATTCATATGCAAATGAACAAATCGAGCACTCAGAGGCGGGGCTGAATATTCTGAGCAATGCTCTGTAACACCCTCTGTGCTCTGCACACACCCTCCTCCCCCCATTGACTGACAAAGCTAGACAGCAGGCTGACGGCAGAGCTGTGTCCTGGCTTATACATATATACTGCATATATGTATATTATACACACTATGTACTATAGCTTCACCACACTCCGAAAGCTAATCTACATATTACTGCTTTATTCACAGCATAATATATGATTATAAAGTCAGTGGTACTATGTGTTAGCTTATAAGTATAGAAAAACCATATATATCCATGTGGTAATGCTATAGCTTAGAGCCTAAACTATTAGCTTTGCATGTAGAGATCCAATATTTTACTCTCAAGAGAAACTTTGAAGTTTTTTTTCTTCAGATATTTTTTTTTTCTTCCACATTTATCCCATAAGAGAAGTCTATGGGGGGAAATGATCAAGAAGTTTAATTTGAAGTCAGTTTTAATAGAGTCTGCGATGTTGTACTTCATGCCATATTTATCAAATGTCACAGGCTGCTTGATACATTTAGCTTGTCCTTAAACCTAACACATCTGTCTAGAGAAACGCCTTTAGTTTTCCTACTCCATTGTCCTCCTGGAGTGAGATTGCGACTTTTTTTTAAAAGTCTCAGTGATAAATCTGGAGTAAAACTCATTAGCATAACTAACCACACCCACTTTTCCACCCATACTACAAAACTGGAGTGAATGGTGTAAAAATTGAAAAAGTAGCAAAATTTTGCGTGAGTGTAAAAAGTCACAAATTTTTGTGCAAGTGGTTAAATTTGACACAAGTGACTGAAAAAAAGTGGCAAAATATGTATTTTGCAACTTTTTGATGCCAGAATTCTGGAGTGAAGGTATGATAAATCAGGGCCTATTTCCTCATTATATTGAGAATAATGTTTTTTAGAAAGCTAATAAATATCACTAGTTTCTTTATGATCATATTTAGTGTCTGTGAATAATTCTTAATATAATAATGCCTTATTATTATTAACCCCTTCAGTACCCAGCCACTTTTCCTCTTAAATCACAGGCCGATTTTTGAAAATCTGTCACTTTATGTGGTAATAACAATTTTACTTATCCAAGCCATTCTGAGACTGTTTTATTGTGACACATTGTGCTTCATAAATTTGAGTCAATATATTTCACCTTTATTTATGAAAAATCCCAAATTTAACAAAATTTTAGAAAAATTAGCAATTTAAAAAATTTCAATTTCTCTGCTTTTAAAACAGAAAATGATACCTTATAAAATATTTATTAATTAACAGTACCCATATGTCTACTTTATGTTGGCATCATTTTGTAAATGTGATTTTATTTTATTAGGGCGTTAGAAGGCTTAGAATTTGAGATTTTTTTTTTTCAAATTTTGGACAAAATTTCCAACACCATTTTTTGGAGCAACAATTCAGTTATAAAGTTATTTAGTGGGGCTTACGTAATGGAAACCACCCATAAATGACCCCATTTTAGAAACTACACTTAACATTTTTTTTTTTTGCAACACAGCAAGGGTTAACAGCAAAATAAACCTCAATATATATTACTCTGATTCTGCAATTTACAGGAATATATATATATGTGGCGGTAAACTGCTCTATGGGCAGGTGGCATTGGTCAGAAGGAAAGGAGCGCCATATGGATTTTGGAGGCAGATTTTGCTAGGATGTTTTTTAGGTACCATTTTGTAATTGAAGAGACCCTGACATACCCCTACAGTGGAAACCTTCAAAAAGTGACCCCATTTTGGAAACTACAACCCTTAAAGAATATATTTAGGGGGGTACTAACCACTTTGACCCTCAAAGCGTTTTACGGAATTTGAAAACACTTGGTTGTGATAATGAAAAGTTTAATTTCTTACAATAAAATGTTGCTTTAGCCCCAAATTTTCACAGGGGTAGCAGGAGAAAAAGCACCCCAAAATGTGTTAGCCATTTTCCCCTGAATACGGCAACACTCCATATGTGGTGGTAAACTGCTGTGGGGGCACATGTTAGGACTCAGAAGGGAAGGAGTACCATATGGCTTTTGCAGCACAGATTTTGAGTGATTGGTTTACGGGTGCCATTGGATTTCATTTTTTAAGTGAATGTCTTATGTGGGTGCTCATTTTTTGCGGGTTGAGGTGATGTTTTCATTGGTGCCATTTTGGAATACATAAGACTTTTTGATTGCTTGGTATTACACTTTTTATAAGGCAAGGTGAAAACAAATTGCTGTTTTGGCATAGTTTTTAAAAATTTTCTTTTATGGCATTCACCTGAGGGGGCATAAAATTTAACATTTTATAGAGCAGGTTGTTATGGACGTGGCGATATCTAATATGTCTATCATTTTTTATTTTTGCTAAGTTTTACACAATGAAAGCCTTTTTGAACAAAATAAAATCTTGTTTTTGTGTTGCCATTTTCTGAGAGCCATATTTATTTTATTTTTTTGGCCGATTGTCTTAAGTAGGGTGTCATTTTTTGTGGGATGATATGACGGTCTAATTGGTTCAATTTTAGGCAAAATACACCTTTTTGATCACTTGTTGTTACAGTTTTTGTGAGGCAAGGTGACCAGAAAACACTGTTTTCATAATTTTTTATTTTTACGACATTCACTTGGCGGGGTGGATAATGTGATATTTTTATAGAGTCGGTCGATATGGACGCGGCGAAACCTAATATGTCTAATTTTCTCTTTTTTCTTATTTTTTAACCTTTTTTTGGGAAAAGGACACTTTTTTTTTTACTTGAAGCTTATAATTTTTTTGTAAAACTTTATTTTTATTACTTCTTTTTTAACTTTATTTTTTGTCCCACTCTGGGACTTCAACTTCTGGGAGTCTGATCCCCTGTACAATGCATTCCACTACTTCTGTATTGTAATACATTGGCTGTAAGTGTATTACCAGTGTAATACACTTACAGCTTCCTGCCTGTGAGATCCAGGGGCCTGGATCTCATAGGCTCACAGGGATGGCAGCCACGATGCATAATTAAGACATCGGGTCCCCGTCACAGCAGCACAGGGACCGATAGACACCCCGCACCCAGCAGGATACCGCACATGCCGCGGTCAGCGCTGACCGTGGCAGCGCAAGGGTTAATGCGCCGGCATCACTGTTTTCGACAATGCTGGTGCATACAGCAGGGGTCTGACTATCAGTGACTGCCAGACCCCTGCAGCTGATCCGGCGGGTGTAGCTCCTGTGTCCGCCCAATCAGAGCGCTGTAGCTGTACGGTGCTGGGATTTGTGACCGTATTTACAGCGACGTACATGTACAGCGCTGGTAACCTACAGGTTAATGACATATTATTTATTATAGTATATCCTATTAATATGATCTTTAATGAAAAAATAAAATAATTATAGATTGAAAACATATGTCTTTCTGGGACTTCAACCTGGGATGTCTATATGCAAAGCCATTAGTGTAACCTCTAAGCTATAAAATTACCACATAGGGACATTACCACATGTTTTTTCTATACTTAGAAGCTATCACATAGTACTGCTATCTGTATGATCATATATTGTGTCTGTGGAAAAAGCAGTAATATGTATATCAGCTTTCTGAGCAAATCTCAGTGTGGGGAAGCTATAGCACACTGTGTGTATAATACACATATATACAGTAGATATGTATAATCCAGGACACAGCTCTGTATACAGTGACTAATCAACTTTTTCAGGGGTCCCAGAAAAATTGTGATTCTTGCTAATATGGAACTGCATACACACTTGAGAGAGGTGAATCAATGTATAAGCCATGTAAGATAGCGGAGGGAGAGCAGACTAATAGTAAGATAAGTTGGTTTGCAGATCTGTGAAGAGGCAGTGAATCTGGCAAGTCTTCTCATCAGCTACTCCAGAACACTCGCACACTTCCTCCTGCTTGTATTTGCTAGGAGAGCTGGACCATGCCTAACCACAGTGGACTAGTGAGACCCCTAGTGGTCATATCTTTGCAGCTTATGTTTGGTTGGATGCCGACAAATAATTTCAATAAAGTGATTTACAGATCTGATAATTAGACCCCTTCCTAAGAAATAAAAATACATTATTGCATTGTATAGTGACTCTTTCAAAACAACAGAAAACAAAATAGCCTTCAGTCACCTATAATTAGATGAAGATACAGTAAATTAGTGCCCCCCCCCCCTTACTATAGAGGTGCCCATGTACTCTTTAATAAAATAAAAAAGGACTACTTATAGTACTCTTTGTCATAAAAATTCAAACTCTTTTTGTTTCCATTAGTAGGTGCATGAGAGTCCCCACCAGTAAGCTACAGGTCTACCTAATGTTTGGTAGTGATTTTCTCTAGCTAAAGACAAAAGACAAATACACAGTAAACCTAAAAGTCTCTTTTCTAGGGCTCAAACTGAAGGATTTTCTTTTTCTATGTGATGGAGCATAAACAGTACAATGAAGCTAAAATTCAATGCGATGCTGATTAGTGAGAAGAGAAAAGTAAGACATCAGGGTCACACATCACTTGAATTTGTCTCTTTTCTAGGGCTCAAACAAATGTCAATTTTTTTAAAGACCAATTGGGGTTTTGAACCCAAAAACACTGCATGCAAGGCAAGTGTCTAAACCCCTGAGCTATAGATTCAGACAGCAAGCTAAAGGATTTTCTTAATCTATATGATGGAGCAGATTAAAATTACAATGAAGCTAAAATTCAATGTGACGCTAACTAGTGAGAAGAGAAAAGTCAGACATCAGGGTCACACATCACTTGAATTTGTCTCTTTTCTAAGGCTCAAGCATCTGCAGGCGAGGCAAGCATCTAAACCACTGAGCTATAGCTTCAGACAGCAAACTGAAGGATTTTCTTCATATAACTCATTCTCACTTTGACCCTGACCTATGAAGACGATAAGTCAAACTCAGATGTCAGAGTCAAATATCAAAGTCAGGTGTCAGGATCAGGTGTCAGGGTCAGGTGTCAGAGTCAGGGTCAGGTGTCAGTGTCAGGTGTCACACTGGCATTATTTTGATACTTGACAATGATATCTGACCATGTCCTAAAATGAACACTGTACATGAGCTTAGGTTAAAGTGTCCCTGGTCTGAATAAGCATCGGCTTATATATGCCTGTTGGTGATACTAAAGCTGTGAGCCAACCTAAAATGTTGGGAGACAGTAAGTAGGGGTATGGAACTACAGGTTCCAGCCCAGAATATCATGGACTGAGTCTCGGAAGGTGTCCACCCGAGTCTCCAGGGGTACAGCTCATCCAGGCCATCTACTGTATCTGCATTTGCTATTTAATTGTGAAAGAAAGAATTAAGACCATTGCATCGTTATCCTACCTAGGTGATTAATACGACCTATAAGCCCAGATCCCCACAATATGTATAATCAATTTTGAATGTTTGCCTGCCTAATGTCAAAATAAGCATTTTTCAGTTCAGTGGACCCTTCAGTCAGCTAATAAGTGGAGTTACCAGAAGTTGGCCTCCACTGATCTGATATTGGTGGCCTCTCCAAAAGATATGCTATCAATTTTGTTGTCTCAGAAAACCACTTTAAGTTGTACAGGGTGATTCAAAAAGAATAGTGCAAAAGTAGAGACTTGGTATTCATAACAGAGAATATAACACAAAATTGTTAAAGGGAACCTGTCACCGGGATGCACTGCACCTGTACTAAACTCCCAACAGGACAAGTGCAGATGGGAGGGTATTTGAATGGAGAAGGCATCACAAGGAGGTGATTTGCCTGGTCATTTGACCCTCCATTAGCAGCCATTTAATGGACAGGACCTCTGTGTGGACGTACCTTATGAAATATAGAAATTGATGCAGAATTACAACAAAGGCTATATTAGTAAATGTCATATATTCTTCTTACAAACACATTTATTAACAGTACCCAGAAAGTGGCCAAGTCCTTTAAAGGGAACCTGTCACCGGGATTTTGTGTATAGAGCTGAGGACATGGGTTGCTAGATGGCCGCTAGCGCATCCGCAATACCCAGTCCCCATAGCTCTGGGTAAAAAAAAGATTAGATACATATGCAAATTAACCTGAGATGAGTTCTGTCCCTGAGATAAGTCAGGGACAGGACACATTTCAGGGTAATTTGCATATGTATCAAATAGTTTTTTTTTACACAATAAAAGCACATAGAGCTATGGGGAGTGGGTATTGCGGATGCGCTAGCGGCCATCTAGCAACCCATGTCCTCAGCTCTATACACAAAATCCCGGTGACAGGTTCCCTTTAAAGGACTTGGCCACTTTCTGGGTACTGTTGATAAATGTGTTTGTAAGAAGAATATATGACATTTACTAATATAGCCTTTGTTGTAATTCTGCATCAATTTCTATATTTCATAAGGTACGTCCACACAGAGGTCCTGTCCATCAAATGGCTGCTAATGGAGGGTCAAATGACCAGGCAAATCACCTCCTTGTGATGCCTTCTCCATTCAAATACCCTCCCATCTGCACTTGTCCTGTTGGGAGTTTAGTACAGGTGCAGTGCATTCTTGATGTAGCCCCAAAGAAGGAAGATGGAAGGTGTTAGATCTGATGAGAGATCTGTAGAGGCTAGTGCAACATTGTTGAATTGTTTATTCCAGAGCGACTGATGCAGTGTTCCGGTCGTGTTTCATTCAGGTATTGGTGAACATCCAACTGGAATTTAGGAACACTATCCTGCTGATAGACTATGTCACCCTCCTCTATCTGTGGCATTGCCCATAGCTTTAATTTTTCAAGAACAGAATTTTTTTTACTTTGACTACAGGCCTTTACATTTGCACCTTCCTTTTTGAGTCACCCTGTATTTATTTTATTTTTTTCATGGTTAGCAATTAGGATAATATCTCTAGTAATGAAATTCTAATGTAATTCCAATGTATACATTTTCTTTAAATTAACAGTTAACCTAAAAAAAATATTATAATAATAGACTGTTGCATCCTGAAACAGTCAGTCTAGTAGAAACTAGTGGTTTCAAGTTCGGTGTAACTTATGGTCCGTGGTAGCAGAATCCATAATGGAATTGTTAGATAACCTGAACCCGAAGCTTGTACACCGAACTTGAAACCACAAGTTTGCTCAACACTAGTAGAAACCTAACAGATAACACAGGGTTTAATTTCCTGCTGATCTTTTTCATCTCGGCTGGTAAATTGCTGAGTGGGTGATGCTTAAAGGGCTCGTCCCATGAAAAATATTCTACATTTTTCAAGCCAGCACCTGGATCTGAATACTTTTGTAATTGTATGTAATTAAAAGAAAATTAGTATAGCTATCCACAAAATATTATCTATATAGCTCCACCTGCTGTTTGTGCTTTTTCTAATTTCTCTGTCCTGCTCACTGAGATGGAAGCACATGCTTAGTTCCATTCTTCAACTGCCACCAGCTGCAGTAGAAAGGACACGTCCTCTGAGCTGCCAGCTTAAAGGGGTTCTCTGGGAATTAAGAAAATTAAATTAATATTACTTTATTATAAATATACTAGCAGAAGGACATGGCTTCGCAAGGGTATATTTAATCTCTTAGAAAAGAGATAACTGGGCACACCTAAGATATTGGTAATTATTATTTATTAGTTGTAAAAGTAATTTATTAGAAATACTTGCAATAGTTTGGGGTGTAGAGTCCCTAGCACACTATTGAGCAACATACATGATGTCAATTCTGCGTCCCAGTGGTTGGAATGGAGCTGCAACAGTCACCGCCGGCAATTAACCACCTCCGGACCGCCTAACGCAGGATCGCGTTCCGGAGGTGGCAGCCCTGCGCACAGTCACGCATATATGCGTCATCTCGCGAGACGCGAGATTTCCTGTGAACGCGCGCACACAGGCGCGCGCGCTCACAGGAACGGAAGGTAAGAGAGTGGATCTCCAGCCTGCCAGCGGCGATCGTTCGCTGGCAGGCTGGAGATGTGTTTTTTTTAACCCCTAACAGGTATATTAGACGCTGTTTTGATAACAGCGTCTAATATACCTGCTACCTGGTCCTCTGGTGGTCCCCTTTGTTTGGATCGACCACCAGAGGACACAGGTAGCTCAGTAAAGTCCCACCAAGCACCACTACACTACACTACACCCCCCCCCCGTCACTTATTAACCCCTTATTAGCCCCTGATCACCCCTGATCACCCCATATAGACTCCCTGATCACCCCCCTGTCATTGATTACCCCCCTGTCATTGATCAACCCCCTGTAAAGCTCCATAAGACGTCCGCATGATTTTTACGGATCCACTGATAGATGGATCGGATCCGCAAAACGCATCCGGACGTCTGAATGAAGCCTTACAGGGGCATGATCAATGACTGTGGTGATCACCCCATATAGACTCCCTGATCACCCCCCTGTCATTGATTACCCCCCTGTAAAGCTCCATTCAGATGTCCGCATGATTTTTACGGATGCACTGATAGATGGATCGGATCCGCAAAACGCATCCGGACGTCTGAATGAAACCTTACAGGGGCATGATCAATGACTGTGGTTATCACCCCATATAGACTCCCTGATCACCCCCCTGTCATTGATTACACCCCTGTCATTGATTACCCCCCTGTAAAGCTCCATTCAGACGTCCGCATGATTTTTACGGATCCACTGATAGATGGATCGGATCCGCAAAACGCATCCGGACGTCTGAATGAAGCCTTACAGGGGCATGATCAATGACTGTGGTTATCACCCCATATAGACTCCCTGATCACCCCCCTGTCATTGATTACCCCCCTGTAAAGCTCCATTCAGATGTCCGCATGATTTTTACGGATGCACTGATAGATGGATCGGATCCGCAAAACGCATACGGACGTCTGAATGAAGCCTTACAGGGGCGTGATCAATGACTGTGGTTATCACCCCATATAGACTCCCTGATCACCCCCCTGTCATTGATTACACCCCTGTCATTGATCAACCCCCTGTAAAGCTCCATTCAGATGTCCGCATGATTTTTACGGATCCACTGATAGATGGATCGGATCTGCAAAACACATACAGGCGTCTCCCTGGAGCCTTCCAGGGGGGGTGATCAATGACTGTGGTGATCACCCCATATAGACTCCCTGATCACCCCCCCTGTCATTGATCACCCCCCTGTCATTGATCACCCCCTGTCATTGATCACCCCCCTGTCATTGATCACCCCCCTGTCATTGATCACCCCCCCTGTCATTGATCACCCCCCTGTAAGGCTCCATTCAGACATTTTTTTGGCCCAAGTTAGCGGAATTATAATTTTTTTTTTTACAAAGTCTCATATTCCACTAACTTGTGTCAAAAAATAAAATCTCACATGAACTCACCATACCCCTCACGGAATCCAAATGCGTAAAATTTTTTAGACATTTATATTCCAGACTTCTTCTCACGCTTTAGGGCCCCTAGAATGCCAGGGCAGTATAAATACCCCACATGTGACCCCATTTTGGAAAGAAGACACCCCCAGGTATTCCGTGAGGGGCATATTGAGTCCATGAAAGATTTAAATTTTTGTCCCAAGTTAGCGGAACGGGAGACTTTGTGAGAAAAAAATTAAAAATATCAATTTCTGCTAACTTGTGCCAAAAAAAAAAAATTTCTATAAACTCGCCATGCCCCTCATTGAATACCTTGGGGTGTCTTCTTTCTAAAATGGGGTCACATGTGGGGTATTTATACTGCCCTGGCATTCTAGGGGCCCCAAAGCGTGAGAAGAAGTCTGGTATCCAAATGTCTAAAAATGCCCTCCTAAAAGGACTTTGGGCACCTTTGCGCATCTAGGCTGCAAAAAAGTGTCACACATCTGGTATCGCCGTACTCAGGAGAAGTTGCGGAATGTGTTTTGGGGTGTCATTTTACATATACCCATGCTGGGTGAGAGAAAAATCTTGGTCAAATGCCAACTTTGTATAAAAAAATGGGAAAAGTTGTCTTTTGCCAAGATATTTCTCTCACCCAGCATGGGTATATGTAAAATGACACCCCAAAACACATTCCCCAACTTCTTCTGAATACGGCGATACCACATGTGTGACACTTTTTTGCAGCCTAGGTGGGCAAAGGGGCCCATATTCCAAAGAGCACCTTTAGGATTTCACAGGTCATTTACCTACTTACCACACATTAGGGCCCCTGGAAAATGCCAGGGCAGTATAACTACCCCACAAGTGACCCCATTTTGGAAAGAAGACACCCCAAGGTATTCCGTGAGGGGCATGGCGAGTTCCTAGAAATTTTTATTTTTTGTCACAAGTTAGTGGAAAATGCTGATTTTTTCTTTTTTTTTTCATACAAAGTCTCATATTCCACTAACTTGTGACAAAAAATAAAAACTTCCATGAACTCACTATGCCCATCAGCAAATACCTTGGGGTCTCTTCTTTCAAAAATGGGGTCACTTGTGGGGTAGTTATACTGCCCTGGCATTCTAGGGGCCCAAATGTGTGGTAAGGAGTTTGAAATCAAATTCTGTAAAAAATGACCAGTGAAATCCGAAAGGTGCTCTTTGGAATATGGGCCCCTTTGCTTACCTAGGCTGCAAAAAAGTGTCACACATCTGGTATCTCCGTACTCAGGAGAAGTTGGGGAATGTGTTTTGGGGTGTCATTTTACATATACCCATGCTGGGTGAGAGAAATATCTTGGCAAAAGACAACTTTTCCCATTTTTTTTATACAAAGTTGGCATTTGACCAAGATATTTATCTCACCCAGCATGGGTATATGTAAAAAGACACCCCAAAACACATTCCTCAACTTCTCCTGAATACAGAGATACCAGATGTGTGACACTTTTTGCAGCCTAGGTGGGCAAAGGGGCCCATATTCCAAAGAGCACCTTTCGGATTTCACAGGTCATTTTTTACAGAATTTGATTTCAAACTCCTTACCACACATTTGGGCCCCTAGAATGCCAGGGCAGTATAACTACCCCACAAGTGACCCTATTTTAGAAAGAAGAGACCCCAAGGTATTCGCTGATGGGCATAGTTAGTTCATGGAAGTTTTTTTTTTTTGTCACAAGTTAGTGGAATATGAGACTTTGTATGAAAGAAAAATCAAAAAAAAAAATCATCATTTTCCACTAACTTGTGACAAAAAATAAAAAATTCTAGGAACTTGCCATGCCCCTCACGGAATACCTTGGGGTGTCTTCTTTCCAAAATGGGGTCACTTGTGGGGTAGTTATACTGCCCTGGCATTCTAGGGGCCCAAATGTGTGGTAAGGAGTTTGAAATCAAATTCTGTAAAAAATGACCTGTGAAATCCGAAAGGTGCTCTTTGGAATATGGGCCCCTTTGCCCACCTAGGCTGCAAAAAAGTGTCACACATCTGGTATCTCCGTACTCAGGAGAAGTTGGGGAATGTGTTTTGGGGTGTCATTTTACATATACCCATGCTGGGTGAGAGAAATATCTTGGCAAAAGACAACTTTTCCCATTTTTTTATACAAAGTTGGCATTTGACCAAGATATTTATCTCACCCAGCATCGGTATATGTAAAATGACACCCCAAAACACATTCCTCAACTTCTCCTGAATACAGAGATACCAGATGTGTGACACTTTTTTGCAGCCTAGGTGGGCAAAGGGGCCCATATTCCAAAGAGCACCTTTCGGATTTCACAGGTCATTTTTTACAGAATTTGATTTCAAACTCCTTACCACACATTTGGGCCCCTAGAATGCCAGGGCAGTATAACTACCCCACAAGTGACCCCATTTTGGAAAGAAGAGACCCCAAGGTATTTCGTGATGGGCATAGTGAGTTCATAGAAGTTTTTATTTTTTGTCACAAGTTAGTGGAATATGAGACTTTGTAAGAAAAAAAAAATCATCATTTTCCGCTAACTTGTGACAAAAAATAAAAAGTTCTATGAACTCACTATGGCCATCAGCGAATACCTTAGGGTGTGTACTTTCCGAAATGGAGTCATTTGTGGGGTGTTTGTACTGTCTGGCCATTGTAGAACCTCAGGAAACATGACAGGTGCTCAGAAAGTCAGAGCTGCTTCAAAAAGCGGAAATTCACATTTTTGTACCATAGTTTGTAAACGCTATAACTTTTACCCAAAGCATTTTTTTTTTACCCAAACATTTTTTTTTTATCAAAGACATGTAGAACAATAAATTTTGAGCAAAATTTATATATGGATGTAGTTTTTTTTGCAAAATTTTACAACTGAAAGTGAAAAATGTCATTTTTTTGCAAAAAAATCGTTAAATTTCAATTAATAACAAAAAAAGTAAAAATGTCAGCAGCAATGAAATACCACCAAATGAAAGCTCTATTAGTGAGAAGAAAAGGAGGTAAAATTCATTTGGGTGGTAAGTTGCATGACCGAGCAATAAACGGTGAAAGTAGTGTAGTGCCGATTTGTAAAAAGTGGCCTGGTCTTTCAGGGTGTTTAAGCACTGGGGGCTGAGGTGGTTAAGCAGCCTCACTCCAATCCCTGCGCAAGCAGAAAAAATACACAGCATATAAGTTACATGAATAAAACAGCAGTAAATTGGCGGAATAATAATATTATAAAAGTAATAAAAATTCAGTAGCAGTAAAATAGGTCCAATGTCAAAGGAATAATATCCAGGTAACGATATGAATAGGAATTCGTTAATCCTGAAGGTTTCCAAATGTCCAAATATGCCAAAGGTACCCACAAGTGGTGTTGTATAGTATATTCACAGTAGTGCAATAGTTTGGTTTATTCAGTCATTAGACCAGCGGCATCCCGCTTGCGGTCTAGAATCAATCCAACAGTTGGACAAAAGTACATAGAGGAACGATCTTACCGGTGCTGGAGGGTTCTCACAATGGAGAGGAACCTCTGCCGTCTGTCGAAACTTAATCCCGGTTTTAGTGCAGTCGGGTAGAACTCACGGTAGATGCTGTAAATCACCTGTTAGCAGTCGAATCACTGCACGAGGTCCCGCTTGTTTGAGTCCTAATGGAGTATCCCAACCTTCCAGGTAGAGGTTTCAGATCGGCTGTATTTGACGAGTCGGCTCAAGATTGTTCCTTTCTCCAGTCGATGCGGTGCACTCGCATATGCTTGAATTTGGGGGGTCAGACCAGACGCGTTTCGGGGTTAGAGTGTCCCCTTCATCAGTGGCTATCCGACCTCCCCAAGAGACCATTCTTTTATGCTCTGGCAAAGAGCTTTACAAACCCCGGTTCGGAATTTAGTTCCGGAAGTCCTGAAAAAAAAACCTTTATCTCATCGGGGAATATTTTCCTTATAAGTGTCACAATGCCGCTTTACTTGTTCTGTTTGTTAAAGGACTATTGTTATGTTTGCGCGTTTATACAATGATAGTCACTTGTATACTGTATCGCTTGTTGCAATGTAAAACAACTAGATGATAACGTTGCGATTCACTAGCGTTTTCGTTATCACCTACCACCGTCCAGATGATACAATATAAAATGCTGCATTTATAAATATATAATATATCACATATACAGAACATTTCAAAAGGTTTTGACATTTATCTAACTATTCCACCACTATACATAGAAAATGTCTGTAAAAATATCTATAAAAAGAGGAATGAAAAGACGTATAGTAAAAAGATTTAAAATGAGGGAGTTGAATGTTAAAAGGACACCATTGGTGTTATATTCACAATATATAAATTCTATTTCCAAAGGGTCATATGTTAATACCTCTATAGAGTCAAATATCTATATACCTAGAGGAAGGAAATACATATAGGTATTGGTATTAGTGATGAGCGGGAGGTGCCATATTCGGTTTCGCGAATATTCGCATGAATATTCGTGTTATATTCGTCGAAATCGAATATTCGCAATTATTCCAATTATCGCGAAATTATTTTTTCGCATATTGCGAAAATTTATCTTGATAGTATAAGGCAACGTTCCTATGCTAATGACTATGGCTAGGCTAATATGTGTATTTTACGAAATTTCGAAATATTGCTCTAACTTCGTCTCTTAGAATATTACGAATATTCTAAAAGACGAAGTTAGAGCAATATTAAGAACATTTGCAAAAGTCGAAATTGCGATGCGAGTAATATAACACGAAATAGTCGCATGAAGATTTAAACTTAGCACTGCTATATTCCATATTCTAGCCTAATATGGAATATAGCTGTGTTAAGTTAGCACTGCTATATTCCATATTAGGCTAGAATATGGAATATAGCTGTGCTAAGTTGAAATCTTCATGCGACTATTTCGTGTTATATTACTCGCATCGCAATTTCGACTTTTGCAAATGTTCTTAATATTGCTCTAACTTCGTCTTTTAGAATATTCGTAATATTCTAAAAGATGAAGTTAGAGCAATATTACGAAATTTCGTAAAATACACATAGATTGTATTTAAGCTAATATACTGCTATAGTAATAATTTTTAATAGTGTACATATTTTACAAAACTTAAGTTCAGAAGAGGCAAAAAAAATTACAGGAAAAAAAAGGGATTATAGCACTATATTAGCTAAATTACAATCTATATGTGTATTTTACGAAATTTCGTAATATTGCTCTAACTTCGTCTTTTAGAATATTCGTAATATTCTAAGAGACGAAGTTAGAGCAATATTACGAAATTTCTAAAAGACGAAGTTAGAGCAATATTAAGAACATTTGAAAAAGTCGAAATTGCGATGCGACTAATATAACACGAAATATTCGCATGAAGATTTCAACTTAGCACAGCTATACTCCATATTCTAGCCTAATATGGAATATAGCAGTGCTAACTTAGCACAGCTATATTCCATATTAGGCTAGAATATGGAGTATAGCAGTGCTAAGTTGAAATCTTCATGCGAATATTTCGTGTTATATTACTCGCATCGCAATTGCGACTATTGCGAAATTTCGTAAAATACACATATAGATTAGATTGTAATTTAGCTAATATGGAATATAGCAGTAAGTTGAAAACGCCACTGACTGGAGCAGCCAGGAAGCCAGGAATCCAAAGGACAGGTAAGAACAACTTTAGGGAAGTGGGAAAGAACAAAATATAATAAAAAAAAAAAGAAAAAAAAAGAATATTCTATTTCGCGAATATATAGAACGATATTCTAAATATTCGCGAAATCTCGAAATTGCGATATTCGAGAAAAAAATTCGCAATTCGAATATTCGCGCCCAACACTAATTGGTATATATTCATATATTGATTTTTTGATTTTTAAGTTTCTTCTGAAATTCGGGACCAAATCTCAATAATTTATTTTGTTCATGTCCAAAAAGTTGGACAAACTCCATAGACCCCATGGGCATATTGTTCATAGTATTAAACATGATATAAAATCTTGGACAATCCAAAGTATATATATATATGCACACAAATACCCATAAGTAATTTCTATGGGAATATTATAAAAATGTATAATAAGAAATTCCAATAAAAGTCCCATATAAATCCAAAAGTTATGATGATATAAACACATATTTCAGAAAAAAAAAATATATATATATATATATATATAAAAATTGAAGAATAAAAATTAATAAAAATCGATAAAAATAATTTATGTCTAATTACATAAAAATTGGCCCATACAGGGGAAATTTTATTGGATAGACAAAAACAAGCTGATGCCATGAACAGTCGGTCAGTGGTACATGTTAAGGAACTATCGTCAAGGGGGAACCAGCCGGGGCAGAAAGCTACTCGGCAAAGCTCACCCTCAAAGGTAGGTCCCCAACTGGATCTATAACCGCATTGGCCACATCTGAAAAAACCTTTAAGATCTTAAAGGTTTTTTCAGATGTGGCCAATGCGGTAATTGCAAATTAACATCATTTGCAAAACAAACAAAAGAAATAATCGCAACCACAAATGGACATAAACATACCATAAAAGAACTTTTAACCTGTAGTACAGAAAATGTCATTTATATGATAGAATGTCCTTGCAAACGCCAATACATAGGCAGGACCAAAAGGACTCTCAAGAAACGCCTTTCGGAACACATATCTAACATTAAAAAGGGCGTAGAAACCCACTCACTCTCTAAGCATTTTAAAATTGCACATAACAGTGACCCATCCAAATTGAAATTTGCGGCCATAGATAGAGTACCAAAGAGCTGGAGAAAAGGGAACCATATCAGCAAAATGTCAAGACTGGAAACTCAGAGAATCTATGAAATGGAGACCATGATTCCCGATGGTCTAAATGCTGAATATGAAATATTCGGCTTTTTATAGATCCAGTTGGGGACCTACCTTTAAGGGTGAGCTTTGCCGAGTAGCTTTCTGCCCCGGCTGGTTCCCCCTTGACGATAGTTCCTTAACATGTACCACTGACCGACTGTTCATGGCATCAGCTTGTTTTTGTCTATCCAATAAAATTTCCCCTGTATGGGCCAATTTTTATGTAAATAGACATAAATTATTTTTATCGATTTTTATTAATTTTTATTCTTCAATTTTTATATATATATATATATTTTTTTTTCTGAAATATGTGTTTATATCATCATAACTTTTGGATTTATATGGGACTTTTATTGGAATTTCTTATTATACATTTTTATAATATTCCCATAGAAATTACTTATGGGTATTTGTGTGCATATATATATATACTTTGGATTGTCCAAGATTTTATATCATGTTTAATACTATGAACAATATGCCCATGGGGTCTATGGAGTTTGTCCAACTTTTTGGACATGAACAAAATAAATTATTGAGATTTGGTCCCGAATTTCAGAAGAAACTTAAAAATCAAAAAATCAAAATATGAATATATACCAATACCTATATGTATTTCCTTCCTCTAGGTATATAGATATTTGACTCTATAGAGGTATTAACATATGACCCTTTGGAAATAGAATTTATATATTGTGAATACAACACCAATGGTGTCCTTTTAACATTCAACTCCCTCATTTTAAATCTTTTTACTATACGTCTTTTCATTCCTCTTTTTATAGATATTTTTACAGACATTTTCTATGTATAGTGGTGGAATAGTTAGATAAATGTCAAAACCTTTTGAAATGTTCTGTATATGTGATATATTATATATTTATAAATGCAGCATTTTATATTGTATCATCTGGACGGTGGTAGGTGATAACGAAAACGCTAGTGAATCGCAACGTTATCATCTAGTTGTTTTACATTGCAACAAGCGATACAGTATACAAGTGACTATCATTGTATAAACGCGCAAACATAACAATAGTCCTTTAACAAACAGAACAAGTAAAGTGGCATTGTGACACTTATAAGGAAAATATTCCCCGATGAGATAAAGGTTTTTTTTTCAGGACTTCCGGGACTAAATTCCGAACCGGGGTTTGTAAAGCTCTTTGCCAGAGCATAAAAGAATGGTCTCTTGGAGAGGTCGGATAGCCACTGATGAAGGGGACACTCTAACCCCGAAACGCGTCTGGTCTGACCCCCCAAATTCAAGCATATGCGAGTGCACCGCATCGACTGGAGAAAGGAACAATCTTGAGCCGACTCGTCAAATACAGCCGATCTGAAACCTCTACCTGGAAGGTTGGGATACTCCATTAGGACTCAAACAAGCGGGACCTCGTGCAGTGATTCGACTGCTAACAGGTGATTTACAGCATCTACCGTGAGTTCTACCCGACTGCACTAAAACCGGGATTAAGTTTCGACAGACGGCAGAGGTTCCTCTCCATTGTGAGAACCCTCCAGCACCGGTAAGATCGTTCCTCTATGTACTTTTGTCCAACTGTTGGATTGATTCTAGACCGCAAGCGGGACGCCGCTGGTCTAATGACTGAATAAACCAAACTATTGCACTACTGTGAATATACTATACAACACCACTTGTGGGTACCTTTGGCATATTTGGACATTTGGAAACCTTCAGGATTAACGAATTCCTATTCATATCGTTACCTGGATATTATTCCTTTGACATTGGACCTATTTTACTGCTACTGAATTTTTATTACTTTTATAATATTATTATTCCGCCAATTTACTGCTGTTTTATTCATGTAACTTATATGCTGTGTATTTTTTCTGCTTGCGCAGGGATTGGAGTGAGGCTGCTTAATTGCCGGCGGTGACTGTTGCAGCTCCATTCCAACCACTGGGACGCAGAATTGACATCATGTATGTTGCTCAATAGTGTGCTAGGGACTCTACACCCCAAACTATTGCAAGTATTTCTAATAAATTACTTTTACAACTAATAAATAATAATTACCAATATCTTAGGTGTGCCCAGTTATCTCTTTTCTATATTTATCCTCCTCTAGCAGCGGGGTGACGCTGCTAAAACTGAGAGCACCCTGCTTGGTGCATCAACCATCCTGTGCATCTAACTAAATTTTATTAGTATATTTAATCTCTTTTTTTATTTCATGTTTGTGTGTGTCGTTAAAAGATATCAACAGTATCCCTCATAACACTGACCTCCCCACAGTGCCCCGCCACTTTAAAATGGGACCTTCACAGCAGCGCATCCCCTTAACTTCGACCTTCACAGCAGCCCGCCCTTTTAACAGTGAGACTTGCGAGCTTCTATTGGCTGATAAGGGACATGTGACCATGTGTATGGCAGTTGGTATATGAAGAAAAAGACCCGCAGGCTTGTATTGGCTAATGCAGGTAATTTTTTGGGAATATCTCAGGAATGGTAAGTTCTAGAGAGCTGTGACCCCTACAAGTTTTCTTTCCAGGTAGAAAGGGATGTGTAAACCAAGTTTCGTTGAAATCGATGGTTGCGTTTTTGAGTGATTGCGGAACATACATACACACACACATATATACAGTACAGACCAAAAGTTTGGACACACCTTCTCATTCAAAGAGTTTTCTTTATTTTCATGACTATGAAGGCATCAAAACTATGAATTAAGACATGTGGAATTATATACATAACAAACAAGTGTGAAACAACTGAAAATATGTAATATTCTAGGTTCTTCAAAGTAGCCACCTTTTGCTTTGATTACTGCTTTGCACACTCTTGGCATTCTCTTGATGAGCTTCAAGAGGTAGTCCCCTGAAATGGTCTTCCAACAGTCTTGAAGGAGTTCCCAGAGATGCTTAGCACTTGTTGGCCCTTTTGACTTCACTCTGCGGTCCAGCTCACCCCAAACCATCTCGATTGGGTTCAGGTCTGGTGACTGTGGAGGCCAGGTCATCTGGCGCAGCACCCCATCACTCTCCTTCATGGTCAAATAGCCCTTACTTTCAAAGTTTTCCCAATTTTTCGGCTGACTGACTGACCTTCATTTCTTAAAGTAATGATGGCCACTCGTTTTTCTTTACTTAGCTGCTTTTTTCTTGCCATAATACAAATTCTAACAGTCTATTCAGTAGGACTATCAGCTGTGTATCCACCTGACTTCTCCTCAACGCAACTGATGGTCCCAACCCCATTTATAAGGCAAGAAATCCCACTTATTAAACCTGACAGGGCACACCTGTGAAGTGAAAACCATTTCAGGGGACTACCTCTTGAAGCTCATCAAGAGAATGCCAAGAGTGTGCAAAGCAGTAATCAAAGCAAAAGGTGGCTACTTTGAAGAACCTAGAATATAACATATTTTCAGTTGTTTCACACTTGTTTGTTATGTATATAATTCCACATGTGTTAATTCATAGTTTTGATGCCTTCAGTGTGAATCTACAATTTTCATAGTCATGAAAATAAAGAAAACTCTTTGAATGAGAAGGTGTGTCCAAACTTTTGGTCTGTACTGTACGTCCTTCTTTATATATATATATAGATTCCCAAATACCTTTCATTAGTTATAATGGCTTGTTTTGTCTAGGGGCAATCATAAGGAGATATAAAATGGCCGCTGTCCTATTAGCACGCACAAAGCCTGTCCACGGATTACCTCAGAACACTGAGCCAAAGATCTTCCTCAGCCTCCTCTTTGCTCTACTTGTCCGGGATTATGATCCTGAATACAGCTGATAAAAACATTAGCTGAATCTCTGTTGGAATGGAGTTCATGAGGACACATGAAGTACAGAGAGGACGGACAGGGCAGACTGTGGTAATGTGGGGTTGTGGTAATGGAGACTGCATACAAGTTCTGCTGCTCATTAGCCTCACCAGCACCCTCCTCTTACATCAGCCGTTTCCTCATGAACTCCATTCCTACAGAGATTCACCTGAAGATCTTATCATCTGTATTCAGGATCAAAATCCTTGACAAGTAGAGTTGAGAGGAGAACAAGGCAGCTCTTTAGCTCAGTGATGTGAATTTTCACTGCTGTGTGATTAGGACAGGTTTTGTGTGTACTAATAGGAAGGTGGCCATTTTATTTCCACTGATGATTGTTCCCTAGGCAAAACGAGTCATTATAACTAATAAAAGGTATTTGGGAATATATTTATAATAATGTAATATTTATGCCTTTTCAGTCATTTTTTTTTCTTAATTCCCGGAGAACCCTTTTAAAATAAATAGAGCAGCACAATTGGAGCCATGGGGTGATCTCCGGAGCCATGTGAGGTACAGCGCTGGTTCTAAGTTTGTTAGAAAGAGACTGCCAGGTACTATATGATATCAGATAATCATTTTTAACATTAATCATGGGATAACCCATTTAAGCATGCTAGACAGAGGGTGAGGGTGAGGCTCCTTTTGCAGTCAGTTGTCTTACAGCCAGACACAGATTTCTGAGAAGTAGAAGGGGTAAATGGCTGAGCTCCTGAGACATATCTAGGATATTTTTTTATTATTATTGTGTCTCTATTTTAATTAAAATGTGAGACAGAATAAGATGGAATGAATGTACCATTTTTATAGGCTGCAAAGTCTGTTCACACATATTATTATGTAAAGTATGCATCATTGAAAATGAGCAAATGAATTCATTATGTTTGAAAACTAAACTTAGATTTTTATAGTAAATCCCAATTTCTTTGACTTATTTTGTGAGTAGTGAAACAGCAGACACTGTTGACTTGGTTATTGCTGCACTGCTGCCACAAAGATCCATGGGCTATATGAATCTTCAAATACGTTTCCTTCCTCTGCTATTCTATCTCTCCCCTGGGATTTCCACTCGGTGCTCTTCATATGCTTGTACACACAACAGTAACAAATAAATCTGGTGCTCTGACTATTATTGTGTAAAGCATCACTAAATCTAAGGCTATAAAACATTCTAGGCAAAAAATAACATTACCGTGTAACATAAACTGCTAAAAAATGAGGGTTCTACAAACAAATGCTGCCATAATGTAGTTACTTGAAGGGTTAAGCTGTATACTTGGCATTCTAGCAGTATATATACAGTACTTTAGAAAAGTATTTTAACTCATTCAGTATGACAAAGATAGAAACTAGGGTAAGGTCCATTTAGTCTAGCAGGGAGCCTCACAGATCCAATTACCCACATAGAATAATGTTTTATTATTGCATAAAATTGATATTGATTGCCCTCTACACCTCCAGAGATCAGCGCTACTGCTTGAACAGCTGCAGTAGAAAGGACAGCTTGAATGCAGTATATATATTTAGGCTAGGGTTCCACTGTGACTTTTTGTTGGTTAAATTGTAGTATTGCTCCAATTTGCTGCCAACCTAAATGTATGCACCTTTCAATTACATGAATTTGCAATTGTAACTCAACATTTTCCACCATGAGAACCACTAGGCATTGTGGTAATGCCACAAATTTACCATTTTACCCAGATGACCAAATCTTAAAGGGGGTTTCCAAGATTCTGATATTGATGGCGTATCCTCAGGAAGTCCGACTCCAAGGACCTCTTCTAATCAGTTTGAAGAGCCCGTGGTGCTCTGGTTAGTGACGTAGGGTAGTGACGTAACATTTATTGGTGATCTGGCCTAGGCGCAGCTCAGTCCCATTCAAGTGAAAAGTATGGTTACTATCCAATGGACAGCACTGTGCTGACTCCTAAACAGCTAATCAGTATGGTTCTCGGGTGTTGGAACCCCACTGATCTGATATTGATGAGCTATCCTGAGGATTGGTCATCAATATCAGAAATTTGGAAACTCCATTTAATGTAATATCATATCCTTATCACACAAAGAACAGCAGGTTCAGACATGTTGAAATCCAACATAACCCAATCCTTTTATCTCCCAACATCTGCTGAGTAAAGAGGCCCTCCTACACATTAGATGGTCAGTCGATCCTACTGAACATGGTGTATTTGGCTGACATACATGTAATATACAGTACAGACCAAAAGTTTGGACACACCTTCTCATTCAAAGAGTTTTCTTTATTTTCATGACTATGAAGATTGTAGATTCACACTGAAGGCATCAAAACTATTAATTAACACACATGTGGAATTATATACATAACAAACAAGTGTGAAACAACTGAAAATATATCATATTCTAGGTTCTTCAAAGTAGCCACCTTTTGCTTTGATTACTGCTTTGCACACTCTTGGCATTCTCTTGATGAGCTTCAAGAGGTAGTCCCCTGAAATGGTTTTCACTTCACAGGTGTGCCCTGTCAGGTTTAATAAGTGGGATTTCTTGCCTTATAAATGGGGTTGGGACCATCAGTGGCGTTGAGGAGAAGTCAGGTGGATACACAGCTGATAGTCCTACTGAATAGACTGTAAGAATTTGTATTATGGCAAGAAAAAAGCAGCTAAGTAAAGAAAAATGAGTGGCCATCATTACTTTAAGGAATGAAGGTCAGTCAGTCAGCCGAAAAATTGGGAAAACTTTGAAAGTAAGTGTTATTTGACCATGAAGGAGAGTGATGGGGTGCTGCGCCAGATGACCTGGCCTCCACAGTCACCGGACCTGAACCCAATCGAGATGGTTTGGGGTGAGCTGGACCGCAGAGTGAAGGCAAAAGGGCCAACAAGTGCAAAGCATCTCTGGGAACTCCTTCAAGACTGTTGGAAGACCATTTCAGGGGATTACCTCTTGAAGCTCATCAAGAGAATGCCAAGAGTGTGCAAAGCAGTAATCAAAGCAAAAGGTGGCTACTTTGAAGAACCTAGAATATGACATATTTTCAGTTGTTTCACACTTGTTTGTTATGTATATAATTCCACATGTGTTAATTCATAGTTTTGATGCCTTCATAGTCATGAAAATAAAGAAAACTCTTTGAATAAGAAGGTGTGTCCAAACTTTTGGTCTGTACTGTATATGGGCAGCTTTATGTAAAGGGCAGTGGCTTAGGTAAGCTATGCGACTGCTACAGGGACCGGGCCCAGAGCTGAATTCCTTCTTCTTTCTCTTCCCAATGTAAAAGCATTTCATTTTCAAGCAGTCACCACTAGAGGAAGCTTAGTGCAAACAGATTATTACAGCTTTTAATTCAGTCAATTGTACCTGTATTAATTCCCATGGACTGAGCTCCCCTTAGTGGTTACTGCAGGCAGAAAGCTTTGTAATATATGGAAAGCAAGAGATGTATTAATGTATTTATGCCTTGTCTGGTCTAAATACATTGAGAAATATAGTGTTCAGAATGAGCAATATATTTATGAAGCAGCTGTTCTACTTTTTCTTACACATAAGTTGGGTAAAGTGAGGCTTTTTTTATTACAGTTTTTTCCTCTCTTCCCTATATAAAACAATATATTTTCAAACAGCCATCTCTAGGGGAAGCTCAGTCAATTCTAACTGTATTAATTTCTATGGACTGAGCTCACCCTAGTGGTTTCTGCAGGCAGACAGTTTTGTAATATATAGAAAACAAGAGATTTATAATGTATTTATGCCAGTTATCTGATGTAAATATATTAAGAAATATAGTTTTCAGAATGAGCATTATATTTATGAAGCAGCTGTTCCACTTTTTCTGACATAGAAGTTGCGTAAAGTGATTACAGCCAGGTGCGACTTTTTTATTACAATTTTTTTAGATAAAATTTCTTCTGCTTCATCTAGAGTGCTGTGTTTTGCATTTTGCATTTCATGGGAGTGCTTGCCACATGTGAACTTGGAAACGGGATGGGGCTTGGGACCCATACTAAGTTTGGCTATGAAGCTCTAAGAGATCTCTGTATACCCCTAGTGAAGGGTCCTTTCATCTATTGCTTTTTGTTCACTGATTTTCATGATGGTAAAGAGCTGGGTATAAATAAATATAAAAAATAAAAAAAATAGTTTATATCGTATTTTTCTAACTATAAGACACACTTTTTTTCCCCAGAAGGTGTGAGGATGGTGAGTGAAGTGCTGTGCTGGCTCTACTTACCCTTCCTGGTCTTCTTACAGGTGCCACCATGCACAGTGTCCTGACTGCTTACAGCATAAGGATGTAGTGCACGTAGGCACACACTGACGCTGTGCAATGTCAGGTCACAGAGCAGCGTGGGCCAGAAGTAGAGCAGGGAATGGTGAGTCCAGAGCAAACAAGGTACGTTTATTTTAGTTTTTTTAATGTCTGATGGGAGTCTGATCTGAGGTCTGATGGGAGTCTGATCTGAGGTCTGAAGGGGGTCTGATCTGAGGCTGATGGGAGTCTGATCTAAAGTCTGATGGGGGTCTGATCTGAGACTGATGGAGGCTGGGGAATCTGATCTGAGGCTAATGGAGCTTAGGGGTCTGATGAGGGTCTGATCTGGGGTCTGGTGAAGGTCTGATTTTTGTGGTCTGATCTGAGGTCTGATGAAGAAAGGGGGTCTGATCTGAGTGACGTGTTGAAAAATATTTTTTCTTTTATTTTACTCCTCTAAATCCTAGGTGTGTCTTATAGTCCGAAAAAGACGTTGTTTCTAACGATTGTTCACCTATCAAAGTTTCATTTAAACTCTTTTCAACTCATATGGGTGACATAAAGCTTTAAAATGTTTGGCCACAAGCAAAGCTCTCAAACATCCCTGCGTAGTCTGATAGGTCAGGAATGCTATGTGCCTTTAGCACCCCCTTTTATAAGTTAACACATGTGAAGCTAGCTTCAGAAGTCCAACACTTAAAAATGATCTGTCACCAGATTTTACAATACAAAGTGCATACATAATTAAATACAGCTCTTAGATCTTATGAGGCTGGTGTACTTACAGTACTTTGAAAATCCATATCGAAATGACTGTACAATCCTTTTAGAAAGTCTTCTGCCTGATATTGAAAATGAGTATTTTATGAGTCTAGAAAGAGTGGGAATGCTGGTCAGTCTAGTATATTTATGTATGGATTCGTCTAAACTCAAGAGTTTAAAGGGGTTGTCTCACTTCAGCAATGGCAATTATCATGTAGACAAATAATAAAAGGCACTTAGAGATTACAATATCTCCTTATGGAGAGTGCTTTAAATGGCATGCGGAGTCTGATGCACAAATAGTAGGCTATTACAACCATACATCAATCCTACCTTAATATAAATTTTAGTCCACACAGACAAGACGCGGTAATCAACCCCCTCCCTGAGACATTGTAGCACAGTGTATGTGAGTGGTGACTATTAAAGTCAGTCACTGTCACACCCAATCTGATGATCATGATGACTGCATCCTCTCCAGTCTCTCTCCCTCACAGATCCTCCTAAAGCTGCCCCCGATGTTGCTGGCAATCTCCTCTCTCAACAGAAACATAAATCTGGCATTGGGAGATGCAGATAGCAAAATGGATGTTACTGTTGCAGAGGTGCGTTGCAGTACAGGATTCTAATGTGTGGCAGGGTTGCCAGCTGTCCAGAAATTTATGGACAGTCCGTAAAAATAGACGTGTCCGTGAATTTTTTTAGACTGTTGGTACTTGATTATTTTGGTAGTAATTATCATCATTTTACAGCTCACCTCACAGTAAATGCTGGTAATGAGTTCTCAGTATATTGAGCTATAGACATGTATTACTTGTAACATTTATCATCCATATGGTTTTCCAATTTGTACGTAAAAAATGATGGATGTGCATGATTTTGGGATAAGTTGTCCAGAAAAAAAAATTCTAGCTGGCAGCCCTGATATGTGGTTGCCTTGCCTTGCATCTCCTGTTATCAGATATAACCCCTTCCCTCATCCAGGTACGTCCAGGTGAGCAGTAACTTGTGATGGTCAGTTCACAGTGTTCGCCTGTGCATCGCCGGACGGGTGAGTTAAGATGGCAGCCCGCATGTGTTCGCTGGCGAACACTGCGAACTGACCATCACTGAACTTAGACACAAACTGTTAAATGACATTGTGACACAAGAAATAACACAGCTCCGGAGTCTCCGCTGTCACAGACAGCAGAGACTCTACAGCAGCAGGCAAGGGACCAGTCAAAGTGGTGCCTTGTTAGCGATCGCTCTAATCGGTTAGTTTGACTAACCAATCAGAGCGTAATTCAGTAAAAAAAAAGCTGGTTATAGGCTCTGATTTCCACAGTTTGTCAGTGAAGATCCGAGCCTGTACCCTGATGAACCCTCTGTGCCCCCTTATGCCCCCCTGTGCTCCATTTGCACACCTGGTATAAAACTATAGATGTTTAGTCAGTTGCGAATGATCTGAAAGGGATGTTAAAATACAGATTTTTTGTTTTGTTTTTTAAGTGTATCCAAAGTATTTTTCTGCAAGCTGTGAGCATTCACAGACTATGTGCTCTTGTTATACAGCTTCTCTGCAGGGGCTGCTGCTATTTCTACATAATATTTCAATAAAGCTAAGCCTTTATTTGCTTGAAACATTTGCTTAAAATTAGTTTTAACTTGTATTATTACAAATACCGCATTGCTTTTTGACAACTTCGTCAGTTTTGTAAATCATTCCATAGATAAATGGATGTAATAGAAAACGGAGAGGATTAGACAGGTTTCGTAGTAAGAAGCACTCCAGAAATTGGTTAGAGGCCCATTAATCCCATCCCCCACCCTTTCAGCAGTTTTATGCGCAGCTGCTTCCTTGTCTCTTGTATAGAAACAGAAATAGGAAGAAAAAGCAAGCAGAATTGGAACACAGCATGCTCACTGGGAGCCGAGCGAGGAATCCTAGCAGTGCATTGGACTGAGTCCTGCCTGCTGGCAAATGGAAAACGCCATGGGCCAGCTAGAGCGAATACAAATTGGCAGATAATTCCTGGTCCACGGTCAGCCAAGTGAGCAACATGCTTCTGAAGATTTTCTTTGAGTGAAATGATGGATCCTGGCGTTCTATTAACATTTCCTTTGTCATAACTTTACAGGATAATAGCACTGTTAAATTGCTGCAAGAGTCAAAGGAAATTGGTTATAAATTGCACTCATAGTTCAAGGTATTTTAGGCAAATCAGGCATATTACAGGAATCATGGGACTGAAAACAGCCAGTGGGCCCTGAAAATTGTTTTCTTCGACGACACAGTTTCCGTAAAACAAAGTGTATGTCGCCAATGATAATATCATCAGGAAAATTCATACATTTTCTTGATTACTGATTGTATCCCCAAACTGAGTAATATAGGACTTATGGTTCAATCTGTTTTTATTGAAGTAATGAGATATGGTAGTAATAACCCAATACAAACGATTGTGAATCTTGAGGTATTTCAGAACAAGAAACTTCCAGGACATATATGAATATACAGTGACACAGTCTGAAGAATCTGAGTACAAGTGTCAGAAAACATTGCATGTAATTTTAGAAACAGGATGTCTCCATTACAGCGGACATCCGTCAAAAAAGATGTTTGTATTACACTGTTAGAGAACAAACTAGAAAACAATAACGGGAAGACAGACAAGACGGGAACAATAGGTAGAGGGAGGGGCAAAGGATGGGGAGATAACTGGTAGTCTCAAGCATTGATCCTTTAGTCAGTAAGTTAGGGTGCAATGCCATTGGTCAGCCAAACCGAGAATTGGGAAGAGTTACAGAACCGAATCCATGGTTCCTACATTTTTATGAAGGCAGATATCGTGCCTCCTTCTTCAGCCCCCAGTTCCTCCATGCGGGTTAAGACATCCAGTGCAGTTGCCCAAGTCACTTTCCGAAGACTCTCAGTCGATCTCCAGCTGCGGGGGATTATTTGCTTCATTGCCATAATGAAAAATCTTAAAGTACCTTTTTTAATTTGCTTGGTCCTTCCTGGGAAGACCGAGAGTAATATATGACTTATGACGGGAGCAGGGAAGTAATGACACTCATAAGTGTACAGCATATGTGCTGCTGAACATAACTTACTCATTCACATTTAAAGTGACATCATCAGCCCAACATGAGTTGAAGATGCTACCTATGTAAGGACCACCTCAGCCAGTTATTAGCTGAGTGGACAATCCAAGCCATTTCCTGTATGTCAAGCCTGGGATCGGGAAATGTACAGCAGGGACTGGAGCAGCATCGGAACGGCAGTGGCTGGGGATCAGAGAGTTGAGTAATATTTTTTCACTTTTAAAAACATTACACTTGTTCCTCTTTAATCCCCTGTAAAACAAAGTTACATACCGTAGTTAATAAGGTTGTGAAAACACATAAGTATGTCAAGTTCAACCAAGGGATAGGTGGCGACGTGAATCCCGGAAGGAAGGGAGACTCAGATTTCTACACATTTTTTAATAAGCATTAATGTAATTTACTTATTTACATTTAAGAATTCAAACCCTTTGAGTAATATGTTCTTTCTTCCATATTGATTTGACTGGATCAGCCTGGGACCAGAAAGTGTAGCGGGGGGGCGGTGTCGTTGGACACCACTGGAACAAAAGTGGCAGGGAATCACTGAGTTGAATGATGTTTATTCTTTATTTTTAACCCATTTTTAAAAAATATTCCCCTGGAAAACCCCTTTGAGTAATTATAGATTCAAATTATTTATGTATATTTGTTCCATATTTGCTTTGCATATTTGGTGCATTAACATACAAAAATGCGTGGTAAGTGCTATTCAGTATATCAGTGTTCCTGCTCAGGTTTACTGCGATTTCTTCTTATGCCCACAGATTATGAACCTACAAGTATATTTTAAAGTGAAGGGATGAACTGAAATACTTGAAATGCCCACACAAACATGGTGTTGCAAATTAATAGTGCTGACTATTCATCTACCAGGCCATAAAATGGCAAGTACGGGCTTATCAGAAGAGGGACACTACCATCCACATTTTTAATCACATACGCAGCTTTGTACACGGTGCACTTTGGAAGTTATTTGCTAAGATTTAATTATTTTCTTTAATTGATTTCAAATTCAAAACTTATGTCTGCAATTACAGACAGTAGTTTATATCGCTGTAAGTAAATGTGGTCCAATGCTTTGAGACCCCCTATCAGCCACATTAGACAGGAAATTGGTATACTAGTCTTCTTTAAATGAGGTCTTTACAAATCAGTTCTAGCATACAAGCCCCACTAGCGCACATACAATACCACCTCCATTTCTTCATATCACTGTAAAGGAGCAATTTGCAGTGCAGAAAATTTGCTTTGGTTTGTTACTGTAACAGACAGTGTGGACCCACTGTGTCAACTAACCAGTTTGACTTTGGGCTAAACCTAAGGTGGTTCCCTAGTTTCCACCCTTTAACCCCTGTACAGGGATCTGGACTTTGCTGCAGGAAACCAACCAGGCCGCTACCTCCTGAAGTAGTCAGAGACACCGGTGTGAAGAACCAAGGGACCAACAAAAATGTGTAGTCTGAATACAGTTCTAGGTCTTGGCAAGCTGAGTATGTGCGTATTCCAGATAACAATTCCAAGGTCGGGCAAGCTAAGTACATGCATAATCCAGATAGCAATTCCAAGTTCAGGATAGGTGGCAAGGAGCAGAATCGATAGTCAAGCAAGGTATGGTGCATGGGTAGTCAGACAAGAGATCACAACCTTGATGGTTACTAGACACTAGAAAACCTCAAAGCTCAGAAAAAGTTTTGGACAGGCAGCTTAGTCAGCAGCTGGATAGGGAGCACGGGAGAAGGATTAACTCCAGCAGCGCTGGTTCACTGGTTCATATGCTGGTTAACTGAGCACTAGTCCCAATAGACACAGGGAAAGTGGAGTGACGACCATGCCCACCCGAGAAAGTGGGACAGCAGTGGACACAGGCTGCCAGCGTAACAGTTACATCCCTCACAACTCTCTTAAAGGGAACCAGTCACCATGAAAATGGAGTGCAGAAGAGATAGATATATATAATTTTATGGGAATAGATTTAGTTAAACTTGTATTTTCACACATTAAATTCCTAATCATTCTGGGCTTTTAAGTCATGGAGGTGGTCCTATCAGTGACTGACAGCCTTCCCTCTATGACTGTGCATATAGAGTACAGAGTACAACAGAAAATCAGACATTATATCAGCCATGACAATCTCTTTCTAACTAAGCTAGAACTAGCCCTGTATCTCACATGGATACAGAGATTTCCCCATTCATTATTCCAATTGCCCTGCTAAATTTATATCAAGCGGGCAGCGTAGGGGGCATGTCCATTCTGCTGCGGCTCTCTCTATCACAGCTCCGGAGACAGTTGAAGGATGGAACTGAATATGCGCTCCCATCTCAGTAAGCCAGATAAAGAAATAGGAAAAAGAGCAGACAGTAGGTGACGAGATACAGATTCATTTTATTGAATAACTCATTGGCTATATTGCATTTTAATTACATGCAATTACAAAAGTATTCAGATCCAGGTGCTGGTTTGAAAACAGCAGAACATTTTTCATTGGACAACTTCTATAGTAGGCTACCACTAGACAGGCACCGATATAACCAATAATATTGCCATACAGTGACTGTATTGTGGCAGATACCAGGTCTACATAAGAGCCCTCTAGACTGTATGAATGAATACAGTTAAATCCAGTGACTCACAGTTGATGTCTTCTCTGTGCAGTCATTCCCTTCTCCTGTCTTTTCCACCTGACCCAGACTCCCATGAAGACTTCATCCAGTCACAATTTTTGTCTACAAAGTTTGATGTCTGAACATCTTTGGCTCCTAACTTTCCAGCACCTTGCCTACCTACCCAAATTACCTATGTTGCTGCCCTATCTGTCCCCAATACTGTACCTGCCCTGTTGCACAAATGCTGTACTTCAGATATAATATTGCCATAATTAGTTACCCCACAGAATATAGTGCCACACAGACAGCACCTTGAATACAATGGTACTTAACACTACCCACTAAAAATTCCAGTTCTGAGAGTCCACAGACTGTAGTGGTGCCCCAGATGGTAATAGTGCACCACAGAAAATGTGCCATATTTAGTACTCCACACAGTAGCAGTGATGTTCAGTATCCACAAACAATAATAGTGCTGCTCTTATTGCTCCACACAGTAATACTTCCCCCTTTGTGTGCCCACATGGCAAAAATGCCCCTTTTGTGCACTATGCATAGTAATAAAAGCGACAGTTGTGCCCTACCACAGTAATAATTCCCTTTTCTCAAGGAAAGTAATAATGCCCCTTCTGTGCCCCTAAATATGAATAATGCCCCCTGTGTGGCCCTATAGAGTAATAATGTCCATGTCCCCCCTTTGGTCCCTAGAGTTTAGAGTTATATACACCTAAACTAGATTTCATGACACCTCTTCTGGCCCTTGAGGATAGTTGCCTAGAAAAGGTAGCATGATCCAGTGATGTCATTGCGGCACCTGGGCTGGCACTGTGACATAGTGTATTCATGGTCCCAGATACTTGTAGGCCACAGGCCTATACGTCTCTGCTCTGATATAGCTTTCATCTGTATCCATGTTTTGGCAAGCGGCCTACTAAAGTGCCTGTGTCTTGATTGCTTTTCTGTTATCAGTCTGTCAGTTTTCTGTAATAAAAAAAAAAATTAAGAACATTAAAAAAATTGGAGTTGGCAGAAAGGTCGGACTAGTCCAGCAGCATACCTGAAGATCCACCTTTGGGTCAAGGCTCTGACACAATAATGGGCAACAAAAGCCAGCAGATGACACCACTATTAGAAGTCAACTTTGGAGTCATTCCCTTTCCACTATAGTCTAGATATGTACTTATTTATTTTATGCACTTATATAGCGCTACTATATTCCGCAGCGCTTTACAGACATTAGCATCCAACTGTCCCCAATGGGGCTCACAATCTAAGGTCCCTATCAGTACATTTTTGGAGTGTGGGAGGAAACCGGAGAACCTGGAGGAAACCGACACAAACACGGGGAGAACATACAAACTCCATGCAAAAGTTGTCCTTGGTCAGATTTGAACCTAGGACCCCAGCGCTGACCACTGAGCCACCGTGCTGCCCTACTATACAGGGCAGCACGGTGGACAGAGTACAGGATTCAGTACAACTAAGGGAAAATACATTTATTATAATGCATTAGTGGAGTTGGAGAAGACAACTTCCAGTTATGATGAAGTGTGTGGTATATGTTTACCATTCTCACATTTATAGTAACTTAATATACTATTGTAATATTTACTTTGCTACTGCTACAGTTCTCTGTATATGTTCTGCCATTCTGTTTGTGTTGCTATATACAGATGAACAAGTGATAAATGTTGAAGGTCAGTGTAGATGACATCCAGGACTGCAGTCTACTTCAGGCCAATAAATAATCATTTCTTTGTATTAGTCTTCTTATATTACAAGTGCATGACATAGAGTTCTTTGTTCGTGATATTCAGCAGAATTTCTGTGCTAGTGTATATGCGAATGCAAGAAGCTTAAAATGTTTACAATAATGGTAATTAAAGGAAAAAAAAATTGTCCCCATGGTATTTTTCTATTTTACCAAATTCAAGATGGATTGGTGATTCCCAATTGTAATATCTTAGAACTTCCAACGCATCTAATAGTCCATTAAAGGGGTTGTCCCATGAAAAATATTCTACAGTTTCTAGACCAACACCTGGATCTGAATACTTTTGTAATTGCATGTAATTAAAAATGTAGTATAGCTACTGAGTTATTCAATAAAATCTATCTGTATAGCGCCACCTGCTGTTTGTTATTTTTCTAATTTCTCTGTCCTGCTCACTGAGGTGGACGCACATGCTCAATTCCTGCCACCAGCAGCAGTAGAAAAGACACGCCCCCTGAGAAAATGCACACCCCCTAAACTGCCAGCTTGAAATAAATCTAGCAGAGCAATTGGAGCAATGAATGCAGATATCTCTGGGTCCATGTGAGGTACAGGACTCGTTCTAAGTTTGTTGAAAAGAGATTGTCATGTATTATATTATACCAGATTATTATTTTTTACAATCATCATGGGATAACCCCTTTAATGTAACCAGCCTTACATAGAACTATTGTTATACATCACCTCCTGTGCTGATTTTTTTTTTTACTTAAAACTACTTGTTGAGTGTTTATTTTTTAATCTCTCTTTTGCAAAGCCTTTTGACAATTTCCATGTTGTAAATTTGCATTTCATAAAAGCTTTAAAATATGTATCTTATTGAAAGGGATTAGCATAAGCTCATTCAGTATTATATGTTCTGTCGAATACGCCAGTGAGGAATCCAGCACTGCTGCATTTCCATCTGGCAGCTTTTTCTGCTCTTCAAATTTGCATAAATGTTTCCGCAATAAAGTAAAATTATGAAGCAAAACCCCTTTAGAATATGTCCCAAATTGATAACTCTCTCCAAGTGTAATAAGGGAGGGAAGTATCAGGACGCTGCCTGTTAACCATAAAACGCTTTCCGTTACTTACATCTTGTGTTTTTAAATTGGTGAAATATAAATTGCTTATCAAGTTAGAACATGATTTTAGGTTTCCCCCCCTTAAGCGCAAAGTTTGTGGAATAATCAGCTTTCTGAGTGCATTTAATCATTGTTTTATGGGGAGGGAGAATTTCATTTTATGGCAGGGAGCTACAAGACTGATGTTGGATGCGTATAAAAGATGTCCTTGTATACTGTGTATTACTGCGGTGGAATTGCTGTGGGATTTGGCATGCGCTTGTTCAGGGAGATGGTTACTAAACATCTACAGACAGGATTTAAACTTTAATAGGTGCTGGTGATGCGTAACTTGGGAAACATTTTTTTTAAAGGGAGTCCAAAGGACAGTTTTTATTACTGTGTGCCACCATTTTCACATTACTCACCCGGCCGGGCCAATTCTCATCATAGCAGATAGGGTAGTAATAGCAGGTATAACAATTTTCTCTGAGCTAGATTATTGCAATGGGCTTTTTAGTGCCTTTCGGAAAATTAGTCCTCCGATTGCCCCAGCTAGAATATTGCGCTGCCTTAACTTGTAATCAAAAAGCATTCACAGTACAGAGTTTGCAGTCTTCACACAATGCAATTCTATATTTCTATGGTATGTTCCACAAGTATATTATTCATACTGTCAAAACAGTTTTTTTTTTCTCTTACCTGAGATGGTAATCTGAATGACACAGACCTAAAGGACAAACACATTATGGATGATCGCAGTTCGTTATTCAGGATCTGTTGGGTTTTTCAAGTCAATTAAAGTAAGCTCACATTGTACATGTAGCTGGGGGGTGAGAGGAATGGGGGGTAATGTGTAGTGACATTGTGGAGAGACAAAGCATATTCCTAAAGAAAAGGAAGATTATGACTGTACACATTAGTTTCCCAAGAAGTAGACAAGATGAGTTGTGACATCATATTAAACTCTCAGGCAACGGCCACACAGTCAGGTTTCCTGGTGTAGTGTTTTGGAAGCCAAAATCAGAAATAGATCAAAAAAGGAGAGAGAGTATAAAGGACAGATACGATGTCTCCTCTTATATTAATTCACTCCTGGTTTTGGCTCCCTGAATGCACCGTGTCGCCATACCCTAAAGAATCAAACCTTGCCCTAATTCTTAGCTGTTGTAGGATATACTTTTTTCTCTACTAATCTTTCCAAGCATAGATCTCTCCACTGCCCTATAACCCCTTAAGGACACAGGGTGTACAGGTATGCCCTGATGTCCTGGTACTTAAGGACACAGGACGTACCTGTACGTCCTGTGTAGTTCCGATCACCGCCGTGCGGCGGGCGGTGATCGGAACTGAGTGCCTGCCGAATTCATTCGGCAGGCACTCTGGCACAATGCCTAGGGGGGTCCTGTGACCCCCCCCCGCATCGGCGATCGCAGCAAACCGCAGGTCAATTCAGACCTGCAGTTTGCTGCGTTTCCAGGTTATTCGGGTCTCTAGTGACCCGATAACTCTGAACAGGATGGTGATCGGTGGTGTGATAATACACCACCAATCACCATTCTTAGATCCTGTGAGGTGATGGTGACATCACCTCACAGGATCTTTTCTGATTGGCTGCACGGGCAGGCAGGGGTTAACTCCCCCGTTCTCTCCTCTCCTCCTCCATTCGGCCGTTGGAGTATGCAGATAGAGCAGCCTGCTGCCCGATCTCCAGACTGCACCCCCTGATCTGTGCCCAGCATCCCCTCTTTCGATCCTCCACAGTGCCATCTGGCACTAAAAGGTAGGTTAGGGACAGGGTAGTTCAGGCAGGGAGACTTTAAGGAAAGTTAAGGTTTTTAGTGTTGCATCATCCTCTTAGGGTGTCTGGGATCCACAGCACAGCTGTGTGACCCTAGACCCCTCCAGGGGTGCTGCAGCTTGCCCCCTGACCCCCTTCACCCTTTTTTTTGAGTACGCTGACAGTTGCCGGCACTCTTTAGCGTCCGGCCACTGTTAGTGCATCGCCCACCCCACCGCTGATCAGCTTCGGACGGCTGATCAGCGAGTTAGACTTTTTTTTATTTTTCAAGTTTTTTTGGGCTCTTTCTTTTTTTTTGTTAGTTTTTATTTTTATTTTTTTTCCTGTTAAGTTTAGGGAAAAGTCCGGGAACACCCGTGCCCCCACACACACATACACCTAATAAAGATTTACACGCACGCAGACACACACGCAGACACACACTCCCCTATGGCCCGCCGAACGTTCTCAGCCGAGGAGGCATACACTCTCCTTGCCTCCGAGTCAGAGAGCCCCAGTGAGGACGAGGATAATCCCACGTTCCTTTTGTCATCCGCGTCCTCCTCATCATCAAGCGATGATGAACCTCCAAGGCGGCGGAGATGCCGCCAGGCGGATCGAGGGGACCCCCATGCTAGGGACCCTGTGGCGCACCCTAGTACGAGCAGCTCTGGGGCTCGTACTAGTTTTCCGGCCCACCAGGCCAGTTCACCTGAGCCCCCTGCAGGTGAACTTGTCTGGTGTACCCCAGAGAACTTTGAGCCCGCGATTCCTGATTTTGTTGGACAACCAGGAATTCAGATTTACACAGTGGGCTTCACTGAATATGACTTTTTTTGTCATTTTTTCAGTGACCAACTGGTAAATCTAATGGTGGAGCAGACGAACCTGTACGCCCAACAGTTCGTCGCTCAAAACCTGAGCTCCTTTTTGGCCAGGCCCAGTGGCTGGACCCCGGTCAGTGCAGCCAAGATGAGGACATTTTTGGGCCTCGTGCTGCACATGGGCCTAGTCAAAAAACCTAGTGCCAGGCTGTACTGGAGTGGGGACGTCCTCTACCAGACCCCACTCTACAGTACGGCCATGACACGCTCCCGGTTTGAGGCCATCCGGAAATGCCTGCATTATGCAGATAATGCAGCATGTGTCCCCCCCTTCCCCCCGAGGTGATCCTGCCTATGACCGCCTGTACAAAATCAGGCCGGTCATCGATCACTTTGGGTCCAAATTATTGGAGGCCTACGTACCTGGAAGGGAGGTCGCGGTTGATGAGTCTCTTGCAAGGGGAGACTCATTTTCCGCCAGTATGTTCCCTCAAAGCGGGCGAGGTATGGCGTGAAGCTGTACAAACTTTGTGAGAGTACCTCAGGGTACACTTACAAGTTTCGTGTGTACGAGGGGTGAAATTCCCGTATTCAACCCCCAGAATGTCCCCCCACTCTGGGTGTTAGCGGGAAACTTGTGTGGGACCTTATGCACCCACTGCTAGATAAGGGTTACCACCTTTACGTCGATAACTTTTATACTAGTATCACCTTGTTCAGGTCCCTCGCTGCCAGATCCACGTCCGCTTGTGGGACCGTGCGGAAAAATCAACGCGGCCTCCCTACACCCCCCCTCCAGGTACCTATCCCACGGGGTGACACCCATGCCCTTACCAGTGGAAACCTGCTGCTGGTCAGATATAAGGACAAGAGGGATGTCCTTGTACTGTCCACAATTCACGGTAACGGCATCACCCCTGTCCCTGTGCGAGGTACCATGGCAACGGTCCTCAAGCCCGATTGTATCGTCGACTACAATCGGTATATGGGAGGAGTTGATCTCTCTGATCAAGTCCTCAAGCCATATAACGCCATGCGCAAAACGCGGACATGATACAAAAAAGTTGCGGTCTACTTGGTGCAGGTTGCCATGTACAACTCTTTTGTACTGTTCCAGTGCGCTGGCAACACAGAGAAATTCCTGCAGTTCTATGAGGCAGTCCTCAAGGCCCTGATCTTTTCTGACCGGGAAAGAGCAGGCCGGAGTACATCGGGAACTGTAGGCGCCCGGATCGTCCCTGGCCAACACTTTCCAGGTGTGGTCCCCCATACTGGAAAGAAGGGACGGACCCCAAAAAAGTGCAGAATGTGTCACAGGAGGGGGATACGGAAGGACACCACTACTAAATGTGACACGTGCCCCGATCATCCGGGCCTCTGCATTATTGGTTGCTTCAGGGAGTACCACACTTCCATGGAGTACTAAATTTATAATCCCCTTTTCCATTTAGCCACTGACAATCAATAAAAACTATGGTTTTCAGACTTGAGACACCAAAAACAATTTGTTCAAAAAGTCATATAGCCCCCAAAATAGTGCCATTAAAACCGTCCCCTCATCCCGCAAAAAATGAGCCCCTACCTAATACAATCGGATAAAAAAAAAAACTTTAGAGATACAATTTTTTTTTTTTGTATCAAAAAGTATATTATAGTCTAAAAAAAAGTAGACTTATTAGGTATCGCCACGTCCGTAAGAATCTCCTCTATAAAACTACCCCATGACCTAACCCCCCAGATTAACACGGTCCAAAAAAAAAATTGAAAACGATGCCAAAACAGCTATTTTTGCACTTTTCCATTTCAATCAGTTTTTTACGGTAACAAAGCAAGGGTTAACGACCAAACAAAACTTAATATTTATTACCCTGATACTGCAGTTTACAGAAACGCCACATTTGTGGTCGTAAACTGCTGTATCACTAAAAGGCAGGGCGCAAAAGGAAAGGACCGACATGGTTTCTGGAAGGCCGATTTTGATGGCCTTTTTTATTGACACCATGTCCCTTTTGAAGCCCCCCTGATGCACCCCTAGTGTAGAAACTCCCTAAAAGTGACCCCGTCTAAGAAACTACACACCTCAAGGTATTCAAAACTGATTTTACAAACTTTATTCACCCTTTAGGTGTTCCTCAACAGTTAATGGCAAATGGAGATGAAATTTCAGAATTTACATTTTTGGTAACCTTACCTCACAAAAATGTAATATAGAGCAACCAAAAATCATATGTACCCTAAAAATAGTCCCAACAAAACCGCCACCTTATCCTGTAGTTTCCAAAATGGGGTCACTTTTAGGGAGTTTCTACTCCAGGGGTGCATCAGGGGGGTTGAAACAGGACACGGTGTAAATAAACCGGTCCATAAAAATCAGCCCTCCAAAAAACACACAACGCTCCTTTCCCTCTACGCCCCGCCGTGTGGCCGTACAGTAGTGTACAATCACATATGGGGTGTTTTTATAAACGGCAGAGTCAGGGCAATAAAAATACAGTCTTATTTGGCTGTTAACCCTTGCTTTGTTAGTGGAAAAAATGGGTTTAAATGGAAAATTTGGCAAGAAAAGTTCCATAAAAATCAGCCCTCCAAAAACCACACGACGCTCCTTTCCCTCTATGCCCCGGCGTGTGGCCGTACATTTTTGGGTGGTTTCTATTATGTAAGCCTCACAAAGTGGCTTCAGACCTGAACTGGTCCCTAAAAATTGGGTTTTTGAAAAATGTCTGAAAAATTTCAAGATTTGCTTCTAAACTTCTAAGGCTACTTTCACACTAGCGTTTTTCTTTTCCGGCGCTGAGTTCCGTCCTAGGGGCTCAAATCCGGAAAAGAACTGATCAGTTTTATCCCCATGCATTCTGAATGGAGAGTCAGTCCTTCAGGATGCATCAGGATGTCTTCAGTTCAGTCTTTTTGACTGATCAGGCTTTTCAGAAAAACGTAGCATGCTGTATTTTTACCTCCGGCCAAAAAGCCTGAACACTTTGACTGAACGCCGGATCAGGCCTTTTTCCCATTGACTTGCATTAACGCCGGATCTGGCGCTGTGTGTTCAGTCAAAACGGATCCGGCTTTTGCATGTTAAACCCGAAAAATGTGAAAAAAAAGTTAAAGTCCATAAATGGCGGATCCGTTTTTTCCAATGCATTTTTTTATTGTGATCAAAATCCTGATCAGGATTCAAATGTAATCCGTTTTCACACGTTTTTCGGATCCGGCGGGCAGTTCAGGTGTCGGAATTGAACGCCGGATTAAAACAACGCTAGTGTGAAAGTAGCCTTAGCCTTGTAACATCCCCAAAATATAAAATATAATTCCCAAAATGATCCAAACATGAAGTAGACATATGTGGAATGTAAAGTAATAACTATTTTTGGAGGTATTACTATGTATTATGGAAGTAGAGAAATTGAAACTTGGAAATGTGCAATTTATTACAAATATTTGGTAAATTTGTTTGTTTTTTATAAATAAAAATGAATTTTTTTGACTTCATTTTACCAGTGTTATGAAATACAATATGTGATGGAAAAACATTCTCAGAATGACCTGGATAAGTCAAAGCGTTTTAAAGTTGTCACCACTTAAAGTGATACTGGTCAGATTTGCAAAAAATTGCCTGGTCCTTAAGGTGAAATATGGCCGTGTCCTTAAGGGGTTAAAGGGGTTTTCCAACATTTTAATACTGATGACCTGTCCTCTGGATAGGTCATCAGTATCTGATCAGTGGGACCCCCGTCGATCAGCCGTTTATGAGCGCCGCGGCCTTCTCCGTGCTCCCCAATCACAGCACCATACATTGCATAGCGGCTTTGCTTGGTACAGCTGATCGGCAGGGGTCCTGGGTGTCTGACCCCTACCAATCAGATACTGATAACCATATCCTCAGTATTAAAATCTCGGAAAACCCTTTTAATTTTTATAAACCTTCAGATAACACATACTTTGGTGTTGGCAGTGGACTGAGTACTCAGAGATGATGCCCTGTTCTCTCAGCCTGTGTGCCTAAAGCATATTCATTAAAAGCAAGTAGTAGCAAAAGCAGGCAGTGGTCGGCAAGCTTCTTCAAATAAGGTTAGCAATCAAAGCTGATAGAGATATAGATAGATAGATAGATAGATAGATAGATAGATAGATACCTGTAGATGAAAGATCAGATAGATAGATAGATAGATAGATAGATAGATAGATAGATAGATAGATAGATAGATAGATAGATAGATAGGGCTCATGTACACATCCGTGGTTTGGACCTATTCACTTCAATAGGGCTGCAAATGATGCGGACAGCACTCTGTGTGCTGTCTGCATCCGAATGTCCGTTCCATGCCCTTTGCAAAATTATAGAACATGCCCTAATCCTGTCTGCATTACAGACAAAGATAGGACTGTTCTGTTAGGAACTGGTCATTCCGTTCAACAAAGTGCGGAATGCACATGGCCGGTATCTGTGTTTCATGGACCGCAAAGCACCCAACGGTCGTGTGCATATGCCCTAAGAGATAGATTTACAGAGAAAAAGATCTATAGAGAGATAGATCATAATCCTATCTATCTATCTATCTATCTAATCTTTCTATTTCAATTCCTCATTGTTTTCATCATTTCTGCCTGTTTTCAGATGGAAACTAACATACAGCAGAATATTTTAAACAAATGCATCCATTGTATGAAATGTGATGGGAAGAATAGTGTTGCATGGCACCGAACATAAACGTGAACAGAGCCTTAAAGGGGTTGTGTCACTTCAGCAAATACTATTTATTATATAGTGGAAGTTAATACAAGGCACTTACTAATGTACTGTGATTCTTCATATTGCTTCCTTTGCTGTCTGGATTCATTTTTCCATCACATTATACACTGCTCGTTTCCATGGTTACGACCATCCTGCAATCCATCAGCTTGCACACTGTAGGAAAAAGCAGCAGCCTACGAGCGTTCCCACGGTCCCGGCCACCAGAGAGTCCGGAACTTTTTTCCTATAGTGTGTAAGCACGGCCTCCACTCGAGGCCATGGAAACGAACAGCGTATAATGTGATGGAAAAATGAATCCAGCCAGCAAAGGAGGCAATATGGACAATAACTATACATGATAAATGCCATTTACTGAAGTGACCAAACCCCTTTAAGGTGGCTGCCCATGATATGGATTACAGCTGATTTTGTACGGAAAAAAAACATAGCGTAATACAGTACCAGCATAGTACATGAGATTGACAAATGTCATGTACAATTAGCTTTTTTTCTAAGGTGCGGAAATTGACCTGTTGTGGGGATTTTGAAAACCACTTAATGTCAATTGTTTGTGCGATTCTGCACTTTCTGTAGAGTGGTCTTACCTATAGACTTCAATGGGGGGTAGGGTGGCCAGACGTCCGCTTTTAGACCAGACAGTCCGTTTTCCTGGCTCCCTGTCCTCCGTCTGGCGCAGGGCCTGGACGGACACAGGGATGTCCACCCTTTCAGTAGCTCACGCTCAGACTGCAGCACTGCGCTGTCTGAGCGTGAGCTGCAGCAACTGACTGAGGCTTCTCTCACCCCCAGTCAGTCACTAGAGCCACAGACATGACTCCATGTGTCTGACTGAGGGGGAGAGAAGCACCCGGCTTCCCCCAGATCACCTTCCTCTCAGAAATTTCTTCTCTCTCCTCCCCCTGTTTTTCTCCTGGCCGGCGAAGAGGGGGGCGTGGCTTCACTGAGGCAGGGGGCGTGACTACACTTATGGAGCGTGGTTTAACAGTTGGGGGCATGGCCGGTGACGTCTGGTTTTCTTGGGTGAAGCCAGTGGCCACCCTAATGGGGGGTTTACATAAACAGAAAATTCTTGCAAAACTCCGCCACAAAAACCGCACAAAAAAAGGATAGGTCATCAGTATTTAATCAGTGGGGGTCCGAAACCTGAGACTCCTGCCGATCAGCTGTTTGAAAAGGCACTAGCGCTCACGCGGTCTTCTCGCAGCTTTCAAAGCACAGCGCCGTTCCTTGTACAGTGGCTGTATCGCACTCAGCCCCATGGCAATTCAATAAATATAGAATAATCCTAAATAATAAATAACAACACAACACAATCACTTTGGATAAATATTGGCCGCAATGTTTATTTAGGTATAATAAATACAATAAATATCAGAAAATACAAATATTAATAAATAATTAAAAATACATAATCAAAATTAACTATTCATGAACCAAGTCCACCCAGCAACAGCTGGGCGACAACACCCCTACAATAAACATGGCAACTATATCAGGGAGGGTGGGCAGGGCTCAGGTATTATTGCTCTTTTTTTCTGAACTGACGACAAAGTGCCTCAGGAATGGGTTTAAAAATGGGCTAACTTCCCACTACAGGCATCATAAATCAATTGCAGTTGAACTTTCTTCCTGCTGCTGTCAACAGCAACCAATCATATCAAATGGCAGGGGCAGGAAGATTTCAGAAACCAGCTCCTACTGCATGCACAGGAGAGAACCAAATATCACAAATACAATAAAATATAAAACATTATAATGTCCCAATCCAGAGTCCTAGGGAATGTGCTGCCATGTCCCCCCTCAAGCAAAATGCTTTGGGGGGGAGGGGGGGCTGACATTCACTTCACAGGACCGCCAGTGCCTTTTCAAACAGCTGATCAGTTGGGGTTCCGGGTTTCGTGGAGGATGTCTGGATGCATCTTGTACTCGCAGGTCGCTGCTGGGAACGATGTTGTCCAAATAGTATGCCACTTTTACAGACTGATAATAATAATACGCACAAAAGCAAAGAAAAAAATCTATTTTAGAGGGAAAAAAATGTAGGAAACATTCTTTCCTGTATATTTACTTGTATATAAAGTGCAAGTGCTAGCAAAAATTACAAGGAAGAGGCACTCCGATACAACGTGTATATCACATAAAGGAGGGCCTCATTCACATTGTGGTACAATTGTTCATGTAGTGGGACTCCTACACCCATAAAGCCTATGCACTAATTAAAAGGGCTGCCAAAAATTACAAGGAACAGGCACTCCAATACACCCTTTGTTACACATAAAGGAGGGCATCATAAATTATGATTAATGGCCTGCTGGTGACCCTCAAAAACATTTGGAGCAAGGGTCTGATGATCTGACCATCTAAAACATTATGGGCGAAGGCCTGCTGCCACTTTGGTGACTCTAGATAACCTGGGGACGATCGCACATCCCCGTGACGGCAACGATCCATTCGGATGTCTGCAGTGCACTATCAACTTTCGATGTTATTTTCAGCCCAAACCATGTAGACAATAGGTAACGGGGGAATCATGGTTCAATTTCGGAGAGGGAGCCTGAGAAACAGCTACGGCTACCACATCCAAGCAAGGCAGCATGTGCACAAATTACCTATTAGGTATAATTAGGTGAGGGTCTGAAGGTGAGCTGACCCTGTAAAATATTTTAGGTGTGGGCCTGCAGGTGAGCTGACCCTGTAAAAGATTTTAGGTGCAGGCCTGCTGGTGAGCTGACCCTGTAAAAGATTTTAGGTGCGGGCCTGCTGGTGAGCTGACCCTCTAAAACTTTATATGCGAGGGCCTTCAGGTGAGCTGACCCTGTAAAACATTATATGCGAGGGCCTGCTGGTGAGCTGACTAAATACCCACTCAGACAAAATGCTGGCAGCAGGGCAGGCCAGCACCTTCAAGCTTGGACACCCAGTAGTTGTAAGGCTCTGAGGGATCATTGAGGACGCTGACTCGGTCTGCTATGTACTCCTTCACCATCTTCCATAATTTTTCCCTCCTTGTGACACTAGGCCACGCATCAGGGTGAGGGAGCTGGCGGGGTGTCATGAAACTATCCCAGGCTTTGGAGAGTGTTGCCCTGCCTCTGTTGGAACTGCTGTGTGTTCCCCTTGTCTCCCCTCCTCGGTTGGCCAAGAAACTATGGACTCTGCCACCAGCGTTGTCAGATTGAAATTTCTGGAGCAATTTTTCAACAAGGATCTTCTGGTATTGCACCGTTTTGCTCGTCCTCTCCACCAGAGAAATGAGAGATGGGAAGTTCTCTTTGTAGCGGGGGTCGAGAAGGGTGAACAACCAGTAATCCGTGTTGTTTAAAATGCGTATAACGCGCGGGTTGCCGTAAAGGCAGCCTAACATGAAGTCAGCCATGTGTGCCAGAGTACCAACAGGCAAGACTTCGCTGTCATCATCAGGAGGATCACTTTCAATCTCCTCATCCTCTTCCTCCTCTTCTGCCCACCCACGCAGAACAGATGGAATTAAACTTCCATGGGTACTACCCTCTGTAGTGGAGGCAACCGTCTCCTGCTCCTCCTCCTCCTCCTCTTCATCGTCCAATCCGCGCTGAGAAGATGAACTGAGGGTGGTCTGGCTATCACCCTGTGTAATGTCTTCCCCCATTTCCACCTCTTCCACATGCAAAGCATCGTCCTTAGTTGTTAGCAGCGAGCGTTTGAGTAGACACAGAAGTGGGATGGTTACGCTGATAATAGCGTTATCGCCGCTCACCATCTGTGTTGATTCCTCAAAGTTTCTTAAAACCTCACAGAGGTCAGACATCCATGCCCACTCCCCGCTTGTGAATAGCGGAAGCTGACTGTAAAGGCGATGACCATGTTGCAGCTGGTATTCCACTACTGCCCTCTGCTGCTCACAAAGCCTGGCCAACATGTGGGACGTGGAGTTCCAGCGCATGCTCACGTTGCACAACAGCCGGTGAGCTGTCAATTTTAAGCACTGCTGCAGTGTTGACAGACCGGCTGAAGCTGTCGGTGACTTGCGGAAATGTGCACACACGCGGCGCACCTTCACCAGTAGCACAGGCAAATTGGGGTAGGTTTTGAGAAACCGCTGAACCACAAGGTTGAACACGTGGGCTAGGCATGGGATGTGTCTGAGCTTGCCGAGCTCCAAAGCCGCCACCAAGTTACAGCCATTGTCAGACACAACCATGCCTGGTCCTAGGTTGAGTGGCGAGAGCCACAGCTCAGTCTGGTCTCTTATCCCCTGCCACAGCTCTGCGGCGGTGTGCTGTTTGTCCCCTAAGCATATCAGCTTGAGCACGACCTGTTGCCGCTTCCCCACTACAGTGCTACACTGCTTCAGCTACCAACTGATGACTGAATGGTGCTGCACGCGGATAATTCGGAGGTGGAAGTGGAGGAGGCGGTGGAGGAGGAGAAGTGGTGGTTGGAGCCACTAACGTAGGTGTTGGCAGAAACCCTGATCGACGTAGGGCCCGCAATCCTTGGCGTCGGTTGCACCTGTGCCATCCCAGGGTATAACTGTCCGCATAGGACACTGTCTACAGAAAAAGTGCACTGGATGTCACTGATACTTTAGGGATGTGCACACTTTAAACAGGAGATGTGGCACGGATAATTTTACTGTCTGCAGGGGACACCGTCTACGGAAAAAGTGCACTGGATGTCACTGATATTTTAGAGATACGCACACTTTAAACAGAAGATGTGGCGCAGATAATTTAACTGTCCACAGGGGACACCATCTACGGAAAAAGTGTACTGGATGTCACTGATATTTTAGGGATGCGCACACTTTAAACAGGAGATGTGACTCGGTTAATTTAACTGTTCGCAGGGGACACCGTCTACAAAAAAAAGTGTACTTGATGTCACTGATATTTTAGGGATGCGCACACTTTAAACAGGAGATGTGGCGCACATAATTTTACCGTCTGCAGGGGACACCGTCTACGGAAAAAGTGCACTGGATGTCACTGATATTTTAGGGATGCGCACACTTTAAACAGGAGATGTGGAGTGTTCTGGCCAGCCAATCACTGTAATGCCAGTAGCCAACATGGCTACTGGCATTACAGTGATGGCAGTACTTACCTCTACGTTTATTGGCTGCTTAGCAGCCGTGAAATGTGCGGGGAGGAGACTCGAGCATTGCGATCGAACACATGCGGTACTCGGCCGAGGCCAACTGGTATTCGGCTGAGCATGCTCGCTCAACACTAGCGGATACTAATGTAATACAGGCTGAAAACAGTCAGGCTTTTGTGAATTAACATCCAAAGGTTGAAAAAAGACAGTTCCCATTCACTGACAGCGAACAGAGGTCAAGGAACTTGAAGAAATGGAAAAAAAATAATCAAGGCGGAACAGTCTGCAACTGTTTAAAAGAAAGAAAAAAAACTGTTGCCTATAGCAACCAATCATAGTACAGCTTTGCAACCAATCATAGTACAGCTGATCTATATCTGAAGCAGGAAACCTGCTCTGTTATTGGTTGCTATGGGCAAGAAAAGACAACTTTCCTTTTAGACAATTTTTAAATCTGCACCATTTGTATATGCATTTGGCCTTATTTATCAACCATCTAACAGGAAAACTATCTTAGTTGCCCATAGCAACCAATCAGAGCTCAACTTTAATTTCTTAAAGTGTTCTGAAAAAATGAAAGGTGAGCTCTGATTGGTTGCTATGAGCAACTAAGACAGTTTTCTTGTTAGACATTTTTGATAAATGAGACCCATTGTTTTGCACGTATATTTCCTTTTCAACCCCATGGAGAAAATACCCAGTCCAGGGCAGTTAACCTTATTTATCTGACACATCTCACATCAGTCCCTCATATGCAAGTGTCTTTACTTCTCCCAAAAGAAGACTAAAAAGTACAAATCTGAGCAAAAAAAGCAGCATTGATAATTCACTCACCTCAGTCGTGGACCATTTCCTCCAATCTGAAAGCCTATTATCACCATTTGCCTGAGGACAGTCTTTAGTGTTCCACAAAAGTGAGAATGAGCCTGCAGTTCTGGATCGTTGCGGTGTCTATAGGCACAACGCTATAAAAGATGATGCTGGGCTATTGCTGTGATTTATGAAAGCAAAATGGCAGTGATCTCAGTATGAAGACCATAAAGAACAAATGTTTCCTAAAGTGATTCATTTTTATCTATTTTATATATAGGTCCATATTAACTTTGGTGGGGGCCCATGGGAGAAAATTCTAGTGGGGGCCCCATATTTTTATTTTTGTTTTTAAGTAAACAAAGTTCCAGTATTGCAGCAATATATATAGAAATGTGCCATGCACATATATAACATCCTGTAAGTTAGGGCTCATGCACACAAATGTATTTTCTTTCAGTCCATTCAGTTTTTTTTTGTGGACCATATGCGGAACCATTCACTTCAATGGGTCCGCAAAAAACAGAAGTTACTCCGCGTGCATTCCGTTTCCGTATTTCTGTGCCGCAAAAAAATACATCCTATTATTGTCTGCATTACGGACAAGGATAGTCCGGTCCAAGGAGGGGCCAGCTGTTCCTTTCCGCAAAATACAGAATGCACACGAATGTCATCCGTATTTTTTGCGGATCCGATTTTTGCGGACCGCAAAATACATACTGTCGTTAGTGATGAGCGGCAGGGGCTATATTCGAATTTGCGATATTTCACAAATATTTGGGAGAATATTCATCATATATTCGCGATCTCGAGATTATTTTCTTGATTGTGAAAAATCGGCAATGTAATATTCGCGTAACGCGAGCGAAATACAGGCGTGGGTCACTTTTGCTACATTTTCCAAGCTGCTAGAAGTTTCCTGAGACTGAAGAAAATGGTTGACACGGCAAAACATTAAAAATGGCTTTATATTCAGTTAGAGTGCGCCAATATATTCACAATTGTGCTAATCGGCACTAATGATGCAAATATTTTGGTGCAATACGTGAAACTTCACATTTTAGCAGATCTGCATGTATGTATGGACAGCAGAACCTATCAGCTACACTATATCAGGATCTAACCTACACTGACTATCTCCCACTAACTATCTGTATTATATAAAAAACATAAAAAATATATATACCAAATATATATCTCCAATATAGAGGGGTCTCAAATGCTGGGCACAGCAGACTGCATCCGTGTCCCTCCCAGTTGGGTAAGGCTATTAGATCGCAGGCGTCTATGCCAAAGCAGAATATTTGAGATATACACCGTGGTACATAGCATAAAATACTATATTTGAGGGGATTCAATGGCAGGTATCCCACATAATCCTAATTGCATAAATTGCTCCAACGTGTAGGGTAGGGAATCTAGGATAGTCAGATGTGGTCTATATTTTGGACCATGAATGGATCGTCCAACACCTGTAACAGTCTCAGATTCAAAGTCACTTGTCCAGCACGTCTGTAATCACAGTGCCTGTGCCGTCTCTCATGCAGAGAATCGGTGTAGTTCCTCTGAACTAAGTGTTACTCACTGTGTCTCCGTATAGGATCACTCGATTGGATCTGCGGCGGAATTTCTACCGTGGCGTCCCACGCTTCAGCTTTTTCTCCGCTGTGTTTGTGTTGGATCCGGTTAGTAGTAGGATCCCGTCTCTACTCTCGCGAGAGACCTGTGTTGGACCTGTGTTAGCTATTTCAGCTGTTACACTTCAGTGAGTCTTACAACACTTGCAGATCTTCTATAGGTGGATATATTCTCTCCGTCCTTTTAGTACATGGCCATGTACTGCTGAGATGATTCTTTCACAGGTAATACCTGTGAAAGAATCATCTCAGCAGTACATGGCGATGTACTAAAAGGACGGAGAGAATATATCCACCTATAGAAGATCTGCAAGTGTTGTAAGACTCACTGAAGTGTAACAGCTGAAATAGCTAACACAGGTCCAACACAGGTCTCTCGCGAGAGTAGAGACGGGATCCTACTACTAACCGGATCCAACACAAACACAGCGGAGAAAAAGCTGAAGCGTGGGACGCCACGGTAGAAATTCCGCCGCAGATCCAATCGAGTGATCCTATACGGAGACACAGTGAGTAACACTTAGTTCAGAGGAACTACACCGATTCTCTGCATGAGAGACGGCACAGGCACTGTGATTACAGACGTGCTGGACAAGTGACTTTGAATCTGAGACTGTTACAGGTGTTGGACGATCCATTCATGGTCCAAAATATAGACCACATCTGACTATCCTAGATTCCCTACCCTACACGTTGGAGCAATTTATGCAATTAGGATTATGTGGGATACCTGCCATTGAATCCCCTCAAATATAGTATTTTATGCTATGTACCACGGTGTATATCTCAAATATTCTGCTTTGGCATAGACGCCTGCGATCTAATAGCCTTACCCAACTGGGAGGGACACGGATGCAGTCTGCTGTGCCCAGCATTTGAGACCCCTCTATATTGGAGATATATATTTGGTATATATATTTTTTATGTTTTTTATGTCATTTTTATGAATTTTTACTCTGATGTACACAGAATATGCTTACTGTTTAATAAATAATTTTAATTTACTTCCACGCTTATTCCAATTGTTTTGAGTGCCGGTTCTATCCAAATCTATATCTATCTACCAGAACTAAGGGGTGTTTTTTGAACCTGTGCACCTGTCGTGACAAATCAGAGTGAGCCACCTGCTTAGCACTTTCTGTATATCTGTATTATATATAAGCTATATAACTATCTATCTAATGTAATGAGTGGAAAGCACAGAGCACAGCAATGACACTGCTGTCTCTCTCAGAACTTTAAAAAACTGTAGAAAATGGCTACTGGGGAGGTTCTTATATAGTAAGGGGTAGGCAACTTTCCTATTGGTTGCTAGGGATGTTGCTAAGCTCAGACACAGATATTGCAGCCTTCTCATTGGCCCACAAGCAAGAAGTGAGGTTACTGATGAAAAAAAAATCTAGAATATTCAAAATTACGAATATATATCACTATATTCTAAATATTAGCGAATTCTCAAAGTGCCGATATTCGCGATTAATATTCGCTCCCAACACTAACGGTCGTGTGCATGAGCCCTTATTAAGAGCCATAATAGCACCTGTTCTACAAGAGCTGACGATTTGTTTGTAAAGGTATATTGATTCACAATTAGATAATTTTACAGCCCAGACAAATTTTGTCACTGTTGTATCCAAGATAAATGGAATAAAATATATATGGGGTCATTTATCAAACTGGTGTAAAGTAGAACTGGATTAGTTGCCCATAGCAACCAATCAGATTCCATCTTTCATTTTCCAAAGGTGGAATCTGATTGGTTGCTATGGGCAACTAATCCAGTTCTACTTCACAAAAGTTTGATAAATGAACCCAATAATCTATTAGTTTGGCTTCTTTCACATGGATGGTATTAGCTCCGGCAGGCTGTTCTGGCAGTTCCAGTCCCACAGAGCTCTGCCGGAGCTAATAACGCTAGTGTAAAACTAGCCTTAGGGTACAACCACACTGTATAGGCATTCTGAATTCTTCACGTCCGCGCGATATTGAAGGTGCTGCGTGGCCATTAAGAATTCAAACCACATATACAGTGCAGTCTTCATTAGTTAAATATCAGGCAGCTGCTGCCTAATTGGCTGTGCGGTTCTTACTGCAGCTGGCCGCGACCCGAACGGACCATGCTATCTGATTGTACCCTTAGGCCTCATGCACACGACAGTATTTTTTCACGGTCCGCAAAACGGGGTTCCGTTGTTCCGTGATCCGTTTCCGTTTTTGTTTCCGTGTGTCTTCCTTGATTTTTGGAGGATCACCAGACATGAAAAGTGAAAAAAAAATCTAAGTCAAGTTTGCCTTGAAAATGATAGGAAAAAAAGGGACACGGATCACGGACGCGTATGCCAATCTTGTGTGCCTCCGTGTTTTTTCACTGACCCATTGACTTGAATGGGTCCGCGAACCATTGTCCATGAAAAAAATAGGACAGGTCATATTTTTTTGACAGACTGGAAACATGGATCACGGACGCGGATGATAAACGGTGCATTTTCCGAGTTTTCAACGAACCCATTGAAAATCAATGGGTCCGCAGAAAATCACGGAAAACGGAACAACGGACACGGAACACAACGGTCGTGTGCATGAGGCCGTACTCTATTAAATAGGGCTAATCCTAATAGATGTGCTGAGGAGAAAGTGTTCACTGCCCTTTCTATCTTTTAGAGTATATTCAGTCATGTCACATTTTTTCTGACAACTACTGGCCTGATTTTGTTGTGATTTTGCAGTAGTCATTGCATTAAGCCACAACGTGACGGCTATGTCTGAATATACTACAAGGCTGCTTTCACACGGCCGTGTGTGGTTTGTGGAATTTTGACGGCCGCAGGGGTTTATGTGAGGTAATCTCACAACATCGTAGTGATCTATGATGCTGTGAGTTTGGCTCACATCAGCCGCAGTCTGTCCGGGAAATGTGGTTGTCACACAGACCACACTTCCTGAACCACAGCCAGCCATCTGCCAGTGGGGCTTCAACATACAGTCATACCACATAGAAACTAAAGACCAAGGGGGGCATTTTTTCACACTAGCATTTTTGCTGGATCTGGCAGGGTCCAGCAAAAATGCTTCCGTTACTGATAATACAACCATCTGCATCCGTTATGAACGGATCCGGTTGTATTATCTTTAACATTGCCAAGATGGATCATTCATTAACTCCATTGAAAGTCAATGGGGGACGGATCCGTTTTCAATTGTGGCAGATTGTGGCAGAGAAAACGGATCTGTCCCCATTGACTTGAATTGGGGTCATGACAGATCCGTCTTGCTCCGCATCCCAGGACGGAAAGCAAAATACAACATGTTGCAATTTGCTCTCCGGTCTGGGAACACAATGCATTTTAGAGCATTCCATTCTGTTCAGTTCAGTTTTGTCCCTATTGACAATGAATGGGGACAAAACTGAAGCGGTTTTTTTCTGGTATTGAGCCCCTATGGCGGAACTCAATACCGGAAAACTTACAGTAAACGCTAGTGTGAAAGTACCCTAAGACTGCAGTCTAAAACTCCCCTGCGCTGGTGGTGGATCCACCAAAGTTATGTAGAGGCACTGGCCTCTACATAACTTCGGCGTATCCAGCGCCGGTCTAAATGTAATCCACCTTCCTTGCATGGGCTAGCAGTGATATGTACAGTTCTTACCATGTTACATGTTGCACAAGCAGCTTTCCCAAGGCTGTGTATAGAAGACATAAACAGCATACAAGCTCCTCTAAGTCCCTTTAGAAATAACAGGTTCAATCTTCTCAACTCTTCCAAAGGGTGCAAATCCTCTCTCTATATCTGCATTTCCACAGTACCCTCAGCAGGGTGCAGTTCTCCAACAGATGCCCAGTCTGTCTCTATAATATGGTATTTGTACAGTGCTGCAAAATATGGTGGCGCAATATAAATAATTAAATATCATTATTATTATTATTATTATTAAGTGTCCTGAGGTTTATCACCCAAACCAAGATGCAGAGACGTCTATAGCCAACGTTCATGCGTTACCTTCTCTGGCAGATACTCCGCACTCTTCCATGTATGGTCACTAAACTTTCTGTTATTTCCAGAAGTTATTTCCCTCAGGGGCTGGCACATATACTGTTACTTTGCTGGCTGCTCTTGATTCACCGGACAAAAGCCTCCCTGTAAGTGCTGCTCCTGGCTGCTCACTCATTCAAAGCCTAGACAGGACTGAGCATCTTAATGACTACAAGAGGGTGGGACCAGCTCACATCCAGCAACTGTTTTTAGGGCTGATAAAGTAACCTTTTCCCATATATACAGCCTATGAGGGTAAAATATATGCATTAAATACATTATCCCCTTAAGCAGTGGTCTGCTAGCACACTGCATATATCTGTTAAAAACCATAGTAATTCCGGAAAACCCCTTTAAGATATGACAATGTTCACAAAAATTGTAGCACAAAGTACAGTAAGCCCACCAATAGTTGGTGTAAAGTTAGACACAACTTTTTAGCCATGCACCAAATTTATCAGAGATCATGAACCACTGTGATAAATTTAGTGTATTTTTGGATGTCCTGCCTAAGTTCCAGCTGTCAACATTAGAAAAAGAAATAGTAAATCTGTTCTGTTGTCTTCATATTACATGATCCTTCTGAATTTCACATGTGTACATTAAGCACAATTGCAGCTTATACATAAATTTATTTGGAGTTCCACGGTTCTAGTATACATAATGTTGCATCTCTTTCTAGAAGCTGACAGCTGATTGGCTTGTCATGTGACCATTAATTCGCCTACAGCAGTCAATGTCATTGGTCAGAATCCTAACTTAAAGGGGTTCTCTGCGAATTAAGAAAATGAAAATACATTAATATTACTTTATTATAAATATATTCCCAAATACCTTTTATTAGTTATAATTGCTTGTTTTGCCTGGGGAGCAATCATTAGAAGAAATAAAATGGGCTCTGTCCTATTAGTATACACATAACCTGTCCTAATCACACAGTAGGACAAGTTACTTCACAACACTGAGATAAAGAGCTGCCTCATCTTCCTCTCTGCTCTGCTTCTCAGGTTATTGATTCTGAATACTTTGATATAGAAGAAAGACAGCTCACCACCATAAAATCAAAATAAATCCCAGCAGGCGTATCGATTTTTTCTTCAATGCTTTTATTCCATACACAGATTGATCCATATACAGGACGCGTTTCGGCCCGTCCAGCCTTCTGGACGGGCCGAAACGCGTCCTGTACATGGATCAATCTGTGTATGGAATAAAAGCATTGAAGAAAAAAATCGATATGCCTGCTGGGATTTATTTTGATTGATTCTGAATACAGCTGATAAGATCTATAGCTGAATTTGTGTGAATGGAGATCATGAAGAGACATGAAGTACAGAGAGGAGGTGGGGATGTGGTCAATGAGCAGCAGCACTTATATGCACTCTCTATTACCACAGCCCCACATAGTATGTCCTGTCCATCCTCTCTGTACTTCATGTCTCCTCATGAACTCCATTCCCACAGAGATTCAGATGAAGATCTTATCAGCTGTATTCAGAGAGGAGAATGATGCAGCTCTTTATTTCCGTGTTCTGAAGTAACTTGTCCTGCTGTGTGATTAGGACAGGTTTTGTGAGTACTAACAGGACGACTGCCATTTTATTTCCCTTGCTGATTGCTCCCTAGACAAAAGTAGCCATTATAACTAATGAAAGGTATTTGGCAAAATATTTATAATAAAGAAAAATTTAAGTATTTTCATTTTTTTAATTCCCAAATAACTCCTTAAGTTCCAATTTTTAGATTTATTCAGAGAACCCCCAAACCTCTTAGGGGGTTTTACAGCGTAATTTTGTCCAGGATGAAATTCTACCGAAAACCTGCCTGTGGCCGCGGTGGCTTGTAGCCATGGCCGTGCCGAGAAAGGATATGTCCATTCCCGATGCGGCTTTAACCACTTCCATACCAGGCCTTTTATCCCGCCTCCTGACCAAGCCTAATTTTTCAAATCTGGCATGTGTCACGTAATGTGGTAAGACCTTTGGAATGCCTTTACCTATCCAAGTTATTCTGAGATAGTTTTTTCCTGACACATTGTACAGTATGTGGTATGGTAAATTTGAGTCAATATGTGTTACCTATTACATTTATACCTATGAAATTTATTTATAAAAAAAATCCAAAATGTACCCAAAATTTGGAAAAATTCACTATTTTGTAAATTTTAATTTCACTACTTTGAAAACAGACAATGATACCTCATAAAATAGTAATTAACATTCGCCATATGTCTACTTTATGTTTGCATCATTTTAGTAATGTTTAGTTACGTTAGAAGGTTTAGAATTATAGAAGCAGTTCTGAGGAGCTTACATAATAGATGACCCCATTTTAGAAACTACACCCCTCAAACTATTCAAAACTGATTTTAGAAATGTTAAACCTTTAGGTATTCCATAGGAATTAAAGCAAAATGAAGGCGACATTTCACTTTTTGCAGATTTTCCATTTTAATCCATTTTTTTCTTGTAACACATACAGAGTTAACAGCAAAATAAAACTCAATATTTATTACCCTGATTCTGCAGTTTACGTAAACATCCCATATGTCATTGTAAACTGCTGTTTGCATACATGGCAGCGCTAAGAAGGCACGAAGTACCATATAGTTTAGGGAGGGCAGCTTTTGCTGGAATGGTCTTTGTTGCATTTGAAGAGACCCTGAGGTTCCCCTACAGTGGAAGACCCCAAAAAGTGACCACATTTTGGAAACTACACCACTCAAGGAATTTTTAAGGGGTGTAGTGAGCACTTTGACCCTTGGCTTTGAAAATGGTGCTTTAGGCTCAAACTTTCTTTTTCACAAATGATAACAGAAGAATATCCCCCACAAATTGCTACTCATTTTCTCCTGAATACAGTAACACCCCATATGTGGTCACTGCTGTTTGGGGATACACCATGGCTCAAAAGTGAAGGCGCAGCATCTGGATTTTTTAACATGGAATTTGCTGAAATGGTTTTTAAGAGCTATAACGTTTTTAGTTTTTTGTTGACTGGACCTTTTTGAGGGTTTATTTTTGGCGGGACAGGCTGTCGATTTTATTGGCACCATTTTGGGGTAAATTTGATTTTCTGATCGCTATTTATCTGATGTTTTGGAAGGTAAGGTGGGCATAAATAGTTTTTTATTTTTATTTTTTATGAGGTTCACCATGTGGTGTATATATGATAACTGCTGGTTGATACAATTATGGTAATACCAAATTTATATAGTTTTTTTCATGTTTTACCACTGACAGACTGTACTTTTTATTGGTACCATTTTGATACATGAGACTTTTTGATGACTTTTTGGAAGGCAAGGTGACAAAAAAAGCTGTTTTGTCCTAATTTTTTTTATGGTGTTTATCTAATGGGATATTTTTATAGAGCTGGTCACCACGGATGCAGCAATACCAAATATGTCTATTTTTATTTTTACACAATAGGAGCATTTTTGTGTGAGGGCTCTTTTTTGAAGGATGAGGTTGTGTTTTTATTGGTACCATTTTGGGGTACATATGACTTTTTGATCGCTTGATATTATGTGTTATGGGAGGTGAGGTGACTAAAAAGGTTTTGTTATACTTTTTTAACAGCCTTTACCTGATGGGGCAGATAATGTGATATTTTTATAGAACTGGTCGCTACGAACGTGGCAATACTAAATACGTTTATTTTTTTTATTTTTTAAATGACCATTGGGGAAAAGGATGTTTTTTTACATCTGAAACTTTTATTGTTTTATTTTCATAAAACACTTTTTTTATTTTAATTTTTTTTTACACTTTGTGTCTCCCATAAAGTCATACAAGACCTTTTTTTATGTAACTTGGGCTGACATAGTAGCCCCAGTTATAGGGGGAATACAGCCTCAGAGAAGCTTTACAGCAGTATATTATGCTGCGGGACTTATCGAGGTTTAAGGAAGCGGCATATCGCTTCTTGATCTGTATACACAGAGCTCACTCAGTTCTGTGTATACAGCTATCTAGAAGGCAGGGGCACAGAGGAATGGACCCTGCCTTCTCTATGGTCAGCTTGCAGTTGCAATTTCTGAACAGACATTCCAGAACTTCTGTTCAGAGAACTGCTGACTGCTGGATGTTTATAGTCTATGGGTGGTCGGGAACTGGTTAAGCTGCTGCTCTGCGATCTTCAGTGCTGCCTCCCACTGAAATAAATTGGAGGCAGAAAGGACGTGGATGCAGACAGGTTTTCGCCGATATTTCAGTGCAGCTCTCCGTGGCAAAATTATGCTGTAAAATCCACTGTGTGAATGTACTTAAGACTGAAGTAAAATTTCACCTTAATAGAAGACTGAAGAAGTAAGAGATCTAATTTAAATTTTAAATTTAAAATTTTATTGAATTCTTCCATAAGAACCCTAAAATGTAATATTTTTTTTATAATGTTCAGGGCCTATTTTAGCAATAACATTGTGATTTTATATAAGAACTGCAATGATTCAAAAACTGTATGGCTACTAGCTAATGTGTATACAGTTTTATCTCTCAAGCACCTACCCTCATTTATACAGTCCTGATCAAAAGTTTAAGACCATAAAAAATGGCAAAAAATCATATTTAGCATGGCTGGATCTTAACAAGGTTCCAAGTAGCGCTTCAACATGCAACAAGAAGAAATGGGAGTGAGACAAAACATTTTTTGAGCATTCAATTTAATGAAAACAACGAATAAACGTAAATAGGCTGTTTTTCAGCTGATAAAAAGTTTAGGACCACACCTCCAAAAAAAAACTAAACCCCCCCAAAACAGAAATCCAACTTCCAAACATGAACTCAGTAATAAGTAGCTCTGCCGTTATTGTTTATCACTTCAAAAATTTGTTTCGGCATGCTTGATGCAAGCTTTTCCATGAGGTGAGTGGGAACATTTCTCCAAGTGGTGAAGACGGCCGCACGAAGGCCATCTACAGTCTGGAACTGTTGTCCATTTTTGTAAACTTCCCTTGCCATCCAACCCCAAAGGTTCTCAATTGGATTTAGATCAGGGGAACACGCAGGATGGGCCAAAAGAGTGATGTTATTCTCCTGGAAGAAGTCCCTTGTCCTGCGGGCATTGTGTACTGTAGCGTTGTCCTGTTGAAAAACCCAGTCGTTACCACACAGACGAGGGCCCTCAGTCATGAGGAATGCTCTCTGCAACATCTGGACATAGCCAGCGGCCGTTTGACACCCCTGCACTTCCTGAAGCTCCATTGTTCCACTGAAGGAAAAAGCACCCCAGACCTTTATTGCGCCCCCTCCACTGTGGCGTGTAGAAAACATCTCAGGTGGGATCTGCTTGTCATGCCAGTAACGTTTGAAACCATCAGGACCATCAAGGTACATTTTTAGTCATCAGAGAATAAAACTTTCTTCCACCTTTGAATGTCCCATGTTTGGTGCTCTCTTGCAAAGTCCAAACGAGCAGTTCTGTGGAGTTCAAGGAGACGAGGTCTTTGAAGACGTTTTTTGCTTTTGAAGCCCTTCAGTCTCAGATGGGGCTGCAGTCAGCACCAGTAAGGGCCTTAATTTGGGTCGAGGATCGTCCAGTGTCTTGACGGACAGCCAATTGGATCCTCTGGCTCAGTGCTGATGAAATTTTTTTGGGACTTCCACTTGACTTTTTTGTTCCATAACCCTCAGGATCATTTAAGAATTTTAAAAATTCCAAATTACTATCTTACTGCGTCCCACCTTAGCAGCGATGGTGCGCTGTGAGAGACCCTGCTTATGCAGTTCAACAACCCGACCACGTTCAAAAAGGGAGAGTTTTTTTGCCTTTGCCATCACAACGTGTGACTACCTGACAGAAAATGACAATGAATCCACATCTTTGCACAGATTTGGCCTTTTAAAGGCATGTGGTCCTAAACTTTTGATCAGCTGAAAAACAGCCTGTTTCAGTTTATTCATTGTTTTCATTAAATTGAATGCTCAAAAAATGTTTTGTCTCACTCCCATTTCTTCTTGTTGCATGTTTAAGCTCTACTTGGAACCTTGTTAAGTTCCAGCCATGTTAAATATGATTTTTTGCCATTTTTCAAGTGGTCTTAAACTTTTGATCAGGACTGTACATGCATGGCTTAGCCAAGCATATACTATATGTGCTGTCAATAGGGGGAGGGGAGTAAGCCATTACCAAACATATGTGGCAGTGGCTTATCTCTCAAAAACAAAAGGATTGGTAATGTGCATCTACTGTGTATGGCCACCTTTAGGCCTCATACGTGTGGCCATATTCAGAAACATAGATCTTCATTATGATGACTGTAGATTGCAATGGGCCCATATTGGACCTCAGTATGCCTCAAAGTTTACATGGGGACATAGTTTTACATGGAAAAATTGTAGTATTCAGAATTACATGACATATCCCCACAGTTTTTTATTTTTGCTTTTTACTTTTTCCATTGCTTATATAGTGCCAGCATATTCCACGGTGCTGTAAAGACATTGTCATGATTTACATCAGTCCTTCTCCCCTATGGGGCTCAAAAAAATGTGCTTGATTGGTCTTTAAGAAGTAATAACTTTCCATGTTCTATTTTAGATATCTTAAACTGTAATCATTTTAAGTCCATAATGATTTTTAAGTACCATTACAGTAGCTATTTCTGAATTTGGAGTGTTATGGCTTTCCCCCCAATAATTACAGGTTTAAAATAAAAATTTGGAGCTTTAATACATGTATTTACATTGATGAATATACTGACTTGGGTGCTTTTAAAATGTAAAAAACTAGAATTGCTATTTGAAACACATTATCCACAGTGGGTAATTATCAATTTACTTTCCAAAAAGCACCTTGGGGAAAGATAAGATAATCTGAAATTATGTTCCTTATTCTATGATATGGTAGTTTCATAACCTTAGGGACACTTAATCTTGTGTACAATAATAGAAATGAGTCTATGTGCAGCTTTGTATAAAAGGCTTTTCATATTACAATCTGATAAACTTGCAGGTTGGGACTGATGAGAAAATATTTTCCTCTTAAGAACACAACAAATTGTTAATAGGAGGCACAAGTATTTCTACTTACCTTACATCCACAGTAGGTTTCTTCAAAACTTTCATGTAGTGTAGAAGTGTTATTAAAGTAATGTTCTGAATATGGGACCGACATGTACCCAATGGAACACAGCCACACATATTTACATAGAAACTTCTTGAACTTGTTTAGTTTTAGTGAACATAAGACTCTTAACACTAGCATCTTGCCCTTTGTACATAATGAGGCCAAAACAGATCTGTTCAAATTGATTCTAATACAGTAGGATTTTTTTAAACATAATTAAATCTTCAAATTTTCTGGGTTGCAATATTTGGTATAAAAGATGGCTATAGAGGGGATGCCATGCATCTGGACAAAATAATTCCTCTGTTTTGATTTTCCTATGCTGAGCTATCTTAATTTTGTCCATATGTACCGTATACTGTGAGGATATACGGTATACATCACTATTTGCTAAAACACATTTGCATTCCTATTGGCTCATTTGTATTTTAGGTTGTAAGGTTGACACCCAGGGCTTTGCTAATAAAGTGAGGGTCTTCTGCCGTTTACAGTTGGAAGAGATGGAGAAAGACTCAAATACCATCATGAGACATGTCTTCTCATTCTTTTACCTCTAAACAAAATTTAAAGTTCTGGAGCATTGCAGAAAACATGGTTATATCCCTTGTTTAGGCATCATACAAAATTGTACTATGACAATCCCAATGAATTCTAACAGATTCTTTTGAATTATAATGGAATTCTTCAAGTCTCCATAGAATTTCTGGTATTTTCACCAGCAATAATAGCTCCACAGACTATTCTATGTTAAAATGTTAAATGTTTTTTTTGGGGATTATTATGGTCTTTAACAGATATACTCATGTAGTTGCTTACCTCATTCTTTTCACATGCTTTCCTTTCCAATTTAGACTCACATGTCCCATTTTCACCATGTAAACAAATCACTCTGGTTTGTTTCCATCCTGTATGTGACATTTCCTGTTACCTCCCACCCAGCTAGTTACATAGACACTTCCCTGCCCATGAACACATCACAGGAAATAAGAAAAAGCTGCATAGACAGCTCAGAACGGAAGATAGGAGCAAAATAGGTAAAATACATACATTACCTGCTCTAAGGGCGTTGTCTAAGTAAACACCTCGATCTTTACAGTTCCCCTGATGGTAGGGATAGAATTTCCCAAGGGGAACACTAGGTCGCTTCCTCTTGAGGAGAATTGGCACACAAGGAAGCTGGTCCAGGAGGACCAGGAGGTACCTGAGCAAGGTACCAGAGGTACAGGTGTTGTCAGCAGGCTGTCATAACCAGGAGCAACAGTGCAGGACCAAAGGATGAGGCAGAAGTGAAGTCAAACAGGCAAAAGGTCAGGGCAGGCAGCACAGGTACAGGTCAGACAATCCGGGTCGGCAACAGGAGAGTCAAGGCAAGCAGGCAGGGATCAGCTAGCAGAGTCCAGGAATACAAGTATGAGTCAGGAACACAGTGTAACAGCGACTGCTGTGCGCCGCTGTTCCCCTGCTTACCGCCGCAGTCCCTGGAGCCATGTTCAATAGTGATCTGCTGCTAGTGCTTCCCATTCACCTCTGCAGTCCTGGGCTTTGTCTGTGTAGGTACTGTTGTTCTGGGATCACAGTTTCCTGCAGCACTTCCTTAAGGGCCGGCGCGTGTCATTTCCTGTGCTTTATGGGTTAGGTCATGTGACCTCACTGACCAATCCTAGCCCTCCTTATATAAGTGGCTCAGCCCCCTTCCCAGATGCCTCAGTGTTAAGGTCCTTGTGTCCTGCTAAGGTTCCTGATATCTGCTTGTGTTCCTGACTCGTACTTGTATTCCTGGACTCTGCTACCTGTTTGATCCCTGCCTGCTTGCCTTGACTCTCCTGTTGCAGATCTGGATTGCCTGACCTGTACCTGTGCCACCTGCCCTGACCTACTGACTGTCTGACTTCGCCTCTGCCTCATCCTTCGGTCCTGCACTGTTGCTCCTGGTTATGACTTAGCCTACTGACAACGCCTGTACCTCTAGTACCTTGCTCAGGTACCTCCTGGTCCGCCTGGACCAGCTGCCTCGTGTGCCAATCCTCCTCAAGAGGTAGCAACCTGGTGTTCCCCTCAGGAAAGTCTATCCCCACCATCAGGGGTACTGTGAAGATCAAGGGGTTCACTTAGATAACGCCATTAGAGGAGGTAAGACACGTGGCACAGTGGGTTCACACCCGCTGGTTCGTAACAGTACCTACACAGACAGATCCCAGGACTGCAACGGTGAATGGGAAGCACTGGCAGCAGATCACCCACGGCACTCGGGACCACAGCGGTAAGCAGGAGAACAGCGGCGCAGAACAGCCATTGTTACAACCTGTATAAAGGGTTATTTTAAAGAATGATGATTCAAACCGGAAAGCCCCTTTTAAGGTCCGTTTGTAGGGGCAGATTATCAGGACAATTATTGTGAACAATCATTTGCACAAGGCTCATTCATCACATGAAAGCATAATTGATGCAGTGCCCAGTCAAAGTTTCTCAGCAGCAGATCGTCCTATGTAAACTGCTTCTGAGAAACAATGATCACTAGTCACCATATATAAATGTAAATGCAGCTCTTACCTCCACTAATAAGCAGGCTATTATCAGGAACAGATATGTGTAACTAAAACAGGTATGGGTTTATGCCCAAAAAACTGGTGCACTTGCTTTGCACTGCATTTATTAAATATTTTAGACACTTTTCTAAGATTTCTATGCCTCGCACAAGAGGCATTGCTTAGTGGAAAGGACTGTGGTGTAGTGGTAAAAAGCATGGCTTAGAGGGGTATTGACATCACATACAATGGTGGCATATCGCTAGGATATGCCCCCATTGTCTGATAGGTGAGGTCCCACCTCTGGGACCCGCACCTACAATGAGAACAGAGTGGTGAGAGCTGTGGCTGGAGGACCCCGGGTTTCCCGGGGTCCGTCCACGACCAAGCGCTGCTCCCCGCTGCTCCCTGCTGCTCCCATACAAGTGAATGGGAGCGCAGCGCACGGCCCCTGCTTCTATTTATTTCAATGGGGCAGACGGAAATAGCCGAGCCCTCCATTAATTTCCCCGTTCCGTTCTCGTTGTAGGTGGGGGTCCCAGAGGTGAGACCTGCACCTATCAGACAATGGGGGCATATCCTAGCAATATGCCCCCATTGTATGTGATGGCAAAACCCCTTTAAGTGTTGGTGCCTTTCTGGTATAAGACTAAGCTAAAAACAAGGTGGTGTGAAGGTAGAATAGACAGTCTGTGCGTATATCTGATTTATCAGCCAATATCAGCCACTGTGATAAATTTGGTGCAGTTTAAAACTAAGTTTACACTGACTTATTTTTAGACAGTATTAGTAAATTTGGCTAACTCCTAAGCTCCCCCTAGTGGTGGCTAATGTCAGTCAGGAAGTTGTGAATCATGGACTTGGAGCTCTGTACTAGAAAAAAATGAGTTCTCACCCATATGAACATATATTAATCAATGAATGGGAACAGATTGTTAGACCTGTTTAAAGTAACAGGTAGTTCAAGAGTGGACATTCACTTTAAGGTTTAGTTTTCATAACAATGAATACTCTTTCCCAAGAAGCCACTTTAATCCTGAACCCCAAGTGTTAATTTGAAACATCCCACTACTTATTAATTGCAAAAATACAATTTCAATTTACAAGAATTTTCCATTGTGATGATCAATATTATGATGCCATTGTCTAAATGGTCCTTAATATCATGCGGATCCGTTGTTGAGGTGTGAAGCAGCAGAACACCAAGTAACGCTATTATCTTTTCAGCCTCGCTAGCAGAAACAATGAATGTTTTATCTATTTTTAACAACACTATTTGTAATTACAGTTTAATTGTTTTTATGTATTATGAGATCTGCTATATTCCTGCTGCTCATTGTATAATAGTAATTAGTTCTTTCAGCAGAAAGGATTCTTTTATCATTATTAAAGAAATAATTGTTAGGATAATGTTACAGCTAAACTGCATTATAATGAAACAAAGCAATGATGGGACATTAACCATCCTTAGTAAAGCTATGTAGAATTGCTTCATTATCTGCACAGCAGTGCTTTATACAACAGAAATTTTGGAACACAGCAAAATTTGTGGACTAATTCTTCTGTGTTTCACTCTCTTCTCCTTTAGGTCTTGAGTGCTATTTATCAAGCCATATTTCTAGGTATTGCATTTATTCAAATTTTCTTTTAGAAATAGGTATCATTTACTTCATGCCTTCCCATACTTGCCTCACTGTCTCAAACATAACAGCCTCCTCTATTGAAATCAATAGAAGCTGCAAAGGAAAGCTAAACCTAACAATTATTAATAATAATAATAATAATAATAATAATAATAATAATAATAAAAAAAAGGAAATAAATTTGCCTATACAGCCTGTTTTTGCTTCAGAAACGGCAAAAAAAAAATCTTAGGCCTCTTTCACACGGGCGTCATGGGTGAGAGCCGGATAGGATGCAGGTGCGTTCAGGGAAAATTGTTGCGTTCTTCAGTTTTTACCGCACGAGTGCAATGCGTTTTGAATGCTTGGTACCCAGACCCAAACCCGGACTTCTTCACTGAAGTTCGGGTTTGGGTTCGGTGTTCTGTAGATTTTATTATTTTCCATTATAACATGGGTATAATGGAAAATAATAGCATTCTTCAATACAGAATGCAAAGTCAAATGTCAATTGAGGGTTAAAAAATAATAAAAACATCCATTTGATCGCGTAGCCATCATCCTCTTCTTTGTTCTTCTTGAAGGACTTGCAAAAGGACCTTTGCTGACGTCATCGCGCTCACCACGTAAGCACAGGTCCTGCTGAATGAAGATAGAAGGACCTTTATCTCCATTCAGCAGGACCTGCGCTGACGTCACCACTCGGTGAGTGCGATGACGTCAGCGAAGGTCCTTTTGCAGGTCCTTCAAGAAGAACAAAGAAGAGGATCCCAGCTGCGCGATCAAGTGGATGGGATAATTCATGTTTTCATTATTTTTTAATCCTCAATTGACATTTGACTTTGCATTCTGTATTAAAGAATGCTACTATTTTCCATTATAACCATGTTATAATGGAAAATAATAAAGTAAATGGGGTCCCGGGTCACTCATCCCTTGTCTCCTTAGCAACCATCCGTGAAAATCTTGCTTGCGGATGCTATGTGATTTTCACGCAGCCCCATTCATTTCTATGGGGCTTGTGTTGCGTGAAAAACGCTGAATATAGAACATGCTGCGATGTGTGAAAAACATCGCTCATGTGCACAGTCCCATTGAAATGAATGGGTCAGGATTCAGTGCAGGTGCAATGCGTTCACCTCACGCATTGCACCCGCGCGGTATACTCGCCCGTGTGAAAGGGGCCTTAGTCTTATAAATTCTTGCAGAGAACACAGGTTTGTTTTAACCTCTTAAGGACCAGGCCTGTTTTGATCTAAAAGGGGCTCGGTCCTAAGATACCATATGTTGTAATAAAACTGTCTCCCCTGAGATGTGTGCTTCACAATTGATCATCATGGTCTTGGTCTCATCTTCCTAGGTGCCCACATTCTTGAGAAAATTGATGTTTTGCAATATGCTAATAATCCCCTAGAAGCAACAAGGGTGGTGCCATTGCACCTCATTGCTCCCAGAGTCTCTGCTCACTGCCCTTTATGCCACATCCCCACCACTAATTAAGGCTGCGTTCACACGAGCGTGTCCGGATTAGTTCCGGATGCGTCCCGGTGTGTTGCGGCAAACCCGCGCGAGTAGGAATGCAATTGCAGTCAGTTTTGACTGCGATTGCGTTCCGATGTTCAGTTTTTATCGCGCGGGTGCAATGTGTTTTGCACACGCGTGATAAAAAAACGACTGTGGTACCCAGACCCGAACTTCTTCACTGAAGTTCAGGTTTGGGTTCGGTGTTGTGTAGATGTTATTATTTTCCCTTATAACATGGTTATAAGGGAAAATAATAGCATTCTGAATACAGAATGCTTAGTAGGTGATCAATTGAGGGTTAAAAAAAAATAAAAATTAACTCACCTTGTCCTCTTGTTCGCGTAGTTCTCCCGGTCTTTAGTTCTTTAAAAAGATGAACTATGGGCTAAAGGATCTTTGGTGACGTCAGATCACATGCTCCAATCACATGGTACATCACCGCGGTGATGGACCCTGTGATTGGAGCATGTGATCTGACGTCACCAAAGGTCCTTTAGCCCATAGTTCATCTTTTTAAAGAACTAAAGACCAGGAGAACTACGCGAACAAGAGGACAAGGTGAGTTAATTTTTTTTATTTTTTAACCCTCAATTGATCACCTACTAAGCATTCTGTATTCAGAATGCTATTATTTTCCCTTATAACCATGTTATAAGGGAAAATAATACAGTGTATAGACAGTCACCTAGCAACCGTGCGTGAAAATCGCACCGCATCCGCACTTGCTTGCGGATGCATGCGATTTTCACGCAACCCCATTCACTTCTATGGGGCCTGCGTTGCGTGAAAAACGCAGAATATAGAGCATGCTGCGATTTTCACGCAACGCATAAGTGATGCGTGAAAATCATCGCTCATCTGAACAGCCCCATTGAAATGAATGGGTCCAGATTCAGTGCGGGTGCAATGCGTTCACCTACCGCATTGCACCCGCGCGGAAATCTCGCCCGTGTAAACGCAGCCTAACAGGGCAAGGCAGTGAAGATGTACTCACGCCTGGCCCTAAACTCAGCGCACTCACTGTACAGGGATGGAGTATCTCCATTCTTGTACAACGATGGATGTAAAACAACGAGAGATGAGCGAATTAAAAAAAAATTAGATTCAGCCGGTTCACCGAATTTTCCGAAAAGATTCGATTCGATTTATTTGCTGTGAATCGCGTTAAAAACAGCTTCTTTCTGGCTGCAGAGAGCCTGTATAATGGTGAAGAACACTGTGCCTTGCCGTAACACGCATAGGGAGTCTGCTGTGGTAGTGAAAGAATACTGTCAGTCAGTATGACACGCACATGACAGGCGTCGCTCTTAGAATCACTGCACACTTCACTTATTTGGGCAGTTACGGGGCCAAAACTGACCAAATAACTCAAGTGTAAACTTAGCCTTACAGGTCGATGTTAGCGTCAGGTATAAAGAACCATGCAGAGGCCCAAGATGCTACTGTAGCGTGAAAGAGCGCACTTCTTTTACACCGTCGTCAACTGATTCCACATAGATGTCTTATCTCAGGGCCAGGACTCACCTCAGGTTAATTTGCATATGTATCAAATCGTTTTTTTTACACAATAAAAGCACACAGAGCTATGGGAACTGGATATTGCAGATGTGCTAGCGGCCATCTAGCAACCTTGTCCTCAGCTCTATACACAAAATCCCAGTGATAGGTTCCCTTTAAACGCTTATGCAAGTAGAAACCCCCTAACAGAGTGGAGAGGTTGTCAGCAGTAAGTTTGTGTTGACATCACTGATTATTTTGCCCTTCCTCTGATCCGTCAGAACAATAACCCCCCAATAAACGGATCCTGTCTGTTGAGCATCCATCTTCACTCGGTCAGCATTTGGTCAGTAATCCATCAGTATTGCTAAAATAAAAAAAACAAACAGGAGTGGATACAAAACAGAGATGACACGTGAATGGAATATTTGCATGTCTTCTGTATTTTGTACCCACTCCTGCTTTTGGCTATCAAATCATAAGCCAAATTTGATGGGACCATACAGGCCTTACAGCTGCTACACAGACAGGATCCATTGTGTGTCTCATTTTTCCTTCCTTCTGACAGATCAGAAGAAAGGTCAAATAAATGATGATGTCAACCAGGCCAAAAAGGCAAAATAGTGGCCCAATGACATAGTGTTGAGTTAGCAGCAGCATGAGGAGACCACAGAGTGGCCCAGTGAAGTAGTGGGGAGGTGGCAGCAGCAGCATGAGGAGACCACAGAGTGGCCCATTTACATAGTGTTGAGGTGGCTGCAGCATGAGAAAGCCACAGAGTGGCCCAGTGACATAGTGTTGATTTAGCAGCAGCATAAGGAGACCACAGAGTGGTAAGGTGACAAACTCTAGTGTGGAGGTGGCAGTAGCAGCAGCATGAGGAGGCCACAGAGTGGCCCAGTGACAAAGTGTTAAGTAAGCAGCAGCATGAGGAGTCCACAGAGTGGCAAGGTGACATAGTGTGGAGGTGGCAGCAGCAGCAAGAGGAGGCCACAGAGGGGCATGGTGACATAGAGTGGAGGTGCCAGCAGCAGCATGAGGAGGAAACAGAGTGGCAAGGTGACATAGTGTGGAGGTGGCAGCAGCAGCATGAGGAGGCCACAGAGTGGTCAAGAGAGAGAGTTGGGAGTTGGCAGCAGCATGAGGAGACCACAGAGTGGCAAGGTGACATAGTGTCGAGTTATCAGCAGCATGAGGAGGCCACAGAGCGGCATAATGACAGGCAGCAGCAGCATGCGGAGACCTGAGTGGTGAGGTGGCAGCAGCATCAGGAGAACACAGAGTGACCCGGTGACAGAGCTGGGAGGTGGGTGGCAATAACAGTACCCTCTGACGATGGTGGGTGTAAGAAGGAGTACTTGGCATCAGATGTGTGGCATCAGGCAGGTGGCAGCATCAGAATAGTAGCTGAGGCAGGTAGCCAGACGAAACCGGTCACTTTTGTCAAGGTTTGGGTGAGGCACCATGGATGATCTAATTTGATGCATCAGGCATTGGTGGGTGGAAATCCTGGCTGATTAATGCCTGATTCATCTTGACAAAGGCCAGTCTCTCCACATTTTGGGTGGACAAGCGAGTTCTCCTTGGGGAAACTATGGCCCCCGCCACACTAAACAGCCGCTCTGATGCCACACTACTGGCCAGGCAGGACAGCTTTTCCAGGGCAAACTCGGCCAGTTGCGACCACAAATCCAGTTTGGCTGCCCAGTAGTCCAGCAGATCTCCAATGTGGTGTAGCAGGGTGCTGTCCAAGTATGCCACCACCTGCTGGTTCAGGTTCTGCTTCAGGTCTAACTGCTGCTGCTGGTCAGTAGTTTATTCACTAGGCGGGTTAAGAAAGCTGCACATCATCGACTCTAGACTCAACCTGCTGCTGATGGAGCTGGAAATGCTCCTACCCCACCACCCCGCGAGAGCAGCCATGGCAGTGGAACGAGAGCACAGAGGCCCCCCCCCCGGTCAGACCTGCGAGAGGATGGATGATGGCGGAGATAGGCAGTGGCCAACTGACTACATAAAATGTCTCTATAGTAGTTCAGTTTGTCCTCCCTCAGCGGGTGTAAAAAAGGCTTCCATTTGGGACCGGTACCAAGGGTCCAACAAGATTGAGAGCCAGAAGTCATCCCTCTGCCGAATGGTGACAATTCGACGATCACTACCCAAGCAAGTGAGCATGCAGCGGGCCATTTGCGCAAGTGACTCGGAGGGGCTCCCTGCCTCCATCTCCACTGCATACTGCCACAGTGTGCCTGGGTCATCTGCCTCGTCTTCCTCAACTGCCTCTTGCTCCTCCGGCTGCTCCTGCTCCTCCTCCTCCTCTCCTGTCACCTGTGTAGAAAAAACACCCATTTCACTACACTCTGGCTGCTCCAATGTCCTCCTCCTATAGTTCATCCCCCACAGGGCTCATGTGGCCGTGAGATGTAGACACCACTTCTCCAGTCCACTGACCAGCCAGATGTACCAGCATCTGTTCTAGGATATGAAGCAGTGGGATGACGTTGTTCACCCCGTAGTCCTGGCGACTGACAAATAATGTGGCCTCCTCAAAGAGCCTGAGCAAACGTCAGGTGTCACGCATGAGCTGCCACTGGCTGACATCGAAGTTACACAGGGGAGTACTCCTGTCCACTTGGATCATTAAGAAATCGTTTATGGCCTTTCTCTGTTCGTATAGTTGGTCCATCATATGTAGGGTAGAATTCCAACGGGTGGAAACGTCGCATATCAGCCTATGTTGGGGGACCCCGTTCTGCGGCTGCAGCTCAAGGAGGGTGTGCTTTGCGGTGTACGAGTGGCTAAAGTGCATGCAAAGTTTCCAGGCCATTTTTAGGATGTCTTGCAGATGGGTGGAAGACTTCAGGAACCGCTTGACAACCAGATTAAACACGTGTGCCATGCAGGGTGCATGGCTCAGCCCTCCTTGACGCAGTGCCGACACCATGTCCTTCACGTTGTCGGTCACCATGATTCCGATTTTGAGTTGTCGCAGAGAAAGCCAGGATTCGATTTTTTGATATAGGAGACAGAACAGTTCCTCCCCTGTGTGACTTTGTTCGCCAAGGCAAACGAGGTGTAGAACAGCATGACACCGCCGTGCCCTGCACATGTGGTATGCTGGAGGAGCACTGTGAATTGTCCCTGCAGTGGAGGCTGAGGACACGGTGGAGGATGAGGAGGCAGAGGCGGACATTGTTGCAGGACCAACAGCGTGAGAATGTGGAGGCGGAAGCGGCGCCACCTGGCCAAGTTGCTGGTATGGCTGGGCAGGAACCACATTTACCCAGTGGGCAGTAAAGGACATATATTGTCCTTGACCGTAGTTACAGCACTACACGTCGACACTGCCATGCACTTTCGCAGACACCGACAGAGCTCAAGGACTGGCCCACCTTCTGTTCTACATATTTGTGTAGGGCTGGTACTGCCTTTTTGGCAAAGAAATGATGGCTTGGGACTCTCCACCTTGGCTCAGCACAAGCCATCAGTTCTCTGAAAGGTGCAGAGTCCACCACTTGGAAAGGGAGGGACTGCAGCACCAGCAACTTGGCCAGGAGCACATTTAGCTTCTACGCCGTTGGATGAGTGCACGCATACTGTTGTCTCTTGGCAATCGCTTCAGTGATCGATTGCTGATGGAATGACTGACGAGGAGTAGAAGTGCGAGGAGCAGGAGCATCAGGACCGGTAGATGATGGGAAGGAGAGACAGCTCCCTTTGGCTGAGGTGGTGGAGCCTTGACTGCCTGATATTGGGTGTGTGCCACTGGGTGATGCAGCTGGACCACCACGGTTCTCCCAGGCCACTTCATGGTGACGCTGTATATGTTGACGCAGGGCCGTGGTGCCAACATTGACACCCTCGTCACGCTTCACCTTCTGCCCACAGATTCGGCAAATGGCCATGTTCATCTCCTCCAGCGGCTTAACAAAAAACTTCTATACCGCCGAGTAGGTGATTTTACCCCCAACACTCTGCACTGACTGACTGCTACTGCCTCTTTGAACCCCTGCACCACTACTTTCCGGGCAGTTAGTCTCCTGCGAAGTGGGTGGTCTACCCCGGGCACGTTTGGATCCCGACCTCCCACTGCTGCCAAACTGCTGACTCCCGGTCATGCTACTGACTTGCTGGCTCCGCCGCTGCCTCACTCGCAAGCTGCCACCCTCTTCTCCCGATGATGATGAAGCTTCTAATTTACCCGGCTCCCAAGTACGATCAGCTACATAATCATCATTGAGTACTGTCTGCACATCACTAATGTCTTCCTCAACTGTCTCTGGGTCAGGAGCCTGACCGCTCGCAACACTAGCTCCCACGCCACTCTCCTCACCACTACTTGCCCCCCTAGCAGAGGAAGCGGCGGATGTCTCCATCACATCTTGGCTGGCCAGTAGCTGCTGACTGTCGTCTAGTAGCTCGTCCTCGCTGTATAGTGGAGCTGAGCCCACAGCATATAATACTTCTCTGGCTGAGAGAACAGTAAAGGATAGAGGCAGGTTGAGGACAGGTGAGGGCACAGGGCCTGCTCCCGGACCATGCCAACTAAGGGTTGTGTCTGACGAACCCATTGACTCTTGGCTGGGGATGTCTGATATCACTTGGGATGAAGTGGATAACCGAGTCAACCATTCAAGAACCGCTGGCTTGCTGGTTAAGACAGGACTGCTAGCTGACACTGGGAGCTCAGGCCTCTGGAAGTGACCCCTGCTGCCACGCCCCCTTAGTCTGCTGTGACCTGTGACTACGGCAGAAACATTTAGGCCTCTGCCCCTCCCCTGTGCAGGGCCTGTCACTTCTCTGTCTGACATACTGTTAGATCAAATAAATAAATGAAAAGGAAGCTAATACACCCCAAAAAAGGCTGTAATTTTGTCACTTCACCACACAACAGCAAATAATACTTTTTTTTTGCCGCTAGTACACACCAAAAAAGCTTTCGAATATATAACTGCACCGCTGAATGGCCAAAAAAGCTATAGAACATATAACTGCACCGCTGAACGGCAAATAATACTTTTTTTTGCCACTAATATATGACAAAAAGGGCTGTAATTTTCTCACTTCACCACACAATGGCAAATAATACTTTTTTTTTTGCCACTAATACACACCAAAAAAGCTTTAGAACATATAACTGCTCCGCTGAACGGCAAATAATACTTTTTTTTGCAACTAATATATGCCAAAAAGGGCTGTAATTTTCTCACTTCACCACACAATGGCAAATAATACTTTTTTTTTGCCACTAATATACGCCAAAAAAGCTTTAGAACATATAACTGCACCTCTGAACGGCAAATAATACTTTTTTTTGCCACTAATACACTTCAAAAAGGGCTGCAATTTTCTCACTTCACCACACAATGGCAAATAGTTTTTTTTGCCACTAATACACGCCAAAAAAGGCTTTAGAATATATAACTGCACCGCACAAGGGCTAATAAGACGTAGAAATATTTCCTAATAATACACCCTGTTAATGGCTGTATCACACAGCACTTGCACCGCAATAAAAAGAACGGTTTGCTGGAATTACAGAGCTGTATAATGGCAATTTGGATCCCAAGTCAGTGCAGCAAGGTGTAATAGGATTGTTCCTATTACCCAGGCTGTACAGTCCCCTATTAAACCCTGTTCTGCTTCAATACTGTGGAATAATTCCTCCCTATCCTTTCCCTACACTTCTAATGCTTTTTCCCTGAACTTCTATTCAGCAAAATAAAAGTTTTAAAGTCTTTCCTAGCACTTTCCATAGCACCTGCTAATGTCTCTCCCTGCACTACACTGGAAAATGGCAGAATCCAAGATGGCTGAGGCTATTTATAGGGCTGTGACATCACAGGGCTTGCTGGCTCCTGATTGGCTGCATGCATGGCATTGTGGGTGATCCCTCGTTCCCAGAGTTCTTTGCTCCATGTCCTAAAATGTGCAGCAGCCATTATAGGAAAAAATGTGATTCGTTACCACGAAGCGTGAGGAAATTCGTATCGAATTCCACTTCGTCAACTTCGATTCGCTCATCTCTAGTAACTACCATTCATGGACATTTCACTGTTAAATATGCGATAGCTGCTACTGTAGTATATTGGGCGTGAGTCTACTTTAGGCCTCCTGCACACGACCGTTGTGTGCATCCGTGGCCGTTGTGCCGTTTTCCGTTTTTTTTCGCGGACCCATTGACTTTCAATGGGTCCGTGGAAAAATCGGAAAAATGCACCGTTTTGCAGCCGAGACCGTGATCCGTGTATCCTGTCCTATTTTTTTGACGGACAACGGTTCACGGACCCATTCAAGTCAATGGGTCCGTGAAAGAACACGGATGCACACAAGATTGGCATCCGTGTCCGTGATCCGTGGCCGTAGGTTACTTTTTATACAGACGGATCCGAAGATCCGTCTGCATAAAAGCTTTTTCATAGCTGAGTTTTCACTTCGTGAAAACTCAGAACCGACAGTATATTCTAACACAGAGGCGTCCCCATGGTGATGGGGACGCTTCAGGTTAGAATATACTAAAAGAACTGTGTACATGACTGCCCCCTGCTGCCTGGCAGGTGCTGCCAGGCAGCAGGGGGCAGCCCCCCCCCCTGTAGTTAACACATTGGTGGCCAGTGGGCCCCCATCCCCTGTAGTTAACACATTGGTGGCCAGTGCGGCCGGCCCCCCCCCTCCATTATACTTACCTGCGAGCTGCGATGTCTGCGTCCGGCCGGGAGCTCCTCCTACTGGTAAGTGACAGGTCTGTGCGGCGCATTGCTTAATGACCTGTCACTTACCAGTAGGAGGAGCTCCCGGCCGGACGCAGAGATCGCAGCTCGCAGGTAAGTATAATGGTTCTACAAATTGCTAAGTAACCATGGCAACCGGGACAGCAGTAGCGTCCTGGTTGCCATGGTTGCCGATCGGAGCCCCAGCGATTAAACTGGGACTCCGATCGGTACTCTCCGCTGCCACCAATGATAGAGGGGGAAATTTTAATTAGGAGGGGGAGGGAGGGGAGAGGGCCCACTGGCCACCAACGAGTTAACTACAGGGGAGGGAGGGGGGCCCACTGGCCACCAATGAGTTAACTACAGGGGGGGGCCGGCCGCACTGGCCACCAATTTGTTAACTACAGGGGGGGGCTGCCCCCTGCTGCCTGGCAGCACCTGCCAGGCAGCAGGGGGCAGTCATGTACACAGTTATTTTAGTATATTCTAACCTGAAGCGTCCCCATCACCATGGGAACGCCTCTGTGTTAGAATATACTGTCGGATTTGAGTTTCACAATGTAACTCAAATCCGACGGTATATTCTAACATAGAGGCGTTCCCATGGTGATGGGGACGCTTCAAGTTAAAATATACCATCGGATTGGAGAAAACTCCGATCCTATGGTATATTAACTCCTGACTTTACATTGAAAGTCAATGGGGGACGGATCCGTTTGAAATTGCACCATATTGTGTCAATGTCAAACGGATCCGTCCCCATTGACTTGCATTGTAATTCAGGACGGATCCGTTTGGCTCTGCACGGCCAGGCGGACACCAAAACAACTTTTTTTTCATGTCCGTGGATCCTCCAAAGATCAAGGAAGACCCACGGACGAAAAAACGGTCACGGATCACGGAAAAACGGAACCCGTTTTTGCGGACCGCAAAAAAATACGGTCGTGTGCATGAGGCCTTATATTGAATATTTGCAATCCTGCTTAAATGGGTTATGTCATGATTAATGAAAAACTGAAAATCAGCAAACATTATATAGTACATGACAATCTCTTTCTAGCAAAACTAGAACCAGTCCTGTACCTGACATGGATCTAGAGATCTCCTCAATGCATTGCTCTAATTTCTCTGCTAGATTAATTTCAAGCTGGCAGCTCAGGCTGCATGTCCTTTCTGCTGTAGCTCTCTCTTTATAATTGTCACATCTTCTAACAGAATAGATGGCTGGTGGTAGCTGAAAAATGAAACTGAGCATGTAAGGTCAACATAAAAGTAAGGAAATGAACAAACAGCATGTGGTCTTGAGAGCACTGCATTTTCTTCTCTATTTACCTGCTCGCCATCGACATTGCAGAGGTGAACAGGTGTAATTACAACTCCTCCATCCCATTCACTTGACCCAAAGACCCTTGTGGTGCATAAGTAGACACCGGTATTATAGAAAGTGCATGCAGGTCAAGTAACATCTCTGGCTGGAGGGAAGGGGTTTGGTCAAGATTTTGGCATGGGGCGGGGGGGGGGGAGGGTGTTTAAATTTTTGCTTTAGGCAGCACGAAAGCTATGTTCTTCCCTGCCCCTGGCCACAAAGCACTGAGGGAAGGGGGCCCAAGCTGAACTCTTGCATCAGGGGCCATGAGCCTTTAGCTACACCCCTGCAGGTAAATAGTGAAGACAATGCAGCACTCACAGGAGCATACAGCTGATCGGTGCCAGGGGGCCAGGAGTCGGACCGCCACGATCTGATATTGATGACCGATCCTAAGAATAGGTCATGAATATAGGGATAAGAGAAAAACTCTTTTATACCTTAATGGCTATGCTGAATTTTTTTTATTGTATGCAATAACAATAGTATTTAGTTCCAGATTGCTTTTTTGAAAAATGTATAATTTTTTTTTTGTGGGAGAACCCCTTTAAATTGTAAAACAGGTAATTACCCATCCTATATGGATTAACCTTTTGATGTCTCTTTCCTTACTGGTAAATGTATGTATTGTACACTGCTCAAAAAAATAAAGGGAACACTTAAACAACACAAAGTAACTCCAAGTCAATCACACTTCTGTGAAATCAAACTGTCCACTTAGGAAGCAACACTGAGTGACAATCAATTTCACATTCTGTTGTGCAAATGGGATAGACAACAGGTGAAAATTATAGGCAATTAGCAAGACACCCCCAATAAAGGAGTGGTTCTGCAGGTGGTGACCACAGACCACTTCTCAGTTCCTATGCTTCCTGGCTGATGTTTTGGTCACTTTTGAATGCTGGCGGTGCTTTCACTCTAGTGGTAGCATGAGACGGAGTCTACAACCCACACAAGTGGCTCAGGTAGTGCAGCTTATCCAGGATGGCACATCAATGCGAGCTGTGGCAAGAAGGTTTGCTGTGTCTGTCAGCGTAGTGTCCAGAGCATGGAGGCGCTACCAGGAGACAGGCCAGTACATCAGGAGACGTGGAGGAGGCCGTAGGAGGGCAACAACCCAGCAGCAGGACCGCTACCTCCGCCTTTGTGCAAGGAGGAACAAGAGGAGCACTGCCAGAGTCCTGCAAAATGACCTCCAGCAGGCCACAAATGTGCATGTGTCTGCTCAAACGTTCAGAAACAGACTCCATGAGGGTGATATGAGGGCCCGAAGTCCACAGGTGGGGGTTGTGCTTACAGCCCAACATCGTGCAGGACGTTTGGCATTTGCTAGAAAACACCAAGATTCGCCACTGGCGCCCTGTGCTCTTCACAGATGAAAGCAGGTTCACACTGAGCACATGTGACAGACATGACAGAGTATGGAGACGCCGTGGAGAACGTTCTGCTGCCTGCAACATCCTCCAGCATGACCGGTTTGGCATTGGGTCAGTAATGGTGTGGGGTGGCATTTCTTTGGAGGGCCACACAGCCCTCCATGTGCTCGCCAGAGGTAGCCTGACTGCCATTAGGTACCGAGATGAGATCCTCAGACCCCTTGTGAGACCATATGCTGGTGCGGTTGGCCCTGGGTTCCTTCTAATGCAAAACAATGCTAGACCTCATGTGGCTGGAGTGTGTCAGCAATTCCTGCAAGACAAAGGCATTGATGCTATGGACTGGCCCGCCCGTTCCCCAGACCTGAATCCAATTGAGCACATCTGGGACATCATGTCTCACTCTATCCACCAACGTCACGTTGCACCACAGACTGTCCAGGAGTTGGCAGATGCTTTAGTCCAGGTCTGGGAGGAGATCCCTCAGGAGACCGTCCGCCACCTCATCAGGAGCATGCACAGGCGTTGTAGAGAGGTCATACAGGCACGTGGAGGCGACACACACTACTGAGCCTCATTTTGACTTGTTTTAAGGACATTACATCAAAGTTGGATCAGCCTGTAGTGTGTTTTTCCACTTTAATTTTGAGTGTGACTCCAAATCCAGACCTCCATGGGTTGAAAAATTTGATTTCCATTTTTTTATTTTTGTGTGATTTTGTTGTCAGCACATTCAACTATGTAAAGAACAAAGTATTTAAGAAGAATATTTAATTAATTCAGATCTAGGATGTGTTATTTTTGTGTTCCCTTTATTTTTTTGAGCAGTGTATATTATGTATGGAAATCATCTTGGCTGTATTATTGTGGAAAGGGTTTACTTTCTAACAGACTGGTTAAATCTGTTAGGTATCCACAGCACATACAGTGTATTCTGACACAGCTGGGCACAGTGACAGTGATGTAATAGGTGTCATGGCCCAGTAAACATGATGGAAGCTCTACGTTTTTTTCCTGTTCCACAATATGAATGCAGCTCTCAGTAGGAGAAAAGTATGTTACATCTGGATTGTTCCATTCTTTAACCTGGTATAAGGAGCTTCTTTACATTACACAGTCATATGGAAATGATTCATTACATATCAAGGACCGTACATGAAACCAGTCTTTGTGGAAATGTAAGAAGCATCTGCATTTCCAAGGAAGAATATTCAACTCATGCAGTCATGCTAACGGAATCTGCATAATTTCAAGAAATTGAAAAATCTGGATGTCTTTTGATAGAGTTCAGACAGTTGAAGTCAAAGCCTTTTTGGACATGTACCTTTGATTCTTTGACTGAAACCTTTTCTATCGCCTTTGATTTGCTGTTTTCATAATCTCATGCAGTAGGTGTAAGGTTTGTTTTAATTGAATGCCAATACTTGAAGTGGTTTTCTGGCATTTAATACTAATAGCCTATCTTCAGGATACAACCATCAATATCTGATCAGCAAGCGTCCAACACCCCACACTCCTGTTGAACAACCGTTTCAGGATACCTTCATCTCCAGAATGATACATCTCTGTCCACTGTTCAGTGGGTGGCACTGGTAACTGCAGCGCTGCTCCCACTCTCTTTAATGGGGGCAGTGCTGGAATTACCAGCTCTTTCCATTACACAGTGGATGGAGATTTGTAGTTCCTATACCGGTGATAGTCTGAAACAGCTAATCGCCGGAGGTTCGGCATACTGGACGCCTGCATATCAAATATTGATAGCCTATCCTGAAGGCCATCAATATTAAAATCCCACAAAACCCTTTTTATGTGAATGTCCACTCTTGAACACCAGTTTGTTGGCTTGATCATATTGTTGATGGTGATGGTGATTAATGTTATTTTTTAATGGTATTTTTCAATAAAAGGGGTTGTCCAGGTGATCATATTTTTTTTAAAGGATCAGAGTGGCATAAAAAAACTTTCTCTGCCAATCCTTCACCACTCCCGCTCTGATGATCTTCAGGTCTCTGCTTCCTGGTCTTTCTCACCCATCTGCCCATTTTATACTGGCACAGATATCCATGTATGCTTACATAGATATCGATGTATGGTTAAGGGATGTACCTTATTTGCCAGTGTTGATATGTGCTTCATATATGTTTCTTGCTACCATCCAGTTATTGTACAATTCAACTGTCCGCAGTTCTGCACTTCCCTACTTCTCTCACCTGCTCTCTCCTTTCTGCATTCCGGCAGCCCAGATCCACCACCCTCCTTCTTCCCAGCAAGCCACACAGGTTTCGGCCTACTTTGCTTCCTGTCCTTAGACTGTTTATACAGTAGGATCACATGAGCTCTGCCTGCCCTGACCTCCACTTCTCTCTGACTACAATTTTTCCTGATCCCTTGATGCTCCACACTGGTTTCTCTTCATCTCCATGGGTCAGCCATCACTTGAACAGAGACTATTCCAAGAGGTATCATCCTGGTTGTTCCCCTGCAGTGCAGTCCAGATCCCTATATAGGAATTAAAGCATCTAGACCAGGGGAGCCACTTACACAACACCTTTCCAAGTTTCCCCAAGCCAATCTGCCTTGTAAAATGGTGTCTTTACAAAGTGAACAAAATAAGGCTACCTTTGTGTTCTTGCAAGTAGCCATTAAAGGGGTTATCCAGGTTCAGAGCTGAACCTGGACAAGAGCTCCCCTTCACACATTTAGCCTGTATCAGTGGAGCACTGGAGCATTTCAAGGGCTGTTTGTTTACTGCCGGTGACATACCAGTTTTTTTTTTCAGTATGCTAGGCAGAGGCTTCCGCCTAGCAGTGATCCTAGTGACATCACCAGCACTATAGGGCGGTCTTTAGCTCTGCCCTAGCCTGTAAAACAGCCTAGGGCAGTGCTAAAGACCTCCCATTTGTGCCAGTGAAGTCACCGGGCTCACTGCTAGGCGGAAGCCTCCTCTTAGCATGCCCATGAGAAGCCCGGTATGTCACTGGTAGTGATGAAAAAGCCCTTGTCCTGTGCTATGCAGCACAGGACAAGGGGGAGCCTTGCAGCTAGAAATGCTACAGTGCTCCACTGATACAGGCTAAATGTGTGAAGGGGAGCTTATGTCCGGGTTCAGCTCTGAACCCGGACAACCCCTTTAAATCTACCTCTGGTAGGCCACAAAGTTCCACTAGCTCATTTTCTCTGATTGGAAGTTAGAAGCCTTTCTTATGATCACCATGTCCCCTTCGCCATTTGTCAATGCATGTGAGCTCCCCGGCCTGAGTTTTAACCATTTTTGATCATGAGATTAACCGTAGATTCATGATGGGGAGCGAAGGAACCACTATCTCACAGAGGATCTGGCTTATCTGGAAATTTTAAGTGTGTAGGTCTCTGTTCCAGACAATTAGAATTTTCTGTTGTAAAGATCTCATGTGCTGTCTTGCCAAGTAAATTGTTTTGCTTGCTAAACTCAATAAACTGAAAATCTTCATTACCCAAATTGAAACCAGTCTGACTGGGCTGTGAAATCAAGCTTCTCTCTGAATGTGACCCAACCACTCTGGAGTAAGATAATTCATCATCAGATGATTGTCCAACATTGTCCAACAAAAATACCAGAAACTGTTTGACCTGGATGGGATAACATGGGATATCTCCCAATTGATAACCCATACCAGTCTTAGGACTTCTGAAAGAACAATATTTAGGTCATGCTTGAGAACCTCTGCAGAGTTGACTTTTATTAACCGGTCATCTAAGTAATAGTAAGTAATAGTAATCACTCTGGATCTAAAATTTAAACTGGCTAACAATGCCATTATTACCCCTTTTGCTGGTTAAAACATTCTTTGCCGGGCAATGCTCGTAGAGCCAATTTTATTAGTTGTACATTGGGACTCTAACCATCTCCCTTTAGCCAACAATTTTAATATGTCCAATCACAAGCATTTATTAAAGCTACCAATCAGAAGCATAATGGTATAATGGAAAAGTACATCTAGACATTACGTACACACACACAATTCAAAATACTGCAAAAGTCCCTTTCTATATTTCATAATGTCTCAGTGTCTGAGTAGTTCCCTACTTGTCGTGTCTAAGTTCCTTATAAATGTTACAAAACAGAACCAAAGGAAACAGGCTATATTTTTTTTATTCAACTAAAAAATTCATGCTCTTACACTACTATATTCCACAGCACTTTACAGACATTAGCATCCAACTGTCACCAATGGCGCTCACAATCTAAGGTCCCTATCAGTATGTCTTTGGATTGTGGGAGGAAACCCACGCAAACTCCATACAGATGATGTCCTTGGTTGGATTTGAACCTCGGACCCCAGCGCTGCAAGGCACCAGTGCTAACCACTGAGCCACCGTGCTCTTCATAGCTTTATTAGCCCAAGACATTTAAGCATTCAACTTGAAAATGGAAAATACTTGACAATTAAGTCATGTTCATTAACCACTTAATTTCATTCACAATTACCTTGGTGAACATATTAGGGGCTGATAATTTACTAAATGGCATAAATATAAACTGCAGGTGGATTATCTACTCTCCTGTCTAAACAGCAATACAAAGGCATTTTCTCTAGCTTACATGGGTAGAAGCATTAAGCAATGCATCCTTTTGGTCTAATGTAAAAATTAATTTTGCACATCTGGCAGCATTAGAGCTGAGCATAAAGTTTCCACCCATAACCTCTTTTGGCAGGTGAACTGGTTCAGTTATTTGAAATCTATTAGGATCTCCTTTTTTCTCCTGGTTTTAGGATGAGAAAAAACTTTGGAATAGATTTTTCTTCCAATCTCGACCATAGGATCCTGTTCCAGTATTTTAATTGCCATAGATTCCAGAATAGATTTTTGTTTAAAAAGGTGCTTTGTAGGCAACCTCTTTGAATTAGGGAGGAATCTGTATGGGGCATGAAAACTAAATTCTGTTCTGTAACCATTTTTTAGTACATCCAGAACCCAGTGGTCTTTTACTGATCTTCGTTGCCATTAAGGAAAGGGGGAAAAAAGACATCCTCCCATTGGAAATCCTGTGGTGTCAGAATTCCAACTTCCCACAGTACTTAAATTTAAGGAATTTTGTCCTACACCTTTTTTACGACTGTTTATCACTTTATGGGAGTATTGACTGTGCCTAAGGAAGAATTCTCCCCTCTATCCTGCCTTTCAGCCTTAGGCCTCTTGTACACAAACGTATTTTCATTCCGTTTCCGTTTCGTTTTTTCAATGAGCCATTCATTTCAATGAGTCCACAAAAAAAAATTCTGTTTCCGTATTTCCATATTTCCGTTCCGCAAAAAAATAAAACATGTCCTATTATTGTCCGCATTACGGACAAGGATAGTACTGTTCTATTAGGGGCCAGCTGTTCCGTTCCGAAAAATATGGAATGCACACGTATGTCATCTGAATTTTTTGCAGATCTGTTTTTTGTGGACCGCAAGATGCATACGGTCGTGTACAAGAGGCCTTATGCTGATCTCTTGGCTGGCCATGAAGAGAGGACTTCCATTTATGTTTTTCTGTCTAGGGCAATGATTTGGCCTTTTTGTTAGATTCTCCAGCAGAGAATCCAGCTCAGATTCAAAAAGCCTGTTAGGCTGAAATTCCATGGAACAAAGGCCTTGTTTGAACTGTACATCAGCTCGCTTTGATCCATAGAGATGTCCTTCCTGCCGATGAAAGGTCCATAGCACATGATATAAATCTAGCCTGTTGGATTACTGCAGGGACTTAAGGAAATCATCACAAGATACTCCATTATCAATGTCTTTCTCCATCTGGAGAAGCCAATATCTCAAATTCTTCTTCACTTCTATCGAGTGAGGCTGGACTGGAGGCGTAGCCTTAGGGGGAGGCCGGCATGACGGGGGGTGCTTCAGGGAAACAGGAATGGTGATTGGGCAGTTTAAGTTATGGGGGGTGGGAGGTAGTAAATGGGAGGGTCTCTGCTTTAAAAGGGGGCTGTGGGGGAAGAAAGTGCTCCATTTTATAGTAGAAGGCAGCGAACAGACAGTGAACCCATTTAGCTCTGCTACATCTAGCTACTTACCTTCTCCATGGCTGAAGTAAAAGCAATCCTCCAGCAATTGAGGGCGGCAGCGAAGTTCAGGGGTCCTGAGTGGCTCCAAGGGCAGGTGCAGAGCTTGCTGGGGGGTGCTGAGGTGAATGCCACACCACAGCGCGGGGCGCGACAGCCGCGGAGGTCCCGGCCTCTGGCACGCTTAAGCCCAGAGGTTACCCCCAGGGTCCGGCGTCGGGTCAGGAGACCCTCAGGGGACCCTCTGCGCCAGGGGGCTGGGAGACAGCATCCTCCATGGCCTCCACGGCGTGGGAGGAATCCTTCTGTGCAGCGGGACCCAGGGAGGGGGCTGGTATCATCTTCCCCCTCCATAGCTGCAGTCAGTGGGGAGTCAGGTCCAAGGACGGCAGGCTTCTCTTCTGAGGAGCTCGCTCGGCATGGGAGTGGTGTTTCCAGCGCTGCTGCTGCCTGTGTTCAGGCAGGAGGCAGTGGTGAAGACAGGGGCCATCTTGAAAAACCCTTTGTGAATGGGCAGCACATTGCTGGCCCTGCTCAGCCTGCACTGAGGGATGTGTGCCAGATGCCCTTCAGCGCCCCCTGCTGTTCATCTATGGGAGGGCAGTCTGCAATTTCGAAAGTTCCTGGAGTGGCAGTTTCCAGCAGTGGATCTTCGTCCCAAGTGAGGTCTGCCCAGTGTCCACCGAGAGGCCACCGGATCCCCTCAAAATTAGACAGCAGTGAGTGAAGAAGATGGGCGGGACGATGCGGCCGGATTCAGGCATTACGGCTGCTGGGTTCACAGCGCCCAGGCAGCTGTCACGGCTGAGGATGGGGGAAACCCTCAGCTGTGCGATGCCAGAAGATGGATGGTCGATGCAAGGCCAGGACAGGAATCAGGGAGCAGGTCACCTCCTATCAATCCCTAATTCTGACCCTGTCTCCTAGCCGTATGAGCCGACCCTGATGGTGGGAGGGCTCATACTCCGGAACCTTGAAGGCCCTGGACTAGGAGCAGGGTAAGACGACCTGTTCCTCCTAGATACGGAGGAACAGGAGTCTCACTGGTCAAGCTACAAAGAATGGGGGACATGAACAGCTTATGGCAATGGCAGGTAAATGCAACAACACAACACCTACCTGCCACAGACACAGAGCCTGGAACCTATGTGTAAGTGCTGCTGTCCACAAGAACTCAAACGGACACAGCACACACCACACCTCACACAGGAACTCAGGACCATAAGCTGCAATAACAAGGAGACCAAACACACACCTTCATAACACCATGCTACATAACTTAACCTCATACACAACAAACTGGGAAAGTGCACACACAAATATCACACCGCACCAGTTACCACCGGCAACGGCATGCGTGGCAATCATGTCCTGGGAATCAGCCAGCAGGCCGAGACACTGCCACACAAGCACACACTACACGTTGCCACGGGCAACAACAAGTGACGGAAGGTGTAACAGTGCACACCATACAAACCAAACCAGGAGCTACCGCATGAACTTGGCAGCAAGCTGCCTAGCAACCGCTCAGGATGCTATACCGCCAAACACAATCTTGTTGCAAGCGGCAATCACACGTGAGGCAACAAACAAGTAGCTCTCACCATGTAGTTGACAACTACCAAACCGCAGGCAACCACATGCGGGTCCAGAGTCACGACCATGACCATGGTCGTGACAGCAGCTTGGTGAGTACTCACTGGGTCAATTGTCACCTTCGATGGCGGGTTGGGGGGGCGGCAGGGTTGGTATCGGGTCTGCGGAGTTAAGTAGAGGTTTAGGCCAGTTGTTGGGACGCCGGAGGGTTCAGTGGGGGTGCTGGGGCAGCATCTGGTTTGGTGCCTGTGAGTGTTGGGGCATCTGTTGTGGCAGGGTCAGGGAGTTCTAGCATTTCGGCAGTAAGGGAATCTGTGTCGGTACCGACGCAAGCGGGAAGTTTTGCGGAGGAGTGTCCTCGGGTGTATTCTATTCACTTTTGTGAGTATAATAAATACTGTTATACCGTTTATGTGATGGTATTTCACTATTGTGGCTTTCCTTTGGTCTCTGACAGAGGTGAATGAGTGGAGACTCTGCTGCTTTCTGTGGCCTTTTGCTTCCCTATATCCACGGATTATTGGAAGAAGTCTAAAAATAGTGTTTTTCCTGCCTTCTGGAGCAGCGCGGTCCAACTGGAAAAAAGAAGTTAAGTCATCTTTGGCACCGGGTAAATGGGCGGCGTATGCTTCAGCTTGGCATCGTTGGGAGGTTTGGTGTGATGAGTTGGGGGTGTCAAGGGAGGATTTGGAAGTGCCATTTTTACTGTTTTGGGGAAATTGTAAGTAGGAGGGGTGGTCGGTGGCAAAGTTGAATAGGTGTGTGGTGGGTCTGGCATTCGGTTTTAAGTTGCATGGGTTTCCTGATGTCACAAAATCGTTTTTAGTGGCTCAGGCATTAAAAGGATGGCGGCGATTATGTTCGGGTGAGGACCACCGTAGACCGGTTTAGTTTCAGCTGTTGATGGAGTATGGGGCTCGTTTAAGGGAAGTATGTCATTCAGACTACTAGGTTAAGCTATTTCGGTTAGCATTTGCGTTGGCTTTTTCGGGGCTCTTCGGCTTGGGGAATTAGTGGGAGTTTTAATCGTCTGAGTAGGTTGTTTGTGGAAGATGTCGACCTTTATGGGGATCGGGTGGAATTTCGGATTAGGAGGTCGAAAACTGATGTGGAAGGTAGAGGTTGTTGTGTGGTTCTTTTTCCTGTTACAGGTTGTAATATGTGTCCGGTGAAGTGTTTAGTGGACTATGGGGTTGTTGGGCGTCGGGTGAGTTCACCGCTGTTGGTTCACGTCCTTGTCTCGTTTTCAGTTTGTGGCGGTTTTTCAGGGAGCGTTGTCGTAGTTGTGGGTGGATCCTAGGGATTATACAGGCCATTCTGTTCTGATAGGGGCGGCTACGGAGGCAGTTCGTCGAGGTTTGGGAGCAGAGGTAATTCGGAAGATTGGCAGTTTGAAATCGAGGAGATTATGCTCGTATGTCCGACTGGGCGGGGAGCGGGTAGGGGGCTCTGTTTAGGTTATTTTATGGTGGGTATTGCTGTTGTTGGCACTAGTTGTTCCTTTTTTATTGTTTCTTTCAGGTTCCTAATCGGCTCTCATATGGCTCTTGGGACATTCGCATGTGTTTTGGGGAGCTTTAAGGTCAGCGGTTCGCCAAGAGGGACGCCAATTGTGTTTGATGGCTTGGTTAGAGAGGTATACTGTGGAGTGGGGTTTTACCAGAAGTCCATCGCTTTGTGCGGCTTGATTGCCCCCCGGATATATTAGCTCTGCATGTTGGGGGGGAACGATCTGGGTTCGCGACCGTGCCGCGAGTTAATAAGGGATATAAAGTTTGACTTGTTGTGCTTGTGGGCTTTTTTTCCAGGGATGTTGATGGTTTGGTCAGACATAGTGCCTCGGAAGGTGTGGAGAGAGGCTCGGTAGGTGGATCATATTAACAAGGCCAGAATCAAGGTGAATCGGGAGGTGGGAAGGTCGTGGCTCGGAACGGTTCTGTTCGGCATCGGGAATTGGAACAAGGCGTGGGAGGGTCGATGGGGTGCATTTGAATGCTGCCGGTATTGACCTATGGTGTTTGGGGTTGCAAGGGGGCATTGAGACGACCTTATGTATGTGGAGGGACACGCAGGCTTAAGGTTACAAGGCTGTGCGTTGATGGCGGTGAGAGGTCCTCGAAATTGCTAGGTGGCTGAGGATGGGAGGGCCCTACAGTTGGGTCTGGACTCCCTTGGTTGGTGGCGGATTTAAGGGGTCCATCGGTTGGTGCCTCCGAGTTGGTGCTTAACGGCTGGAGGCAAGGTGGAGTTCCCCGTATGGGATTTTAATTATTTGAGGCTTCGAAGACCTTCCTTCGTCGGTAATGTTCATTATAGATGTAAATAATAAAAACGGCTGCTGTGGCCGATTAAAATCCACCACTGTGTCGTTATTAGGGAAAAAGGGAGAAACGATTCTAGGACTTTGGTTTGGAGAGTTAGCGGACCGGTAACCAGTACTATCGTCATGCATGGGATCATGGAAATTAGAACAGTCTTCCCTGGGTACTACCATACACTTAAACAGCTAAGCAATGGCCACATCAACTTTTGAAGGGTCCCCATACTCCTTATTCTGTTCTTCATCAATGACTAACATTGTCTTAAATCTCTCATTCAAAAATGGACTCTTGTCTGGAGCCTTCCATTTATTAGTCGGTTCCTGGTAATATCATCTACTTTACACTAGCTGATTTTTTGTTACTGTAGATCATTTTCACAATGCTTTAAAAAAAAGAGAGATTAATCTTTAGGTCACTATTGTCTTCAGAGAGTGATGTATTCATTTTATTGATGATTCTGACTGAAGTTCTCACCTATGTCTAAGATTTTAGGAAATTAAAGTGTCAGTTACAGATCTAGATTTTATGATATGACTAGAAATGAGCAAATTTTTTAAAATTAGTTTTAGGTCTGAAACGCTGTTGTCAGATATCATTCAGGTACGAATAAATTTAATCCAAATCAAAAGGGCCTAAGGCCAAGTTCACATTGTTGTAATTTTTTTAGACAGGAGAAAAAGTCCTGCATGCAGGACATTTTCTATGAACTAAAATAAAAGATCTCTCACAGAATTCACAAAAATTGTGTGATTGTGAAAATAATTCCTTAGAATACTATAAAAGTAGCACATGTGAATATTATAGAATGCTTTCACACTTTCCTCATACATTATTCATTTACCCAGTAAAAAAGGAAATTGTCCCATTCGTTTAATGATAAACATCTAAACGTTAATGCAAAACATTAAAAATTAATATGTGGAACGCCTAGCTTGATACATAAAAAAAATTGTATGTTCACATCCAATAAAAATATGTGGAGGCAATTAAAGTTAAACCACATTTCTGCACATCATTTAATTCCGTAGGTGAAAATTTGATGTTTTTCACAATTTTAGCTCAACCGATCATAATAATATGTGCAGAATATGAGATCAGGTCTGGAAAGATAGGAATTTAAAAAAAAAGTACTGATAATTGATAAAGGCCAATTCCCAAAGGTTTCTCCACTAAAATCTATAATTGTTAGGCCTATTGCACACGACCGTATGGCTTTTTCAGTGTTTTGCGATCCGTTTTTCACGGATCCGTTGTTCGGTTTTTTTTTTCCGTTGTGTTTCCGTTTCTGTTCCGTTTTTCCGTTCCGTTTTTCCGTATGGCATATACAGTATACAGTAATTACATAGATAAAATTGGGCTGGGCATAACATTTTCAATAGATGGTTCAGCAAAAAACGGAACGGAAACGGAAGACATACAGATGCATTTCCGTATGTGTTCCGTTTTTTTGCGGACCCATTGACTTGAATGGAGCCACGGACTGTGATTTGCGGGCAATAATAGGACATGTTCTATGTTAAAACGGAACGGAAAAACGGAAATACGGAAACGGAATGCATACGGAGTACATTCCGTTTTTTTTGCGGACCCATTGAAATGAATGGTTCCGTATACGGACCGTATACGGAACGCAAAAAACGTCCAGTAAACGGGAAAAAAAAACGTCCGTGTGCAATAGGCCTTAAAGGGAGTCTTTCACCCAGATTACACCTATTAACCTAATAACAGTGTTATGTCCACGGCATCCCCCCTATTAAAATTGGGCTTACCGTTTGTTCCTTGCTAGCATCGTTGTGGAGAAAAACACTTTTAATCCGCATGCAAATGAGTCTGTGAAGGTGCCCAGGGGCAGCGTTACAACGGCCGGTGCCCAGGCCCCTGGGTCATTTTTATACGAAGGCGATCCCCCTCCGCCGTGTCTTCCCGCCCTTAGTCTCTGTTCTAACCTCCCGTCCGTAATCCCGTGCATGCGCCGATGAACGTGATATCGGCGCGTGCGCATTGAATGAGCACTTTCGGGCCGGGGCATCGCAGTTTAGCGTGCGCATGCGCGGGATTACGGACGGGAGGAGGGAGGTTAGAACAGAGACTAAGGGCGGGCAGATAATTACTTTATTATAAAATATATTCCCAAATACCTTTCATTAATTATAATGACTCATTTTGTCTGGGGAGCAATCATTAGCAGAAATAAAATGGTCACCACCATTCTATTAGCACAAAACCTGTCCTAATCACACAGCAAAAGTTACTTCACTACACTAAGCTAAATAGTCACCTCATCTTCCTCTCTGCTCTACTTGTCAGGGATTATGCTCGTTGTTTAGGACAGGTGTTGTACTAATAGAATGGTGGCCATTTTATTTCTACTAATTAGAGATGAGCGAATTTCTAAAAAATTCGATTTGGCTGGTTCACCAAATTGAAAAAAAAAATTTGGTTCGATCCGAAATTATTCGTAGCAAATCGCGTTAAAAAACGTCTATTTCCTAGCTGCAGAGAGCCTTTATAGTGGTGTAGAACACTGTGCCTTGCAATAACATGCATAGGGAGTCTGCTGTGGTAGTGAAACAATACTGTGAGTCAGTATGACATGCAGATGACAGGCGTCGCTCTTAGAATCACTGCACACTTCACTTATTTGGGCAGTTACGGGGCCAGAACTGACCAAATAACTCAAGAGTGAACTCAGCCTTACAGGTCAATGTTAGCGTTAAGAAGAAGCACGCTCCTTTTACACCATCGGCAGCTGATTCCACATAGATGTCTACAGAACCTGTTCTATTAAACTCGTATACAAGTAGAGCACCCCCCCTTCCCCCGACAGAGTGGAAAGGGTGTCAGCAGTAAGTTTGTGTTGATGTAACTGATTATTTTGCCCTTCCTCTGATCCATCAGAACAATAACCCCCAAAAAACAGATCCTGTCTGTGGAGCATCCGCCTTCACTAGGTCAGCATTTGGTCAGTAATCCATCAGTATTGCTAAAGTAAAAAAACAAACAGGAGTGGATCCAAGATAGAGATGACACGTGAATGGAATATTTGCATGTCTTCTGTGTTTTGTACCCACTCCTGCTTTTGGCTACCAAATCATAAGCCAATTCTGATGCAAAATAGGGACCATGTCATGCAGGCCTAAACAGCTGTTACATAGACAGGATCCGTTGTGCGTCTCATTTTTTCTTCCTTCTGACAGATCAGAAGAGGGGTCAAATAAATGATGATGTCAGCCAGGCCAAAAGGCAAAATAGTCTCCCAGTCATGAAGAGGGGAGGGTGGAAACAGCATGAGAAGTCCACAGAGTGGCCCTATGACATAGTGGTGAGGTGGAAGCAGCATGAGGCGACCACAGAGTGGCCCAATGACAGAGTCTGGAGGTGGCAGCAGCAGCATGAGGAGGCCACAGGGTGGCACAAGGACAGTGTGGAGGTGGCAGCAGCATCAGGAGGAGGCCACAGAGTGGCACAATGACAGTGTGGAGGTGGCAGCAGTAGTATCAGGAGGAGGCCACAAGGTGGCACAATGACAGTGTGGAGGTGGCGGCAGCAGCATCAGGAGGCCACAGAGTGGCAAGGAGACATAATGGGGAGGTGGGTGGCAATACCAGTACCAGCTGAAGATGGTGGGTGAAAAAAGGAGCCCTTGGCATCAGATGTGTGGCATTGGGCGGGTGGCATCAGAAATAGTAGCTGAGGAATGTAGCCAGAAGAAACCGGTCTCTTTTATCAAATTGTTGGTGTGGCACCATGGATGATCTAGTCTGATGCATCAGGAATTGCTGGGTAGAAATCCTGGCTGATCCACGCCTGATTCATCTTGACAAAGGTCAGTCTCTCAACATTTTGGGTGGACAGGCGAGTTCTTCTTGGGGTAACTATGTTCCCGCCGAACTAAACACCCACTCTGATGCCACACTACTGGCCGGGCAGGACAGCTTTTCCAGGGCAAACTCTGCCAGTTGCCCAGTAGTCCAGCGGATCTTCAATGTGGGGTGGCAGGGTGCTGTCCAAGTATGCCACTACCTGCTCTTCCAGGTCCTGCTCCAGGTCTAGCTGCTGCTGGTGAGTAGTTTCTTCACTAGGTGAGTGAAGAAAGCTGCTTATCAGCGACTCTAGACTCAAGTTGCTTCTGATGGAGCTGGAACTGCTCCTAACCCCCCACCCTGCCACAACAGCCATGGCAGAGTAACGTGAGCACAGAGGGCCCCCCGGTCAGACCTACAAGAGGATGGGCGATGGCACAGATAGGCAGTGGCCAACTGACTACATAGGATGTCTCTATAGTAGTTCAGTTTGTCCTCCCTCTCAGTGGGTGTAAAAAAGGCCCCCATTTTGGACCGGTAGCGAGGGTCCAACAAGGTGGAGAGCCAGAAGTCATCCCTCTGCCAAATGGTGACAATTCGGCTGTCACTACGCAAGCAAGTGAGCATGCATCAGGCCATTTGTGCAAGTGACTCAGAAGGACTCCCTACCTCTATCTCCACTGCATACTGCCACGGTGTGTCTGTGTCCTATGCCTTGTCTTCCTCATTGCCCTGTTGCTCCTCTGGCTGCTCCTGCTCCTCCTCTCCTGTCACCTGTGTAGAAAGACCACCCATTTCGTTACACATTGCTTGTGCTCCAATGTCCTCCTCCTCCTCCTCCAGCACAGCCCCCACACACCGCCGCTGCTTCCGTGAACCCCTGCACCACTACTTTCCGGGCAGGTAGGCTCCTGCGAAGCGGGTGGTCTACCCCAGGCACATTTGGTTCCCGACCTCCCACTGCTCCCACCCTGCTGACTACCAGCCATACTAGTGACTTGCTGGCTCTGTCGCTGCCTCACGCGCAAGCTGCCACCCTCTTCTCTCGATGAAGCCCCTAAATCACCTGGCTCCCAAGTGCGATCAGCTACATCATCATCATCGAGTACTGTCTGCACATCACTAATGTCCTCCTCAACGTTCTCTGGGTCAGGAGCCTGACCGCTTGCAACACCAGCTCCCATGCCACTCTCCTCATCACTACTTGCCCGCCTAGCGGAGTAAGCGGCGGATGTCTCCTCCACATCTTGGCTGGCCAGTAGCTGATGACTGTTCTCTAGTAGCTCGTCCTCGCTGTATAGTGGAGCTGAGCCCACAGCATATAATTCTTCTCTGGATGAGGGAACAGAAAAGAACAGAGGCAGGTTGAGGACAGGGCCTGCTCCCGGGCCATGCCAACTAAGGGTTGTGTTTGATGAACCCACCGACTCTTGGCTGGGGGTGTCTGATGTCACTTGGGACGAAGTGGATGACCGAGACAATCATTCAAGAACCGCTGGGTTGCTGGTCAAGACACGACCGCTAGATGACACCGGGAGCTCAGGACTCTCGCTGCGACTCCTACTGCCACGCCCCCTTACTCTGCTGTGACCTGTGCCTGCGCCAGAAACATTTAGGCCTCTGCCACTCCCCTGTGCAGGACCTGGCACTTCTCTGTCTGACATACTGTTAGATCAAATAAATAAATAAAAAAGAAATTTAAACACCCCAAAAAAGTATAGAATTTTCTCACTTCACCACAGAACGGCCAATAAGCCAGTTTTTTCACCTATACACGCCAAAAAGGGCTTTAGAACATATAACTGCATCGCTGAACGGCAAATAATATATATTTTTTTGCCACTAATACACACCAAAAAGGGCTTTAGAACATATAACTGCACCGCTGAACAATAGGCCCTTATTTTTTTCCACTTATACACGCCACAAAAGGCTTTAAAAAATATAACTGCACTGCTGAATGGCAAATAATATACACTGCTCAAAAAAATAAAGGGAACACTTAAACAACACAATGTAACTCCAAGTCAATCACACTTCTGTGAAATCAAACTGTCCACTTAGGAAGCAACACTGAGTGACAATCAATTTCACATTCTGTTGTGCAAATGGGATAGACAACAAGTGGAAATTATAGGCAATTAGCAAGACACCCCCAATAAAGGAGTGGTTCTGCAGGTGGTGAGCACAGACCACTTCTCAGTTCCTATGCTTCCTGGCTGATGTTTTGGTCACTTTTGAATGCTGGCGGTGCTTTCACTCTAGTGGTAGCATGAGACGGAGTCTACAACCCACACAAGTGGCTCAGGTAGTGCAGCTTATCCAGGATGGCACATCAATGCGAGCTGTGGCAAGAAGGTTTGCTGTGTCTGTCAGCGTAGTGTCCAGAGCATGGAGGCGCTACCAGGAGACAGGCCAGTACATCAGGAGACGTGGAGGAGGCCGTAGGAGGGCAACAACCCAGCAGCAGGACCGTTACCTCTGCCTTTGTGCAAGGAGGAACAGGAGGAGCACTGCCAGAGCCCTGCAAAATGACCTCCAGCAGGCCACAAATGTGCATGTGTCTGCTCAAACGGTCAGAAACAGATTCCATGAGGGTGATATGAGGGCCCGACGTCCATAGGTGGGGGTTGTGCTTACAGCCCAACACCGTGCAGGACGTTTGGCATTTGCCAGAGAACACCAAGATTGGCAAATTCGCCACTGGCGCCCTGTGCTCTTCACAGATGAAAGCAGGTTCACACTGAGCACATGTGACAGACGTGACAGAGTCTGGAGACGCTGTGGAGAACGTTCTGCTGCCTGCAACATCTTCCAGCATGACCAGTTTGGCATTGGGTCAGTAATGGTGTGGGGTGGCATTTCTTTGGAGGGCCGCACAGCCCTCCATGTGCTCGCCAGAGGTAGCCTGACTGCCATTAGGTACCGAAATGAGATCCTCAGACCCCTTGTGAGACCATATGCTGGTGCGGTTTGCCCTGGGTTCCTCCTAATGCAAGACAATGCTAGACCTCATGTGGCTGGAGTGTGTCAGCAGTTCCTGCAAGACGAAGGCATTGATGCTATGGACTGGCCCGCCCGTTCCCCAGACCTGAATCCAATTGAGCACATCTGGGACATCATGTCTCGCTCTATCCACCAACGTCACGTTGCACAACAGACTGTCCAGGAGTTGGCAGATGCTTTAGTCCAGGTCTGGGAGGAGATCCCTCAGGAGACCGTCATCAGGAGCATGCACAGGCGTTGTAGGGAGGTCATACAGGCACGTGGAGGCCACACACACTACTGAGCCTCATTTTGACTTGTTTTAAGGACATTACATCAAAGTTGAATCAGCCTGTAGTGTGTTTTTCCACTTTAATTTTGAGTGTGACTCCAAATCACACCCTCCATGGGTTGAAAAATTTGATTTCCATTTTTTTTTTTTTGTGTGATTTTGTTGTCAGCACATTCAACTATGTAAAGAACAAAGTATTTCAGAAGAATATTTAATTAACTCAGATCTAGGATGTGCTATTTTTGTGTTCCCTTTATTTTTTTGAGCAGTGTATATTATTTTGCCACTAATACACGCCAAAAAGGGCTTTAGAACATCTAACTGCACCGCTGAACGGCAAATAATATATATTTTTGGCCACTAATACACGCAAAAAAGGGCCTTAGAACATATAATTGCGCCGCTGAACAGAAAATAATATTATTTTTTTGCCACTAATACACACAAAAAAGGGCTGTAAATTTTCCCACTTCACGACACAACGGCTAATAAGCCCTTTTTTTTTCTCTAACTAATGCAAGCCAAAAAATGCTTTAGAACATATACTGTAACTGAAACGCAGAAGAGCAAATAAGACGTAGAAATATTTCTTTGTAATAAACCCTGTTAATGGCTGTATCAAACAGCACTTGCACCCCAATAACAAGAACGGTTTGCTGGAATTACAGAGCTGTATAAAGGCAATTTGGATCCACAGTCAGTGCAGCAAGGGGTAATAGGATTGTTCCTATTACCCAGGCTGTAAACTCCCCTACTGAACCCTGTTCTGCTTCAAAACTGTCGAATGATTACTCCCTATCCTTTCCCTGAACTTCTATACAGAAAAAAAAAGTTTTAAAGTATTTTCTTCCACTGTCCCTAGTGCCTGCTGACATCTCCCTGCACTAAGTCCACTGGAAAATGGCTGAATCCAAGATGGCTGAGACTATTTATAGGGCTGTGACATGACATGGGTGATCCCTCGTTCCCAAAGTTCCTTGCTCCATGTCCTAATACGTGCAGCAGCCACTACCACGAAGCATGAGGAAATTCGGATTTGGTGCAAAACAAATTTTTCCTGAAATTAGGATAGAATTCCACTTTGTCAACTTCGATTCGCTAATCTCTACAGTACAGTACAGTACAATACAGGTACAGTATTTGGGAATATATTTATAATAAAGTTATATTTAAGTATTTTGAATAATTTTATTCCCACATATATCTGACCCTCAGACAGTTTGTAGCTGCTAATTTCAACATCTTGAGTTCCTGTATAAAAAATGTCATAATAGATAACAGTATGTCAGCCTCAGATTCCCCATAATACAATCAGGATGCAGGACTGAATCCAGACAGGACCCCTGTGAAAGAATGGTGCATAGTTCCATTGTCCTCAGATGACCCCCACACCGTGACTCTAACAATCCATAGCTGCCTTCCAACTCATGGTACCAGACACACAACTTTCTTTTCTTTTTGGAAAGAGTTAATTTGCATGCCACAAAAATCTCTAGGTAATAATTTAATACACGATAGCAAATAGACAGGGCCGGCGCCACCCATAAGCAGAGTAGGCCCACCGCGTAGAGCGCACTCTGCCTGGGGGCGCCGGCACCATGGAGTCCGAATCCCAAGCAGTAGCACCCGGCCGCCGCCTGCGCCCCGCCCCCTACTTGTGATCCATCTGACATCATCTCCTTGACTCCTTCTGTTCCTTTACTTGCCATCCGGATGCGCTGCGAGTGTGAGCATGAGTTTGTTCAGTCACTTCGGGCAGAGCGAGCGGCACGCAGCTGACACACAGCTACAAGACCCTGGTGTATTTAAATCTCATTTAGCCTGTCTTACAGAAAAGATTCTCCTGGAATACAAACTCACGACCTTTCACATCAGAGGCAAGGCATTTATCCACACAGCTATGAGAGCTGTATAGCCAGTTACTTTAAAAAAAATAAAAAATATAAGACTTCTACTGTAGGTAACTTTGATACCTAGTGTACATCCATACACATGACAGCTGCCCCAACACACCCAGCTCTGCTACATCCATACACAGTGTACTGGGGCAGCTGTCATGTGTATGGATGTACACTAGGTATCAAAGTTATCTACAGTAGAAGTCTTATATATATTTTTTTTAAGTAAATGGCTATACAGCTCTCATAGCTGTGTTGGTAAATGCCTTGCATCTGATACAGAAGGTCATGGGTTCGAATCCCAGTGTAAACTTTTCTGAAAGACAGGCTAAATAAGAACACGAACACCAAATCTTCAACACAAGAGGCTGGTGGGAACACAGGCCAGAAGAGGCCTGCATCGCATCGCTGACATGGAGGTAAGTATAAAAGTGTTTTTTTATTTTTTATTACCGGACTGTTACTTTACTGCCACGGGGGGGGAAGGGGGGGGGCTATTGGCGCCATGATACTGGCACATGGAGGGGGGAGGAGAGAGGCACTTGATACTGGCACATTAGGGGGCAGGGGGAGAGGATGGCACGATGATATTAGCACATAGGGGGGGCAAGAAATGGACATGAATCATGAGGGGCAGAAATGTGAAATGATAGGGGAGGCAAGAAATGGACATGAATCATGAGGGGCAGAAATGTGAAATGACGGGGGGGGGGGGGGGCAAGAAATGGACATCAATCATGAGGGGCAGAAATGTGAAATGATGGGAGGGGGCAAGAAATGGACATGAATCATGAGAAGCAGAAATATGAAATGATGGGGGGGGCAAGAAATGGACATGAATCATGAAGGGCAGAAATGTGAAATGATGGGGGGGGGGGGGGGGGCGCCAAAATGTAGATTCGCTTGTGTTGACAAAAATCCTTGCACCGGCCCTGACTTCGGGCGCGCAATCCAACGAGACCAGTGACCTCCAGAGGTGGGTCTCGCGGGATCACGCACCGAAGACACATGATCTTGGCAAGAGCCAAGGCAATGTAGACCTGGAGCACAGCGAGGAGCAGAACAAATGTGGGTGTCTAATAAAGATGAACCCTATCCATATGTACTATTAGGATATCTGGACATCATAGAGGCTGGTCCGCCACTTAGGGACCCCCTTACCTTTTATGAGCTAGAATAGAGAACTTTTTTTTGTACGAGTGGCTTCCATTCTGGTGGACTCAATCCATCCTTGTATTACATGATATAGGAAATGTCTGGCTAGCTTTTCCTTACAAAATCAACTGTTTGCCAGGGGTGTTGGGAACAGGACCTGAGGAAATCAGCTGATCAACCCTGCGTCGTATATTAGCCACTTCCAGACCAGGACATTTTCTCCCATTCCTGACCAAGCCTAATTTTGTGAATCTACCTGTCACTTTATGTGGAAATAACTTTGTAACACTTTTACTTATCCAAACCATTCTAAGATTGTTTTCTTGTGACACATTGTACTTCATGTTAGTATTAAATTTGCATCAATATGTTTTACCTCTATCAATAACAAAAATCCCAAATTTACAGAAAGTTTAGAAAAATTCACTATTTTCTAAATTTGAATCTCTCTGCTTTTAAGACAGATTGTCAAACCTCATATGATAGTTATTAATTAACATTTACCATATGTCTACTTTCCGTTGGCATCGTTTTAGTAATGTTATTTAAACAAGGCTTAGAATTTTAGAAGCAATTTTTAACGAAAGGGTTTAAAGGGTTTCTGTCACCTGAAAAATGGGTATTAAGCTGGCTGACATTAGCGATGTGCTAATGTCAGCGGAACATAACTATATTAGTGCCATCTCACTGCCTAAAGCCTTTATTGAGAAAAACAAACTTTTATAATATGCTAATTTGCCTCCAGTAGCAGGGGGGTCGCTGCACCTGCTCCTTGAGCCTCCGTTTGCCCACCTCTTTTCACGCCCTCTTCTCTTGATTGACAGGCCAGGGCAGCACTGCTCTCCTCCAGCCGGCCGTGTCTGCAGTGTAAGGACCCTTTCACACGGGCGAGTTTTCCGCGCGGATGCAATGTGTGAGGTGAATTCATTGCACCCGCACTGAATCCGGACCCATTCATTTCTATGGGGCTGTGCACATGAGCGGTGATTTTCATGCTTCACTTGTGCATTGCATGAAAATCGCAGCATGCCCTATATTGTGCGTTTTCACGCAACGCAGGCCCCATAGACGTGAAAGGGGCTGCGTGAAAATCACAAGCATCCGCAAGCAAGTGCGGATGCGGTGCGATTTTCACGCATGGTTTCTAGGTGACGATCGGGATGGGGACCTGATCATTATTATTTGCCCTAATAACATGGTTATAAGGGAAAATAATAGCATTCTTAATACAGAATGCTAAGTAAATTAGGAATGGAGGGGTTAAAAAAATGCAATTAAATTAAACTTACCTCATCCACTTGTTTACGCTGCCCGGCTCATCTTCTTTCTTCTTCTTTGATGACCTGGGAGGAAAAGGACCTTTGGTGACGTCACTGCGCTCATCACATGGTCCATCACCATGTTTATGGACCATGTGATGCACCATGTGATGAGCGCAGTGACGTCACCAAAGGTCCTTATCCTCCCAGGTCATCAAAGAAGAAGACGAGCCGGGCAGCACGAACAAGTGGATAAGGTGAGTAAAAAAATTGTTATTTAGCTTTTTTAACCCCTCCATCACTAATTTACTTAGCATTCTGTATTAAGAATGCTATTATTTTCCCTTATAACCATAATTATTATATGGGAAAATAGTTATAAGGGAAAATAAAATCTACACAACACCGATCCCAAACCGAAACCCGAACTTCTGCGAAGAAGTCTGGGTTCAGGTCTGGGATCCAAACATGCCTATTTTTCTCACGCGCATGCAAAATGCATTAAAACTCTTTGCACTCGGGCGGAAAAATTGTGCATTTTCCCGCGACGCACCCGCATCCCATCCGGCCCTCACACGCGACGCCCATGTGAAAGAGGCCTAAATCTCGCGCCGTTCAGTATTCGGCGTAGGCGCAGTGAGGGAAGGACGCTCGGCAGCTGCTGGCTTCCTCACTGCGTCTGCGCCGAGTACTGAATGGTGTGAGGCTTACACTGCGTACACAACCGGCGGGAGGAGAGCAGCGCTACCCGGGCTCTGTCAATCAAGAGAAGAAGGGTGTGAAAAGAGGTGGGCAAATAGAGCCTCTAGGAGCGGGTTCAATGCCCCGTAGCTAATTAGCATATTATAAAAGTTTGTTTTTCTCAATAAAGGCTTTAGGCAGTGAGATGGCACTAACATAGTTATGTTCAGCTGACATTAGCACATTGCTAATGTCTACCCATGTTTCAGGTGGCAGAAAACATTTAAGGACCTATTCAGTTTTGAATTTACTTTGAGGAGCTTACATAATAGAAACCACCCAAAAATGACCCATTTTAGGAACTACACCCCTCAATTTATTCAAAACAGGTTTTAGACATGTTGTTGAGCCTTTAGGTGTTCCACAGGAATTTAAGCAAAATGGAGGTACAATTTAAAAATGTCACTTTTTTGCAGATTTTTTATCCGTTTAATCCAATGAATCAATTTTTTACTGCAACACATTAATGTTTAAGAGTAAAACAAACCTCAATATCGATTACCCTGATTCTGCAGTTTACCTAAACACCCCATATGTGGTCATAAACTACTGTATGGGCACACAACAGGGCTCAGAAGGAAAAGAGCACCATATGGTTTTTGGACGGCAGATTTTGCTGGAATGGTCTTTGGGCACCATGTTGCATATGAAGAGACCCTGAGGTTCTCCTACAGTGGAAACCCCCAAAAAGTGACCACATTTTGGAAACTACACCAACCAAGAAAATTTTAAGGGGTGACCCAATAGGTGGTTCATAGAAATTATAATTATAACACTTTTCTGTGAAAATTAAAAATTACACCTTTTTTTCCAAGAAAATGGTGCTTTAGACCATAACTTTCTTTGTTACAACTACAACATGCCATTAATGGTCATAAACTGCTGTTTGGGGATACGCCAGAACTCATAAGGGAAGGAATGGTATCTGCGTTTTCTAACATGGAATTTTCTGAAATGGTTATTAGGAGCCATAACTTTTTTTATTTTATTTTGCTGACTGAGCTGTGTAAGGTCAAATTTTTTGTAGAACAAGACGTTTTTATTGGCACCATTTTGTGGTACAGTTGGCTGGGGAAAATTTTTATTTTTTATTTTAATTTTTTATGAGGCTCACCATGTGGTATATATGATATGATAATTTTATTATGCAGATTGATAAGATCATGGTGATACCAAATTTATATAGTTTTTTTTCCATGCTTAACTATTTTTGTATAATAAAATCAGTGGGAAGACTGTAGGATTTTATGGGATTTTGTTTAATATAGATTTTGACATGGAAAATTAAAAATAACACCATCAAAAAATTTGATGAAACATAAAAATGTGATTTAAACAACATGTAATTTTCTGATGACACATCCCCTTTAAACTAGGAGCTGTCTATAGACTGCATACAGCCTGTACCAATGATGAAGTATGCTAACATCTGAAAGGCACAAGGACATTCACGCCATACAGCAGCTGTCAGTTTTTTATTAAACAAGTAGTAATATAATTTTAATTAGCATCAATGTACCCAAGCTCATTATTCAATACAAGTGATTTATTGGTATATCTTCTGTACATGAGTAGCTGTAATAAGGCTGTAACTGAATATCCTGACAAGAATAATGTAACTTTAAATCTGACAGCTCCATTCAATTTGCTTTGCATAGCATCTAATGAATCTTGACTATTTACTATATCACTAACTTTAATTGAAATCTGTATGCTGTGCTTTAATTATTGTCTGAAGGTAAGAAGGGATTTTAATGAATTTGCATATCCCAAAATACATCAATGGCTCCAATGTTTTTGTAACATTTACTAATGAGCAGCATCATACTTTCTAATTCATTAGTAATGCAGAATAATAACAACCCCTGAAAGCAATGGTGGAAATTTGTACTGAAGCTTTTACTTTAGGAGACACAACAGGTGAAAGGTAAGAAATAATTGCACAGTAAAGAAATGTGAAACATGAAAGCATTGTGATAATTATATACAAGTGAAATTCTAGTGGTCTTTATCAGCAAGTTAGGGTGGGTTCACACTAGCGTTAGGGATTCCATTATGGCTTTCCGTTATGACATAGTTATAACGGAAAATAACGGAATCCATAAGACGGAAGGATGGATCCGTTCTTCTGCCTATAGACTTGTATTATGACGGAATTCAAAACGGAAGCCTTTTAACCACCTCCGGACCGCTGTACGCACAGACGCGTCCTGGAGGTGGTTGATTCATTCCTCCTGGACGCGCCGGCGCGTCCTCTCGCGAGACGCGAGATTTCCTGTGAACGCGCGCACACAGGCGCGCGCGCTCACAGGAACGGAAGGTAAGAGAGTTGATCTCCAGCCTGCCAGCGGCGATCGTTCGCTGGCAGGCTGGAGATGTGTTTTTTTTAACCCCTAACAGGTATATTAGACGCTGTTTTGATAACAGCGTCTAATATACCTGCTACCTGGTCCTCTGGTGGTCCCATTTGTTTGGATCGACCACCAGAGGACACAGGTAGCTCAGTAAAGTCCCACCAAGCACCACTACACTACACTACACCCCCCCCGTCACTTATTAACCCCTTATTAGCCCCTGATCACCCCTAATCACCCCTGATCACCCCATATAGACTCCCTGATCACCCCCCTGTCATTGATTACCCCCCTGTCATTGATCAACCCCCTGTAAAGCTCCATTCAGATGTCCGCATGATTTTTACGGATCCACTGATAGATGGATCGGATCCGCAAAACGCATCCGGACGTCTGAATGAAGCCTTACAGGGGCATGATCAATGACTGTGGTTATCACCCCATATAGACTCCCTGATCACCCCCCTGTCATTGATCACCCCCCTGTCATTGATTACCCCCCTGTAAAGCTCCATTCAGACGTCCGCATGATTTTTACGGATCCACTGATAGATGGATCGGATCCGCAAAACGCATCCGGACGTCTGAATGAAGCCTTACAGGGGCATGATCAATGACTGTGGTGATCACCCCATATAGACTCCCTGATCACCCCCCTGTAAAGCTCCATTCAGATGTCCGCATGATTTTTACGGATCCACTGATAGATGGATCGGATCCGCAAAACGCATCCGGACGTCTGAATGAAGCCTTACAGGGGCATGATCAATGACTGTGGTTATCACCCCATATAGACTCCCTGATCACCCCCCTGTCATTGATTACCCCCCTGTCATTGATTACCCCCCTGTAAAGCTCCATTCAGACGTCCGCATGATTTTTACGGATCCACTGATAGATGGATCGGATCCGCAAAACGCATCCGGACGTCTGAATGAAGCCTTACAGGGGCATGATCAATGACTGTGGTGATCACCCCATATAGACTCCCTGATCACCCCCCTGTCATTGATTACCCCCCTGTCATTGATCACCCCCCTGTAAAGCTCCATTCAGACGTCCGCATGATTTTTACGGATCCACTGATAGATGGATCGGATCCGCAAAACGCATCCGGACGTCTGAATGAAGCCTTACAGGGGCATGATCAATGACTGTGGTTATCACCCCATATAGACTCCCTGATCACCCCCCTGTCATTGATTACCCCCCTGTAAAGCTCCATTCAGACGTCCGCATGATTTTTACGGATCCACTGATAGATGGATCGGATCCGCAAAACGCATCCGGACGTCTGAATGAAGCCTTACAGGGGCATGATCAATGACTGTGGTGATCACCCCATATAGACTCCCTGATCACCCCCCTGTCATTGATTACCCCCCTGTCATTGATCACCCCCCTGTAAAGCTCCATTCAGACGTCCGCATGATTTTTACGGATCCACTGATAGATGGATCGGATCCGCAAAACGCATCCGGACGTCTGAATGAAGCCTTACACGGGCGTGATAAATGACTGTGGTTATCACCCCATATAGACTCCCTGATCACCCCCCTGTCATTGATCACCACCCCTGTCATTGATCACCCCCCTGTCATTGATCACCCCCCTGTCATTGATCAACCCCCTGTCATTGATCACCCCCCTGTAAGGCTCCATTCAGACATTTTTTTGGCCCAAGTTAGCGGAATTATTTTTTTTTTTTCTTACAAAGTCTCATATTCCACTAACTTGTGACAAAAAATTAAATCTCACATGAACTCACCATACCCCTCACGGAATCCAAATGCGTAAAATTTTTTAGACATTTATATTCCAGACTTCTTCTCACGCTTTAGGGCCCCTAGAATGCCAGGGCAGTATAAATACCCCACATGTGACCCCATTTCGGAAAGAAGACACCCCCAGGTATTCCGTGAGGGGCATATTGAGTCCATGAAAGATTGAAATTTTTGTCCCAAGTTAGCGGAACGGGAGACTTTGTGAGAAAAAAATAAAAAATATCAATTTCCGCTAACTTGTGCCAAAAAAAAAAAATTTCTATGAACTCGCCATGCCCCTCATTGAATACCTTGGGGTGTCTTCTTTCCAAAATGGGGTCACATGTGGGGTATTTATACTGCCCTGGCATTCTAGGGGCCCCAAAGCGTGAGAAGAAGTCTGGTATCCAAATGTCTAAAAATGCCCTCCTAAAAGGAATTTGGGCCCCTTTGCGCATCTAGGCTGCAAAAAAGTGTCACACATCTGGTATCGCCGTACTCAGGAGAAGTTGGGGAATGTGTTTTGGGGTGTCATTTTACATATACCCATGCTGGGTGAGATAAATATCTTGGTCAAATGCCAACTTTGTATAAAAAAATGGGAAAAGTTGTCTTTTGCCAAGATATTTCTCTCACCCAGCATGGGTATATGTAAAAAGACACCCCAAAACACATTCCCCAACTTCTCCCGAGTACGGAGATACCAGATGTGTGACACTTTTTTGCAGCCTAGGTGGGCAAAGGGGCCCATATTCCAAAGAGCACCTTTAGGATTTCACTGGTCATTTACCTACTTACCACACATTAGGGCCCCTGGAAAATGCCAGGGCAGTATAACTACCCCACAAGTGACCCCATTTTGGAAAGAAGACACCCCAAGGTATTCCGTGAGGGGCATGGCGAGTTCCTAGAATTTTTTATTTTTTGTCACAAGTTAGTGGAAAATGATGATTTTTTTTTTTGATTTTTTTTTCATACAAAGTCTCATATTCCACTAACTTGTGACAAAAAATAAAAACTTCCATGAACTCACTATGCCCATCAGCGAATACCTTGGGGTCTATTCTTTCCAAAATGGGGTCACTTGTGGGGTAGGTATAATGCCCTGGTATTTTAGGGGCCCAAATGTGTGGTAAGGAGTTTGAAATCAAATTCTGTAAAAAATGACGAGTGAAATCCGAAAGGTGCTCTTTGGAATATGGGCCCCTTTGCCCACCTAGGCTGCAAAAAAGTGTCACACATCTGGTATCTCCGTACTCAGGAGAAGGTGGGGAATGTGTTTTGGGGTGTCATTTTACATATACCCATGCTGGGTGAGATAAATATCTTGGTCAAATGCCAACTTTGTATAAAAAAATGGGAAAAGTTGTCTTTTGCCAAGATATTTCTCTCACCCAGCATGGGTATATGTAAAAAGACACCCCAAAACACATTCCCCAACTTCTCCTGAGTACGGAGATACCACATGTGTGGCACTTTTTTGCAGCCTAGGTGGGCAAAGGGGCCCATATTCCAAAGAGCACCTTTTGGATTTCACTGGTCATTTACCTACTTACCACACATTAGGGCCCCTGGAAAATGCCAGGGCAGTATAACTACCCCACAAGTGACCCCATTTTGGAAAGAAGACACCCCAAGGTATTCCGTGAGGGGCATGGCGAGTTCCTAGAATTTTTTATTTTTTGTCACAAGTTAGTGGAAAATGATGATTTTTTTTATATATTTTTTTTTTTCATACAAAGTCTCATATTCCACTAACTTGTGACAAAAAATAAAAACTTCCATGAACTCACTATGCCCATCAGCGAATACCTTGGGGTCTCTTCTTTCCAAAATGGGGTCACTTGTGGGGTAGTTATACTGCCCTGGCATTCTAGGGGCCCAAATGTGTGGTAAGGAGTTTGAAATCAAATTCTGTAAAAAATGACGAGTGAAATCCGAAAGGTGCTCTTTGGAATATGGGCCCCTTTGCCCACCTAGGCTGCAAAAAAGTGTCACACATCTGGTATCTCCGTATTCAGGAGAAGTTGGGGAATGTGTTTTGGGGTGTCTTTTTACATATACCCATGCTGGGTGAGAGAAATATCTTGGCAAAAGACAACTTTTCCCATTTTTTTAAACAAAGTTGGCATTTGACCAAGATATTTATCTCACCCAGCATGGGTATATGTAAAATGACACCCCAAAACACATTCCCCAACTTCTACTGAATACGGAGATACCAGATGTGTGACACTTTTTTGCAGCCTGGGTGGGCAAAGGGGCCCACATTCCAAAGAGCACCTTTCGGATTTCACTGGTCAGTTTTTACAGAATTTGATTTCAAACTCCTTACCACACATTTGGGCCCCTAGAATGCCAGGGCAGTATAACTACCCCACAAGTGACCCCATTTTGGAAAGAAGAGACCCCAAGGTATTTCGTGATGGGCATAGTGAGTTCATGGAAGTTTTTATTTTTTGTCACAAGTTAGTGGAATATGAGACTTTGTAAGAAAAAAAAAAAAAAAAATCATCATTTTCCGCTAACTTGTGACAAAAAATAAAAAGTTCTATGAACTCACTATGCCCATCAGCGAATACCTTAGGGTGTGTACTTTCCGAAATGGGGTCATTTGTGGGGTGTTTGTACTGTCTGGGCATTGTAGAACCTCAGGAAACATGACAGGTGCTCAGAAAGTCAGAGCTGCTTCAAAAAGCGGAAATTCACATTTTTGTACCATAGTTTGTAAACGCTATAACTTTTACCCAAACCATTTTTTTTTTACCCAAACATTTTTTTTTTATCAAAGACATGTAGAACAATAAATTTAGAGCAAAATTTATATATGGATGTCATTTTTTTTACAAAATTTTACAACTGAAAGTGAAAAATGTCATTTTTTTGCAAAAAAATCGTTAAATTTCGATTAATAACAAAAAAAGTAAAAATGTCAGCAGCAATGAAATACCACCAAATGAAAGCTCTATTAGTGAGAAGAAAAGGAGGTAAAATTCATTTGGGTGGTAAGTTGCATGACCGAGCAATAAATGGTGAAAGTAGTGTAGGTCAGAAGTGTAAAAAGTGGCCTGGTCTTTCAGGGTGTTTAAGCACTGGGGGCTGAGGTGGTTAAACGCTTCCGTTTTGCATTCTGTCTGGGTATTCCGTTGTTATCCGTTATTACCATGTTATAGCGGAAAGCCATAACGGAATCCCTAACGCTAGTGTGAACCCACCCTTAAAGGGCAATTCTCATCTTCAAGATCATATTTAATATGATTAAACTAATGCCCTCCATCATTTTTCTAATTGGATTGTATTACCAAAAATGCACCCATGTTGAAATAATTCCATTCAGAGTTTCCATAGTTTACCTTTGGTTTCCCATAGATACGGCCCGCTCCTCAGCCGCATCTATGGGCCGCGCTTGCGCAGACAGGACCTTATTTTCACCCAGGCGGCCGGTCTTTTTCTCATGAGCGCGCACACTGCCGGCCGCTCATGCGCAGTTTTCATTCACGCCGCGTCTTATATAGAGCTGGGGAGAGAGGATTGTAGCGCGCAGGAGAGCGGACGTGACCGGGAGAAGAAAAGTTTGGTAGGTGCCTGCTGATGGAGGCATATGGTGGGCTTATGGAGGCGCTGGGGTGGCAGATGGAGGCACATGGTGGGCTTATGGAGGCGCTGGGGTGGCAGATGGAGGCACATGGTGGGCTTATGGAGGCGCTGGGGTGGCAGATGGAGGCACAAGGTGGGCTTATGGAGGCGCTAAGGTGGCAGATGGAGGCACATAGTGGGCTTATGGAGGCGCTGGGGTGGCAGATAGAGGCACGTGGTGGGCTTATGGAGGCACTTGGGAGGCAGATGGAGGCACTTGGGGCAGATGAAGGCACTTGGGGCAGATGAAGGCACTTGGGGGGCAGATGGAGGCACGGGGGGCTATTTGAATGGGGGCATATGGAGGCACTTGGGGGGCTATTTAAATAGGGCTTATGGAGGCACTTGGGGGGCTATTTGAATGAGGGCTTATGGAGGCACATGGGGGAAGATGGAGACACTTGGGGGGCAGATGGAGGCACTTGGGGGGAAGATGGGGGCTATTTGAATGGGGACATAGGGAGGCACTTGGGGGGCTATTTGAATGGGGGCTTATAGAGGCACTTGAGGGGCTATTTGAATGGGGGCTTATGGAAGCACTTGGGGGGCTGTTTGAGGCACATGGGGGCAGATGGAGGCACATAGGGGCAGATGGAGGCACATAGGGGCAGATGGAGGCACTTGGGGGGCAGATGGAGGCACTTGGGGGGCTGATGGAGGCGCTGGGGTGGCTTATGGAGGCACTTGGGGGGCTATTTGAATGGGGGCAGTTTGAGGTACATAGGGGCTGTTTGAGGCACATGGGGGCAGATGGAGGCACATAGGGGCAGATGGAGGCACATGGGGGCAGATGGAGGCACTTGGGGGGCAGATGGAGGCACTTGGGGGGCAGATGGAGGCACTTGGGGGGCTATTTGAATGGGGGCTGTTTGAGGCACATGGGGCAGATGGAGGCACATGGGGACAGATGGAGGCACATGGGGGCAGATGGAGGCACTTGGGGGCTGTTTGAGGCACATAGGGGCTGTTTGAGGCACATGGGGCTGTTTGAGGCACTTGGGGGGCAGATGGAGGCACTTACGGGGCAGATAAAGGCACTTGGGGGGGTATTTGAATAGGGGCTTATGGAGGCACTTAGGGGCTGTTTGGGGCACATGGGGGCTGTTTGAGGCACATGAAGCTGTTTGAGGCACTTGGGGGGCAGATGGAGGCACTTGGGGGGCTATTTGAATGGGGGCTTATGGAGGCACTTGGGGGCAGATGGAGGCACTTGGGGGGCTATTTGAATGGGTACATATGGAGGCACTTGGGGGCTATTTGAATGCGGGCTTATGGAGGCACTTGGGGGGCTATTTGAATGGGGGCTTATGGAGGCACTTGGGGGGCTATTTGAATGGGGGCTGTTTAAGGCACATAGGGGCTGTTTGAGGCACATGGGGGCAGATGGAGGCATATGGGGCAGATGGAGGCACTTGGGGGGCAGATGGAGGCACTTGGGGGGCAGATGGAGACACTTGGGGGGAAGATGGAGGCACTTGGGGGGCAGATGGAGGCACTTGGGGGCTATTTGAATGGGGGCTTATGGAGGCACTTGGGGGCTGTTTGAGGCACATGGGGGCAGATGGAGACACTTGGGGGCAGATGGAGACACTTGGGGGGCAGATGGTGGCACTTGGGGGGCAGATGGAGGCACTTGGGGGGCTATTTGAATGGGGGCATATGGAGGCACTTGGGGGGGTATTTGAATGGGGGCTTATGGAGGCACTTGGGGGCAGATGGAGGCACTTGGGGGGCTATTTGAATGGGTACATATGGAGGCACTTGGGGGCTATTTGAATGCGGGCTTATGGAGGCACTTGGGGGGCTATTTGAATGGGGGCTTATGGAGGCACTTGGGGGCTATTTGAATGGGGGCTTATGGAGGCACTTGGGGGCTATTTGAATGGGGGCTGTTTAAGGCACATAGGGACTGTTTGAGGCACATGGGGGCAGATGGAGGCACATGGGGCAGATGGAGGCACTTGGGGGCAGATGGAGGCACTTGGGGGGCAGATGGAGGCGCTGGGGTGGCTTATGGAGGCACTTGGGGGGCAGATGGAGGCACTTGGGGTGCAGATGGAGGCCCTTGGGGGGCTATTTAAATGGGGGCTTATGGAGGCACTTGGGGGGCTTTTTGAGGCACATGGCGCTGTTTGAGGCACATGGGGCAGATGGAGGCACTTGGGGGGCAGATGGAGGCACTTGGGGGCTATTTGAATGCGGGCATGTAGAGGCACTTGGGGGCTATTTGAATGGGGGCTTATGGAGGCACTTGAGGGGCTGTTTGAGGCACATGGGGGCAGATGGAGACACTTGGGGGGCAGATGGAGACACTTGGGGGGCAGATGGAGGCACTTGGGGTGCAGATGGAGGCACTTGGGGGCTATTTGAATGGGGGCATATGGAGGCACTTGGGGGGCTGTTTGAGGCACATGGGGGCAGATGGAGACACTTGGGGGCAGATGGAGACACTTGGGGGCAGATGGAGGCACTTGGGGGGCAGATGGAGGCACTTGGGGGGCTATTTGAATGGGGGCTTATGGAGGCACTTGGGGGGTTGTTTGAGGCACATGGGGGCTGTTTGAAGCACTTGGTGGCAGATGGAGGCACTTGGGTGGCAGATGGAGGCACTTGGGGGCAGATGGAGGCACTTGGGGGCAGATGGAGACACTTGGGGGGCAGATGGAGGCACTTGGGGGGCTATTTGAATGGGGGCTTATGGAGGCACTTGGGGGGTTGTTTGAGGCACATGGGGCTGTTTGAAGCACTTGGTGGCAGATGGAGGCACTTGGGTGTCAGATGGAGGCACTTGGGGGGCTATTTGAATGGGGGCATATGGAGGCACTTGGGGGGCTATTTGAATGGGGGCTTATGGAGGCACTTGGGGGGCTATTTGAGGCACATGGGGGCAGATGGAGACACTTGGGGGGCAGATGGAGAGACTTGGGGGGCAGATGGAGGCACTTGGGGGGCTATTTGAATGGGGGCTTATGGAGGCACTTGGGTGGCTATTTGAATGGGGGCTTATGGAGGCCCTTGGTGGGCTATTTGAATGGGGGCTTATGGAGGCCCTTGGGGGGCTATTTGAATGGGGGCTTATGGAGGCACTTGAGGGGCTGTTTGAGGCACATGGGGCAGATAGAGACACTTGGGGGGCAGATGGAGGCACTTGGGGGGCAGATGGAGGCACTTGGGGGCTATTTGAATGGGGGCATATGGAGGCACTTGGGGGTATTTGAATGGGGGCTTATGGAGGCACTTGGGGGCAGGTGGAGGCACTTGGGGGGCTATTTGAATGGGTACATATGGAGGCACTTGGGGGCTATTTGAATGCGGGCTTATGGAGGCACTTGGGGGGCTATTTGAATGGGGGCTTATGGAGGAACTTTGGGGGCTATTTAAATGGGGGCTGTTTAAGGCACATAGGGGCTGTTTGAGGCACATGGGGGCAAATGGAGGCACTTGGGGGGCAGATGGAGGCGCTGGGGTGGCTTATGGAGGCGCTGGGGTGGCTTATGGAGGCACTTGGGGGGCAGATGGAGGCACTTGGGGTGCAGATGGAGGCACTTGGGGGGCTATTTGAATGGGGCTTATGGAGGCACTTGGGGGGCTATTTGAATGGGGTCTGTTTAAGGCACATAGGAGCTGTTTGAGGCACATGGGGCAGATGGAGGCACTTGGGGGGCAGATGGAGGCGCTGGGATGGCTTATGGAGGCGCTGGGGTGGCTTATGGAGGCCCTTGGGGGGCAGATGGAGGCACTTGGGGGGCAGATGGAGGCCCTTGGGGGGCTATTTGAATGGCGGCTTATAGAGGCACTTGGGGGGCTGTTTGAGGCACATGGGGGCTGTTTGAGGCACTTGGGGGCATATGGAGGCACTTGGGGGGCAGATGGAGGCACTTGGGGGGCTATTTGAATGCGGGCATGTGGAGGCACTTGGGGGGCTATTTGAATGGGGGCTTATGGAGGCACTTGGGGGGCTGTTTGAGGCACATGGGTGAAGATGGAGACACTTGGGGAGCAGATGGAGACACTTGGGGGCAGATGGAGGCACTTGGGGGGCAGATGGAGGCACTTGGGGTGCAGATGGAGGCACTTGGGGGGCTATTTGAATGGGGGCTTATGGAGGCACTTGGGGGCTGTTTGAGGCACATGGGGGCTGTTTGAGGCACATGGGGGTTGTTTGAGGCACTTGGGTGGCAGATGGAGGCACTTGGGGGGCTATTTGAATGGGGGCATATGGGGCACTTGGGGGGCTATTTGAATGGGGGCTTATGGAGGCACCTGGGGGGCTATTTGAGGCACATGGGGGCAGATGGAGACACTTGGGGGGCAGATGGAGACACTTGGGAGCAGATGGAGGCACTTGGGGGGCAGATGGAGGCACTTGGGGGGCTATTTGAATTGGGGCTTATGGAGGCCCTTGGGGGGCTATTTGAATGGGGCTTATGGAGGCCCTTGGGGGGCTATTTGAATGGGAACTTATGGAGGCACTTGGGGGCCTGTTTGAGGCACATGGGGGGCTGTTTGAGGCACATGGGGGCTGATGGGGGCTTATGGAGGCTGATGGGGGCTTATGGAGGCACTTGGGGGCTGATGGATGTAGCAGAGCTGAATATGCTGCTGTTCAGCCATAGTTCTAGTGGGGAAGGGAATAGACAGATGTAGCAGAGCTGTATATTTGTCGGGTCAGCATCAATGCTGGTGGAAGAGAGACACTGATGTAGCAGGGCTGTATATGTTGCGGGTCAGCATCAATGCTGGTCGAAGAGAGAAACTGATGTAGCAGAGTTGTATATGTTGCGGGTCAGCATCAATGCTGGTGGAAGAGAGAAACAGTTGTAGCAGAGCTGTATATGTGGCGGGTCAGCATCAATGCTGGTGGAAGAGAGAAACTGATGTAGCAGAGCTAAATATGCGGCTGTTCTGACACAGTGCTGGTTGAAGAGATAAGCAGATGTAGCAGAGCTGTATATGAAGCTTTTCAGACACAGTGCTAGTGGGGGAGTAGAATAAAGATGTAGCAGGGCTGTATAGGAAGCCATTCAGCCTAAGTGATGTTAGGGGACTGGAGAAGACACATGTAGCTGAGCTGTATATGCATCTATAAAAAGATACATAGTGTAAGGTTTATACACAACTGGAGTACAGCTATAATGGAAACAAATCTGCATCAGTGCTGGTGGGTGGGGGTTGGTCAAGCTTTTGAGCTAATGTATAATATGGAATTATAGTTTTTGATGCACAGAATGGGTTTGTAAAAGATCAGACTGAGATTTTGTGTGTAAAACTGCATGACAGCCACGTGTTACTGTACACTGAGCTCACTTCACATGGCTCTCTGAGTGATCATTCCCCTCACACACACTGCAGGCTGCCAGACTGATGAGTCATACTATTCACATGAACGAGCACGCAGGACTCAGCTCTCAGTGTGATGTCATAAGGAGGTGTGGCCAGCCTTCACTCTAGCTGCCTAAGCCCGCCCAGCCTTAGCTGCAGAAAACCAGGAAGTGAACAGCTAGCTGCCTGGCAGCAATTGAGGATGAAGTAGCAAGATGAGAATACCCCTTTAAGCTCAGAGATATGCCATCAATATCAGATAGATCCTACCTCTGGGACCTGCTTCTATCTCCAGAACCAAGCTCCAAAGAGAAGCAGTGCATGCATGGCCTGCTCTCCGTTCACTTCAGGGACCCCTTTGTAGATATAGGAGCGGGTTCCAGGACCCGTGCCTACCTGACATTGATAGCATATGTTAGCAATATGCCATCAATGTCTGAGATGAGAAGTTATCTAGATTTGTCCTTGGCTAGGTTTCCTTTTCTTTGGTACTGTCATGATGATGTCATGTAGATTCTCTGAGACAGGGCTGAGATTAATAGATACCTTAAAGCAGCACTCCCACAAAATGTGGCCCATTAGAGAAGCACATGATGTAAATTGTAGTTTTTTACTTCTTTAACCTCTCTGCACACCACAATGTAACTGTAGGTGCTCAGGGAATGTATGGAGCTTGCTCAAGAGCGTTGCCACTTTGTAAGCCACGTGTCTGACTGTGTAATACAGCTGACAGGGATTAATCTGATCTTAGTAATTTATTCCCATAGATGCCATGGTCAATAGTGACCCCGGCATCTGGGAGGGGGCTCACTATGTCTTCCTATCAAGCACTCCACCATGGCAAAATTGCAGCCTAGAGCCTTGTGCAGCCTAGCAAACTGCCTGTTAATAGGAGCCCAGTAAAAGTCCCATAGGCTGTACTAATATACTAATATCAAAGGAAATGATTACGTCCAAACCACCCCTGGCCCAATTCTACATATAAAAATAAACAATAAAAACACAATTGGTATTAATCTCCTAACCTCCTAACATTACATACAGCACTACAAAACATACATGGTAATACAGTGCCACATACCTCTTACATCCAGTGATGTCTCCTACGATGTACAGGGTGGGCCATTTATATGGATACACCTTAATAAAATGGGAATGGTTGGTGGTATTAACTTCCTGTTTGTGGAACATTAGTATATGTGAGTGGGGAAACTTTTCAAGATGGGTGGTGACCATGGCGGCCATTTTGAAGTCGGCCATTTTGAATCCAACTTTTGTTTTTTCAATAGGAAGAGGGTCATGTGACACATCAAACTTATTGGAAATTTCACAAGAAAAACAATGGAGTGATTGGTTTTAACGTAACTTTATTCTTTCATGAGTTATTTACAAGTTTCTGACCACTTATAAAATGTGTTTAATCTGCTGCCCATTGTGTTGGATTGTCAATGCAACCCTCTTCTCCCACTCTTCATACACTGATAGCAACACCGCAGGAGAAATGCTAGCACAGGCTTCCAGTATCCGTAGTTTCAGGTGCTGCACATCTCGTATCTTCACAGCATAGACGATTGCCTTCAGATGATACGAGATGTGCAGCACCTGAAACTACGGATACTGGAAGCCTGTGCTAGCATTTCTCCTGCAGTGTTGCTATCAGTCTGTGAAGAGTGGGAGAAGAGGGTTGCATTGACAATCCAACACAATGGCCAGCACATTGAACACATTTTATAAGTGGTCAGAAACTTGTAAATAACTCATGAAAGAATAAAGTTACGTTAAAACCAAGCACACCATTGTTTTTCTTGTGAAATACCCAATAAGTTTGATGTGTCACATGACCCTCTTCCTATTGAAAAAACAAAAGTTGGAATCAAAATGGCCGACTTCAAAATGGCCGCCATGGTCACCACCCATCTTGAAAAGTTTCCCCCCTCACATATACTAATGTGCCACAAACAGGAAGTTAATATCACCTTCCATTCCCATTTTATTAAGGTATATCCATATAAATGGCCCACCCTGTAGATGTTCTCTTTCCTCATCTTCTCCATTCAGACCAGACCACCATGATAATGTGATGTCTTTCAGCCATCTCTTGTCTCTGCAGAGTTTGACAAACAAACATCTTAGTTTCTACTTTTCCATCATCCTACCACCTTCTCAACACCCCATCCTGCCACATCCAATACTGTGCCTGCTGTGTTCCCCAATACTATACTGCAGAAACAGTCCCCCTGAAAATACTACTACCATACAGATGCAGTGCCCTAAAAAAAATAACTGCACCAAGCAAATATTGCCCCTGACACTAATATTCTTGCAAACATAAGGTGCCCAAAAAATAATTGTGCTAAGCTTATACTTTGTCAGGATACCCCCCACAGTAATAGTTCTTTAAAAAGTCCCATCAATAGTAATAATTCTCTTCCAGTAGTAATAGTTCCCCTACAGTGACCCTAACAGGAATAATCTCCCCACTGTGCCCATACTAGTAATCATGTTCTCCATTGTCCCCCAGTAGTAGAAAAGCTCACCATAATGACCCCCAGGAGTAATAATTCTCCTTAGGGCTCGTTCACACAAATGTTTTTTGCGTTTCGTATACAGGCGTTTTTTTTAGTTCTGTATACGGTCCATATACGGAACCATTCATTTCAATGGTTCCACAAAAAAAAGGTAATGTATTTCCGTTTTTCCCTTCCGTTCAAAGATAGAACATGTCCTATTATTGCCCACAAATCACGTTCCGTGGCTCCATTCAAGTCAATGGGTCCGCATAAAAAACAGAACACATACGGAATGTGCTCCGTATATCTTCCGGATCCGTTCCGTTTTTGCGAAACCATCTATTGAAAATTTTATGCCCAGTCCAATTTTTTCTATGTATTTTTCTGTATACTGTATATGCCATACGGAAAAACGGAATGGAAAAAACGGAATGGAACCGTAAACTACTGAAACAAAAAACTGAAAAACGGATCCGTTAAAAACGGACCGCACAACACTGAAAAAGCCATATGGTCGTGTGAACAAGCCCTTATAATGTGTGAAAATTGCCACCTTAGGCCTCATGCACACGACTGTGCCTTTTTTGCTGTCCGCAAACCGTGGATCCGCAAAAAACGGAAGCCGCCCGTGTCCCTTCCTAAATTTGCGGAACGGGCGGCGCATTGTAGAAATGCCTATTCTTGTCCGCAAAACGGACAAGAATAGGACATGCTATGTTTTTTTGCAGGGCCACGGAACGTTGCAATGGATGCGGACAGCAAACTGAGTGCTGTCCGCATTTTTTGCGGCCCCATTGAAGTGAATGGGTCCGCACCCGAGCCGCAAAAAATGCGGCTCGGATGCGGACCACAAAAATGGCCGTGTACATGAGGCCTAAGGCTCGTTCACACGAACCGTCCGCAATGCACGGGCACCTTCCGTGGGGCAGGCGCATGGGGATTGCAGACCCATTCACTTGAATGGGTCCGCGATCCCTCCGTTCCACAAAAAGATAGAGTATGTTCTATCTTTTTGCAGTGCGGAGGCAGGGAAAGGAACCCCAGAAAGCACTCCGTAGTGCTTTCATAGTGTTCCGTTCTGTGCTCCCGTTCCGCATCTCCGGTTTTTGCGGACCCATTGAAATGAATGGGTCTGCATCCGTGCATAGAAAAAATGCAATGCTTTTTCAACATTTTTTTTTTTTTAAGTAATAAAACATTAAAACGACATCAATTTGGTATTGCTCTAATTGTACTGACCTGCAGAATAGGTTAATTTCTGGCTATCAACGAATGCTATAAAAACAAGTCCCAAAAACATTGGTAGAATTGCATTTTTTTTTTATTCCCGTTTTCCAATCTGAGATATTGTTAAATGGTGCAATTAAAAAATACAGTTGTGCCTCAAAAAGAAAGTCCTTATATGGCTAAGTGAACAGAAAAGTAAAAAAGTCATGAATCTTGGGAGACAAGGAGTAAAGACAAAAAAATAAAAATAGGCTGTGTCCTGAAAGGGTTAACTCAGCAGTTAAAGGGGTTGTCCGGTTTCCAATCTTCAGGGACCTTTTCTGCAGATCCAGACACGTGGTAGGAATCAAACTTACCTTGGTTACCACTGGTTACCAGCTCCCTTGCTTACCCTCAGGCATCGCTGGTCTCGGGTTATCCTGCCTCAACTGACTGGCCACAGCAGTGACATGTCACCCATGCATCATGTGACCCAGTGACCTGAGAGTCACCTCTTTTTATTTTTCCAGTGATGCTGCTTTTCCCGATGTAAGTATTTCATGCACCCGCCATGCAGGGATAGGTCAGTAATAAAGGATTACAGTAACTGTATGCATTCTTATGCACCGAGCACCCCCTAGTGGTGACTGCAATAAGCAAGTATGATGTCACCACATCAGTGATGATGTCACCGCGCACGGCCAGATTTCGCGTGGTGTCTTTGATCAAGATGGCCATGACGGCCTGTACTCGAGCAAATGGATAAGGTGAGCATTTATTTATTTTACCATGATTAACCCCTGAAAGGCGTAAATTGCAGCCTCAGATGCCGCGAACAGCGATGAGGGGTTCAATGACGGGAGTCGGCGTGATCGCCATTCCCCGTTGTTACGCCCGCTACATACAGAGGAATGCAGTACTTTGTCACAAATCGAATTTCTTTCAACGAAGTAGCCGAATCAAATTTTTCCTAACTTCGCTCATCTCTACTGTAGTTGTGAGCCTAAAAAACGTGGATTCTGAAGAAATGTGAAATTTCCACATGACATGCCAGGTCCATGTCTTTGCAATGAACTTTTATAATGAAATGCAGAAGTTTTATTATTTAATTTAAAATGCCAAACATGACATTGCATTTAAATGAAATATGATAGTGATTTTAATAATGCCTGATAATAATCAGCATTCTAATAATATTTTACTTATCTGAGACCTCAGTGGTAGAATTGAATTCCCCATTCTTGGGTATGTGACACCTAACTTTCCTTGCAGACGTGTATCTGTTGTAAAAGCATTCATTTAATCCCATTTTAATGTAAAATGTGACCATAATTGCATCATTTAATGTAAGTAAATGCTGTGTGGAAGCATGGGTGACCTTTTCAGATCTAAAAGATGGTTGCTTTGACATTATTAGTGACCGGTATGTCTGCTCCACAATGTTGACCTTTCCTGAGCTATTAAATAAATAATAAAAATAATACAATTATGGGCAAGACATAATATCTGTTCCACCGAGCCGCGGGGCATCTATAGATCATCTCTGCATATACAGTATGCCTGAGGAGTATTACTTCATAGAAATGCAAAGTGTGACACAAATATCAGAGGACAGGAATATCCAGCTCCAGGAGGAGAATATGTCTGGTTGGCAATGCTGAGAAAACAATATACAGATATTTAGAGCTGTCTTTGAGTTGTTACTTGACTTTCTATGCCACCCCTCTAGGGCCCATGCACATGACCATATGTTCGGTCAGCACCCAATACACATTTTTTGGTAGATTGGACGTACTGTAAACCTGTTAATTTCAATGGGGCTGCAAATTATGTAGACAGCAAAGAGTGTGCTGTTTGCATCTGTATGTCTGTTCCGTGGCCCCGTAAAAAATATACATGTAGAACATGTCCTATACTTGTCACCGTGTGTTGTCCGCATCAGTATGTCATTCTGCAGCCCCTTTCTTCGGACACGTATAGGACATTTCTGTAGGAGTTTTTTGTAGATCCACAATTCGTAGACCACAAAATGTATACGGTCATGCACATGAGCCCTTAGGATGCCTTCACATGTGACAATTTTGGTTGAAGAAATTTCTGCGACTAAAAATCTGTTCCATTCATCTTAATAGGGCTTGCAGAAATCCATGTGCTTGCTGCTGAAACAACCCAATTCAGAATAATGGAAATTATTTTCCGTTTCACAAATTTCTGTTACTAGTAGGGGGGTCTCTGCATAGTGTCAGACTGTGCAGGGACACACCCTCAACTGGTAACACCCAGCTGGACTTTCATTGCAAACTGCTGGCAATTCATTCGTAACTTGTAGAAGGAATAATTAAAGAATCATAGAGTCCTAAAAATAGATGTTCCAGAAATGTTATTACGTGGGGAATGCAAGTAGGTGACAGGTCCTATTTAAAGTGGGTGTCCCATGAAAAATATTCTACAGCTTTCAAACCAGCACCTGGATCTGAATACTTTTGTAATTGCATGTAATTTAACATTTTGTATAGCCAGTGAGTTATTCAATAAAATGAATCTGTATGGCGCCACCTGCTGTTTGTTACTTTCCTTATTTCTCTGTCTGGCTCACTGAGAAGGCCGCGCATGCTCAGTTCCACCCTTCAGCTACCTCCTGAGCTGTGATAGGTAGAAAACTGAGACACGCCCCCTCAGTGTCGGACTGGGGTGCCTAGGGCCCACCAGTAAAATGTATTTTGGGGGCCCACTGTACCGAATCTCCGCTCTGATCAAGTCTATAATAAACTGGGTAGGTTCTTTAATAGTTTTTATATGAACATAGGCTGGTTGAGGTGCTGTATATTGAATATATGTATGTAGTGCAGTAAGTCTACTGTGTTATGTGCCACTTGTGCAAGGGGTTGGGGGCCCACCTTTCTCCGGGGACCACCAGGGGATTCACATGTACCCCTGTGGGCCAGTCCAAGCCTGCGCCCCCTTAGCTGCAGCAGAAAGGACACTCCCCTTGAGCTGCCAGCTTGATGTAAATCTAGCAGAGCAATGAATGTTGAGATCTCTGGATCCATGTGAGGTACAGGGCTGGTTCTAGCTTTGTTAGAAAGAGATTGTCATGTACTATATGATGTCTGATTCTCACTTTTTACAATAATCATGGTATAACCCCTTCAAGGATAATGGCATTGTAGGCTGCACATGGCCCTGTACCATAAGTTGTTCATGTGTGACAGTATAGATATCCATTATTATGTTCTGTGTTTTAGGAAGTGTTTTTCCGTTTAGTGATACTCTTTGCTCTGCATGCTTCTTGTACTTGGTTCCCTCCAGTATTGCTAATCTTTCATTCAACTGAGTTTTATCACTCAAACTGAAGATTTAAAGGGAGCCTGTCAGGTAAATTTCACCAATATAACTACCAGCAATGGCCATCAGAACATTGTAAAAGCATTCTAACCATATCTTTATGTCATCTGTGTGTTTACTCCATGTCCAGGAAAAACACTTTTATTCATATGGAAAACGTCTCCCAAGTGCCCAGCTGGGTGGACTTTCCTTTTCACAGTACCCAGCCTGCCACCCTTCCCCGCTCTCTGCTCCTTCCCTAATCTCCTAAGACTTCCTCCCCTCTCCCCTGCCTTAACGTGATGCAGGGAAAGAAGCTTTGGGAGGTTAGGGGAGGAGCAGAAGATTGGAGAATGGCAGCGGGCTGGACACTTTCAAAAGGAAAGCCCATCCAGCTGTGCACTTGGGAGACATTTTTCATAGCAACAAAAGTGATTTTTCTGCACATGGAGTAAACACACAGATGACATAAAGATAAAGATATGGTTATAATAAGAGATGAGCGAATCGAAGTCGACGAATCACATTTTTTCCTAAAATGGCTGCTGCACGTGTTAGGACATGGAGCAAGGAACTCTGGAAACGAGGGATAACCCACAATGCCATGCATGCAGCCAATCAGCAGCCAGCCAGCCCTGTGATGTCACAGCCCTATAAATAGCGGAAGCCATCTTGGATTCAGACATTTTCCAGTGTACTTAGTGCAGGGAGAGACATCAGCAGGCGCTAGGGACAGTGCTAGGAAAGACTTGAAAACTTATATTTTGCTGTATAGAAGTTCAGCGGATACAAATTGCCATTATACAGCGCTGTAATTCCAGCAAACCGTTCTTGTTATTGGGGTGCAAGTGCTGTTAGCCATTAACAGGGTTTATTATAAGGAAATATTTCTGTCTTATTTGCCCTTGTGTGGTGCAGTTATATGTTTTAAAGCATTTTTTGCCATTTATTAGTGGAAAAAAAGGGCTTATTAGCCGTTGTGTGGCGAAGTGAGAAAATTACAGCCCTTTTTGGCGTGTATTAGCGGCAAAAAAATATATATTATTTGCCGTTCAGTGGTGCAGTTATATGTTCTAATGCCCTTTTTGGCGTGTATTAATGGCAAAAAAATATATATATTTGTCACGGGGCGCCAAAGGCGCACTCGGTCTACCATCAGCCGCAGACCTGCTGCTTAGCTTTGGGAGCGAGGATCTGTGTTTGGCCTCGTTCCCAGGGCGGCTTTGCTAGCTGGGAGGCTCCCTGCTCCAAGGTCTGCCTTGAGCGCCGAGCTAATCACTCGGTGCTCGATTTGTCTGTCTGACGGTCATGTGACGCTGGCCACGTCACATGACCCTCACTCCCCACTATAAATACAGGGAGCCTGCTGGCCACAGGTTGCCTGTTAATTTTAGGTATCTGGTGATTCTTTTGTTCCTGCATACTTACCTGATCCTGTGTTCCCTGACGATTCTCTGCCTGCTCCTCCTGTACTGCGCATCTCTCCTGGTATCCTGACGATTCTTTGCGGACTCCTGTTGCACTTAGTTTCTCTCCTGGTATTTGACCTCGGCTTTTCCTGACTATTCTCTGCTCATTCCTTAGTACTGCGTAGCTCTCTAGGTATTGACCCGGTCCGTTCACGTTCCGTTATTTGTCTTGTCTGTCTTCCCAGCACGTATCCTAAGTTAGGGACTGCCGTCTAGTTGTCCCCTGTCATTAGGACTTGCGAGGCAAGTAGGCACGGCCAGAGGTGAGGGTGGAGCGCAGTGGTCACTATCCTCACCCCTGTGTGTAGTGTACGTTACCGTCACAATATTATTCGCCATTTAGCGGTGCAGTTATATGTTCTAAAGCCTTTTGTGGCGTGTATAAGTGGAAAAAAGTAAGGGCCTATTTGCCGTTCAGCATTGCAGTTATATGTTCTAAAGCCCTTTTTGGCGTGTATTAGTGGCAAAAAAAAATCTATATTTGCTGTTCAGCGGTGCAGTGGCCTCCTGATGCTGCTGCCACCTCCACACTGTCATTGTGCCACCCTGTGGCCTCCTCCTGATGCTGCTGCTGCCACCTCCACACTGTCATTGTGCCACTCTGTGGCCTCCTGATGCTGCTGCTGCCACCTCCACACTTTCATTGTGCCACTCTGTGGCCTCCTGATGCTGCTGCCACCTCCACACTGTCATTGGGCCACTCTGTGGTCTCCTCATCCTGCTTCCACCTCACCACTATGTCATAGGGCCACTCTGTGGACTTCTCATGCTGTTCCCACCTTCCCCACTCCCTGACTGGGCCACTATTTTGCTTTTCGGCCTGGCTGACATCATCATTTATTTGACCCTTCTTCTGATCTGTCAGAAGGAAGGAAAAATGAGACGCACAACGGATTCTGTCTATGTACCAGCTGTAAGGCCTGTATGACATGGTCCCTATTTTGCATCAGAATTGGCTTATGATTTGGTAGCCAAAAGCAGGAGTGGGTACAAAACACAGAAGACATGCAAATATTCTATTCATGTGTCATCTCTGTTCTGGATCAACTCTAGTTTTTTTTTTGGCTTTAGCAATACTGATGGATTACTGACCAAATGCTGACCGAGTGAAGAAGGATGCTCCACAGACAGGATCCGTTTTTTTGGGGTTATTGTTCTGAAGGATCAGAGGAAGGGCAAAATAATCAGTGACATCAACACAAACTTACTGCTGACACCTTCTCCACTCTGTCGGGGGGACTCTACTTGTATAAGCGTTTAATAGAACAAGTTCTGTAGACATCCATGTGGAATCAGCTGAAAATGGTGTAAAAGGAGTGCGCTCTTTCACGCTATAGTAGGATCTTGGGCCTCTGCAGGGTTCTTTATACCTGGTGCTAACATTGACCTGTAAGGCTGAGTTCACACTTGAGATATTTGGTCAGTTTTGACCCCATAACTGCCAAATAACTGAAGTGTGCAGTGATTTTAAGAGCGACACCTGTCATCTACATGTCATACTGACTCACAGTATTGTTTCACTACCACAGCAGACTTCCTGTGCGTGTTACTGCAAGGCACAGTGTTCTACACCACTATACAGGCTCTCTGCAGCCAGGAAATAGCCGTTTTTTTAACGCAATTCGCCACAAATAAATTCAAACCAAACTGAATTTTTTCAGAAAATTCGGCTAACTGGCCGAATCTAATTTTTTAGAAATTCGCTCATCTCTAGTTATAATGCATTTACAACGTTCTGATGGCCATTGCCAGTAGTTATATTAGTGACATTTACATAACATTCCAGTCAGATATATTCCCCTGCGTAAAATCCTTAGCGTTCTATGCAGCTGTTGGTAACAGATGCTGGATGACAAGTACTATCACTAATAACGCAGATTCTGACTGACAGATCTTTCTGTGGTTATTGCATTATATTCATACACCACAAAGAAAAACAGAGCTATAGGTCCTGCTCAAATAACAGGGTGCTGCTGTGCATTTATGAAGGTGGATTAATAGTATTCAGAAGGGTTGTCCAGCCCTTTAATACCATACCACTGGGGTCAGTGCCGCTGCCAGTGATTGGCTGCAGCTGGTACAAGTCCTTGCTGGAAGCAAGGGAAGAAAGACCAGTAGAGAACTTGGAAAGCATTTCCATGCAGGCAGCAGTGGGTTAATAAGGGGAGTATAAGGCCCCTAACATACACAAATATGCTCTGGCAGTTTTTGTTCACTCAAAAACACAATACTATATGGAGTTTTTACTGTATGTCTTTTTTCCATTTCGTCCACCATGACGGCTTTACTATGAGATTGACCACTTGACCTCTGTAGTGGCAGGAACACAGAGAGTTTAAAAGGCCACCACCCACTCTCACCCTCAGTGTTTCCTGTCCCTACGGGGGCACCTCACAGAGAGGCCTCCTGATGGAGGTGAAGACTTTTATTATTTTAAAGGAAAATCCTGGGAGGCATCTATGTTTGGTATTAAAACCAACATAGCTGCGACGTCGGTTGCTAGGTCCTTGTGTTTCTGGCTCAATGAGTTGGAAAACCATATTAAAAACAAAACCCCAAGAGAGGAAATATTAAATTCTATTCCACTCCTCAGATCAGCCACTGCCTTCTTGGCGGATGCCTCAGCGGAGTCGGTGAGGTTCGCTGCCAAGGATGCTGCTCTCACCAATTCAGCTAGAAGGGCATTGTGGATGAAAGCATGGGGAGGGGATAGAACATCAAAAGCGAAGCTATGTTCTATAGCTTTTTCCGGGGAATACGTTTTTGGACCCGTGTTAGACTCCATTCTTGAGAAGGCTGCAGATAAAAAGAAAGGGTTTCCAGAGGAAAGTAAAAAGAAGCCCTTTTGTTCCTTCAATTCTCAGACTAGACCCTATAGGGGCAAAGGGAAGTCGGGTAGGTGGAGTTACCAGAAGGGGGGGAAAGGCAGAGGTTTCCTTCTCAACCACCAGAATAGACAGTCAGATAAACAATGACGCCAGAGTAGGGGGAAGACTGAGGAATTTTCTGTCCCGGTGGGAATCCGTCACCAAAAATCCGTGGACCTTAGACATCCTACGAAATGGCTACCGGATAGAATTTTCCTCAGCCCCTCCAAAAAAGTTCAAAATAACATCACACAGCCTAAAAACTCTAGAAAAAATCTGGCAGGGGGTCCTTCACCTTATAGATTCAGGAGTGGTAGCAGAAGTCCCCAGTATGGAAAGAGGAAGGGGTTACTACTCCAATTTATTTCTGGTTCACAAACCAGACGGTACCTTCCGCACTATTATAAATCTAAAGGGACTAAACAAAGCTGTCACATACAGAAAGTTCAGGATGGAATCCATAACATCCATCATTCCTTTGATCAAAGCCGGAGATTTCATGACGTCTATAGACTTAAAGGACGCTTACTATCACGTCCCCATAAACAAAACATCTCAGAAATACCTCAGATTCGCCCTAGTGGACAACTTGGGAGAAGTAAAACACTTCCAGTTCACCGTGTTACCCTTTGGAATCTCCTCTGCCCCAAGGGTATTCACGAAGCTTGTAGTGGAAATGATATCCCCCCTGAGAGCAGAAGGAATAAAAATATTCAGATTTCCTAGTTCTAGGATCCTCTGAACTGGAAACAACCAGCCTTACCAACGACCTAATATGCAGGTTCTCAGACCTAGGCTGGATAATAAACCTAAAGAAATCATGCATAATCCCATCAACAAGAATGAAATTTTTAGGAGTGATCCTGGACTCAGTTTCCCAGATTACATCCCTCCCTCAGGAGAAAATAAAATCCTTTATAGAGAAAAACAAGAAAGTTCCAGAGTCAGTCTCAGTGCTCCATACGCAGTGCCATGAGCCTCTTGGGTATGATGACTTCCTGTATAACGGCAGTATCTTGGTCCCAGGCTCATACCAGGATAGTCCAGTCGTGGATCCTGAAGAATTGGGACAAGAGGCAGTGCTCTCTAGAAAAAAGAATCTCCATCCCAAACCATGTTTAAACTGGTGGACGGAAAACAGAAACTTGCTAAGAGGTGTACCCTGGATAAAGAATCCAGAGACACAAATATATACGGATGCAAGCGGCACAGGATGGGGAGTAAAAATAGACTCACTAAGCTACCAGGGCACTTGGTCGGACATCATAAGAACAAAGTCATCGAACCATAGAGAACTGAGGGCAATCTGGGAGGTTCTGAGGGCGTCACAAGACAAAGTATCCGGAAAACACCTGAAAATCCTTTCAGACAATGTAACAGCTGTCGCATATCTGAAGCATCAGGGGGGCACAAGATCCCCAAACTTAAAAAATCTGGCGGAAAAAATATTCTTCTGGGCAGAAAGAAATGTTCCCTCCATCACAGCTATCCATTTAAAGGGTACAGAAAATATACAGGCGGACTTCCTCAGCAGGATGACCATAGATCCAGGAGAATGGGCCCTAGACTCAGAGGTATTCCATCAGATCACCAGGAGATGGGGGACCCCCCAGATAGACCTGTTTGCGTCAAGAAAAAACGCAAAAGTCCATCCTTTCTGCTCTCTAAACCCCATGGACAACCCTTGGGCAGTGGACGCATTCTCAATCAGGTGGACTTGGGGTCTAGCCTATGCTTTTCCCTCTTGGCCGCTAATACCCAGAGTGCTGCAAAAGATAAGGTCGGACCCAGTAACAGTAATACTGGTTGTTCCATACTGGACAAAAATAAATTGGTTCCCAGTACTAAGGGAACTAGCTCTGGAAGAACCCTGGAGAATTCCCCCACAGGAGAACATAATTTCTCAGGGCCCAATCCTTCATCAGAATCCAGGACTGTTCAAATTATCAGCCTGGATCCGGAGCGCGAGGTCCTAAAAAGCAGGGGGCTATCTGAGAAGGTTATAAATACCCTCAAATCCAGCAGGAAAGAAGTCACCTCTGCGATCTATTTTAAAATCTGGAAGAAATACTGTAGCTGGCTAGGCCAGAACCTGCCGGTAGACTCTACCCCAAATATTGAGAAAATACTGGATTTTCTTCAAAGAGGTTTAGATCTGGGCCTGAGACCAAGCACTCTTAAAGTACAGGTCTCGGCCTTGGGGGCTTGCTATGATACTGACCTAGCCAGTCATAGGTGGATAAGGAGGTTTATAAGAGCCGCCTCCAGGTTAAGGCCATCCTTTAACCTCTAGGACGCCTCAATGGGACTTGAACTTGGTCCTGAGAGGTCTTACAAGGTCACCTTTTTCTCCTATTCAGGATATTTCATTCAAACACCTGTCATCAAAAACGGCCTTCCTAGTAGCAATAACTTCAGCCAGATGATTGGGTGAAATCCAAGCACTGTCCTGCCGGGAACCATACCTCACTATCTTTCCAGACAGAATAGTTTTACGTCTGGATTCGGGTTTCCTGCCGAAGGTCGTGTCGGACTTTCACAGAGATCAGGAAATTGTCCTTCTATCTTTTCCCAAAGATTGTCCATCACACGATCAGTTCCAGCTCCTGGATGTTTGGGATACTATCATACAGTACCTAGATTCAACAAAGGAATTTAGAAAGGATGATAATCTTCTTGTTCAATACGCAGGTCCAAACAAGGGAAAAAAGGCATCCAAAGCCTCCATTGGACGATGGATTAGATCTACCATTGCCTGTTGCTATAAAAAATCGGGTCTAAACAGCCCCTGTTGCCCACCCTATTTAGTATTCTGGTAGCTCTCATAGTAAAGCCGTCATGGTGGACGAAATGGAAAAACAGTAATTAGACTTACTGGTAATTCTGTTTCCTTGAGTCCACCATGACGGCCCAGATATTCCCCCCCTGAAAATTAAGGAGGGGTATTATATATTGCCTAAATTAGGGCTGCACCCACTTGGTAATTTGGAAAGCACTGAGGGTGAGAGTGGGTGGTGGCCTTTTAAACTCTTTGTGTTCCTGCCCCTACAGAGGTCAAGGGTCAGTCTCATATTAAAGCCATCATGGTGGACTCAAGGAAACAGAATTACCGGTAAGTCTAATTACGGGTTTTTTAGCAGCCTTTTTTTCTAAACAACTGTGTGAACACCAAAAGCTTCAGCATGCTGTGTTAAAAAAAAAAAAAACAACAGGAACCCAACATCTAATTAACAACGTCAGCAGCAAATAAATGTTTGTGTGTTCTGCTTTTTATATTTCCCATACACTTTCAGCAAACATCTGGAGTTGGAATTTTTGCCGCAAAAACGCAGCTAAAACATCAAAAGTGCACAAAAGCCCCAACTTTAATTTTTTTTACCATTTTAGGCTGTTGGTAATAAATTATTTGATGGGGCTGGAAAACCCCTATTCATATGTTCTATTAACAAGTTTAAAGTCATAAAAAGGGTTCCAGTATCTGCTGACAGGGAAATGTCTGATATTATCTGTTTCATCCAGCAATTACAACTTCCATACACAAATAATCAGCACAATGGCCCACATTTACTACTACTGTCTAAAAGTAAGAAAGTGTAAATTTAAGCTACATTCACATATACGTAGTAAACTCCGGTAGTGTGTTCCTGCAGAGGAACAGAGTTACCGAAGTACAGAGTATCCAGCATAATCAGATACTGCCATGCACCGCTAGATCCCCATTGACTATAATGGGATCCGATGGGGATCCAGCTGCAAGTAGGAATTTTTGTCTGGCCAAAAGCCAGCATTTATGCTAGAAAGCAACCGGAACCCTGTGGGATCCCATAATAGTCAATGGGGATCCGGCAGTGTGTGGTAGTATCTGGAACACTGTGAGATTTCACAACACATATGTGAACCTAGCCTAAGGCTACATGCACACGACCGTATGTGTTTTGCAGTCCGCAAATTGAGGATCCGCCAAAAAAAACGGATGACATCCATATGACATCCGTCTTGTAACAATGCCTAAAAAGAATAGGACATGTTCTATTTTTTTTGCGGGGCTACGACACGGACATACTGATGTGCTGTCCTCATTTTTTGCGGACCCATTGAAATGAATAGGTCTGCATCATATCCGCAAAAAAAACGGAATGGACACGGAAACAAACAACATTCGTGTGCATGAGGCCTAAGACAGACAGTAAACTGCACCAGATTTATCGCAGTGGCCTATAAATCTGGCACACCTATAGACAGGGGCATAACTACCATAGCGGCAGACCATGCGACTTCTATGGGGCCCAGGGCAAGAGGGGGCCCAGTCTTAGTTGGGATTATCTCCTCTTCTACTGGAGGTTAAAACTTGGTCAGGACTCTACCCTCTAAAGCAGGGGTGGGGAACCTCCAGCCCGAGGGCCGTATCCGGCCTGCAGGATCATTTCATGAGGCCCCCGGCCCTCTGCCAGAACATATTGTGAGAATGCTAATGACTGCCTCCATTATGGCATGTGGGAGGCACGGGAAGGTGAGAACAGCACTGCACTGGCTGTCCTCACATCCCTGGTCTTCTTTCAGCCCCGCACTGTCTCCTGACACATACAGTGTCAGGACGTAGTGCACGTAGATGCGCACTATGACCTGACACTGTGCACTGTCAGGTCACAGTACAGTGTGGAGGGAAGAAGACCAGGGAGGGTAAGTGAATCTGTCCAGAGGCAGCACCATCCAGAGCTGGAGAGGTAAGTTTATTTATTTATTTATTTTAAATGTCTGATTGGGGCTGATCTGAGGCTAATGGAGGGTGGGAAGGGTCTAATGGGGGTCTCATCTGAGGCTAATGGAGGGTGGGGAGGGTGCTGATCTGAGGCTGGGGAGTGTCTGATGTGGGTCTAATCTGAGGCTGGGTGGGGCTGATGGTGACTGATCTGAGGCTGGGGGGCCTATTGGGGGTCTGATCTGGGGCTGATCTGAGGCTGGGGAGGGTCTGTTTGAGGCTGATCTGAGGGTAATGAGGGTCTCAGGTCTGAGGCTGGTGGTCTGATCTGAGGCTGGGGGGTCTGATGGGAGCCTGATTTGAAGCTAGGGAGGGTCTGATTGGGGTCTAATTTGAGACTGGGAGGTCTGATGGGAGTCTGATTTGAGGCTGATGGAGGTGGGGGGGCAGATCTGAGGCTGAGAAAAGGATAAAAGTAGGGACAGTTGCCAGTTGTGAAAAAAGAGGCAGGGAGAGTGAAAGCTGATGAGCTTCCTGCCATAATCCATTCTGAATAAAAAAATTAGACTGCTATATGTGGTCAAAATGGCGCCTGTACAGAGCCACAAACGCGCACACCGGCTCTGTACTATACAGGCCAGGAATAAGTCCCCATGGCGCATGAGCGGCGGCGTGCGCGTTCAGGACATTGCACGGCCCGGCCGGGAGAAAAACTTCAGTCTTCTAGGCAAGCGTGGCCAGGCCGGGAGAAGACGTCAATCAAGCCCAGCCGAATCCAGGAAGTGAACGTCGCGCTGGACGAAGGTAAGTATGACAACTGAAGATGGGAATACCCCTTTTAAAGAGATAAGTGGTGTATGAAGACTTATTGGCAATGTTCCACTTCAGTCCCCCACTGCCTTTCAATTGCACCAGTCCCCGCTCGTATACTTCTGGTGTCATTGGGGTCACGTGTGGTGCTGAATCCAATGACTTGGTGTAGCGGTAATATGTCCCCCATATATAATGTGACACATGGGGAACATGTCACTGCTGCAGCCAGTCATTAGCTGCAGCAGCACATGTGGCCCCCGTCAACCTGACATTTATGAGTAGGGACTGGAGCATGTGATTGGCAGCAGGGGGACTAAAGAAGCCAGAACCCAGCAGCGGGGAGCAAGTAAGTATGCCTCTTTCTGCAGGTCCAGAAAGGTGGGTGAAGTCTAGCAGAAAGGCCTTCAAAGCTTTGGGTTGTCCAGCCAGTCTAGGAGCTGAAAACTCCAATGGTTAGAAGGTGTCCCCATTGAAAATAAAAAACCTGTCCACAGTCCCATCTTTCCAATGCCGCTGCCTCATTTACAGTGTCCCAACTAATGAGCTTATTTCAGGATACATTTTTCTAAAGAATGGCTTTTTCATATTCCACATTTCCATATTCAAATTGAAAGTAAGAGTTTTCATGAATTTAAGTAAATATGATAATTTTCCTTTGTCTTTATTGAGTGTTCTATGTTCCCTCCATCCCATAACAAGCCATCATATTCGGTGGCATTATGTGCTGGCAGTGCAAGAGTACAGGAGTCCCTCATGACTAACATCAAGATATATAATGTAATGGTGCTGGCTGGAGTGAGAAAATTCTAGACACTTTACCAGCCTGCTCTCTTTGACCTTGATGAAACAACTCTGTTCTGGAATCCCTCGAGTGCTGTAATATTGTAAATACTATATGGGTCACTGATACTCACCTCAAAACCCATTATCAGGTTGGGTCTTTGGGACATCTTAGAGAAAACAACTCTTAAATTTTATTTTTAGATAATAAATCCATGTTTTAGTCTGTGTGTGTACTTTTATTAGGTCTATATTTAAATTCTAGCCCTTTTTGCTGGTGAATTAACTTTTATACAACGTTTTGTTTTATAAGATATGACTAATTTAATGTTCCTAAAATATTTAAATGAGCCAGCTTTCAGAAAAACCCAGTGAGTCTAGAATGCATCATAAGCTAGTAATGTGTACCCACTTAACAGTCCTCCAAAGTGCTGCTTTTATGGGTGAAGGACTCTCTATACTGGTCAATTCAGCAGGTGATTGTTGTGAAGTAAGTATTACCGACAATCACCTGCTCGTTAGTGAAAGAGACCGCTGTATTTACATGTAGTGATCCCCTCCACAGTATGGGGAGGAGGGATCACTAATGCCATCCCTCGTCCCCATACATAATTATTGTTTGCCGGCAGCAGAGCGTTTTTAGACAACACGATCTGCTGCCAGCAAAAGATGATCTAGATGACCACTATTATCCAATGAGCAAGCCTTTTGCTCATTTATCGGGTAATCGGTGGCACCTCTACACCTGCAGATTCCTATGAACACTTCTTAGCGATAATCTGCCTGTTGTTCAGGCAGTGTAAAGGGGCCTCAACTATATACAGATATTGTTTTTCAGTGCGGACTTTTAGTAATCAGCAGTGCCAAGACAAGTTCATTTCTTGACTTTTTTTTTACCTTACCTTGACTATTACCTTGAATGAGTGATGATTTTGCCTAAAAACTCTCCCTATGATCTCCCTAGACTGTCTCTGCACTCTCCCTATCCAATATTCTACAATTAAAAGCTTTCTGTAACACTATCCCTAGTGCATAACAATTGTCACATCTTTACCTAAGCTCAGCTTACAGTAAAATTGCGGAGACCGTGTGGGGTGGGGCTTTTAATAGGGCTATGACATCACAGGGGCTGGCTATCTGCTGATTAACTGACTTCATGGCATTATGGGTCATATCATGTTCCCAGGATTCTTACTTTCACTTTGTAACGCGTGCAGCGGGCGTTTTAGAAAAAATCATTAATTACCAGGAAGTGCAAGGAAATTCGACTTTGCAGAGAATCAAATTTTTCCTAAACTTCGGATCAAATTCCACTTTGGATGCTTTGATTTGCTCAACACTATCCAGGACCCCTGCCAATAAGCTGTTTGAGAAGGCAGTGGCTCTGAGAACTTTTAGTAATCAACAGTGGCAAGACAGGTTGATTTGTTGACTTTTCTTTGACTCTTACTTTGAATGAGTGTGATAATTTTGGGGCAATCCACATTTTCACTTCTCCACTAGCATGGTAATTTAAAGAGGTTTTTCCTAGAGACTTTGGGGGGGGGGGGGGGTCTTTTATCATTTAAGGTTGTTTTTGTGTCAGTTTTAAGTCTAGCTTTGCTTTGTGTGCCTGCACCAAATTTATGAACTGGTGCACCTTAATAATATATGTGTCATGCTGTGCCAGCATCAGAAGCGACGCATGTGCCAGGGAGCGAGGTAAGTAAAATCTTTGTGAGGGGCCTGGGTATATGGGGGGCATTACAGCCAATAGTAGGCCGTGACGGGAACGAATAACCCTAGCATCGCGGGTGATGCTAGGGAGGCTCGTTCCTGTGAGGGGCCTGCTATAGACTGACCCCACGCCAGATATTTTCATCCTCGCAACAGGGAGTTGAGGCAGCGGCCGTGCCGGCATCATAAGCGATGCGGGTGCTGGGAAGCGAGGTAAGTACAATCTGTGTGAGAGGCCTGGGCATATGGGGGGGGGGGGGACCATTATAGGTCTTGGATAACTCCTTTAAGTATAATAATATTACAGGTCATAGTTACTAGATTTCTGGAGAAGGGAGGTTGATCCAGGGAGCTGTTATGATTGCATGATACCCTAGGATGAGGAAAATGGGCTTCTACCTCATGTTTTTTTACTTCTTTTGGATAACCTTGCAGGATAACAGGCAGAACTGGATGGATTTTTTCAGCCCTTCAAACTATGTTTCATATACAGGGGCTGGTCAACCTTTTCTTTAAAGGGGTTTTTCCAGATTTTGATACTGATGATCTATATTCAAGATTACCAAGCACAGTGCCATACATTGTATAGAGGCTGTGACTGATATCTCAGTCCCATTGAAGTGAATGGGGCTGAGCGCGATACCAAGCACAGCCTCTATACAACATACGGCACTGTGCTTAGTAAGTGAGAAGGCCGTGGCGCTCACAGGAGTGCTGCTGCCTACTCAAACAGCTGATTTGCTGGGGTCCTGGGTGTCAGACACCCACCGATCAGTGGATAGGTTGTCAGTATCAGAAGCTCAGAAAACCCTTTTAATTGGACAACGCCTTTATATAATTTGTATTGGATATTCTACAGGTATCTATTGTGGGAAAGGCACTAATATTCAGCTATGCTGCTATAAACCGGGGCATGATCAGTGCAGCAGAATGTAAATCTGGCACTTATGTTTTTAAGGAATTCCAAAGCATTTTTCATGCATTTTCAGGCACTTAAAGGGTTTCTATCACTTGGTATGACATAATTAGCTGTCAGACACTAGCAATCTGCTAGTGTCTGCTCTGGCCAACCATCCTACTATAATCACTTGTGGGGCAGCGGTTTTGCTAAAAAACTAACTTTTATAAATATGCTAATGAGCCTCTAGGTGCTATGTGGGCGTCATTAGCACCTAGAGGCTCCGTCTACCTTCATACACAGCCGCCGCCCAGCGCGTCCCTCCAGCCCGCCCATGTCCTCCTCCGTGTGACGCAGCGGACGAGTTCTCGCGCATGTGCCGTGCGCGGCTGTATTCGGCGCATTTGAGATCTCAGCTCGGAGCGGTCAGACATTCAATGCGCATGCGCCGAATACAGCCGCGCATGCGCATTGAATGTCTGACCGCTCCGAGCTGAGATCTCAAATGCGCCGAATACAGCCGCGCACGGCGCATGCGCGAGAACTCGTCCGCTGCGTCACACGGAGGAGGACATGGGCGGGCTGGAGGGACGCGCTGGGTTCCTGAAGTCTTCCACCCATCTGCAAGACATCCTAAAAATGGCCAGGAAACTTTGCATGCACTTCAGCCACACATACATCGCAAAGCACACCCTTCTTAAACTGCAGCGGCAGAACAGCATCCCCCAACATAGGCTGATATGCAATGTTTCCACCCATTGGAATTCCACCCTCCATATGTTGGACCGACTATACGAACAGAGAAAGGCCATAAACGATTTCTTGATGATAAAGGCGGACAGGAGTACTCCCTTGTGTAACTTCGATGTCAACCAGTGGCAGCTCATGAGTGACACCTGCCGTTTGCTCAGGCCCTTTGAGAAGGCCACGGTATTTGTCAGTCGCCAGGACTATGGTATGAACAACATCATCCCACTGCTTCATGTCCTGGAACAGATGCTGCTAAATCTGACTGGTCAGGGGACTGGAGACGTGGCGCCTGTGGGGGCGATGAGGAAGACTAGGCAGAGGACCCAGACACACTGTGGCAGTATGCAGTGGAGAAGGAGGCAGGTAGCCCCTCCAAGTCACTTGCACAAATGGCCCGATGCATGCTCACTTGCTTGCGTAGTGACAGCTGAATTGTCACCATTCGGAAGAGGGATGACTTCTGGCTCTCCACCTTATTGGACCCTCGCTACCGGTCCAAAATGGGGGCCTTTTTTACACCTGCTGAGAGGGAGGACAAACTGAACTACTATAGAGACATCCTATGTAGTCAGTTGGCCACTGCCTATCTGCGCCATCGTCCATCCTCTCCAGGTCTGACATCCCCCCCGGCCCTCTGCGCTCACGTTCCTCTGCCATGACTGCTGTGACAAGGTCAGGGGAAAGGAGCAGTTCCAGCTCCATCAGCAGCAACTTGAGTCTAGAATCGCTGATAAGCAGCTTTCTTCACCCGCCTAGTGAAGAAACTACTCGCCAGCAGCAGCAGCTAGACCGGGAGCAGGAGCAGGAACAGCAGGTAATGGCATACTTGGACAGCACCCTGCCACCCCACATTGAAGATCTACTGGGCAACTCAACTGGATTTGTGGCCGCAACTGGTAGAGTTTGCCCTAGAAAAGCTGTCGTGCCCAGCCAGTAGTGTGGCATTAGAGCAGTTGTTTAGTGCGGCGGGGGCCATAGTTACCCTAAGAAGAACTCGCCTGTCCACCCAAAACGTGGAGAGACTGACCTTTGTCAAGATGATTCAGGCGTGGATCAGCTAGGATTTCCACCCACCAATGCCTGATGCATCAAATTATAACCTTGACAAAAGAGACCGGTTTCTTCTGGCTACCTGCCTCAGCAACTATTCTGATGCTGCCACCCGCCTGATGCCACACATCTGATGCCAAGTGCTCCTTCTTTCACCCACCATCTTCAGCTAGTACTAGTATTGCCACCCACCTCTCCACTCTGTCACCGGGTCACTCTGTGGTCTCCTGATTCTGCTGCCACCTCCACAGTATGTCAGATTGCCACTCTGTGGTCTCCTGATGCTGCTGCCACCTCCACACTATTGTACTGGAGCTCCACTGGATCTTAAGAGACAAGTGAGCGTGTGGACCCGAGGCGCAAGATCACAACCAGATGTTGAATATAGTAAGGTTTATTGGCAGACAATGCGTTTCGGGGTTCTACAGACCCCTTTATCAAAATAAAGTATAAAATACAAAGTAGTGTGTAAATAAAAAATGGTAATGAAACCAAAGTAATACAATAATCCAACATTTTAAAGGGTGCTAACATATGGCTGAGACGAGAGAAAAGTGATACATAATAGATATGAGGAAAAATAGAGAGTAAAAAATTATATATAGAAAGTAAAATTACTTAACAGTCCGAATATAGGTAAACGATAAATAAATAAATAAATAATTCCAAGAGCTTGATGATCAAAATATAAATAAATAATAAAATAAATAAATCAATGCATACAGTCAGGTCCATAAATATTGGGACATGGACACAATTGTAACATTTTTGGCTCTATACACCACCACAATGGATTTGAAATGAAACGAACAAGATGTGCTTTAACTGCAGACTGTCAGCTTTAATTTGAGGGTATTTACATCCAAATCAGGTGAACGGTGTAGGAATTACAACAGTTTGCATATGTGCCTCCCACTTGTTAAGGAACCAAAAGTAATGGGATAAAATAATAATCATAAATCAAACTTTCACTTTTTAATACTTGGTTGCAAATCCTTTGCAGTCAATTACAGCCTGAAGTCTAGAACGCATAGACATCACCAGACGCTGGGTTTCATCCCTGGTGATGCTCTGCCAGGCCTCTACTGCAACTGTCTTCAGTTCCTGCTTGTTCTTGGGGCATTTTCCCTTCAGTTTTGTCTTCAGCAAGTGAAATGCATGCTTAATCAGATTCAGGTCAGGTGATTGACATGGCCATTGCATAACATTCCACTTCTTTCCCTTAAAAAACTCTGTGGTTGCTTTTGCAGTATGCTTTGGGTCATTGTCCATCTGCACTGTGAAGCGCCGTCCAATGAGTTCTGAAGCATTTGACTGAATATGAGCAGATAATATTGCCCGAAACACTTCAGAATTCATCCTGCTGCTTTTGTCAGCAGTCACATCATCAATAAATACAAGAGAACCAGTTCCATTGGCAGCCATACATGCCCACACCATGACACTACCACCACTATGCTGATGAGGTGGTATGCTTACGATCATGAGCAGTTCCTTTCCTTCTCCATACTCTTCTCTTCCCATCACTCTGGTACAAGTTGATCTTGGTCTCATTTGTCCATAGGATGTTGTTCCATAACTGTGAAGGCTTTTTTAGATGTCGTTTGGCAAACTCTAATATGGCCTTCCTGTTTTTGAGGCTCACCAATGGTTTACATCTTGTGGTGAACCCTCTGTATTCACTCTGGTGAAGTCTTCTCTTGATTGTTGACTTTGACACACATACACCTACCTCCTGGAGAGTGTTCTTGATCTGGCCAACTGTTGTGAAGGGTGTTTTCTTCACCAGGGAATAATTCTTCTGTCATCCACCACAGTTGTTTTCCGTGGTCTTCCGGGTCTTTTGGTGTTGCTGAGCTCACCGGTGCGTTCCTTCTTTTTAAGAATGTTCCAAACAGTTGTTTTGGCCACGCCTAATGTTTTTGCTATATCTCTGATGGGTTTGTTTTGTTTTTTCAGCCTAATGATGGCTTGCTTCACTGATAGTGACAGCTCTTTGGATCTCATCTTGAGAGTTGACAGCAACTGATTCCAAATGCAAATAGCACACTTGAAATGAACTCTGGACCTTTTATCTGCTCATTGTAATTGGGATAATGAGGAAATAACACGCACCTGGCCATGGAACAGCTGAGAAGCCAAGTGTCCCATTACTTTTGGTTTCTTAACAAGTGGGAGGCACATATGCAAACTGTTGTAATTCCTACACCGTTCACCTGATTTGGATGTAAATACCCTCAAATTAAAGCTGACAGTCTGCAGTTAAAGCACATCTTGTTTGTTTCATTTCGAATCCTTTGTGGTGGTGTGTAGAGCCAAAAATGCTAGAATTGTGTTGATGTCCCAATATTTATGGACCTGACTGTAATTCAAAAAAAGCTTGTGGATCAAGTTATGAATAAATAATTAAAAACAATGGATGTGCACTTCATATTAAACCAAATCACTGTACCTCAAGTGTTAGTTTGAGCTCAAGGGCTTACTGGAGCAAGGATATAGCAATAATATATATATATATATATATATATATATATATATATATACACAGTACAGACCAAAAGTTTGGACACCCCTTCTCATTCAAAGAGTTTTCTTTATTTTCATGACTATGAAAATTGTAGATTCACACTGAAGGCATCAAAACTATGAATTAACACATGTGGAATTATATACATAACAAACAAGTGTGAAACAACTGAAAATATGTCATATTCTAGGTTCTTCAAAGTAGCCACCTTTTGCTTTGATTACTGCTTTGCACACTCTTGGCATTCTCTTGATGAGCTTCAAGAGGTAGTCCCCTGAAATGGTCTTCCAACAGTCTTGAAGGAGTTCCCAGAGATGCTTAGCACTTGTTGGCCCTTTTGCCTTCACTCTGCGGTCCAGCTCACCCCAAACCATCTCGATTGGGTTCAGGTCCGGTGACTGTGGAGGCCAGGTCATCTGGCGCAGCACCCCATCACTCTCCTTCATGGTCAAATAGCCCTTACTTTCAAAGTTTTCCCAATTTTTCGGCTGACTGACTGACCTTCATTTCTTAAAGTAATGATGGCCACTCGTTTTTCTTTACTTAGCTGCTTTTTTCTTGCCATAATACCAATTCTAACAGTCTATTCAGTAGGACTATCAGCTGTGTATCCACCTGACTTCTCCTCAACGCAACTGATGGTCCCAACCCCATTTATAAGGCAAGAAATCCCACTTATTAAACCTATTTTCGTTTTGGAAAATAAACATCTGTTTTCTTTAACCCTGGGCTGGCTCATGCACCTGGTTTATTGGAGCGATCTTCCCCCCATATTACAATTGGTGTCGGATGCGGACAGGGCATTAAAGCCACAAAAGCAGTTTAAATCATAAAAAGTGTGTTAACATGTGTTAATTCATAGTTTTGATGCCTTCATAGTCATGAAAATAAAGAAAACTCTTTGAATGAGAAGGTGTGTCCAAACTTTTGGTCTGTACTGTGTATATGTATATATATAGTAATATTGGGGGAAGAGCGCTCCAATAAACCAGGTGCATGATCCAGCCCAGGGTTAACGAAAACAGATGTGTTTTTTTTCCTTAACGAAAATAGGTACAGCTTCCAGCAGCCAAGGTCCAAACAAACCCAACTTAAAGTCTGCTTAGTTCAGTCCCCAGTTTCCAGCTCTGTTCACAGCCAGCCACAGCAATGTGTCCACCACACCACACACTCCACACCACCCCCTCACTCACTTCCTTTTCCTCTTATCAGGAGAGTGAGTTAACCCTGTGGGTACCGGATCCCAGGTAGTGCTTTCTTAAAGACACCACAACCCAAATAATGGTAATACATATCTGTCACTGAGGACCCAACCTTGGCGTCCTCTACATATCCCCCCCCCCCCTTCTCTGCCCTGACGCGGGGGCAGCGGAGGCACTTGTGGATAACATGCAATGCACCCGGGAGAGAGCATCAACATTCTGATGTTGACTCCCTGACCTATGTTCGACCACAAAGTTGAAATCCTGGAGAGAGAGGAATCTCGTGACCCTGGCACTGGTCTGTTTGTGCTGCCTCATCCAGGTCAATGGGGCATGGTCGGACACCAGGCGGAATTTCCTACCCAGCAGGAAATATCGCAGAGTCTAGAGCCCACTTGATGGCCATGGCCACCTGTTCTACAATTTGAGGGCCCGTCAATTTCTCAGGCTGCAGCCACTTTTTTACTAGTTGCACCAGGTCATGCATTTGGGCTCTTGGTGGACGGCCAGCCTGGTAACCCCAGCGGTGCACTCTTTGGGCCCGAACAGCCATAGTTACCCCCAGTCGAGCCAGGATTTCCGCCTTTAGCTACTCATAGTTTTTAACGAGTTCGATTGGCAGGTCGAAATAGGCCTGTTGAGGGTCACCCGTAAGAAAGGGCGCGATGATGCTGGCCCATTGGTCCTGAGGCCTTTCTGTTGACTTTCGAGAGAGTAGCAGAGAGAGAAGGATGGCACCAGATGTCAGTTTTTGTAATAGGTGGCTGGCTTTTACAGCAACTTGGGGCCCAGGGGCATTGTTCGCTTGCACTTGTCCTTGAGCCAACTGTTGTACAGCCTCCTTTAAAGCAGCTTCCTGAGCTTGTGTAGCATCCTGATGTGCCGTAAGCTGAGCAATCAGCACACGGTTTGTCTCTTGCTGCGTCGCCATTGCTTCCTCGTGGCGGTGGGTTGCCTCTACTGTGGCATGCTGCTGAGCCACTGAAGCTTTCTACTGAGTTGCAGTGGCTTGCAGCAGGGCTTTCATAACCTCCTCCATGTCTTTTCCTGCAACTTGCAGAGATTTCACCCAAGACATGCAAAACAGGGTACTGTCTCTTTAAATGTGACTTTTTATGATTTAAACTGCTTTTGTGGCTTTCATGCCCTGTCCGCATCCGACACCAATTGTAATATGGGGGGAAGATCACTCCAATAAACCAGGTGCATGAGCCAGCCCAGGGTTAAAGAAAACAGATGTTTATTTTCCAAAACGAAAATAGGTACAGCTTCCAGCAGCCAAGGTCCAAACAAACCCAACTTAAAGTCCGGTTAGTTCAGCACAACATAATCAATAGAACAGTCCATTCAAAAATAAAGGTATTTTTACCCTGGGTTCTTTTTAGTTCGTGGTAGATTCCAGTCTGCTTTCCTGCCAAACTTTCCATATGTCCTCAGTTGCCAGCCACAGCAGTGTGTCCACCACAGCACACACTCCACACCACCCCCTCACTCACTTCCTTTTCCTCTTATCAGGAGAGTGAGTTAACCCTGTGGGTACCGGATCCCAGGTAGTGCTTTCTTAAAGGCACCACAACCTAAATAATGATGATACATATCTGTCGCTGAAGACCCAACCTTGGCGTCCTCTACAATATACACTCACCTAAAGAATTATTAGGAAGACCATACTAATACGGTGTTGGACCCCCTTTTGCCTTCAGAACTGCCTTAATTCTACGTCGCATTGATTCAACAAGGTGCTGATAGCATTCTTTAGAAATGTTGGCCCATATTGATAGGATAGCATTTTGCAGTTGATGGAGATTTGAGGGATGCACATCCAGGGCACGAAGCTCCCGTTCCACCACATCCCAAAGATGCTCTATTGGGTTGAGATCTGGTGACTGTGGGGGCCATTTTAGTACAGTGAACTCATTGTCATGTTCAAGAAACCAATTTGAAATTATTCGAGCTTTGTGACATGGTGCATTATCCTGCTGGAAGTAGCCATCAGAGGATGGATACATATCTCATTCTGTTTACGCCAAATTCGGACTCTACCATTTGAATGTCTCAACAGAAATCGAGACTCATCAGACCAGGCAACATTTTTCCAGTCTTCAACAGTCCAATTTTGGTGAGCTTGTGCAAATTGTAGCCTCTTTTTCCTATTTGTAGTGGAGATGAGTGGTACCCGGTGGGGTCTTCTGCTGTTGTAGCCCATCCGCCTCAAGGTTGTGCGTGTTGTAGCTTCACAAATGCTTTGCTGCATACCTCGCTTGTAACGAGTGGTTATTTCAGTCAACGTTGCTCTTCTATCAGCTTGAATCAGTCGGCCCATTCTCCTCTGATCTCTAGCATCCACAAGGCATTTTTGCCCACAGGACTGCCGCATACTGGATGTTTTTCCCTTTTCACACCATTCTTTGTAAACCCTAGAAATGGTTGTGCGTGAATATCCCAGTAACTGAGCAGATTGTGAAATCCTCAGACCGGCCCGTCTGGCACCAACAACCATGCCACGCTCAAAATTGCTTAAATCACCTTTCTTTCCCATTCTGATATTCAGTTTTGAGTTCAGGAGATTGTCTTGACCAGGACCACCCCCCTAAATGCATTGAAGCAACTGCCATGTGATTGGTTGACTAGATAATTGCATTAATGAGAAATAGAACAGGTGTTCCTAATAATTCTTTAGGTGAGTGTATATAGAACCATATTATGGGGGGTGTATATGTGTATGCCTATTCCTATGTAAATACTGAAATTAGCCCAGGCTGTACCAGAGATAAAAAAAATAGGGGCTTAGTATGTATATATGCACGCATATTTATATATAAATGAGGGGTTAATAGTAGTGATCAGTATCAGATACATGAACAAACTGAAGGGAGGGAGTGTAATGATGAGTCTAGCTGGGAGGAAAAAAATGAAAATTTATAGTGAACTGGTTAACCTAGAGGAAAACCAGGGTACCTGTGAGGCTGCAGAGGAAGGGACACAGAGCACAGCCATTCGCTGTCGGCACGTGGGGCTTCTAATTCGCTGTGCGCTCAGAGCGCGCGCTTACAGCGGAGATTTAGAGGAGTGGACTGGGCGGGGACCAGGAGTGCTGATTGGACAGCGTCTCTGGCAAGGTGGTGATGGTAAGGAAGATGCTGAATGAGGCGCTCGGCGAGTGGAGCGATGCAGATGGTGCCTGGACAGGGAGAGGAGGAAATTCAGAAACAAATAAAGCTGTGATGGGGGGAGCAAATTGAAAAGTATATAATGAGAGAAAGGAACCTATGTGATATACAGGGGATGAGTGATATATGGGTGGTATGTATAGCTCACAAGAGGAGAGGAATCTTAATGTGTAGAAGTTAAGTGGAAATAGAAATAAAACTGCTATATGAGTATTGGGATGACTGAACTAGAGCTTGGTGGAGTTGTATGTACTAAGAGTGGCTGGGGGTGTATAAGAATGATGTGCCATAGAGATTAAATAAAATGTATATAATATATTTATATAAAATGAACATGGCGTCATTGTGTATTAGAAACGAAATGGAGATATATTTAGAGAACCAGGAATGACCAAGTTAAATGGCCTAGAGATCTATTGGGTGCACCAGTCAAAAGCACTTGTTCTCGAGGCTCTCATTAAGACCATATGGTTCGAGCGTCTGTAGTTTAAAATCCAAAATTTCTCTCTCTCCGTTGGAGTGTTCTAAATCTATCAGAGCAACTGTCAGAAATGTGTTCAATAGGTGTGATGGACATCTTTATCATGGGTAGCGAGAAAACGTTGCGATATGCTATACTTCAGAAAACCCCGTGTGATGTTCCATCAGTGTTTATTCAGGCGATCCCTCAGGGTCTGGATCGTGCGGCTGACATATTGCAGCCCACAATCACATTCCAAGAGGTAGACCACATAGGATGAGGAGCAGTTCACAAAGATTTTTATGGGGAACTCTGCACCCGTGATGTTGCTCCTGAAGGTCTTGGTCCGGTGGGCAATGTTGGCGCAGCATTTGCATTGAGTATGGCTGCATTTATAACTTCCCACAGGATCAGGAAACCAGTTGACCACAGTCATGGTGATGGATTTCTTCTTTTTCAATTTGCATGGGGCTAATAGATTTTTCAATGTTCTCGCCCTCCTGAACGTAATACGTGGCCGTAATGGGATGGTCTCTTTAAGATAAGGATCAGTCTCTAAAATGTGTCAGTGTTTGGTTAAAATGCTCCTTAAAACCTCATGATTGGAGTTATAAATGGTAATAAAAGCAGACTTGTACTTCTTCAGGTCTACATTTTTTTTTTTGGCTTCTCTTTGGTCACCAAGCACTCTTCTTGACTTTGACTACTTGCTCGCATAAAAGCACCATCAATAATCCCTCTGGGATATTTCTTATAAAATCTGGAACGTAAAATCTGGCTCTGTGCAATAAAATCACTCGTCGTCGAATAATTTCTTCGTTTCCGTTTAAACTGGCTGAAAGGTGTGTTGTCTTTCCATTTCTTGTAGTGTGCACTTTTATAGTCCAGGTAGCTGTTGCCGTCGACTTTTAAAAAAAAGTCTTGGTCATAACTGTTTTATTTTCTGAGTATAGGACTAGATCCAGGTATTCAATTGAAGTGGTTGATCTATTTGCTGTAAGTGAGGTTCCTGGTGTTATCGTTAAGCTAGGAAATAAACGCCTGGTCCTCCTCATCACTGCCTTTCCAAATCAGGATCAAATCATCAATGTACCGTTTATTAAAAACAATCATATCCTTCCAATAGTGTTCATTAAAAATAAATTCCTCTTCGAACCGGCCCATGTAGAGGTTCGCAAAACTCAGTGCGAAACGTGTCCCCATCGCGGTTCCCTTACGCTGTCTATAAATCTTACCCTCGAAAGAGAATACGTTATGTGTCAAGATGAACTGGATCGCATCTAAAATTAACAGTTTGTGTCTTGGCGAGAGTTGGTGATTTGTTTCAAGATAGAGCAACGTCACGGGTGAAGAGTTCCCCATAAAAAGCTTTGTGAACTGCTCCTCAACCTATGTAGTCTACCATTTCGAATGTGATTGTAGGTTGCAATATGTCGGCCCCACAATCCAGGGTTTTCTGAAGCATAGCATATCGCGACATTTTCTCTCTACCCATGATAAAGATCCTACTAGGATGTCCATCACACCTATTGAACACATTTCTGACAGTTGCTCTGATAGATTTAGAACACTCTAACGAAGAGAGATGTTCTGGATTTTCAAACTACAGACGCTCGAACCATATGGTCTTAATGAGAGCCTCGAGAACAAGTGCTTTTGACTGGTGCACCCAATAGATCTCTTCACTATCTAGGCCATTTAACTTGGTCATTCCTGGTTTTCTAAATATATCTCCATTTCGTTTCTAATACACAATGACGCCATGTTCATTTTATATAATATATTATATACATTTTATTTCATCTCTATAGCATATCATTCTTATACACACCCAGCTATTCTTAGTACATACAACTCCACCAAGCCCTAGTTTAGTCATCCCAATACTCATATAGCAGTTTTATTTCTATTTCCACTTTACTTCTACACATTGAGATTCCTCTCCTCTTGTGAGCGATACATACCACCCATATATCACTCATCCCCTGTATATCACATAGGTTCCTTTCTCTCATTATATACTTTTTAATTTGCTCCCCCCATCACAGCTTTATCTGTTTCTGAATTTCATCCTCTCCCTGTCCAGGCACCATCTGCATCGCTCCACTCGCCGAGCGCCTCATTCAGCATCTTCCTTACCATCACCACCTTGCCAGAGACGCTGTCCAATCAGCACTCCTGGTCCCCGCCCAGTCCACTCCTCTAAATCTGATGCCCCACGTGCCGACAGCGAATGGCCATGCTCTGTGTCCCTTCCTCTGCAGCCTCACAGGTACCCTGGTGTTACTCTAGGTTAACCAGTTCACTATAAATTTCCTTCCTCCAGTAAGCCCTTGAGCTCAAATTAACACTAGAGGTACTATGATTTGATTTTATATGAAGTGCACATCCATTGTTTTTAATTATTTATTCATAACTTGATCCACAAGCTTTTTTTGAATTATGCATTGATTTATTTATTTAATTATTTATTTATATTTTGATCATCAAGCTCCTTGAATTATGTATCTTATTTATTTATTTATATTTTACCTATATTCGGACTGTTAAGTAATTTTACTATATATATATATATATATATATATATATATATATATATATCAAAAACAACTGTATCATAAATATCTCGCATGAAGTTAATCGTATTATCACCTACACAGCTCAAAGAGCAACCACACAGAGAGCAATTCTAATTAATTATTTCCTTTATTGGATATCCAAAAACATTAAATGGCATATCAGTTTAAAACATATACAAAAAACAGCACATAATGGGAACACTACGGTGTTACAAATACTTGTATAAAAACAGAGTAAACTCCAGACCAATAAGGGACTAATGTCCCCCCATACACACATAAAGCAGTATCAGCTTAGTGGGGCACATGTAGCAATAGTAGCACCCAGGACATACATACAAAAACACTCCAGACATTTAAGGGGGTGTAAACCTGGGTGCAGCCCTCACCAAGCAAGGACTGCGAAAGGAGGGGGGGGGGGGAAACACAGTTTAAAGTGCAATTGCAAATTATACCTACTGACCCTGGTCTGAAGCAGCCGCCCGACGATCGTTTCGCTACTGCTTCCTCTTGGCCCATGATGTTACCTCCTTGTACACTATAATTTCCAAGGACTTGGGCCTTAGAGCTGTTGCTGATGTATTAAAGGAAGACCCCGATAAGTCACCCCTGCAGTGAGAATTTATTTTAAAATGTACGGAGTATTGCCTGAGCCATAACTACTTTTGGTTTAGTGGGGACTTCTTCCTACAAAGACTCGGGACGGAGATGGGGGCGAAATTCGCCCCCAGTTTTGCAAACATTTTCATGGCTGCCTGGGAAAAGGAGAGAATAAGCCCCATCCTACACAACAGTACCCACTTGGGTAAATTAACAATTTGGCAAAGATACATAGACGTTTGCCTGTTAGTGTGGGAAGGAGAAAGACCTGGTTTAGAGAATTTGATAGGGTCTTGAACAATAACACCTGGAATATAAAATTCACCAGTATCATTAGTAACATTTCGGTTAATTTCCTCGACCTGACCATCTACATTGAAAAGGGACAGTATAAAACTAAAACCTATTTTAAAGAGATAGATGTCAGCGGATATATAGATACCAGCAGTTGCCATTATAAACCATGGCTGGATAATATACCTAAGGGCCAACTAAAATGAATAAGACCCTACTGTTCAGAAGTAGCGGTGTATCAAGATCAGAGCTTAATTATACAGGGACGGTTTAAAGAAAAAGGATACGGTGAACAACAAATGATCCGATGTAGTGAGAAGATAGAAAAAACTGGAGAGGAAAAGGTGAATAATGAAAGTGCTGTAAAAAAGAAGGATTTTAGATTCTCCTTCTCTACACAGTATTCTGTGCAGGTGGGTTTAATTAAAAATGCGATAAAAAAGAGCTGGGCAACATTGAAGAATGAGCCAGTTATAGGAAAAGTAATACCCAGTAGACCCAACGTTATTTTTAGGAAGGTCCCTAATTTGCAAAACCCGAGAGGTCTTATATTCACTGGGGTGGAACATGTGCAGGCTAACTGGCGAGGTGGTGACACTATAAAGAAAATTGATCGAACCGGAGTGAAATGGATCTACGAGATGGGTATGATACAACCGCATGGTCTGAACGTGGAGTTTGATTTAAAACCGTGCCTTTATAGACTGAGTGGACCAGAGTAGCTGCAATGATTTTCTACATCGGGGAAACTAGTGGATTAAATCGAACTAGGGTTACATTTCCTATTTGGTGTTATAAATTGGTTGTTACTTTTGTTTTGTGCTAGAAAGATTTTATGCGCAGATTCCTTTTTTTTTTTTTTTATTGAAGCAAGCTGGAATATGGATTTGAGCTTGCTAGACGCTAATGAAGAGTAATGGGTGGAGGTAATTTGGGGATTTAAGGATTGTGGGAAGTTTGTAGGTTACGCCTCTGATGAAGCCATTTGGAGCCATTCGGCTTCCCGCTTGTGAGTATAACATCAGAAAGCAGGTACAACTGGTTGCTACAGTGCGTCACTATGTATGCGTCTATCTTGATGTCTCACAGGATGTTTTAATAAGAAGTGGCGCACAAAATTAACTGGTTTGTGCTTGCTGGATAAAGGTTGAAGACTCGTTTGTCCAACAACTTTATTGGTTTTGAATCTTGCGCTGTCCCCCGCTACATGTACTGACATCATCATTTATTTAACCCTTCTTCTGATCTGTCAGAAGGAAGGAAAAATAAGACTCACAACAGATCCTGTCTATGTAACAGCTGCAAAGGCCTATTGGTCCCCTGACATGGTCCCTATTTTCCATCAGAATTGGCTTATGATTTGGCAGCCAAAAGCAGGAGTGGGTACAAAACACAGAAGACATGCAAATATTCCATTGACGTGTCATCTCTGTTTTGGATCCACTCCTGTTTTTTTTGGCATTAGCAATACTGATGGATTATTGAGCAAATGCTGACTGACTGTTTTTTGGGGGTTATTGTTCTGAGAGCTATGAGTTCAGAGAAAGGGCAAAATAATCAGTGACGTCAACACAAACTTACTGCTGACCCCCTCTGCACTCTGTCGGGAGGGCTCTACTTGTATAAGTGTTTAAAGGGAGTCTGTCACCAAAATATGATGTTATACACCACTTACATGGCTCTCTAGAACACCTATCCATGATTCTAATGGTACCTTTGTAATTTTCACCCGCAGGAAAAACGCAGTTTAATCCATATGCAAATGAGGGCTCGCAAGTGCCCGGGGCGGCGTTCTGTGTGTAGGAGCCCAGGCTGCTCTGCCTTCTTTTTACATTACTCCTCCCCAGCCTCTTCCTTGGCCTGCCCTGCAAGTCCCTTGCATCATCCACAGGACCGGCCGATATCCCGCACGTGCGCAGTGCACCCCCGGTGCGAGCATGCGCACTGTGATGCCAATTGTGGGCACGGCATCGCTACATGTAGTGCTCATGCGCCGGCCTCCAGTCCTCCTGTTTGCTTCTGGTCCGCCCCCTAGTCACTGTTTTCATGCCTGTGCTGGCGCATGCGCACTACATGTAGCGATGCCGTGCCCACAATTGGCATCACAGTGCGCATGCTCGCACCGGCGGTGCACTGCGCACGCGCGGGATATCGGCCGGTCCTGTGGATGACGCAAGGGACTTGCAGGGTAGGCCAAGGAAGAGGCTGGGGAGGAGTAGTGTAAAAAGAAGGCAGAGCAGCCTGGGCTCCTACATACAGAACGCCGCCCCGGGCACTTGCGAGCCCTCATTTGCATATGGATTAAACTCTGTTTTTCCTGCGGGTGAAACTCAGAAGAAAATTACAAAGGTACCATTAGAATCATGGATAGGTGTTCTAGAGAACCATGTAAGTGGTGTATAACATCATATTTTGGTGACAGACTCCCTTTAATAGAACAGGTTCTGTAGACATCTATGTGGAATCAGCTGACGACGGTGTAAAAGGAGTGCGCTTCTTCTTGACGCTAAATTTGACCTGTTAGGCTGAGTTCATACTTAAGTTATTTGGTCAGTTTTGGCCCCGTGACTGCCCTAATAACTGAAGTGTGCAGTGATTCTAAGAGAGCCGCCTGTCATCTGCATGTCATACTGACTCACAGTATTATTTCACTACCTATGCGTGTTACTGCAAGGCACAGTGTTCTACACCACTATAAAGGCTCTCTGCAGCCAGGAAATAGCCTTTTTTTAACGCGATTCGCCATGAATAAATTCAGATCGAACCAAATTTTTTTTAAAAAATTCGGCGAACTGGCCAAATAAAATTTTTGAGAAATGTGCTCATCTCTAATTATGGGACCTCACTGTCCAGTGAAAATGCTGGGCATTACATTATGGCACCACACTGGACAGTGAACATGCTGGACATTACATTATGGCACCACACTGGACAGTGAAAATGCTGGGCATTACATTATGGGACCACCATGGACAGTAACGGTGCTGTGCATTACATTATGGGACCACACTGGACAGTGACAGTGTTATGCAGTGTGTTATGAGACCACACTGTAGAGTGAATACACTGTGCAGTGTATTATGGGCCCATACTATACAGTAAATGTGCTGTGCATTGTATTATGGGACCACATTGCACAGTAAATGCATTGTGCATTACATTATGGGACCACATGGTATACTGAATGCACTGTGCAGTGCATTGTGGGACCACATTGTACAGTAATTGTGCTGTGCATTGCATTTTGTGACCACACTGGACAGTAAATACTCTGTACATTGCATTATGGGACCACACTATACAGTGACTGCATTGTGTGGTGCATTATGGGACCACACTGTATACTGAATGCATTGTGCACTGCATTATGGGACCACATTATACAGTGAATGTGCAGCGGCCTATTGCCAGCATCTGGGGTATTCCTTTCCCCTTAGGAGGTTTCTACGAAATATGTCCCTTTTATAAAGCAAGTAATCGTGACACCAGTTGCAGTTAAACAACGAGGACATGGAGTCCCCTTTGTAGATGGTAGTGTGGGTACCCAGATGTAGGATTGCCAAAGTGGTGTAGAGTGGCCTACAATGTCTCTGTAGATGTTGTATGCATGTGTCACAGTGCTTCTAAATGGATATCCTTGGATTCCAGATGTCGTGTAGTCCGAAGCAAGTGCAAAAGGGGGGTGTTGAACTTGGGTGGTGAATAAGTAGAAAAAATGGAGTCCAGACTTTGTAGTAACGTTGAACACAACTTTACTTGGCATAAACGGTAATCCAAACAGTTTCCAAACGGTATCTTGGTCATCAGCCGGTATTGGATTAACTCTTGCAAGCAAAAACTTCTTCAACAATCTCAGCCCTGCTATGCTGTAGCTTTCTTAGCTCTGCTATGCTAGCTGGAGTAAACAGGAACTTTCCTCTTCTGCTGGAACTTTACTTAGTTGTAATCTGTCTCTTACTTTAATCCTAGGAACTTCTTCCTGGCATCAAGCTCTCTTAGCTTGGGGTTTAAGGCAATGCAAGCCCAGTAGGGGAGAAGCAACCATATAGGCTTCAGAGGAAGGGCTCTGCTAGCCAACACACAACCTTTCCCCAGGAGGAGGTAGGCTAGACTGCTCAATAACTAACTAACTCCTCCCTTGCTCTAGAGAGGGCTGGAAGGAACTAGAAGGTTCCACTCCAGGAATCTATCTCTGTCTTAGATGCCGCCATCTGCTGGTGAACCAGGCACATTACACTTTAACACTGGTTTGCAAGGAAATGCATACACACATTGCAGGAAATGGCAATAAATATCTATGAGATGACTCAGGATCACGCAATGCAGATAGTGGGGGTACAAAAGGAGGTGGTAATGCCACTCTGGGGTGTTACAAATGCACTGTGTGGTGCATTATTGGACCACACTGTATACTGAATCAATTGTGCACTGAATTATGGGACCGCATTATACAGTGAATGGGTTGTGCATGGCTTTTCATAATGTCAAAATACAGATTCACAGAAATAAATGGCTGCTTCATTAGCACAAAATCATCACTGCAGACTTAGCAAAGCAAACTTGCTAAACTTTTCCTTAATGCCGTAAACCAGTAACGTTAATCATGTTTGTGCACGGCGTAATCTTTCTGGCTAATTATACTGCTTTAAAATACACATAGCTCTCACAGACTGGTGCTTGCCTGCACATTTAAATAAAATCATCAAATTTATTTTCACATTTATTTGAGATAATTTCATTTCCCAAAAGAACACAGATATTAATTTACGTATTGAGCAGGAAGCCGAACTTGAAGGCAGGAGATGGGAATCTAATACATAATACACAGTTATTTCTAATAAATATATGTGCTGCAGTTGAATATTATCCTTTCACTGTAGCTTTCGGCTTCGGCTGTCAGATCACATGATGGAAAACACACTCTTATAACACTCTTATCATGCAAATAAGAATTATCCTGCTCTCTGCTTTCTGCTTGCACTCAATGGGAATAGAATGCTTGAATTAACTTGATCTAGATGAAAAGTGAGTTGCATGATAGACAAAGATGAGTTATTGAACACATGCAGTCCCCTTCTACATCAGCAACACGTAAAGTCAATTAGGAGATTTTGGAAAGGCGACACAGAGCTAATTAGGAGTTCATCAACCTTTTAAAATATGTAGGAGTGTGCAATATGCAGAATATATGTGGTTTGCATAAGTACGTAGTATGTAGATAGGATGTCAGCTGTTTGCCAAGACATTGCACAGATGGGAAAAGGATGAGATTTCTCTCTTCGTACAACGTATTTATACTAAATTGGCACTTACAGGTCAGGACTAGAGATGAGCGAATTTTTGGAAAATTTGATTCAGTGCTTTGCCGAATTTGACAAAAATATTTGCTTTGTGTAAAATTACTTCGTCACAAAGTCCATTTTTTTGTATGTAGCGGGTGCAATGACAGGGAGCTGCGATAGTGTCGCTCCCCATCATTGTTCCGCTTAGATGCCGCATTCATACATGATCGCAGCATCTAAAAGTAATAATACAGTTTAAGATTACCAGGAAAAAAAAATGAAATCCTACTTACCGCCTCCAATTGCTCGTGACGGGCCGGCTGGCACCATCTTACTTGAAGATCTTGCGCGAATTTTCAATCAAGATGGCGGCGGCCAGTCCGTCGCGAGCAAATAGAGGCGGTAAGTATGATTTCATTTTTTTTTTTCTGTTAATTTTAAACTGTATTATTACTCTCAGGTAAGTATAATATTTTTAGTTTTTTACACTATTTCAGGTTAAATCGATTCGGCTTTGCTCGTCTCTAGTCAGGACAATGAGCTTGCATCCGCAGCGATGCCCTGGGAAGACGGACCTTTTAATGGCTGTCCATGGATTGTAGATCTATTACCTGTTAGGTGCTTGACCAGGCCATAATTACCTAACTACTTTACTAAGAAATTAACACCAAAGATTGCCTAATGAAAAAACAACAAAGCAATTAATGGGACAGCTAAGTAAATAAAAGGCACTGTATCCAAAGTAAAGCTACAGTTAGTGCTCTGGCCTATTTAGCTAATGTATTTCTATTAAATTATGCAAGAGCAAGATACAAAAACAAGGTAGAAGGCTCACTGCCGATTGGGCTCCTTAATAATTTCTCTATTCCTTCTTAATGCATTTTTAAAAAGCTGGGGAAGTGAAGGAGAGATTTAACCTCTTGTCTCCCAAAGGGCATGTGAACGCTGCAGTATGGATTTGCATTTGCTAGTCGTTGTAGCTGTAGACAAATAAACCACATTTAAAGGGCATCTGTCAGATTTCTACCTATGACACTGGCTGACCTGTTGCATGTGCGTTTGGCAGCTGAAGACGCCTGTGTTGGTCCCATGTTCATATGTGCCCGCATTACTGAGAAAAATGATGTTTTAATATATGCAAATGAGCCTGTAGGAGCAACGGGGGCATTGCCTTTATGCCTAGAAAGTCTGCTCTCTTTGTAATTGAGGTGCCCTGTTCACAGGCTCGGACTGGCCCACAGAGGTACAGGTGAATCCCCTGGTGGGCCCCTGAGCCAGGTGGGCCCCTAGTCTCCCACCCCCTGCACAAGTGGCACATAACACAGTAGACTTACTGCACTACATACATATATTCAATGTACAGCACCTCAACCAGCCTATGTTCATATAAAAAACGTGATAGATTATTAAAGACACTCCCCAGTTTATTATTATAGACCCGATCAGAGCTGAGAAGTCTTCTGGTTATAGAGGAAAGCTACCAGTGTCCTCTTCTCCCAAGGACCTACCTTCTCAAAGCTGCTACAGGGACCCCCATATTCAATCATCTGGTAGCATCTGGCTGCTGTGTGAGCAGGTAATCTTTGAATGTATCCATACGGTGGCACCCCAAAATAAATTTTACTGGTGGGCCCTAGGCACCCCAGTCTGACACTGCTGCTATACTTTGATTGACAGAGCCAGGCAGTGAAAATGTTATCACACCTGGCCCTATCAATCAAAGTGCAGAGGGAGTGGCAGATGCAGAGAGAGCAGAGCCTCTAGGTGTAATGGCAACGCCCCTGTTGCTCCTAGAGGCTCATTTACATATAATAAAACATCATTTTTCTCAGCAGTGCAGGCACATATGAACATGGGACCAACACAGATGCCTTCCGCTGCCAAGTGCACATGTAACACATGGGGTGGATGTCTGATTAATAACAAACATACATATCTAAATGGCAGGGAAGGGGGGCGCACTTGGGCAGCTCAGCCTCTGTTGGTGGTGGACCTTGTCCCAGCCCTGTCCACATCTGACAATCCAGAAATAGTTTGATACTTGTTTCCAGCACAGATGTAGGGGTTTTCTTGTAATGAAACCAATATAATAATTTACATTGTTTAATTATGTGCCTGAATTATTATAATCAGTTTATAAATGAATATCATTTTATTTTTGGAATTGCACCCTCTATATTTGACAGAAGGACAGGAAGGGGAATTCAAGCTCCTTGCAGATGAGCTGTTAGCAGGCATACAAAGCATACACCACTTGATTTACTTTAAATTGTCTGACTAAATGTTAAACCACCAGCCAAAGGAGTATTCCCATCTGGATATACAGTCGCAAGAAAAAGTATGTGAACCCTTTGGAATGATATGGATTTCTGCACAAATTGGTCATAAAATGTGATCTGATCTTCATCTAAGTCACAACAATAGACAATCACAGTCTGCTTAAACTAATAACACACACATAATTAAATGTTACCATGATTTTATTGAACACACCATGTAAACATTCACAGTGCAGTTGGAAAAAGTATGTGAACCCCTAGACTAATGACATCTCCAAGAGCTAATTGGAGTGAGGTGTCAGCCAACTGGAGTCCAATCAATGAGATGAGATTGGAGGTGTTGGTTACAGCTGCCCTGCCCTATAAAAAACACACACCAGTTCTGGGTTTGCTTTTCACAAGAAGCATTGCCTGATGTGAATGATGCCTTGCACAAAAGAGCCCTCAGAAGACCTACGATAAAGAATGGTTGAATTGCATAAAGCTGGAAAGGGTTAAAAAGGTATCTCCAAAAGCCTTGCTGTTCATCAGTCCACGGTAAGACAAATTGTCTATAAATGGAGAAAGTTCAGCACTGCTGCTACTCTCCCTAGGAGTGGCTGTCCTGTAAAGATGACTGCAAGAGCACAGCGCAGACTGCTCAATGAGGTGAAGAAGAATCCTAGAGTGTCAGCTAAAGACTTACAAAAGTCTCTGGCATATGCTAACATCCCTGTTAGCGAATCTACGATACGTAAAACACTAAACAAGAATGGATTTCATGGGAGGATACCACAGAGGAAGCCACTGCTGTCCAAAAAAAACATTGCTGCACGTTTACAGTTTGCACAAGAGCACCTGGATGTTCCACAGCAGTACTGGCAAAATATTCTGTGGACAGATGAAACCAAAGTTGAGTTGTTTGGAAGAAACACACAACACTATGTGTGGAGAAAAAGAGGCACAGCACACCAACATCAAAACCTCATCCCAACTGTGAAGTATTGTGGTGGTTGCATTATGGTTTGGGGCTGCTTTGCTGTGTCAGGGCCTGGACGGACTGCTATCATTGAAGGAAAAATGAATTCCCAAGTTTATCAAGACATTTTACAGGAGAACTTAAGGCCATCTGTCCAGCAGCTGAAGCTCAACAGAAGATGAGTGTTGCAACAGGACAATGACCCAAAGCATAGAAGTAAATCAACAACAGAATGGCTTAGGCCTCTTTCACACTTGCGTTGTCCGGATCCGGCGTGTACTCCACTTGCCGGAATTACACTCCGGATCCGGAAAAACGCAAGTGTACTGAAAGCATTTGAAGACGGAACCGTCTTCCAAATGCTTTCAGTGTTACTATGGCACCCAGGACGCTATTAAAGTCCTGGTTGCCATAGTAGGAGCGGGGAGCGGGGGAGCGGTATACTTACAGTCCGTGCGGCTCCCGGGGCGCTCCAGAATGACGTCAGAGCGCCCCATGCGCATGGATGACGTGATCCATGCGATCACGTGATCCATGCGCTTGGGGCGCCCTGACGTCACTCTGGAGCGCCCGGGGAGCCGCACGGACGGTAAGTACACTGCTCCCCCGCTCCCCGCTACACTTTACCATGGCTGCCAGGACTTTAGCGTCCCGGCAGCCATGGTAACCACTCTGAAAAAGCTAAATGTCGGCTCCGGCAATGCGCCGAAACGACGTTTAGCTTAAGGCCGGATCCGGATCAATGCCTTCCAATGGGCATTAATTCCGGATCCGGCCTTGCGGCAAGTGTTCCGGATTTTTGGCCGGAGCAAAAAGCGCAGCATGCTGCGGTATTTTCTCCGGCCAACAAACGTTCCGTACCGGAACTGAAGACATCCTGATGCATCCTGAACGGATTACTCTCCATTCAGAATGCATTAGGATAATCCTGATCAGGATTCTTCCGGCATAGAGCCCCGACGACGGAACTCTATGCCGGAAGACAATAACGCAGGTGTGAAAGAGCCCTTAAACAGAAAAAAATACGCCTTCTGGAGTGGCCCAGTCAGAGTCCTGTCCTCAACCCGATTGAGATGCTGTGGCATGACCTCAAGAAAGCGATTCACACCAGACATCCCAAGAATCTTGCTGAACTGAAACAGTTCTGTAAAGAGGAATGGTCAAGAATTACTCCTGACCGTTGTGCACGTCTGATCTGCAACTACAGGAAACGTTTGGTTGAAGTTATTGCTGCCAAAGGAGGTTCAACCAGTTATTAAATCCAAGGGTTCACATACTTTTTCCACCTGCACTGTGAATGTTTACATGGTATGTTCAATAAAAATATGGTAACATTTAATTCTTTGTGTGTTATTAGTTTAAGCAGACTGTGATTGTCTAATGTTGTGACTTAGATGAAGATCAGATCACATTTTATGACCAATTTGTGCAGAAATCCATATCATTCCAAAGGGTTCACATACTTTTTCTTGCAACTGTATATGGCATATCCACAGGAAACGCCATAAATGTCAGATAGGTGCAGATCCCACCTCTGGGACCAGCCCCTATCTCAAGAACAGGACCCTGTCACCCACTGCAGTGAACAGAGAGCAGACCACGCATGTGCAGCTCTCTCCATTCACTGCTATGAGATGTCAGAAAGTAACTGAGCATGCCTACTAGGCTATTTTCTGAAATCCCATTCTTGAGATAGGAGTGGTTCCCAGAGGTGGGATCTGCACTTAACGGACATTTATTGCATTTCTTGTGGATAGGCCATAAATATCCAGATGAAAATACCCCTTTAAGTTATAAACGTAAATACACACAGGTCAGTCGAACACTTAAGTGAATTACTAACTGTAGTCCTCTCCTACATAATGGGAACCGGACGGATCTGTTATGCTGGCCATAGACTTCCTCTAAAGGCATTCCATTATGCATTCCGTCATGGAATTGCGTTATGGTCCGTGGTAACAGAATCCATAACACAATTCAGCCTATACCCAAACTCGAACTTCAAAACTTGAAGTTCGCTCATCCCTAATAGTGACCTCAGATACAGGAAGGCAGAGCAACATTATCTTGACTCCAGGCACGCCAGGATGGCCACTTTAACGTGTTTTGCTACATTACTAATGTGATTTTGTTGCGTTAACATGTAATGAGTAAGAATAACACTGGTTACATCTGTATGTGAAGAACAAACACTACAACATGTTGTGAAGGCTGTTCCCTGCTGGCTAAAATGTGCTTTTGTGCAGTCTATTACCGCATTTTGGGGACAGAGATGTAACTGAAAGCTCCAGGGCCCCAATGCAAAACTTATAACAAGGCCCCACCTGTCATCTGCCATTTATAATTCTAGTGCCTTCCTATGTGAAAGGGAGGAATTAGAGTCCTTCAGGCGCCAGGGCCCAGATGCCGCTACTACCTCTGCAGCTCATATAAGTACAAGCATGAGCGGTCATCACTAGTGATGAGCGGGAGGTGCCATATTCGATTTCGCGATATTTCGTGAATATTCGCATGAATATTCGTGTTATATTCGTCGAAATCGAATATTCGCAATTATTCCAATTATCGCGAAATTATTTTTTCGCATATTGCGAAAATTTATCTTAATAGTATAAGGCAACGTTCCTATGCTAATGACTATGGCTAGGCTAATATGTGTATTTTACGAAATTTCGTAATATTGCTCTAACTTCGTCTCTTAGAATATTACGAATATTCTAAAAGACGAAGTTAGAGCAATATTAAGAACATTTGCAAAAGTCGAAATTGCGATGCGAGTAATATAACACGAAATAGTCGCATGAAGATTTAAACTTAGCACTGCTATATTCCATATTAGGCTAGAATATGGAGTATAGCAGTGCTAAGTTGAAATCTTCATGCGAATATTTCGTGTTATATTACTCGCATCGCAATTGCGACTATTGCGAAATTTCGTAAAATACACATATAGATTAGATTGTAATTTAGCTAATATGGAATATAGCAGTAAGTTGAAAACGCCACTGACTGGAGCAGCCAGGAAGCCAGGAATCCAAAGGACAGGTAAGAACAACTTTAGGGAAGTGGGAAAGAAAAAAATATAATAAAAAAAAAAAGAAAAAAAACGAATATTCGATTTCGCGAATATATAGAACAATATTCTAAATATTCGCGAAATCTCGAAATTGCGATATTCGAGAAAAAAATTATTCGCGCTCAACACTAGTCATCACCCCGTATTACCACGACTATGGTAGATTACTTTAATACATAGTCAATCAGTGTTCACTTCCTGTACAGCCTAACATTCTCTTCCAGGGGCTATATTCCTTTGACGACATGCTGGTATTATACATAGCAAAATTTAATCTACAGTACATTTCATTTTTAAAAATTGTATCGACCACATATAGCAACATGTCTTAATAGGATAAATATGGCGTGAGTGAATAAGAGAGCTTCCGTACTCTGATGGAAGAATAATATTATCAAGGTCTGATACGGGATTATCACTGCTCTTTAAATAGTGATGTGACAGCCGTATTGAACAAGCTTATCTCAGTTTGCTGCATTTGCCTGACAGTAATACTGAAATGTCAGTTTACTATGTCATTTTTTGTGCATTGGAGTGCTTTTCACCAGTTTTATTAAATGTTACATGTGGTTTGTTGCAGTGATAAATTGGAGTGAAACATTGCTAATCATACCCACTCTCCCATTCACTTTTCAAGTTTCAATTTCAGCAAAGGACAACATTAGGAAACATACACAGTACATTTACAGTGTAGAGTTACCTTTGGAGATTCCAACAGGATGTATTAGTTGACCCACTGTCGCCTCTTAAGGATCCCATTTTTAAATGGCTCCTATTCACCACTAACATAGGTGGAATGGGAGGTAGTCTAGGTATTTTCACAATCCTTGGTTGCTTTGGTTTTCATGTACTTAAATCTATGTCTACTTGCAGTAGGAAAAAAAAAAGTTAAATTTCTTGTGAAATTGTGAACTGATCTCTACTTACCATAAAGTACTGTTTTTAGCACTGAGCTTCAGTGAGCATCTTCCTTCTTTGGCCTCATGCACACGACCGTTCCATTTTTGCGGTCCGCAGATTGCGGATCCGCAAAACACGGAAGCCGTTCCCTGTGCCTTCCGCAATTTGCGGAACGAAACGGGCGGCCCATTGTAGGAATGCCAATTCTTGTCCGCAAAACAGACATGAATAGGACGTTATATTTTTTTTGCGGGGCTGCGTAACGGAGCAATGGATGCGGACAGCACACGGAGTGCTGTCCGCATCTTTTGCAGCCGCATTGAAGTGAATGGGTCCGCACCCGAGCCGCAAAAACTGCAGCTCGGATGCGGACCAGAACAACGGTTGTGTGCATGAGGCCTTTAGCCACAAGGTGCATAAGTGCTGGTTATTTCATGGAAAATACTGATGGGTGTCTCAAGGACACCAAAATACATGCCAGGCAATAATAATTACATTCGGAATTTGGGGAATGCATACTATAGTTATCAATTAGTGTTGAGTGAATCGAAGCATTCAAGGTGGAATTTGATCTGAAGTTTAGGAAAAACTCAACTCGCTACCAATCCGAACTTCCTCACGCTTTGTGGTAACGAATAAAGTTTTCCTAAGATGGTGGCTGAAAATAAAAAAAATATATACTCACATCATCCACTTGATCGCAGAGAGGCTGTCCACTCTCGTCTTGATTGAAGAAAACCTGCCAAAGTACCTGTCGCAAGGGTGAAGATGTTACTCTCTGCGGCCAGGATGATCACGTGGTGACATTAGAGATGAGCGAATTTTTCAAAAATTCGATTCGCCGGTTCGCCAATTTTTGGGGGAAAATTCTGTTCAATCTGAATATATTCACGGCGAATTACGTTAAACAGCTATTTCCTGGCTGCTGAGAGCCTTTATAGTGGTGTAGAACACTGTGCCTTGTGGTAATATGCATAGGGAGATGGCCTTGCGGTTCGCCCGGCGGTCGTTTTGCAGCAAATTTTGCTTGTTCACGATTCACTGAACATGCGAACATATGGCGATGTTCGCATGCACCATATTCTTTTGCATTGCGCCGAACTTTGACCCATGACATCAGGTGGGACAGGACAGCCAATTGAGACATTTCAGCACATGGGCACACCCCCACCCTATAACAGAACCTGATCTGGCAGCCATTTTACATTCTGTGTTTTGCCAGTGTAGGGAGAGGTTGCTTTGTGGAGCAGGGACAGACTGTTAGGGACACCAAACGCTAGCTAATAGGACCACAAAAGTCCTTTTAAGGACTAGTATAGGTATGCTATTGATAGGTGTGTTATACTGAGGGGTGTGATATACTTATAATATACTTTCTAACATAGAAAGTATATTATAGTGCATTTGTATTGTGCAGCAGTTGTGTGCGGTTCTGCTGCGATACTGCAGGTATATAGAGGGACAAGCGTTATTGGAACAACTATTTGCAACGGGTGTGATATACCTGTGGCCCCCAAAAAAACTGATTGAGAAGTACGATATACCTGCTTCCACAAAATACTGATTAAGGGGTTTGATATACCTGCTTCCACAATATAATGATTGAGGGGTGCGATATACCTGCTTCCACAAAATACTGAATAAGGGGTTTGATATACCTGCTTCCACAATATACTGATTGAGGGGTGCTATATACCTGCTTCCACAAAATACTGATTGAGGAGTGCGATATACCTCCTTCCACCAAATATTGATTCAGGTGTTCTATATACCTGTTTCCACAAAATACTGATTGAGGGGTGCGATATACCTGCTTCTAAAAAATACTGATTATGGGGTTTGATATACCTACTTCCACAAAATACTGATTGAGGGGTGCAATATACCTGCTTCCACCAAATATTGATTGAGGTCTGCGATACACCGGCTTCCACAAAATACAGATTGAGGGGTGCGATATACCTGCTTCCACAAAATACTGATTATGGGGTTTGATATACCTACTTCCACAAAATACTGATTGAGGGGTGCGATATACCTGCTTCCACCAAATATTGATTCAGGTGTTCTATATACCTGTTTCCACAAAATACTGATTGACGGGTGCGATATACCTGCTTCTACAAAATACTGATTAAGGGATTCTGTATACCTGCTTCCACAAAATAATGATCGAGGGGTGCGATATATCTGCTTCTACAAAATACTGATTAAGGGATTCTATATACATGCTTCTACAAAATACAGATTGGGGGGTATGACATACCTGCTTCCACCAAATACAGATTCAGGTGTTCTATATACCTATTTCCACAAAATACTGATTGAGGGGTGCAATATACCTGCTTCTACAAAATACTGATTAAGGGATTCTATATACCTGCTTACACAAAATACTGATTGAGGGGTGTGATATAACAGCTTCCACCAAATACTGATTGAGGCCTGCGATATATCTGCTTCCACAAATACTGCTCTTCTCTAGGGACTTTGGCACAGGGTCATTTTGAAAATGACAGGAAGAGGAAGAGGCAGGCCATTCCGCAGGGGTGGTAGGGGTCGGGCAGTTGCACCAGCTGGAGCCTAAGTGGGAAGTTGGAGAAGGTGCGTGCGATTGCGTCAAAGGATGCACCAGAGTTGGTTGAGTGGCTCACTCAGCATTCCGCTTCTGCACCCTCCTCATCCTCTGTATCTGCACCCTTCTCACTCTCTGCTGTGTGCACCCCCAAAGACACCACCATAACCCCTCCACTCGAGTCAGAGGAATTATTTTCCCATCCATTCCCAGACCTTACCAATGCGCAGCCATTCTTGGCATCGGATGAGGAGGTAGCAACGGCCGCCACCTAGCAGTCTGACAACAGTACCCAGATCAGCCCAAGGAGGGTGGTCCCCGCTGTTGCTACCTACTCCGAGATCTCTAATGTCAGTAGTGGTGAAGGTGACGACAATGATGACGTGTTGATGGACGTCACGTGGGTGCCCACAAGAGGGAAAGAGGAGGGGAGTTCAGAGGGAGAGACGGAGCAGCAGATAGGGAGGAGAAGAAGGAGAAGCAGGCAGAACTTGCAGTGCACAGGAGGCAAAAAGCAGACTGCAAATGTATCTGGAGCGAGCCATCCACCATGCACGGTCACATCTTGCGCTCCCAGGACACCGGCACATGGCTCCGCAGTGTGGGCTTTTTTTTTAACATGTCAGCTGCTGACAATAGTATTGCCATCTGTAGCCTGTGCTGTCAATGCATAAGTCGTGGTAAGCCCAACACTCACCTAGGGACGACCGCCTTAAGAAGGCACCTGGCCTCCCATCACCGAGCCCATTGGGAGCAACGCCGTAAGAACCCACAAAGTCACACTCCCAAGAACTCTGCGTCCTGCCTCTTCCCCTTCTCCTCTTTCCTCCCATTTAGCCTCCACTCCACCTTCCACCGTGCCGTCGTCGCGTTCATCTGGCAGAAGGCAGGCTTCCGTGGCCCAATGTTCGAGCGTGGAAAGTTGATGACGCCAGATAACCCTATTGCCCAATGGCTGACCGCTGGCTTGTCGGAACTGATAGCTCGCTAACTACTGCCATATAAACTGGTCGACTCGGAGGCCTTTAGAAAATTTGTGGCCATTGGCACACCACAATGGAAGGTCCCCGGAAGGAAAAATTTCTCCCAGAAGGGCATCCCAGAGCTATATGGCCACGTTCAGCGGCAAGTGAATATATCTCTGGCACACAGTGTCGGTGCCAAGATACATCTGACCACAGACACATGGTCTAGCAAACACGGGCAGGGAACGTGCATAACTTTTACTGCCCACTGGGTGAACCTTCTGACGGCCGTCAAGCATGTAACCCGTGGCACCCGTGTGGATTTGGTGTTACCGCCACGGATTGCATGCAGGCCTGCCTCTTCTTCTCCTACTCCATCCTCCGTCTCCTCCTCGGCTGACTCCTCCTTTTCCACTGCTCCCGCCTCTTCCACTGCACCCCCCAAGCTCCCCAGAACCTATTCGACGTTCCAGGTGAGACGTTGCCATGCTGTGCTGCAGCTGTTGTGCCTCTAAGCCAAGAGCCACACCAGTCCTGCACTGAATTCAGCTCTGCAGTCACAGGCCGATCAGTGGCTAACCCGGCTCAATTTGACAGTTGGTAAAGTGGTGTGCGACAACGGTGCCAATCTGCTGAGCGCGCTGAAACAGGGCAAAATGATACACATGCCGTGCATGACATCCTGAACTTAGTCGTGCAGCGATTCATTGCCAAATACCCCACCTGCCCGTCAGACGTCTGATTTGTGACAGCCCGTTGCACTGGAACTCCTTGTATATGCTTGATAGGCTGCTCCACGAACTACGTGTACGAACTCTGCCTCAGGACAGGTTCTGGGAGATTGGTTTCTTTTCACCCCGCCAGTGGCTGCTCATGCGCGATGCATGCAGACTTCATCAGCCATTTGATGAGATCACCAAACTGGTCAGTCGCAGCCAGGGCACCATCAGTGACATCGTACCTTACGCCTTCTTTCTGGAGCGTGCATTGCGTTGTGTCATTGATGAAGCCATCGAGGAGCAGGAGCTGGAAGATGAGGAAGTCGCAATGCTGAATGAATTCCCAGGGGGGCTACTCCATCTGAGACAAGTCAGCAGGAGTCTGAAGAGGAGTCAGAGGAGGATGGTGGCTGGAGGGAGGAGTAAGAAGAGCAGACTTTGAAGGGGACTTTAAACTTTTTGGGGATCCCTGGTGTTGTCCGTGGCTGGGGGGAAGAGACTGAGGATGACATTCTCCTGGGCGATGAGCAGGAGCCAGGGCGCTCCACCGCTTCCAATTTAGTGCAAATGGGGGCCTTCATGCTCCAGTGTTTGAAGAGGGACCCCCGTATAAAAAGCATAAAGGGCAAGGACCAGTACTGGGTGGCAACGTACTTAGACCCCCGATACAAACACAAAATGGCGGATATGTTACCAGCATCACAGAGGGCTGTCAGAATGGAGCATTTCCAGGCCTTGCTGTGAGAGATGCTGCTTTCTGCTGTTGCGGGCGCTGGCAGAGGTACCAATCCTACCGCGCCTGCAAGAAGAGGGCAGTTTGAAGATGTGTTGGTCACTTCGGATATGAGATCATTATTACAGCCAACCCATCGACAGCCGCCCTCCGGATCCAGCCTCAGGGAACGCCTAGACCGACAGGTGTCCGACTACATTGAGTTAACGGCCGATGTGGACACTCTGAGGAGAGGAACCCCTGGACTACTGGGTGTGCAGGCTTGACCTGTGGTCAGAGCTGGCACAATTTGCCATGGAACTCTTGGCTTGCCCCTTGTTGAGTGTCCTGTCCAAAAGGACGTTCAGCGCCGCAGGGGAGATCGTGACCAATAAGCGCACTCGCCTAGCTCATGACAGTGTGGACTACCTCACATTTATAAAAATGAATGGCATGGATCTCGAAGCAATTCAACACCTGTGATGACCACGTGTAATTGAATTTCCTCCTGCCAGCCCACACATATCCGCCACTACACAGAACAAAGAATGGTCCTTGTCTTATGTATATACAGTGGCATAAAATGCCTTTTCTGTCAGGTGAATGCCTAATTTTTGGGGCCTGTACTCCAGTGCCCTACAGTAAAATTGTTATCCACTGACTGCCTAATATACCTCCAGCTACATAATCACTTGTTCTTTTCTGTCCGGTGAATGCCTAATGTTTGGGGCCTGTACTCCACTGGCCTGCAGTAAAATTGTTATCCACTGACCATCTAATATACCTCCAGCCACATAATCACTTGTTCTTTTCTGTCCAGTGAATGTATAATTTTTGGGGCCTGTACTCCACTGGCCTACAGTAACATTGTTATCCACTGACCATCTAATATACCTCCAGCCAGATAATCACTTGTTCTGTTCTGTCAGGAAAATGCCAAATTTTTGGGGCCCGTACTCCTGCGGCCTAAAATAAAAAAAATTCTAGACTCCAGCAGCGCACATTTTTGAGAGTTTCCGTTTAAAATGCATAAAAATGGCCCCTGATTAAAATACATATTTTTGGTGGGAATTGTTGCCATTGATCCCCCTCTGGTATGTCACTGTGCATGTTGTAGGACTATTTGTGCCCTTCTAGTAAGTATTTGGTGGCTGCAAATATGACCTGAAGGTTTTTCAGGTTCCCCTGCCATTAAAGTGAATGGGGCCCGTCGCGAACTGCTTTGGTAGTGAAATAATACTGTGAGTCCGTATGACATGCAGATGACAGGCGTCACTCTTAGAATCACTGCACACTTCACTTAATAGGGTAGTCACGGGGCCAAAACTGACCAAATAACTCAAGTATGAACAGAACCTTACAGGTCAATGTTAGTGCCAAAAAGAAGCGCACTCCTTTCACACACGTCATCAGCTGATTCCACATAGATGTCTACAGAACCTGTTCTATTAAACGCTTATACAAGTAGAGCCCCCCGACAGAGTGGAGAGGGTGTCAGCAGTGAGTTTGTGTTGACGTCACTGATTAATTTGCCCTTCCTCTGATCCGTCAGAACAATAAGGGTTAGTTCACACGAATGTGTGCTCCCTGTTGCTGTATTGCAGACCGCATTTAGGGATCCACAATACACGGGCACTGTTCCATGTGCATTCCGCATCACAGAGAAATCCGGAGATGCGAAACGGAAGCATGGAACGGAACACTACGGAAGCACTATGGAGTGCTTCCTGGGGTTCCGTTCCGTGCCTCCGCACCGCAAAAAGATAGAACATGCTCTATCTTTTTGCGGAATGGAGGGATCGCGGACCTATTCAAGTGAATGGGTCCACGATCCCCATGCGGCTGGGTCACGGTCGGTGCCCGTGCATTGCGGAACGCAATTTGCGGTCCACAGCACGGGCATGGGGTTCACACGGTCGTGTGAACGAGCCCTAACACACAAAAATCCATCAATATTGCTAAAGCCAAAAATAACAGGAGTGGATCTAAAACAGAGATGACACACGTGAATGGATTATTTGCATGTCTTCTGTGTTTTCTACCCACTCCTGCTTTTGACTACCAAATCATAAGCCAATTCTAATGGGACCATACAGGCCTTACAGTTGCTACACAGACAGGATCCGTTGTGTGTCTCATTTTTCCTCCCTTCTGACAGATCAGAAGAAGGGTCAAACAAATGATGATGTCAGCCAGGCCGAAAGGTAGAAAAATTGCCCAGTCATGAAGTGGGGAGGGTGGGAACAGCATGAGGAGACCACAGAGTGGCCCAATGGCAGGGTCTGGAGGTTATGGCAGCATCAGGAGGCCACATAGTGGCACAATGACAGAGTCTGGAGGTGGTGGCAGCATGAGACCACAGAGTGGCACAATGACAGTGTGAAGGTGGTGGCAGCATCAGGAGGCCACAGAGTGGCACAATGACAGAGTCTGGAGGTGGCAGTAGCAGCAGTAGCAGCATCAGAAGGCCACCGAGTGGCACAATGGCAGTCTGGAGTTTGCAGCAGTATGAGGAGGCCACCGAGTGGCACAATGACCAAATGTGGAGGAGGCAGCAGTATGAGTAAGCCACAGAGTGGCACAATGAAAGAGTATGGAGGTGGCGGCAGCAGCATCAGTAAGAGGCCACAGAGTGGCACAATGACAGAGTCTGGAGGTGGCGGCAGCAGCAGTAGCAGCATCAGGAGAAGGACACCGAGTGGCACAATGACAGAGTGCGGAGGTGGCGGCGGCAGCAGCATCATGAGGAGGCCACAGGTTTTCACCATTACCGAGTGTGGAGGTGGTAGCAGCATTAGGAGGCCACAGAGTGGCAAGTTGACATAGTGTGGAGGTGGCAGCAGCATAAGGAGGCCACAGCATGAGGAGGCCACAGAGTGGCACGACGACAAGCAATTGCGGAGGTGGCAGCAGCATGAGGGCGCCAGAGAGTGGCACGATGACGGGAGATTGTGGAGGTGGCAGCAGCATGAGGAGGCCACGGAGTGGCCACTTCGTCTATTCATTTATAGGGAATATGGAACAGAAGGTTAAAATTTCTCAACTTTATAAAGTTTTTCTTAAAACACGATTTAATAATACACGTTCTCCGGCACAGAGGCTTGGCAAATTGATTGTCTGTTAATTTCCCTCGAAGATTGGGATAATATATTGGGGATTTTAAGTTTACTTTCTTATAATTTTAATGAAGTTTTGGTTCAATTTAATATTCAATATTTGATAAATTTAATAATAGACATTAAGTGTTGCCTAAGACAGGAGAGAATCCACCAGTCTTCTGTTTATTCAACGACGTGATTACAATGGAGAAAGCATTCCAAAAAACAATTTCTCTCCACCTGGAGACAAATCCTGTCAAGATTGATGCAAGTGCCGTATCGACTGCTCATCGGCCCAGATACTTCTGGGGGAACCTGCCTGTCATGAACAGGCCTCTAGTAGCTACAGACAATGAGAAGACAAAGCGTCAAGATAGCTTTGAGACCGGAAGGAGTCGCGAAGTTCATCAAGATATGTCACTAAAGATTTTATGGCATATAACTGCAGCGCTGAACACTGAATAAAATTAGTTTTTCTACCGAAATACTTCAATAAAGATTTTACTGCATATAACCGCAGCGCTGACCGCTGAATACATTTTGTTTTTCAACCGAAATACTTAAAAAAAGATTTTACCGCATATAACCGCACAAAACCCAATATATGCCCCAACCAGGGATTCCTAAACTATTCAAAACATATGAATAGAATTGCTCACATAAGCCTGTGGTATACACCATAATATGAAACCTACAAACAACTACAAGACCGCTTATGAATTAGTGTCATTTTATTGCATGAATTACAAAAAGCTATCTCACAAACATGATTAAAAGAACATAGGTGCAGGGAAAAGGTGACATCATATGGAGGATGAAGACAGCGGATACTACGTTCATGAATCTGTACATCTACATAAACATGATTAACAATAAAGTGCAAGTGCAAAAAACATATTCCATAATAATCGAATGGACGACGAACCGCGCTGAACGCTGAATAAAATTAGGTTTTCGACCGAAATACGTCAATAAAGATTTTACCGCATATAACTGCAGCGCTGAATGCTGAATAAAATTTGGTTTTCGACCGAAATACGTCCCAAAAATTTTTATTGCATACAACTGCAGCGCTGAACACTGAATAAAATTTGTTTTTCAACCGAAATATGTCACAAAAGGTTTTAACACATATAACTTCGACCGAAATATGTCAATAAAGATTTTACCACATATGACGGAGCACAGAGATGGAGAGGGTCTTCAGATTCCCCCGCACAATATGGACGTTTCAAAAAAGAACCGCTGCTCCCAACAGTAGCTCCTGGGAAGGCCATGGAGCGTATCGGTCATCCGGCATCTATTCGTCCTCCTGAAGGAAAATTTTGAAAGTGTGTAGAAGCCACACGGGGGCCCCCACACTGTAGATTTATCATGGAAACATCATGGAGATTTTACCGCATATAACCGCAGCACTGACCAGTGAATTAATTTTGTTTTTCAACCAAAATACATCAATAAAGATTTTACCACAAATATTACTGCAGCGCTGAACGGTAAATATATTTTTTTTCTACCGAAATACGTCACTAAAGGTTTTACCATATATAACTGCAAAAGTGAACACTGAATATATTTTCTTTTTGTACTGAAATAATAATAACTGCAGAAGTGAAATGCGTATACATTTTTCTTTTTGTACTGAAAAAGGCCAGTAAACGCTTTTAGCAGAAATAACTGCACCAGTGATGTGCGTTTATTTTTTTCTTTCTATAATGAAATAGGCCACTAAATCCTTTTGCCACAAATAACTGCACCAGTGAAGTGCGCATATATTTTTTTCTATAATGGAATAGGCCACTAAACACTTTTGCCACAAATAAGTGCACCAGTGAAGTACGTATATTTTTTTTCTTTCTGTACACTTTCAACACATATAACTGCAGAAGTGAACTGAGAATATATTTTTCTTTTTGTACTGAAATAGGCCAGTAAATGCTTTTAGCAGAAATAAATGCAGCAGTGAAATGCGTATATATTTTTCTTTCTGTACTGAAATAGGCCACTAAACCCTTTTGCCACAAAAAAACTGCACCAGTGAAGTGCGTATATATATATTTTTTCTATAATGTCATAGGCTACTAAATGCTTTTGCCACAAATAAGTGCACCAGTGAAGTGGCGTATTTTTTTTTCATTCTGTACGCTTTCAACACATATAACCGCCGATGTAAACTGAGAATATATTTTTCTTTTTGTACTGAAATAGGCCACTAAACCCTTTTGACACAAGTAACTACACCAGTGAAGTGCGTATATTTTTTTCTTTCTATAATTTAATAGGCCACTGAACGCTTTTACCACAAATAACTGCACCAGTGAAGTGCGTATATATTTTTCTTTCTGTACTGAAATAGGCCACTAAATGCTTTTGCCACAAAAAACTGCAGCAGTGAAGTGTGTATATTTTTTTCTTTCTATAATGAAATAAGCCACTAAATTTTTAAACCCTTTTGCCACAAATAACTGCACAAGTGAAGCGCGTATATTTTTTTCTTTCTATAATGAAATAGGCCACTAAACACTTTTGCCACAAATAAGTACACCAGTGAAGTGCGTATATTTTTTTTCTTCCTGTACGCTTTCAACACATATAACTGCAAAAGTGAACTGTGCATATATTTTTCTTGTTTGAAAAGATATAAGCCACTAAAGGCTTTTCAACATAGCAGTTGCACCCCAAGAACAAAGTGCTGGAATGACAGAGCTGTATAATGGCTATTTGAATCCAGGGCTGGCCTTAGGTGTTCAGGCGCCCTGTGTGAGCTAATCTTCTGCTCCCCCCCCCCCCCCCCCCCCCCCGTTCACCTAAACATACACAAAGAGGAAAAAACAATCTTTGTAACAAACAGTTTTTTTTTATTACAGATAAATTTAAGTGCAAGTGCTAACAAGTACAATCATACCCAGTGTCACCCATAGCCAGTCTCCTGCCCCCCTTAATCATACCCTGTCACCTTTGCCCAGTCCCCTGCCCCCCTTAATCATACCCAGTGCCACCCAGAGCCAGTCCCCTGCCCCCCTTAATCATACCCTGTCACCTTTACCTAGTCCCCTGCCCTTCTTAATAATACCCAGTGTCACCTTTACCCAGTCCCCTGCCCCATCAATTAGACCCTGCCCCCCTTAAATTAAGGGTGGCAGACACTGGGTATGATTAAGGGGGCAGGAGACTGGATAAGGGTGACACTGGGTATGATTAAGGGGGCAGGAGACTGGATAAGGGTGACACTGGGTATGATTAAGGGGAGCAGGGTCTAATTGAGGGGGCAGGGGACTGGGTAAAGGTGACAGGGTATGATTAAGGGGGGCAGGGGACTGGCTATGGGTGACACTGGGTATGATTAAGGGGAGCAGGGTCTAATTGAGAGGGCAGGGGACTGGGTAAGGGTGACACTGGGTATGATTAAGAAGGGCAGGGTACTGGGTAAAGGTAACAGGGTATGATTAAGGGGGACAGGAGACTGGCTATGGGTGACACTGGGTATGATTAAGGGCCTTAAGCATACCCAGTGTCACCCATAGCCCGTCTCCTGCCCCCCTTAATCATACCCTGTCACCTTTACCCAGTCCCCTGCCCCCCTTAATCATACCCAGTGTCAACCAAAGCCAGTCCCCTGCCCCTTAATCATACCCAGTGTCACCCTTATCCAGTCCCCTGCCCCCTTAATCATACCCAGTGTCTGTCATCCTTATCCAGTCCCCTGCCCCCTTAATCATACCCAGTGTCTGTCACCCTTATCCAGTCCCCTGCCCCCCTTAATTAGACCCTGCCCCATTTAATGAAAGATATTTGGTAAAAAAAAAAAAAAAAGAAACAATAAGAACAGGTACTCACTATTTGAAGTCCTCTGCTCCCTCCCTGTCTGCAGAGCACCGGCCGCCGCCCTCACACATTAAGCGGATCCTTCCGCGGCTCTCTGTGAAGGCGCAGCACTTGGACGCTGCGCCTGCGCCCCTAAGCTCATCCTCCACGCTCCGGAAGCTGACCTCGCAGCTGCAGCGGCTCAGCTCGCCAGGCTCGCCTCACACAATCTCGGGCCGGTCTGATGTAAGGCCTCTTTCAGACGGGCGAGATTTCTACGCTGGTGCGATGCGTGAGGTGAACGCATTGCACCCGCACTGAATCCGGACCCATTCATTTCTATGGGGCTGTGCACATGAGCGGTGATTTTCACGCATCACTTGTGCGTTGCGTGAAAATAGCAGCATGCTCCTCTTTGTGCGTTTTCCACGCAACGCAGGCCCCATAGAAGTGAATGGGGGTGCGTGAAAATCGCAAGCATCCGCAAGCAAGTGCGGATGCAGTGCGATTTTCACGCACAGTTGCTAGGAGACGATCGGGATGGGGACCCGATTATTATTATTTTCCCTTTATGACATGGTTATAAGGGAAAATAATAGCATTCTTAATACAGAATGCATAGTACAATAGCGCTGGAGGGGTTAAAAAAAAAATCTAAATAATTAAACTCACCTTATTCCACTTGTTCGCGCAGCCCGGCTTCTCTTCTGTCTTCATCTTTGCTGTGCACAGGAAAAGGACCTGTGGTGACATCACTACGCTCATCACATGGTTCGTCACATGATCCATCACCATGGTAAAAGATCATGTGATGGACCATGTAATGAGCGCAGTGACATCATCAAAGGTCCTATTCCTCAAAGAAGAAGACAGAAGAGAAGCCGGGCTGCGCGAGCAAGTGGATTAAGGTGAGTTAAATTTTTTTTATTTTTTTTTAACCCCTCCAGCCCTATTGTACTATTCATTCTGTATTAAGAATGCTATTATTTTCCCTTATAACCATGTTATAAGGGAAAATAATACAATCTACACGGCACCGATCCCAAACCCGAACTTCTGTGAAGAAGTTCGGGATTGGGTACCAAACATGCCGATTTTTCTCACGCACGTGCAAAGCGCATTACAATGTTTTGCACTCGCGCAGAAAAATCGTGCATTTTCCCGCGACTCACCCGCATCTTATCCAGGCCAAAAACATGACGCCCATGTGAAAGAGGCCTAAGAGACCGACTGCGGGCTGTGTCGGCCGCTGGGTGCCCCTGTTGCCATGGCGCCCTGTGCGGCAGCACAGCTCGCACACCCCAAAGGCCGGCCCTGTTTGGATTCCCAAATAATCTTTCCCTGCACTTGTAAATCACTTTTCTAGCACTGTCTCTAGCGCTTTCTGATGTCTCTACCTGCACGAAGATGCTGTGAAATGATTCCTCCCTATCCTTTCCCTGCTCGTTTTTTTCACTTTTTTTTTCACAATCAGGTTTTTCCAATTGCTGTCCCTTGCGGCTTCTCACGTCTGTCCCTGCACTCAGAACGCTTGAAAATGTCTGACTTTAAGATGGCCACCGTATTTATAGGGATGTGACATCACAGGGCTGGCTGGCTGCTGATTGGCTGCATGCATGGCATTATGGGTCAGCCCTCCTTCCCAGAGTTCCTTGCCCCATGTTCTGACACGTGTAGCCGCCATTGTAGCTGCCATTTTAGGAAAATTGCGATTTGTTACCACGAAGCGCGAGGAAATTCGAACTCATTGCGAATCAAATTTTTCCTGAAATTCGGATCGAATTCCGCTTCATCTGATTCAATTCGCTCACCTCTAGGTGACATCTTCATGCTCTCCTCAAGTCCTTTGGTGGGTTTTCTTCAATCAAGACGGGAGCAGACAGCCTCTCTACGATTAACCCCTGAGCACCTGAATGTGAGTCTTAGATACCATGATCAGCGTTGAACGCAGTATTTGAGGGGTTAAATGACAGGGTGCGGCTGGATTGTCGTTCCCTGTCATTACTCCTGCTTCATACAATGAAAAGCAATTTGTAATGAATCAAATTTCTTGTTGAATTGATGAAGAATTTTTCAAAACATCGCTCATCTCTACTAACAGTATTACAAATGATGTTTTTGTGTTGAATAATTTCCGTATATAAAAAATGTTAACCCTTCCCCTTATGCATTTTGCACGAGTGACCAAGCAATTTTTTTTTTCATTTTTTCATCATTACACACTGCATTCCAAGAGCTATAATTTTTTTTTTTCATTTCTTCCCTCAATGTAGCTGTATGAGGGCTTTATTTTTTGAGGGACAAGTTGTAGTTTTTAATGGCACCATTTTTGGGTACACATAACTCATTGATTAACTCTTGCTGGGGAGGAATTGAAAAAACAGCAATACCAGCAATGGCTTTTTACTTTTCAAATTTTGCGGCATAAATAACATGATAACATTACTCTCTGGGTTAGTAGAATTACGATGATACTAGTTACATATTTTGTTTTTGTTTTACTACTTTTAATAAATCCCCATTACAATGTTTTTGCATCACTGCATCCCAAGGCCCATAACTTTTTATATTTCTTTCTACAGAGCTGAGGGCTTGGTTTTTTGAGCGACAACTTGTAGTTATGATTGGTATCAATTTGGGGTACATTACATGTTTTAATTGCTTTTAATTCCATTTTTTTTGTGGTGAATATACAAAAAACAGCAATTTCCGTATTGCGAGACAGGCCCCCTCGTCCAACATCAGTGTCTGACCTCAAAACTGCTCTTCTAGATGAAGGGGCAACAATTCCCACAGACACACTCCAAAATCTTGTAGAGAGCCTTCCCAGAAGAGTGAAAGCTGATTTAGATGCAAAGGAGGCCAACTTTATAGTGATGTCTATGGAGTTGGAATGGAACATCATAAAATCTCCTGTAAGGGCAATGTGCAGGTGTGCCAATACTTCTGTCCATAAACTGTTTTACAAGCCTTAAGCCTCATTCACACATCAGTGTTTCACCTTTGCGTTCTCCACGCACAGCACACGTTTCCATTCATTTTAATGTGTGTATTCAGACATCAATGTTTTAGCACTGTCCGTGGGTCAGTGTTTTTAGCACAGATGCATGCTCTATTTTTTGTTCACGGATCCATCACGTCCATTATAGTCTATGGGCCAATGAAAACCACAGATGCCATCCGTGTTGCATCCGTGTTTCACGGATCATTAATAGTGATGAGCGGCAGGGGCAATATTCAAATTCGCGATATTTCGCGAATATTTCGACGAATATTCGCCATTTATTTGAGAATTCGCAAATTCGTGATCTCCATGCATTATTTTCTTAATTGCGCATGAACTGGTATTTTTTTTTTAAATCGAATATTTGCGATTACGAATATATTTTGCCATATTCTAAAAATTCGCGAATTCTCGAAGTGCCGATATGCGATTAAAATTCGCAATTCGAATATTCGTGATCAACACCAATCATTAAAAAGAGATGCTTTGAAAATGATTTTTCAGCTGTTCAGTGTCAGTGAAGCACGGTTGCAACACGGACAGCAAAAAACGGACACACGGACTCAACACGGATCCTTCACGGACAGCTTCACGGGTGCATCACTGACCACCTGCTCACGGACTTGAAAATGTTGAACTGCATTTTTTATATGCACCAAGCAGAGGTTACAGAGGCTCAGAGATGCCAGAAGCTGAAGAACCACCTATATCTAACCCCATTTTGAAATCTACACCTCCTATGGTACATGCTAAATATTTTGAGCCCACAATTATTTTGGAGGAAGCTTGAGGTGTCCATATGAATGCCTGCATTGGGTGCTCATGGGGGAAACCACTAACCTTAATGTATACAGTTCAACTATTTTTTTAACTTTTATAACAAATGTTGTTATAATTTTTCTTTGGGGGTAGGGGTTGGATTTCTTATTAATAAAACACTACCTTATACTGAAACATTAACCTTCCCTAATGTTTTAGCTTAGTTTCCTAGTGCTAACCTTACTAAATCCCTATTAGTAACTAAAGGAACTAACCTAATAGTATCCCTACATATTATTATAATTTTTTTTTAGAAAGAAAGCAAGAAAAAGTATATAATAAAACTGTAATGCCTGACTAGTATCACTGGTGGCAAAAACCAGGGATATGGACTGGGCAAAGATGAAAGATGGTGGAATAGGGGTGAGTGTGGTGATGATAGGCAATTTGGTGGCATTTGCAAGGATTTTTTTGGGGAGGGGGAGTCATTGATCATTCCTTGTGTAAACTCTGACAGGACCCAGACTGAAACATCAGCCATGTAAAATTAGGCTTACTGTCGTCAGGTGCTACTTCTTTGCTCAAAACCACAAATCATCTCTCTCCACCACAAATGAGCAGATCAGAGGCATGGCGACTGTCCTATGGAAAACTCACATTGTGATTCTTCCTTTTATAGAAATGGACCAATAACAATGACTGTCGAACAGAACCAAGGTCGATTGATCCCTTGTTGGCGAGCAGACGCTGTTGCTGTCCGGATTGAGCTGCTTGTGATAACTTGATGATATTATGAGATTATACGTAAAAATATATTAATGGATTATGTAAGACTAGTATTGATGTTATATTTGTTATGAAGCCTATTGAAATCTGTGACAGAAGTTCGGCAGTAAGGCCCCTTGCAGATGAGCGTGTCCGGATTAGGTCCGGATGCGTGGCGGCAAACCCGCGCGAGTAGGTACACAATTACAGTCAGTTTTGACTGCGATTGCGTTCCGTTGTTCAGTTTTTATCGTGCGGGTGCAATGTGTTTTGCACGCGCGTGATAAAAAACTGAATGTGGTACCCAGACCCTACCCGAACTTCTTCACAGAAGTTCAGGTTTGGGTTCAAGGTTGTGTAGATTGTATTATTTCCCCTTATAACATGGTTATAAGGGAAAATAATAGCATTCTGAATACAGAATGCATAGTACAATAGGGCTGGATGGGTTAAAAAAATATATATATACTTTAACTCACCTTAATCCACTTGATCGCGCAGCCAGCATCTCTTCTGTCTTCTTCTTCGAGGAATAGGACCTTTGATGACGTCACTGCGCTCATCACATGGTCCATCACACGATCTTTTACCATGGTGATGGATCATGTGACGGACCATGTGATGAGCACAGTGACGTCATCAAAGGTCCTTTTCCTGTGCACAGCAAAGAAGACAGAAGAGAAGCCGGGCTGCGCGAACAAGTGGATTAAGGTGAGTTATATTTTTTTTAATTTTTTTTTTAACCCCTCCAGCCCTATTGTACTATGCATTCTGTATTAAGAATGCTATTATTTTCCCTTATAACCATGTTATAAGGGAAAATAATAATGATCGGGTCCCCATCCTGATCGTCTCCTAGCAGCCGTGCGTGAAAATCGCACCGCATCTGCACTTGCTTGCGGATGCTTGCGATTTTCACGCAGCCCCATTTAATTCTATGGGGCCGGCGTTGCGTGAAAAACACAGAATATAGAACATGCAGCGATTTTCACGCAACGCACAAGTGATGCGTGAAAATCACTGCTCAGGTGCACAGCCCCATAGAAATGAATCGGTCCGGATTCAGTGCGGGTGCAATGCGTTCACGTCACGCATTGCACCCGCGCTGAAAACTCGCTCGTGTGAAAGGGGCCTAAAATATCTGATCAATTCCAGACATGGCAAACCCTTGTGTGCAGACAAGGGTAGATAACATGTTCTTCAGCATCTCTAATTGGACTATTAGCACATATGGGCCAGATTTATCATTAGCTCAAGTCAGAATAATGGAGTGAAAAAGTTGCAAAAAAATGCGCAAACGCTAAAACTGCGCACAAATTTGTGACTTTTTTCTGCTCTGCACTATGCTCGCCAGTTTTCTGAAAGTGGGCGTGTCTTCTTATGTAAATAAATCTCTAGACAGATTTACTATTGGGACTATTTAAAAAGTCGCAAAAAAGTCGCAAAAAAATGCGCAATTTCACTCCAGTGAGGACCATGCAGTGAGGACCATGCATAGAACATGCAAATTTTTCGTAAAGATGTGAGACTTTTTTAAAGCTGCTTACTGACGGATAAACTACTACCGTCAAAAACCACATTTATTACAGTCTTAGGTCTATTGCACACGACCGTATAACTTTTTCAGTGTTTTGCGGTCCGTTTTTCATGGATCCGTTGTTCCGTTTTTTGTTTCCGTTGTGTTTCCGTTTCTGTTCCGTTTTTTCCGTTCCATTTTTCCGTATGGCATATACAGTATACAGTAATTACATAGATAAAATTGGGCTGGGCATAACATTTTCAATAGATGGTTCAGCAAAAAACGAAACGGAAACGGAAGACATATGGATGCATTTCCGTACGTGTTCCGTTTTTTTTGCGGACCCATTCACTTGAATGGAGCCACAGAACGTGATTTGCGGGCAATAATAGGACATGTTCTATGTTAAAACAGAACGGAAAAACAGAAATACGGAAACGGAATGCATACGGAGCACATTCAGTTTTTTTTGCGGAACCATTGAAATGAATGGTTCCAGATACGGAACCATGGTAAAAGATCATGTGACGTACCATGTGATGACCAGAGTGACGTCATCCCAGGTCCTTAAACTATAGTTAATGCTCTCCACAGGTCCTATACAGTAAAAGAGTCAGACGGAGATGCCCGACATCGCGAGCAAGTGGATTAAGGTGAGTTAAATGATTTTTTATTTTTTTTAACCCCCTCCAGCCCTGTTTTACTTAGCATTCTGTATTCAGAATGCTATTATTTTCCCTTATAACCATGTTATAAGGGAAAATAATACTATTTACAGAACACCGATCCCAAGCCCGAACTTCTGTGAAGAAGTTCGGGTTTGTGTACCAAACACGCACGATTTTTCTCACGCGAGTGCAAAACGCATTACAATGTTTTGCACTCGCGCGGAAAAATCGCGGGTGTTCCCGCAACGCACCCGCACATTTTTCCGCAACGCCCGTGTGAAAGAGGCCTAATGCATTTTGCACTCGCGTGAGAAAAATCGCGCGTGTTTGGTACCCAAACCCGAACTTCTTCACAGAAGTTCGGGCTTGGGATCGGTGTTCTGTAAATAGTATTATTTTCCCTTATAACATGGTTTTCCGCAAGGGTGCAATGCGTGAGTTGAACGCATTGCACCCGCACTGAATCCGGACCCATTCATTTCTATGGGGCTGTGCACATGAGCAGTGATTTTCACGCATCACTTGTGCGTTGCGTGAAAATCGCAGCAAGCTCTATTTTGTGCATTTTTCACGCAACGCAGGCCCCATAGAATTAAATGGGGCTGCGTGAAAATCGCAAGCATCCGCAATCAAGTGCGGATGCGGTGCGATTTTCACGCACGGTTGCTAGGAGACGATCGGGATGGGGACCCGATCATTATTATTTTCCCTTATAACATGGTTATTAGGTCCCTTTCACTCGAGCGAGTTTTCCGCGCGGGTGCAATGCGTGACGTGAACGCATAGCACCCGCACTGAATCCTGACCAATTAATTTCTATGGTGCTTTGTACATGAGCGTTGTTTTTCACGCATCAGTTCGGCGTTGCGTGAAAATCGCAGCATGTTCTATATTCTGCGTTTTTCACGCAGCCCTGGCCCCATAGAAGTGAATGGGGCTGCGTGAATAACACATTGCATCCGGAAGCAAGTGCGGGTGCGATGCGTTTTTCACTGATGGTTGCTAAGAGATGTTCTTTGTAAACATTCCGTTTTTTATCACGCGTGAAAAACGCATCAAAACGCATTGCACCCGCGCGGAAAAAACTGAACAACTAAACGCAACTGCAGACAAAACTGACTAAACTTGCTTGCAAAATAGTGCGAGTTTCACTGAACGCACTCTGAACGCATCCGGCCCCAATCCACAACGCCCGTGTGAAACCAGCCTAAGGGAAAATAATAGCATTCTGAATACACAATGCATAGTACAATAGGGCTGGAGGGGTTAAAAAACTATTTAAAAAAAATTTAACTCACCTTAATCCACTTGTTCGCGCAGCCGGCATCTCTTCTGTCTTCATCTGTGAGGAATAGTACCTTTGATGACGTCACTACACTCATCACACGGTCCATCACATGATCTTTTACCATGGTGATGGATCATGTGATGGACCATGTGATGAGCGTAGTGACGTCATCAAAGGTCCAATTCCTCACAAGTGGATTAAGGTGAGTTAATTTTTTTTTATTTTTTTTTTAACCCCTCCAGCCCTATTTTACTATAACTTACCATGTTATAAGGGAAAATAATACAATCTACACAACCTTGAACCCAAACCTGAACTTCTGTGAAGAAGTTCGGGTCTGGGTACCACATTCAGTTTTTTATCACGCATGTGCAAAACGCATTGCACCCGCGCGATAAAAACGGAACAACGGAACGCAATCGCAGTCAAAACTGACTGCAATTGCGTACCTACTCGCGCGGGTTTGCCGCAACTCATCCGGACCTTATCCGGACACGCTCGTGTGAAAGAGGCCTAAGGGTTCTGCTCATCTCAAGACACGTACGTAGATGTAATTAGGAATCAGTACTATGGTCTGCAATCATTTCTAAGGGCTGGTTCACACAGCGAGTCCATTGCGGGAATCACGCTCCGTGTGTGAGTTTGATCCTCCGCTCTGGACTTGCAGGAGTGCGCGGCATTATCATAATTTATAATGCTATGTGCCTCTGCTTGAATTTATTTCTACAGAATCATACTGACAGCTTTATGTCACTATGATTCTGTGGAAAAAAGGCCATGCAGAGACACATAGCATTATAAATCATGATAATGCCCTGCACTCCTGCAAGTCCAGAGCGGAGGACCACACTGAAACAGCCCTAAGATTGCATAAATTTTTTTAGCAAGTAGAAACCGTTGCAACATGCAATGAAGTGGATTTTATTATTAACCCTTTCAGTGCTATAAACTCTAAGGCCTAGTTCACACGAACGTTTTTTTTGCGGGTGTACGGGCCGTTTTTTTGTGTTCCGTATACGGTCCGTATATGGAACCATTCATTTCAATGGTTCCGCAAAAAAAACGGAATGTGTTCCGTATGCATTCCGTTTCCGTATTTCCGTTTTTCCGTTCCTTCGAAAGATAGAGCTTGTCCTATATTTGGCCGTAAATCACGGGTCGTGGCTCCATTCAAGTCAATGGGTCCGCAAAAAAAAACGGAACACATACGGAAATGCATCCGTATGTCTTCCGTTTCCGTTCCGTTTTTTCTGAACCATCTATTGAAAATGTTATGGCCAGCCCAATTTTTTCTATGTAATTACTGTATACTGTATATGCCATACGGAAAAACGGAACGGAAAAACGGAAAGGAAACGGAAACACAACGGAACTCAAAAACGGAACAACAGATCCGTAAAAAACGGACCGCAAAAAACAATAAAAGCCATACGGTCGTGTGAACTAGGCCTAAAACTCACTAGCATTTACTTGCATGGCGATATTCATAAGCACATAAAGGCATGAACACTGTGGCATCGCATTTTCAGTAATTGACATGTTTTGTGGGATTAATTCAGTTCCCCTGCTACCATGCCATATTCCTAATCTAAATCTTTTATAGTGCGCTTCTGCCTCTGAACAACTCAGAGGGGCTTTTGCTAAATGGATTTTTTCATTATATGATCTTTTAAGTTGGTAACGTACATACAACCTTGAAATAAATAGTTTCATTTTTCTCATTCATTTGTATACAGCAGGAAAGGAATGTAATAAGGCTGGTTTTAACGCAACCAAATGATTAAATATGTAAAGACCTCTTTAACCTATTCCCAGCATGTCTTAACGTTTATTGCATTGACATCCATTTTTTATAAAGGTCTGCATAACGCAGCAGAAGGCTTTTTTGGCTGGCTGGGGATGCATTTGGTAACTGACCTGACCTACATAACTTTTTACAATTACTTAAACATTAAAATGTAATAGGGTAAGTGCGGCTGCCACATACCTGGATTCATACCAGCACCTTGGTGAGAATTCTGTATTAAAATAATACACTATGCAACTATGCAGTGATATCCCAACTTGTAAGGTTTGGTTTACAATCTACTGTATATAGCTAGTAGAGATAAGCGAATCGAAGTTGACGAAGTGGAATTCTATCCAAATTTCAGGTAAAATTCGATTCGCACCGAATCCGAATTTCCTCACACTTCGTGGTAACGAATCGCATTTTTGCCTAAAATGGCTGCTGCACGTGTGCTGCTGGACATGGAGCAAGGAACTCTGGGAACGAAGGATCACCCACAATCCCATGCATGCAGCCAATCAGCAGCCAGCTAGACATGTGATGTCAAAGCCCTATAAATAGCCTCAGCCATCTTGGATTAAGACATTTTCCAGTTTACTTAGTGCAGGGGGAGACGTCAGCAGGCGCTAGGGACAGTGGTAGTAAAGACTTTAAAACTTTTATTTTGCCGTATAGAAGTTCAGGGAAAGGATAGGGAGAAATCATTCCACAGTATTAAAGCAGAACAGGATTCAGTAGGGGAGTTTACAGCCTTGGTAAAAGGAACAATCCTATTACACCATGCTGCACTGACTGCGGATCCAAATTGCCATTATACAGCCATCTAATTCCAGCAAACCATTTTTGTTATTGGGGTGCAAGTGCTGTTTGACACAGCCATTAACAGGGTTTATTACAAGGAAATATTTCTACATCTTATTTGCCCTTATGCAGTGCAGTTATATGTTCTAAAGCCCTTTTTGGCGTGTATTAGTGGCACAAAAATATATATTATTTGCCGTTCAGTGGTGCAGCCTTTGTGCGGTGCAGTTATATGTTCTAAAGCATTTTGTAGCGTGTATTAGTGGGAAAAAAGGGCTTATTAGCCATTGTGTGGTGAAGTGAGACAATTTTTTGCGTGTATTAGTGGCAAAAAATATATATTTGTTTGCCATTCAGCGGTGCAGTTATATGTTCTATAGCCCGTTCTGGTGTGCATTAGTGGCAGAACAATATATATTATTTGCTGTTCAGTGTTGCAGTTATATGTTCTAAAGCATTCTTTGGCGTGTATTAGTGGGAAAAAAGGGCTTATTAGCCGTTGTGTGGTGAAGTGATAAAATTACAGCCGTTTTTGGTGTGTATTAGTGGCAAAAAAATATATATTTGCCATTCAGCGGTGTAGTTATATGTTCTAAAGCCTTTTTGGCATTTATTAGTGGCAAAAAAATATATATATTATTTGCCGTTCAGTGGTGCAGTTATATGTTCTAAAGCCTTTTGTGGAATGTGTAAGTGAAAACAGTTAAGGGCCTATTTGCCGGTCAACAGTGTAGTTATATGCTCTAAAGCCATTTTTGGAGTGTATTAGTGGCAAAAAAATATATAATATTTGCCGTTCAGCGATGCAGTTTTATGTTCTAAAGCCCTTTTTGGCGTATATTAGTGGCACAAAAAAAGTATTTGCCATTGTGTGGTGAAGTGTGAAAATTACAGCCCTTTTTAGCGTGTATTTGTGGCAAAAAAAAATATATTTGCCGTTCAGCGGTGCAGTTTTATGTTCTAAAGCCCTTTTTGGCATGTATACATGGGAAAAAATAAAAGCCTATTTGCCATTCATCGGTGCAGTTACTGCATATGTTCTAAAGCCCTTTTTGGCGTGTATTAGTAGCACAAATAAAGTATTTGCCGTTGTGTGGTGAAGTGAGAAAATTACAGCCCTTTTTGGCATGTATTAGTGGCAAAAAATATATATATTTGCCGTTCAGCGGTGCAGTTATATGTTCTAAAGCCCTTTTTGGTGTGTATTAGTGGCACACAAAAAAAGTATTTGCCGTTGTGTGGTGAAGTAAGAAAATTACAGCCCTTTTTGGCATGTATTAGTGGCAAAAAAATATATATTTGCCGTTCAGCGGTGCAGTTATATGTTCTAAAGCCTAATTTGGCATGTATTAGTGGCAAAAAAATATATATTATTTTCGTTCAGCGGTGAAGTTATATGTTCCAAAACCCTTTTTGGTGTGTATTAGTGGCAAGAAAATATATATTATTTGCCGTTCAGCGATGCAGTTATACTCTCTAAGGCCCTTTTTGGCGTGTATAAGTGGAAAAAAATAAAGGCCTATTTGCCGCTAATCAGTGTAGTTATATGTTCTAAAGCCCTTTTTGGCGTGTATTACTGGAAAAAACAAAATCTATTATTTGCCGTTCAGCGGTTCATTTATACATTCTAAAGCCCCTTTTGGCTTGTATTAGTGGAAAAAAAAATATATTATTTGCCTTTCAGCGGTGCAGTTATATGCTCTAAAGTCTTTTATCGAGTGGAAAAGTGGAAAAAAGTAAGGGCCTATTTGCCATTCAGCGGTGCAGTTATATGTTCTAAAGCCCTTTTTGGCGTGTATTAGTGGCCCAAAAAAAAGTATTTGCCGTTGTGTGGTGAAGTGAAAAAATTACAGCCCTTTTTGGTGTGTATTAGTGGCAAAAAAATATACATTTGCCGTTCAGCGGTGCAGTTATATTTTTTAAAGCACTTTTTTGCGTGTATTAGTGGCACAAAAAATATATATTTGCCGTTCAGCGGTGCAGTTATATGTTATAAAGCCCATTATTGCGTGTATTAGTGGCACAAAAAAAGTATTTGCCGTTGTGTGGTGAAGTGAGAAAATGACAGCCCTTTCTGGTGTGTTAGTGGCAAAAAAATATACTTTTGCAGTTAAGCGGTGCAGTTATGTGTTCTAAAGCACTTTTTTGCATGTATTAGTGACAGAAAAAATATATATTTGCCGCAGTGCAGTTATATGTTCTAAAGCCTTTTGTGGCTTCTATAAGTGGAAAAAAAATAAGGGCCTATTTGCCGTTCAGCGGTGTAGTTATATGTTCTAAAGCCCTTTTTGGCGTGTATTAGTAGAAAAAATAAAGGGCTTATTAGCCGTTGTGTGGTGAAGTGAGAAAATGACATACTTTTTTGGGGTGTTTTAATTTCCTTTTTATTTATCTGATCTAACAGATGAGTGCCAGGCCCTGCACAGGGGAATGGCAGAGGCCTAATTGTTTCTGGCACAGGTCGCAGCAGAGTGAGGGGGCATGGCATCAGGAGTCGCAGCAAGAGGCCTGAGCTCCCGGTGTCATCTAGCGGTCGTGTCTTGACCAGCAACCCAGAAGTTCTTGAATGGTTGACTCGGTCATCCACTTCGTCCCAAGTGACATCAGACAACCCCAGCCAAGAGTCGATGGGTTCGTCAGACACAACGCTTAGTTCAGCAAATGGTGGCGAATGGGATAGAGAAAGGCGCTCATAGGGTAAGTATGTTCAGTAAAAAATTCTACTATAAGAGATGGTTTGCTCACCTATTGCGGTTGCACCAATTGGGCGCAACCACAATGAAGGCCAAAAGAAGAGAATTGCAACGGTTGGTGCAGCCTAGATTCGTCCGATCGCCTTGGGCAGGAGCCACCCTGCCGCTCGGGTAACGGTAGAAGAGAAGAAACGCTGAACTTTACGTCGAGCGTGTAGACCTTAGAGGGCGCACTAACACAACTGGTCATAAGCAATATTTAGGTTTCAGCAATTTTCCGTTTTATTCATAGACAACGCATTTCGGGGTACTGGAAACCCCTTTATCAAGTCTGGGTTGGATCAGCAGAGCGGACGCCGCGGCTGAATCCAAGTGACACGAGGAGGACCTGTCACTTGGATTCAGCCGCGGCGTCCGCTCTGCTGATCCGACCCAGACTTGATAAAGGGGTTTCAGTACCCCGAAATGAGTTGTCTATGAATAAAACGGAAAATTGCTGAAACCTAAATATTGCTTATGACCGGTTGTGTTAGTGCGCCCTCTAAGGTCCACACGCTCGACGTAAAGTTCAGCGTTTCTTCTCTACAACCCTTAGTTGGCATGGCCCGGGAGCAGGCCCTGTGCCCTCACCTGACCTCAACTTGCCTCTGTTCTTTTATGTTCCCTCAGCCAGAGAAGTATTATATTCTGTGGGCTCAGCTCCACTATACAGCAAGGACGAGCTACTAGAGGACACTCAGCAGCTACTGGCCAGCCAAGATGTGGAGGAGACATCTGCAGCTTCCTCCGGTAGGCAGGCAGATAGTGATAAGGAGAGTGGCGTGGGAGCTGGTTTTTCGAGCGGTCAGGCTCCTGACCCAGAGACCGTTAAGGAGTACATCAGTGACGTGCAAACAGTACTTGATGATGAATATGTAGCTGATCGCACCTGGGAGCCAGGTGAATTAGGGACTTCATCATCATCGGGAGAAGAGGGTGGCAGCTTACCCGTGAGGCAGTGACGGAGCCAGCAAGTCACTAGCGTGGCCGGGAGTCAGCAGGGTAGCAGCAGTGGGAGGTCGGGAACCAAACGTGCCCGGTGTAGACCACCCGCTTCGCAGGAGCCTGCCTGCCCGCAAAGTAGTGGTGAAGGGGTTTACAGAAGCAGAGGCGGTAGCAGTCAGTCAGTGCAGAGTGTTGGGGGTAAAATCACCTACTCGGCGGTGTGGCAGTTTTTTGTTAAGCCGCCAGAGGAGTTGAACATGGCCATTTGTAGAATCTGTGGGCAGAAGGTGAAGCGTGGCCAAGGTGGCGTCAGCATATGCAGCGTCACCATAAAGTGGCCTCGTAGAACCATGGCTCTGATGTGGTGGTCCAGCCTGCCGTAGCAACCGCTGCATCACCCAGTGGCACGCACCCGATTTCAGGCAGTCAAGGCTCCACCACCTCAGCCGAAGGGATCTGTATGTTTTTCCCATCGTTTGCTGGTCCTGATGCTCCTGCTCCTCCTCCTTATCAGTCATTCCGACAACAGTATACGAGCACTCATCCAACGGCGCAGAAGCTGAATCTGCTCCTGGCCAAGTTGCTGGTGCTGCAGTCCCTCCCTTTCCAAGTTGTGGACTCTGCACCTTTCAGAGAACTGATGGCTTGTGCCGAGTCGAGGTGGAGACTCCCAAGCCGTCATTTCTTTGCCAAAAGGGCAGTACCAGCCCTGCACATGTATGTAGAACAGAAGGTGGGCCAGTCTTTGAGCCTGTCGGTGTCTGCCAAAGTGCACAGCAGTGCCGACGTGTGGAGCTGTAACTACTGTCAGGGACAATACATGTCCTTTATAGCCCACTGGGTGAATGTGGTTCCTGCACAGCCAGACCAGCAACTTGGCCAGGTGATGCAGCTTCCACCTCCATGTTCTCACGCCTTTGGTCCTGCGACAATGTCCGCCTCTGCCTCATCATCCTCCACCTGCACTGCAGGGACAATTCAAAGTGCCCCTCCAGCATACCACATGTACAAGGCACAGCGGTGTCACGCTGTTCTGCACCTCGTTTGCCTGGGCAAACAGAGTCACACAGGGGAGGAACTGCTCCGTGTCTTTCAGCAAGAAATAGAATTCTGGCTTTATCCACGACAACTCAAAATCGGAACCATGGTGACCGACAACAGGAACCGTCAAGGAAGGCTAAGCCATGCGCCCTGCATGACACACATGTTCAATCTGGTTGTCAAGCGGTTCCTGAAGTCTTCCACCCATCTGCAAAACATCCAAAAAATCTCCACCTGTTGGATCCTCGCTACTGGTCCAAAATGGGGGCCTTTTTTACACCCGCTGAGAGGGAGGACAAACTGAACTACTATAGAGACATCCTATGTAGTCAGTTGGCTGCTGCATATCTGTGCTATCGTCCATCCTCACGCAGGTCTGACCAGAGGGCCCTCTGCGCTCACATTCCTCTGCCATGGCTGCTGTGGCAGGGTCGGGGGATAGGAGAAGTTCTAACTCCATCAGCAGCAACGTGAGTCTAGAGTCGCTGATGAGCAGCTTTCTTTACCCGCCTAGTGAAGAAACTACTCACCAGCAGCAGCAGCAGCTAGACCTGGAGCAGGACCTAAACCAGCAGGTGCTTGCATACTTGGACAGCATCCTGCGACCCAACATTGAAGATCCGCTGGATTACTTGGCAGCCGAACTGGATTTGTGGCCGCAACTGGCAGAGTTTGCCCTGGAAAAGCTGTCCTGCACGGCCAGTAGTGTGGCATCAGAGCGGGTGTTTAGTGCGGCAGGGGTCATAGTTACCCCAAGAAGAACTCGCCTGTCCACCCAAAATGTGGAGAGACTGACCTGTCAAGATGAATCAGGTATAGATTTCCACCCAATAAAGTCTGATGTATCAGACTAGATCATCCATGGTGCCACATCAACACTTTGACAAAAGAGACCGGTTTCTTCTGGCTACCTGCCTCAGCTAATATTCTGATGCTGCCACCCTCCTGATGCCACAGATCTGATGCCAAGTGCTCCTTCTTTCACCCACCATCTTCAGCTGGTACTGGTATTGCCACCCACCTCCCCACTTTGTCACCGGGTCACTCTGTGGTCTCCTGATGCTGCTGCCACCTCCACACTATGTCACCTTGCCACTCTGTGGTCTCCTGATCTGTCAGAAGGAAGAAAAATTAGATGCACAATGGATCCTGTCTATTTAACAGCTGTAAGGCATGCATGATATGGTCCCTATTTTGCATCATAATTGGCTTATGATTTGGTAGCCAAGAGCAGGAGTGGGTACAAAACACAGAACACATGCAAAAATGTTATTCACGTGTCATCTCTGTTTTGGATCCACTCCTGTTTTTTTGGGCTTTAGCAATACTGATGCATTATTGACCAAATGCTGACCGATTGAAGGCGGATGCTCCACAGACAGGATCCGTTTTTTTGGGCGTTATTGTTCTGACGGATCAGAGGAAGGGCAAATTAATCAGTGACATCAACACAAACTTACTGCTGACACCCTTTCCACTCTGTCGGGGGGGGGGGGGGGGGCTCTACTTATATAATCGTTTAATCGAACATGTTCTGTAGACATCTATGTGGAATCAGCTGCCGACGGTGTAAAAGGAGTGCGCTTCTTCTTGACGCTAACATTGACCTGTAAGGCTGAGTTCACACTTGAGTTGTTTGGTCAGTTTTGGCCCCATAACTGCCCAAATCAGTGAAGTGTGCAGTGTGCAGTGATCTCTAAGAGCGACACCTGTCATAAGCATGTCATACTGACTCACAGTATTGTTTCACTACCACAGCAGACTCCCTATACGTGTTACTGCAAGGCACAGTGTTCTACACCACTATAAAGGCTCTCTGCAGCCAGGAAATATACGTTTTTCAACGGAATTCACAGCAAATAAATTCGGATCGAAACGTATTTTTTGAAAAATTAGGCGAACCTGCCGAATAGAATTTTTGAGAAATTCACTTATCTCTAATAGCTAGGATAAGACTTTATGTACCTGGCTGTATTACAGATCTTTACCACCTCTATGCTCCCCATAGAAGTGTTTGGAGCCTTTTACTATTATGGGATGCTATGAAGCGTGATTTCTAGTGGGCATTTGTATATGTTTATACTAACCACAAATGTGAATTACTTTCGCTCAATCTGGTCATTCGTAATAGTAAATCAAACCCATTATCTCAAAACAATCAAAAATTTAAGTGTCATGCGTCATAAATCAGATTTATTTTATATGTTTAAAATAATGTACTGATTATGAAGCTGTACCCTAGTCTGCAAGACTGCCAGCATTCTTCAACAGGTACTAGGGAATACAGCACAGGGGACACCCCTTCTCTGTAGAAAAATTGTGTTGTAACGTTAGGCCTCTTTCACATCACATTTTTGTTTCAGGCACAAAATCCATTTTTACAGAATCTGGATCTGTTCCAAAATCTGATGGAAAGTCTGCAACAGTTTGCGTCTTTTTTTAAAAAACAAGGCAAGTGACCTGTGAATTGTTGAATTTTTGGACAAAGGATGTGTCAGTAAGAGGCAGTCACATTTCTTCATTTTTTTTCAAATAAATCAGTTAAACTGATTGAAAAAAAACAAAAAGCAAATGATATGGTGTGCAATCACTTTAAAGTGGTAGCTCATCTCAGACATTAATGGCATTTCATTAGGATATACCATCAATGTCAGATAGGTGTTGGTCCCACCTCTGGCTCCTATCTCTAAAGTGGGCCCCATGAAGTGAAGGGAGAGCAGCCATGTATGTGCAACCACATTCCGTTCACCGCTATGGGAGTTTTTTTTATTGTAACTGAAAGCATCACATCAGTATTTTTGCTGGATTAAAAAGCACCAACATCTTCCCTTTCCATGCAGTAAGAAAAACTGACAAGAATGCAAAATAGACAAAATGAATGCGCTTTTAGCATCTGTTTGTCCTAAAGAAGCCTAAGTGTATATCAGTTAAACTGATTAAGGCCTCATGCACACAACCGTTGTTCTGGTCCGCATCCGAGCCGCAGTTTTTGCGGCTCGGGTGCGGACTCATTTACTTCAATGGGGCTGCAAAAGATGCAGACAGCACTCCGTGTGCTGTCCGCATCCGTTGCTCCGTTCCAAGACCCCGCAAAAAAAAATACGTCCTATTCTTGTCCGTTTTGCGGAGAAGAATAGGCATTTCTACAATGGGCTGCCTGTTCCATTCCGCAAATTGCGGAAGGCACACGGGCGGCTTCCGTGTTTTGCGGATCCGCAATTTGCGGACCGCAAAAACGGAACAGTCGTGTGCATGAGGCCTAATTGGGCTGAAACAAAAACCTGTTATGAAAGATCCCTTAGCGAGACCGGATGGGGTCAATCATAAATATGACATTCATGCCTCACTCCATTTTCTTAATAAATTACTCCAAATAACTAGAATAATTGCACTAACAAAAAGGCTGCTGTAGACTCCAGGTACTCCAGTGCTTGTATATACTGTATTTGATCCTCTAAGTATTTTTTTTTTCCTATTTATTTCTTATTCTATTCTTTATGCTGTAAATCCATAATTATCCAATATGAATCATTAAGGCTACTTTCACACCTGCATTTAGGTGCGGATCCGTTCAGAACGGATCCGTTTGCATTACCATGAACAAACAAAAAATAAATAGAAAAAATGTAAGTCAGGACGGATCCGTTTGGCTCCGTTTCGTCAGACGGACATCAAAACGCTGCAAGCAGCGTTTTGGTGTCCGCCTTCCGAGCGGAATGGAGGCTGAACGGAGGCAAACTGATGCATTCTGAGCGGATCCTTATCCATTCAGAATGCATTGGGGCTGAACTGATCCGTTTTGGGCTGCTTGTGAAAGCCCTGAAACGGATCTCACAAGCGGACCCAGAAACGCCAGTGTAAAAGTAGCCTTATATGACAGATCTCACGGATTTACAGTACTGTGCAAATGTTTTAGGCAGTTATGGAAAAATGCTGCAAAATAAGAATGCTCTAAAAATTTGAAGTGTTAATAGTTTGTTTTTATCAATTAACAAAATACAAAGTGAATGAACAAATGAAAAAATTGCTGTGACCACTCTTTTCTTACTGTACAAAAACCGCATCAATTCTTCTAGATACACTGGGACACAGTTTTTGAGGAAACATGGAAGAGAGGTTGTTCCAGGAGTGATGCTATGGCCCCCACAGAACCCAGATCTTAAAATCATCGAGTCTGTCTGGGATAACATGAAGAGACAGAAGGATTTGAGCAAACCTATATCTATAGAGGATCTGTGGTTAGTTCTCCAGGATGTTTGGAACAACCTCCCTGCCGAGTTCCTTCAAAAACTTTGTGAATTTGCACCTAGAAGAACTTATGCTGTTTTGAATGCAAAGGGCAGTCAAACCAAATATTGATTTGATTTAGATTTCTCTTCTTCATTCACTTTGCATTTTGTTAATTGATAAAAATAAACTATTAACACTTCTGTTTTTGAAAGCGTACTTACTTAGCAGCATGTTTTCCACATCTGCCTAAAACTTTTGCACAGTGCTGTACATATAACATATATACTATCTTCATTTTTCCTTATTTCTCCTATTATTTTGAAGCAGGATTGCTACAGTTAGATCCAGAAATATTTGGACAGTGATGGTTATATAATCAATATAGGCTTAAAGTGCAGCTTTAATTTGAGGGTATTCACATCCTAATTAGAAGAAGAGTTTAGGAATTACAGCTCTTTAATATGTAGCTGCCTCTTTTTCAAGGGGCCAAAGGTAATTGGACAATCATGGGGGGGCACTCACAAAAGGGACCACCACAGCAGTGACAGTGATTGTACACTTTAATCTGTTAAAATTTTAAGAACATACCCCTAAAATCATACAAATACATATACCACATATGACCCACACTCAGTCTCTGCGTCAAATGCGTAAATAATCAAATATAGAACCGCGTGCAAAAGATGTTTTATAGTAATGCCACCAGTTCTGTAGATAAATGCGCCAGCAACAGTGTACTGCTTAGGTGCAGTGATTCAATGCACCACTTCAATGTCCAGAGCACTTGATATAGTAAAGCACAGGTCCAAAACAATGCGGTATGGCCCCACAATCGTGGGTATGACTCACTTGCCTCTACAGTGCTCAGAATCGAGCCCGGTCTTACCCGTCTTCACTGCCTCCTCCGCAGCGGCGATCCAGGCGGCCGCTCACCACACAGCGTCTCACGTGGTGTGCTCGGCCTAAACGTGGCGTCCCACGTGACCTGGTTGCCTTGGGGACCGGATACACGCTCGTATGACGTCACTATTGAGCGACTGCCTTGGAATCCGTACGTGATGCTTGGTTTACTTTGCTTTTGCTTTTGAAGTAGCCGGCTTCTTCTTTCTTTAGATGGATCCACGCTCACTTCCAACCGCCAGACGCGTTTCAGGGTCCTACACCCCTTCCTCAGTGGCCAACTGAGTGAGCGGATCCTCACTCCTTTTAAATGGGATAACCCCGCCCACATTTCTCCATATTCCTTATGTCATTGTGTTCTATGGAGTGGATTTGCCCCTTGTGGAGTGGGTTCCTATTTCCAGTACATGGATCATACGTTCATATGTCAGTTCGTTATACATATTTAAAACAATAAATACCCCTAACAATGTATCTATTACATATACATAGATAAAAATGAATTAAAATACATAAATTAGATACTGAAGAAGACTGCAAGGTCATATCTTCTATCCGCATAGAAAACGCAATAAAAACGCAATAAAAACGCATATATGTATATTGCGTTTTGCATATAAGGCGAAGCACCTGTTCCATATAGAGAGAGGGTGAGCCGCTGTATTCTCTTTTTCCTACTTTATACAGCACCCTTCACAGTTGAGCTCCCCTCTCCCTAATATGGACATTTGGGAGCATCTGGATAATAAATATAAGAAGATAGATACGTTCACCTTCAATGTGGAAGATGAATCATTGACAGGGATTGAGAGATCAATTGATGAAGTTTTTAGGATACTGGAGAAGACTTTGCAACGTCAGTTGCGGAACAAATGGGAAATAAGGTCCCTTACACAATATCTAGATAAGGGACTTATCCCCAAGGGTTTGACACTCACTAAGATGCCAGCAATGGATCTAGTGGATGACAAATTCAAAAAAGAATGGGACGCTTTTCTAAAAATACAATCAGGTACCCTGGTCCAAATGATCATAAAAAGGAGAATTCAGATGTCAGAGGAAATGTCGGGGCAGATAGACACCCTCAAACGAGAGATGGAGGCGTTCCCAGACAGTGAGGTAGTACGAAAATGGCACGATAGGATTTGCAAAAATCTTGATTCCCTGGAAAGAGAAATAATAGGGAAGAAATCTAGGAAGCTATACCATCTGGAGAGGAAAGAGGTCACAGAGGTTAATTTGCACAAAGAGGTCGATGATACCAGCACACAGGGGAGAAACACAGAATATGAAAATGTCAAAACTTCAAATAGATTTGAAGCACTGGTAACACCCCATTTTTTAGATTATACTCCACCACACCACAAAGCACGAACAAGGACTGCACGCACTCTCACACCACCACGGCAGAATGTGAGGAGACACAATCACAATTATATACACGATTACAATTTGAGGGATCGTCCGATAGAGTATACACGGGACAGAGGGAACCATCAGTCACAAAGACAGGAACACAGAGATCACCAGAACACGGAACACTATCACACGCCGATATTGACCAGGTCAAAACGGCAAGAACACAACGGGCAATTAGGAGAGGACGACACGCACGTAAGAAGGGAATACAGAAATCCACATCACAGACGACCAACATAATTAACATAAGTGACACTGTACTTACAGACACTCAAGTACTACTACTCAATAAAGGTCTAAAATTCGCCCCGTCAAACCCTCTTGATAAATTTGCCACATATATGGGAGTGGAGAAATTTATCAGACGGTTATGTCTCAAAAAGTATTTCTTGAAAAATCCTATAAATAGAGATATGGACATGGAAGGGAATGTAAGCAAATATTTACATACTGATTTGAAAGCCAGATCAAAGAAATTTCCAAGGCAGGAGATCAGTAATGAAATGGCGACATTCAGAAACAATGTAGAACGAGACTTGAGGGGAATTAATGGCCGTAGGATGAACGCAAACCTGAATAAGGAAGAAATTAAGGCAATCAAATCACTACAAGAAATGAATGACATCATAATCAGGCCAGCCGATAAGGGCGGGGCTGTGGTGATACAGAATACGGGGGATTACTTGAAGGAATGTCATAGGCAATTAGGGGTGGAAAACACCTATCAAAAATTAAGAGGAGACCCAACAGAGGAGTATTATAACACTCTAAAGAAATACTGCGGAAATGGATTAGAGAGGGGCTTTCTCTCTGAACAGGAAGCTAGGTTTATTTTGGACACGGAGAAGAGGATCCCGGTGTTCTATTGCATCCCCAAGATCCATAAAAGTTTACAATCACCTCCGGGTCGTCCCATAGTGTCAGGGATTGAATCCATATCATGTAACTTGTCAAAATATATTGACCGATGGCTTCAATCCTATGTGAAAAAAGTGCCGTCATATATATGCGACACTACTGACATTATTAAAACTTTAGAAACAATTGAATGGATAGATGGATGGATCTTGGGGACGCTGGACGTTGGATCCCTGTATACAGTTATAGACCATGTCCAGGGTATACAGGCATTGCAAGAACAACTGTCGGGAGATGCCGGTCTCTCCATGGAACAGTTGGAGTTCATATTGGAGGGAGTAAGATATATACTGTCCCATAACTATTTTTCTTTTGAAAGGGATTTCTATGTACAGCGTACGGGCACCGCCATGGGCACCAGATTCGCCCCCAGCTATGCCAATTTGTTTTTGGCTCAATGGGAGAAGGAGGTCATCATGCCCAGGCTGGGGACGGATCTGGTGCTATGGCGGCGCTACATAGATGACATTTTATTTATTTGGCAGGACACATCTGAATCTTTGGATTTATTTCTCCAGAATATTAATGTCAACGATAGGAATCTAGTGTTTAGCCCCAATGTGAGCAAATTGAAAGTTGAGTTTTTGGATTTGGAGATATGGGTAAGGGGAAACCAGCTACATTGTAATACCTTCTTCAAACCAGTCGCTAAAAACAGCTTTATTAGATTTGCCAGTTGTCATCTTCCTCGATGGCTGATCAACGTACCAACCAGTCAGTTCCGTAGACTCAAACGGAACTGTACTGATGTCGATAAATTCGAGGAAGAAGCGACTATTTTGAAACAACAACTATTAGAACGAGACTATCCAGTTCAAGTGATAGATAGGTCACTGGAGAAGGTAAAGAAAATGGAAAGAAAAGAGTTTTTTCTAGCTAGTGGTCCCCAGTCATGCGATGAAACATTGAGGATTATTCTTCCATTTAATTCACAATTCAAATTGGTGGAAAAGAGTATCCGGAAGCACTGGGGACACTTATTGAATGACAAGATAGTAGGCCCCCTCTTAAGTGAAGCTCCAAAGATAACATATACAAGGGCAAATAACTTGGCTGGGAAAGTAGCTCCAACTGTGAGGGTGAGAAAGGATAACCATAAAAAGGATAATTGGTTAGCAGTAAATGGGTTTTTTAAGTGTGGCAGATGTGCCAATTGCAAAATAACCAGTTTCCCCAAAAAAACTACAGTGGTAAAGTCTACAGTTAATACATTCAGTTTGGACATACAAGAATGCCTGACCTGTGATTCCACAGATGTTATATATCTGCTACAATGCGGATGCAGGAAACAATATATAGGCAGGACCAAGAGAACGTTAAGAAAGAGGGTAGCGGAACATGTGGCAAACATCAAGAAAGGCCTGGAGACGCACTCCTTATCCAAACATTTCAAAACAATACATAACTGTGACCCTACAGGCCTTAAGTTTGTAGCAATTGAAAGAGTTAAAAAGGCATGGAGAGGGGGCAATCATATTGCGCACATGTCACGACAAGAATCCCGAAGGATCTTTGAGTATGATACAATCATTCCTAGAGGCCTCAACGCCGAGATGGAAGTGTTTGGGTTCCTGTAGGGGGGTTTTCCGGTAGGGATGGGACATCGCAGTTTGGTCGTTTATCGACACTGTGATCTCCCCTCCTCGCCGGAAGGCTCCCCAGTCTCACTCATCGGTCCTTCTGGATGAATAATATAGTTCCCCCGAATGAGTATGTTCGCCTTATATGCAAAACGCAATATACATATATGCGTTTTTATTGCGTTTTTATTGCGTTTTCTATGCGGATAGAAGATATGACCTTGCAGTCTTCTTCAGTATCTAATTTATGTATTTTAATTCATTTTTATCTATGTATATGTAATAGATACATTGTTAGGGGTATTTATTGTTTTAAATATGTATAACGAACTGACATATGAACGTATGATCCATGTACTGGAAATAGGAACCCACTCCACAAGGGGCAAATCCACTCCATAGAACACAATGACATAAGGAATATGGAGAAATGTGGGCGGGGTTATCCCATTTAAAAGGAGTGAGGATCCGCTCACTCAGTTGGCCACTGAGGAAGGGGTGTAGGACCCTGAAACGCGTCTGGCGGTTGGAAGTGAGCGTGGATCCATCTAAAGAAAGAAGAAGCCGGCTACTTCAAAAGCAAAAGCAAAGTAAACCAAGCATCACGTACGGATTCCAAGGCAGTCGCTCAATAGTGACGTCATACGAGCGTGTATCCGGTCCCCAAGGCAACCAGGTCACGTGGGACGCCACGTTTAGGCCGAGCACACCACGTGAGACGCTGTGTGGTGAGCGGCCGCCTGGATCGCCGCTGCGGAGGAGGCAGTGAAGACGGGTAAGACCGGGCTCGATTCTGAGCACTGTAGAGGCAAGTGAGTCATACCCACGATTGTGGGGCCATACCGCATTGTTTTGGACCTGTGCTTTACTATATCAAGTGCTCTGGACATTGAAGTGGTGCATTGAATCACTGCACCTAAGCAGTACACTGTTGCTGGCGCATTTATCTACAGAACTGGTGGCATTACTATAAAACATCTTTTGCACGCGGTTCTATATTTGATTATTTACGCATTTGACGCAGAGACTGAGTGTGGGTCATATGTGGTATATGTATTTGTATGATTTTAGGGGTATGTTCTTAAAATTTTAACAGATTAAAGTGTACAATCACTGTCACTGCTGTGGTGGTCCCTTTTGTGAGTGCCCCCCCATATTTGCTATATTTTACTCTACCATTGGTCTTGAGGGTGGGACCTGGGGGTGAGCACCTGTTCCATATAGAGAGAGGGTGAGCCGCTGTATTCTCTTTTTCCTAATTGGACAATCATCTCAAAAGCTATTTAATGGGCTATTCCCTCATTAATCCATTAAGCAGGTATAAGGTCTGGAGTTGATTCCAGATGTGGCATTTGCATTTGGAAGCTGTTGCTGTGAACCTACAACATGCAGTCAAAGGAGCTCTCAATGGAAGTGAAACAGACCCTCACTAGGCTAAAAAAAAAAGGAGAAATCCATCAGAGAGATAGCAGAAATGTTAGGCATGGTCAAATTAACTGTTTGGTACATTCTAGTAAGAAAAAAAGAGCATGCTGGTGAGCTCAGGAACTCAAAAAAGCCTGGACATCTATGGAAGGCAACAGTGGTGCATGAGCGCAGACTTATTTCCATGGTGAAGAAAACCCCCTTCACAATATCCACCCAAATGAAAAACACTCTCCAGGAAGTAGGTGTATCAGTATCAAAGTCTAACATAAAGTGACTTCATGAGAGCAAATACAGAGGGTTCACCACAAGGGGCAAACTAGTAATAAATCTCACAAATAGAAAGGCCAGATTATACTTTGCCAAAAAACATCTAAAGAAGCCAGCCCAGTTCTGGAACAGCATTCTTTGGACAGATGAAACTAAGATCAACCTGCACTAGAATGATGGGAAGAAGAAGGTATGGAGAAGGCTTGGAATGGCTCATGATCCAAAGCACACCACATCCTCTGTAAAACATTGTGCAGGCAGTGAGGTGGCATTGACATGCATTGCTTCCACTGACACCGGTCAATAGTGTTTATTAATGATGTGACTGAAGACAGAAGCAGCTCGATGAATTCTGAAGTGTACAGGGATACAATTTCTTTTCAGATTCAACAAAATGCAGCAAGGTTAGGGTACTTTCACACTTGCGGCAGGACGGATCCGACAGGCTGTTCACCCTGTCGGGTCCGTCCTTCCGCTTTTTCGCCGTGCCGCCGGACCGCCGCTCCATCCCCATTGACTATAATGGGGACGGGGCGGAGCTCCGGCGCAGCACGGCAGTTCGTGGTGAGAGGCCGCCGGACTAAAAAGTCGGACATGCATTACTTTTAGTCCGCCAACCTTTCGCCGTGCACTGTCGTGCTGCGCCGGAGCTCCGCCCCCGTCCTCATTATAGTCAATGGAGACGGAGCGGCGGTCCGGCGGCACGGCGAAATAGCGGAAGGACGGATCCGACAGGGTGAACAGCCTGTCGGATCCGTCCTGCCGCAAGTGTGAAAGTACCTTTAACTGAACGACGCTTCACAGTCCAGATGGACAATGACCCAAACATATTGCGAAAGCAACCCAGGAGTTTTTTAAGACACAGAAGTGGAATATTATGCAATGGCTGAGTCAATCACCATATTTCAACCTTTTCAAGCATGCTTTTCATTTGCTTAAAGGGGTTGTCTCCTCATAGACAATGGGGGCATATAGCTAGGATATGCCCCCATTGTCTTATAGGTGCGAGTCCCACCACTGGGAACCGCACCTATATCGAGAACGGAGCTCCGCAAGGTGGTGGCTGGAGGACTCTGGTCCGGCCACCACCAAGCCGGCTCCCCATAGAAGTGAATAGGAGCGTACCATGCATGCGCGGCCCCCGCTCCCATTCATTTCTATAGGGCCGACGGAAATAGCCGAGCCAGCGCTCGGCTATTTTCACAGGCCCCATAAAAAATGAATGGAGGGCGGCTGCGCATGCGCAGTGCGCCCTCCTTCACTTGCAGGGCTCCGTTCGAGATATAGGTGCTTGTCCCAGCGGTGGGACCCGCACCTATAAAACAATGGGGGCATATCCTAGTGTTATGCCCCCATTGTCCATGATGAGACAACCCCTTTAAGACAAAACTTGTTGGAGAAACCCACAAACAAGCAACAACTGAAGACAGCTGCAGTAAAGGCCTGACAAAGCATCACAAAGTAGGAAACCCAGCGTATGGTAATGTCCATGGGTTCCAGACTTCAGGCTTCATTGCCTGCAAAGGATTGTCTAAAAAGTATTAAAAAAATGAACATTTTATTTATCTTATGTTAATTTGTCCAATTACTTTTGAGCCCCTGAAATGAGGAGGCAATTCCTAAACGTTTCACAGGATATTTTTGTTCAACCCCTAAAAGTCAACACTTCAATTGCATCTCAGTTGTTTCATTTCAAATCCAATGTGGTGGCAAGATTGTGTCACTGTCCAAACATTTCTGGACCTAACTGTAAGTCTTATAGGATTTGTAGACACATCCGTATATCCTAGGTGCATTGCAATGAATGTCTTGGCATTCCTTTTACTTCTTGCGATGAAGCAATTAGCAGTTTATTCCAGCTGAGAAAGATTAGTAAACCTAGCTGAAAATATTCCTGACATAGCGCAAAAGCCTGCAAGCTATTGTGAAGAACAGAAAAGGACCTAGACATCATGGACGCATTTAACGACTTCATAACTATGGCCAAAAACTAGAATTGGTTTGTTGTCGGGGAATTATACCCTACAGAGCCATAGAAAATGTTAGTATGGGTGGAGGAAGTAATGTCTATGCTATAGTCTGTTGTGTTCCTGGCAACTACTTATTAAGATAAGGCCTGCTAGCAGAGAGGAGCATTATGTGTCTGTTGAACCAAAGCAGAGAAATGGAAATTGAAATGGTATTTTTGGCAGGCACACATACCATCTTTGTGTAATTAATAACTTAGGTGTACAGTGTCAGAAACAGGCACTCTTCAGGTTATTTCACTTCATTACTTGTGTATGTTTAATAGTATAATAATAAAACAATTGCCGCTTTAATGTACAGTATGTCTACTTGGCATAAAATCATTTACAAAATGTATTTACAGTGATGAAAAACACAGGCAAACTGATACAAAAAGGAAATGTAATCATTGCATAATGCAAAATGATGCAACTGTCCTAAACAGTGATCAAAAAGTCGTATGCACCCCAAAACAGTACTAATAAAAACTACAGCTTGCTGCACAAAGCTTCTTTGATGGAAAAATAAAAATGATCAGCTGTTATAAGGAGCCACCACGCACACTAGCGCTCCTTTCAGCACAGCAGGCTCCCAGCATCTACCAACCACAGCAATTTACATAGTACAGCGGCTGTGCTCGTTATTGCACCCCAGTCTCATTACCTTCAATAGGGCTGTGCTGCAAAAAGGCCATGTGACCGATGTATGTTGACGTCACATGAGCTAGGAAGAGGCTGCAGCGCTCACGGAGTGCCGGCCTCTTCTAACTGCTGATCGGCGATTGTCCAAGGTGTCAGACCGCTACCGATCTGATATTGATGACCTATCTTGTACAATACAGTGGACACAGTAAAAAATGAAACTCAAAATATTGCAGAATTTGAAAAAATATGTGCCCCAGAATACATGCAGTCCCTAGATTAGCCCCTTTAAACAAATTAAATAAATACTGACCCACGCCCTCTATAGAATTCTATAGATCTCCATGGACATGGCTATATTCACATTTTCATCAAAGAATACTAGACCCAGAATCCATGTACCCATCCATAGCCTCGCTGGTTTTTGGATCATGAAGTGGCTGTTAGTGTAGCTCGTGTGAATTTTCTGAGTGCCAGGACCTGTTATTCTGTGAATGTTAGATGGAACCATGCTTAATCGGACATAATTTATTGTAACAGGTCCAAATGTTTCTCTACAACCATCAAGTAGCCAATTGCAATACATCACACACTTCTGTGTATTTCTCTCCTTTAACTCTTGTATAAGTGACACTCGGTGTGACTTCAAGTGAAGCAATTTCAGTACACGTAAGAACCTCTCCTGTTTCACGGTCAACTGGGGCCCCCAGGAATTCTCCTGGGGCTCGGCCTGCGGGGGACCCCATTGGAGTAGCGGGACAGGTCACGCATGTGCCTGCGGAATCTTCGGTTCTGACTCCTTTGCGTGCACGCTTGAGAGGAGGTTATGCGGCCGAACGTACGCGCATCTTATTCGTCACGCCGGCCGCTGACGGGGAATATACCTGTACATAAACTCTAGTAAACTAGAGGGTAGGCATGGGTTAAGTGATCAATGACCAGCTAAAGCCGCACAAGTGTCAGGGATTAGGATAATCATATGGCCTATGAGGAATAGACACATGGCACTCTGTGATTGGCTAGCAGGTGTTTAAGAGGTGATCTCCCTGGCTGGTCAGTGCCCACTGTTGTTTTGACAACCCGGGTGTATGTTTATGTTCGCATTCTTCCAGACTACCTGTGCATGACCTCTGACTTCCTCAATCCATCTCTAGAGACTGCCTGTGGGAACCTTCTATGCAGAACAGTTTGTCTCGTGTTGGACCTCGGATCGGACCCTGGAAATGTCTCGTCCCTAGGTACTACGTTACACTGACTATTTCTGTGCATATGAACTTTGGCCTGGTCTGGCTGTCCCTTGTGAGTTTTCCTGCACAAGTTATTATTTGGATTGATTACCTGCATATGATTTCTGGTCTGGACTGTACTTCCGTCATTTAATAAATCCACCATTGTTTAAACTCTGTATGCTGGGATAGTTTTTGCACCAATTTCTTTGGGCTTCTCGTTATCCTTTCCTGGATGTCTACAGTAACATCAAATGTTTGAACTCATAGTTTCTTTTAATGTTGGACCCTAGATCCTGTGTTGAGCTACTTCCACACCAAACCATGTATTCTGCTGCATCGAAGAGTTCCAATAATTGACCAGCAAAACCATCCTGTGTTTCTGTGAATGAGCCTGTTGGTTTATAGATCTCAACTATCACAATTCTTTGTTGAATCAAATTTTCATATACTAGCCTGCCTCACTTTGGCTGCGCCGCTGGGTTCACTCAGTTGCTGCAGCAACCAGTCCCACTGACAGTGGGTCTGATCAGCCTTTCAGGGAGCAGACACTGGGCCAATCAGGATCTGTGTCGGCATCAAGTGATTCCTGTCAGAGAGCTATTTAAACTGGCCACTGTTGGCCACATTGGTCTTCTTAACCTCACTACTGTGTATTGTACTATTGTTTAGATTCCTGGTATTCTGACTTTTGGATTGTCCCTGACCTTGCTCCTGACTGCTGACTTCCTCTGACATTATCTCCTGGCACTGACCTGGTCTTGTATTTGACTCTGTGTTTGTATCCTGTATTGGTTCTGATGTATCTCTCTGGTTTGGACTGTGGCCTGATTTAGACTTAGCTTTTTTTTATTCCAATTCATTACTGGTTTTGCCTGTCTGGTTTTGACCTCTTTCTGTCTGACTACTCTTTCACCTCACTAGGTTTAGGCCCTTGCACTTAGTCAAGTTAGGAACCATCACCAAGTTGTGGGCCACCATTTATGGCAGATCATGCAAATACATAGAGAATGTGGTACGGGTGGAGTACAGGGCTGCACTGTTACCTATCCAACGTGACACAAATATGGCATGTGGGACACACACAACACAACACTACCTCCATAAAACTGTCACGCTTTGGTGTGGAAGAGAAACGCCACACCGAGCATAGGAGGGAAGGGGGGAACAGGGAATCAGGCCTAAGAACTAGGGAAGGAAAATGAACACCTCCTAGTGAAAACCCTAACCAAAATCCTGACTGACTACCAGTATGAACAGACCCCAAAGGTAGGTGAGTTAATACGCAGGAATACCTAGAGTCCTATCAAGCCTAGGGACGAGACTACCTGTTCCTTCAAAAGGAAGGACGAACAGGAGTCTCCTTCAGGCCTAATACAAACAATAAGGAAATGCAAAACACAGAACAAACAAAATACAAAAGGGAAAGAAAAGAATGACCTTCAAAGGAGCAATGGAAGCACCAGGAACTCAGCCGAGATCTAACCACAATCTATCCAAAGGTCCAAACAGAAGCTATAAACTGCACAGCATTGTGGGAGAAGCTAATATAAATAGAGAAGGTTAAATGACCCTAATAGCCACACCTGGGGAAAGAAGGTGTGGCAAGCACCAGAAACAACACAGACGTCATTTGATCCAAACGCAAAACATGTCAGAGCAAACCATGTGTTGCCAGTCTCACCTATCTCCTGCCACCTGTCACGGGAACGTCCGAGACACTGACATTTAAACCCATTTTTTTTCCTCTGCTGTGTACCTGGTTAAGGGGAGAGGTTTGTGCTTCCAGGTGCTATTAATTGCACCACTGAACTCATCCTGAGCTCGCTCTACCTGGGCTTCCTGTACTAAGTGGGCTTGTGAATAAGTAGAGTTTAAAGAACCAGAGTTTAAGACAAGGAGCAAGAAACCTAAGGTTTCATAGATTTTCCTTGTGTGTTAGTAACATAGTACATAAGGCCGAAAAAAGACATTTGTCCATCCAGTTCAGGCCTGTCATCCTGCAAGTTGATCCAGAGGAAGGCAAAAGAAAACCCTGTGAGGTAGAAGCCAATTTTCCCCACTTTAAGGTATATTGCTTTATATTTGTTTTTTTTAGAAAATTACGAATATTCTAAAAAACGAATATAGAGCAATATAGAGAATATTATGTAATAATTATGTAGTAAGTCAGTGATAATATCTGATACTGGAAAAGCTGGGTAATAACTCAGTGTAGATCGCGAGTTATTACCCAGCTTTCCCAGTGTCAGATTTTATCACTGAGTTATTACCCAGCTTTCCCAGTGTCAGATATCATCCTAGTGTAGATTGCGAATATTCTAATCGCAAATTTTTATTGCGAATTTTCCATGCAAAAGGCTACACTAATAAGCTTGTCATAAGACTCAGTCTAATATTCTTCTCAGAAGACTATGAAACCAATAGATGGCGCTATTGAGTTATGAATATAAGACTGTGAAACCAATAGAGGGCTCTGTTCATAACACAATAGCGCCCTCTATTGGTTTCATAGTCTTCTGACAAGAATATTTGTCTTGTCATAAGACTGAGAAACCAATAGAGGGTGCTGTTCATAACTCAATAGCGCCATCTATTGGTTTTCATAGTCTTATGACAGCTGAAAAACAAGGCAGATTCTGCTTATTTGCATGTCTTTCCCATATGCCCATGTTTATGCAAATGAGTTTTTACATGACAAAACTGTACAGAAAGGTTATTGAATATTATGTTTGGACAATCAGAAAACTTTTTGTCGCCCTAATGATATTGATCTAGGTGTGCAGGTCCTCCCAAGCCATCCAACAGATGCAAAATAACTTTGGTTCTCAGTCAGATGGGAAGCTGGTTTGGAATATCTCATAGTGCACAAGGCTGCCATTGTAAGGTATGCTGACTAAGCATGTCATCTGTCTCATGGATAGATTGATGGCTTGCACATACCTGGCATTTGGCATACAGCCTTTGTGTGGTTGTCTATTGCATGTCGTACATAATAGGACGCATCCAGCTAAACTCTTGATGCTGTTTCCAAGCCATTTTGATGGTGTTTCCATCAATTTCTAACCTTCTTTTATGAACCAGACACCCTCTTCTCTTCCGAGCAGGAGGTGCCTGGTTGGCTCCCATTGACTTCCATTATACTCAGGTACTCGGCCGAGCACACGAATATAGCAATGTGTTTGAGCCGAACACCCGAATACTTTGGTGCTCGCTCATCACTAGTAATTGCACTAAAAAATTTATTCCTTTAGGTAACAAGTATAAACGGCTAAAATTAAACCCCCTATGGCTTATTGCTACTGTAAAAAGGGCAATAAAAGGAAAAAAAAGGGCATTTACCAATCTGAGGGGTCAGCTGTAGCGTTTGAAGATTACAAAGGGCTTAATAAAATCTGTAAAAAGGAGATAAAATTAGCAAAAATACAAAACTAACAGCAGGTGGCAAAAGAGAGCAAAAACTAACAGCAGGTGGCAAAAGAGAGCAAAACAAATCCCCAAAAATTATTTAAATATATAAATGCTAAAAAAATCAAGGTCAGCACAATAATAAATAATGATAAAGGAGAGGTAGACCACAAACTGAAGGGCCAAGCATATAATAATTAGCTTAACAGATTACTCCCAAAATAAATTGCAAAATATACTGATCCCCTAGGGGACAAAGGGGGTAAAGCTTAACATTTAATAAATATGTTTAAAATGAGACGCGCTGACCAGGGTATAACCCTCAAAGACAAACAATAAGACAGCCCAGGTGGGCCTGGACAAACAAACACTGAATGGTAACAGTATAGGATGTCATATAAAAGGAACGCTCTCACCCATCAAAGGCTGTAGAAGTTGATAGTCGAATCACTTCCAATGAGGCGGACTTCCAAACAGTAGACTGAGATGCCATTCAGAGATAGTGCCAATGATTGACCTCGGCGTGGATAGGAGTCAGGAGCAAAGAGTCCCTAGATCACCCTAACAGGGGGCAGGGACTAATATCTCCCTACCGGCAAGTATCGCAGTGCAGAAGAACGCCGCAAATCACATGGCCAAGGTCACGTGATGAGACCCAGCCGGCCGTGGAACACAGCGCCGCAGGACGCCGCACCCCAGCACGAGTGTCCCATAGCAGGGGCGGTTACATATACGGTCAAGAGGTGGGCTGTATGCATAGCAACCTGGACGCCTCAGGCTGTTAAGCTGGGCATCAGAGGTTGCAGTGGAGACTCATAGTGATCAGAGCCTCTGGTAACTACAACAAGACTAATAGTACAGAGCTTAAGATGGCTAGCCAATGAGCCGCCGGTCTTATCTACGCAGCAACTGGCTGAATGTTGAATCAGAGGACCAAGAGGGAATTAATGGGAGGATAGAGAGAAAAAAGGGGGATAAAACTAATGGCAAAGGCATGGTTTTCAAATTAAGCAGCTAAAATTAAGCTGCTCATTCAAACCCAATGGGGCCATGGTTTTAAGATAATAAATCCAACAAGTCTCACGTTGGAGAATAGCACGGTCCCATTCCCCCCCCCCACGCCGTGGGGGAAGGACTCTGTCTATGCCCATAATAGACACGCGAGCTTTGCCATTATGGTGACTATGAATATGACTGGCCACTGGTGTGTCTTTGGCCTTGGAAATATCATTTAAGTGTTCACCAATTCTTCTGCGGAACTCGCGGATGGTCTTACCCACATATTCCCTGCCACATTCACAAGTCAGGAGATATACCACCCCGCGAGTTCGGCAGTTGATGTAGTGATGGATGGAATATTTTTTACCAGTGATGTTGCTGCGGAACGTTTTCCCGGTCTGCAAGTGGGTGCAAGTGGGTGCAAGCAATGCAGCCACTGCACCTGTAACACCCCTTGACATTTGCTCTTAGCCTCGAAGAGCCAGAATGGGAAGGGGGTATATATTCACTGGAAACCAGTCTATCGCGAAGGCTGCGTCCATGACGATAGGTAAGGTGTGGGTGCTTTCCCACAACCTCCCTCAAGTCAGGGTCCATCAGAAGAGTGCCCCCAGTTTTTTCGAATGACCTCCCAAATTTCGGATGCCGCCCTATCATTTGTAGTGATTAGGCGGATTAGTCTCGGGGTCTGTGCCTGGTGGAATTTAGGGGTGAGGAGATTAGTTAAATTTTCCTGTAGTGCTGACCTAAAGTCTCCCCTCAAAACCCTATCTGGATACCCTCGCTAGCGAAACCTAACTTGTAGGTCATCAGCCTGCCTGATAAACTTGCGTTTAGTGGAGCAATTCCTCCTAAGATGGAGGTATTGCCCTTTGGGAATCCCTCTCCTAAGCGGGAGAGGATGACTACTCTCCCACCTAAGCAAGGTATTAGTGGATGTCGGTTTTCTGTATACAGACGTATCAAGCTCGTCTCCTTTTGTTTTAGAGATAAGAACATCAAGGAAAGGCAGACGTTTGCTGCCTGCCTCACAAGCGAAACATAACCCAATGTTGTTGTCATTAAGCATCTCCACCAAGGAACGGAATGAGACCTCACTACCATTCCATATGATGAAGATATTGTCAATGTACCGCGCCCACAGTCCCACTTGGTCCATAGATGCAGACCATTTCTCTGTGAAGACCAGGGTCTCTTCCCACCAGCCCAGGAACAAATTAGCATACGATGGGGCACAAGAACTCCCCATTGCTGTGCCCCTGAGCTGGTGGTAGACCCTGCCATTAAAGGAAAACACATTTCGAGTCAACGTGAATTCCAGTAGGGAGAGGACGAATAGACTGTGGGCAGGGTACTGACAGCCGCGGGTACTCAGAAAATGTTCCACTGCTTTAATACCTAGGGAGTGGGGAATGCTGGAGTACAGCGCCTCGACGTCAATGCTTGCTAATAAATTGCCCTCCTCAATATGAATCCCTTCCAGCTGTTTAACAGATTCGTGGTGTCACGGGTATAACAGGGAAGTGCAGTCACAAAAGGGGCCAAAACCTGGTCAACATAAAGGTCAACATAAATCCCTACATTTTGACAGAGGTTCCCCACCCCCGACACAATGGGTCACCCTTTTAGTGGATGCATCCCCTTGTGTGACTTAGGGAGACAATAAAACGTTGACATGTCGGGATAAGCAGGTAGCAAAAATCTATACTTGTCATTTGTGATGACCTGGCCTCATCCAAAATTGCTTTAAGTTCCACTCTAAAGTCATCAGAGGGGTCGCGAGCTAGTACTTCATATGTAGAGGAATACTGTAATAAAGATTCACACATGGTCCTGTATTGATCATGGTCCATGACCACTGTATTCCCCCCCCTTATCTGAGGGTTCGATAACTATAGAGCGATCACTTTCAAGATCAGAAATAACAGTGGCATGGGCCTGGTCAAGGTTGGAAAAATTAGGGGGGCGTAAGTCCTCGATCTGTTGTGAGACCGTGTTTAGAAAAACATCCACGCAGAACAATTCACTAGGTGGCATTTTGTTGTTTTTAAGTTTTAAACTAGTGAACGGACCCGAACCCTCCCGCTGCTCTGATTCTCTTTCAAGATCGTAGAGCAAACGGACGTCTGAGAGAATATCCAGAGATATACAGTTATAAGTTCACGACACAGATTTTTCTCCTGTAGTCTATGAAATTTGTGCCAATGGAGCTTGCGAACAAAAAGGTTGAGGTCCTTAATGATGTCAAATCTATTGAAATTAGGAGTCGGTACAAAAGAGAGACCAAGTTGGAGAACTTGGGTCTCAACAGTACTGAGGGGGCGGGAGGAGAGGTTGACAACTTGGGTTCTAAAGGGGAGGTAGTCACTGAAGATAAGGAAAAGGCAGAGTTACTAAATGGGATTTTATGCTCAGTAAATACAAAAGAATAGAAAGGAGCTGATATCTGTGGTGCTGGGGCTGTTAGTACATCCAGTAATATACTCAACTGGCTAACTGTAGATATGGTCCATGGTAAGTTAAATAAGGTAAATGTGAACAAGGCTCCGGATCCAGATGGATTACACCCAAGAGTGCTTAAAGAGCTCAGTTCAGTCATATCTGTGCCCTTGTTTATCATTTTTAAAGATTCTCTAGGGTACAGTGCCAAGTGATTGGCGCAAGGCAAATGTGGTGCCCATATTCAAGAAAGAATCTAGGTCCTCCACAGGTAATTATAGACCAGTTAGTTTAACTTCTGTTTTAGGAAAAATGTTTGAAGGACTATATGCATGACTATATGCATGAGTATGTGCCTGCAAATAATATAATAAGTGATAACCAACATGCGCTTACCAAGGACAGAAGTTGTCAGACTAACCTGATTTGTTTTTATGAGGAGGTGAGTAGTAGAGGGGCGGCTGTGGAGATAGTGTTTCTGGATTTTGCAAAAGCTTTTGATACTGTCCCTCATAGACATTTAATAGGCAAAATAAGGTCCATAGGCTTGGAAAGTATAGTTTGTAATTGGATTGAAAACTGGCTGAAGGACCTTGTCCAGAGAGTTGTGGTCAGTGATTCCTATTGAGAATGGTCCCGGGTTATAAGTGGTGTACCCCAAGGTTCAGTGCTGGGCCCTCTATTATTTAATTTATTTAATAATGATATCGAGGATGGGATTAATAGCACCATTTCTATTTTTGCAGATGACACTAAGCTATGATGTCCATAAACTACAAGCTTGAACACTCTGAGTGATTGGGCATCAACTTGGCAAATGAGGTTCAATGTGGACAAATGTAAAGTTATGCATCTTGGTAGTGATAATCTCTGTGCTTCATATGTCCTAGGTGAAGTAACACTGGGAGAGTCACTTATAGAGAAAGATTTAGGTGTCCTTGTGGGTGGTAGATTAAATAACAGCATACAATATCAATCAGCTGCTTCTAAGGCCACCAGGATATTGTCATGCATTAAACGAGACATGGACTCACCGGGCAGGGATGTAATATTACCACTTTACAAAGCGTTGGTGCATCTGGAATATGCAGTTCAGTTCCAGGCACCAGTCCATAGAAAGGACGCACTGCAGTTGGAAAAAGTACAGAGGAGAGCGACTAAACTCATAGGGGCATGGAGGGTCTTAGTTATAAAAAAAATATTAAAATAATTTAATTTATTTAGTCTTGAGAAGAGACCTCTAAGGGGGGACATGAATAACCTATACAAATATATATATTGGCCATACAAAAAATACGGTAAAAAACTGTTCCATGTAAAATGTCCTCAAAAGACAAGGGGGCACTGCCTCTGATTGGAGAAGAAAAAGTTCAGTCTCCAGAAGCTTCAAAGCTTCTTTACTGTAAGAACTGTGAATCTGTGAAATAGACTTCCTCAGGACGTGGTCACAGCAGGAACAGTGCACTGTTTTAAAAAGGGTTTAGATGAATTCTTAAAAGTAAACAACATTAATGCTTATGAAAACTGAGTCTCACTTCCTTCTGGGATTCGGGTCCCCACCTATCCCTTGGTTGAACTTGATAAACTTCCGTATTTTTTGCCCCATAAGATGCATTAAAAAAGTGGGGGGAAAATGCCCCTGCATCTTGTGGGGAGAATACCATTATGGAAGCACTCATTAGTACCGGAGGACCAGGAAGCGGTGAAGGCTCTGTACTCACCGCTTCCTGGTCCTCGGCTGTCCACTGTGAAGGTTGCGCATAGAGTAAGGGCTCTCTGTGACCAAACGCTGTGCGCGCCAGTTCACAGCACAGCCGACAGCAGGAGGAAGAGGATCGCGATGTAGGTGAGGAGTGGCGGCGTCCAGGAGCAGGAGAGGTAAGTGTTTTTTTATTTTATAAAATGTGAGGCTGCTGGGGGCATAATGGGGGCTTAGAGGCATAATGGGGGCTGAGAGGCATAATGGGGGCTGAGGCATAATGGCTGATAATGGGGCTGAGAGGCATAATAACTGATATGGGGGCTGATGAGAGGCATGGGGCTCTTATCAGAGGTCTTATTTGGGGTCATTTACATTGGATCTGAGCTGAGGTCTGATTGGGGGTCTGATTTGAGGTCTTATTGGGGTCTTATTAACATTGGGGGTCTAATTGGTGGTCTGACCTGAGGTGTAATGAAAAATATTTTTTTATTATTGTCCTCCTCTAAAACCTAGGTGTGTCTTATGGGCCGGTGCGTCTTATAGGGCGAAAAATACAGTATGTCTTTTTTCAACCGTATCAACTATGTAACTATTGTAACAGGATTCTTTTCCGTAATCAAAGTAAATATATATCACAAGACCAAACATATATAATATGATATGTCTCAATACAGCGTTAACTACTGCTGGGAAGAGCACTGACATTAGAACAAACCCTGTGTTCTGTCCCTAGAAGATACGCACATGAATTTTGTTTCTTTCTGCTGTTAAATCTCCCATTTAGATATAGAAAGTACGCTGTTTCAAAGAGAATATATTACCCTGCCGATGCACCCATTATTCTTATCATGCTGTACAGGAGAACAGTTATGACAAAGCCTTTAAAGTGCAGCGTTCAGGGAGTCAAGATACATCCATACGCTGAGATGAAAAGGAATGACAGAAATTGGAATTATGTCAGACTAAGACGATATCAAAGTCATACAGACAAATATTATTGAATTGTTCTCCATATGATTTAAGAATACATTATTTGGATTTGCTGTAATCTTCCTTTTGAGTCAACAAGTAACAAATGTGCTTGTTTTATGCGGCACAGAGCATTGTTTAACAGTATGCTTCTGTTACATGGCTGACAGCATTAGTACATATACATATTTTCGATACACAGAGGGCTCATGAAGTGATTCAACACATGGGGTTGAAATAACAATAGTACATATGGTTTTTCATTAAGCTTAGATGTGTAAGGTTTCTACTGTGGATTATTGTAGCAAAATATTTCTGTTTTTCTGGGGATTTTGCTACATATATATTTGTCATAGCAAAGAGTAAAATCTGCATCAATGTCCTGGGGTCAGGGGTTATCCCATGACTAATGTAAAAAATGAAAACCAGACATCATATAGTACATGATGTCCTCTTTCAGTAAAAAAAAGACAAATATATACGCACTACACTGTTGAAGGTTTTTCTGGTGAAAGCGTATAGGGGTGTATTTCAGTAAAATAAGAAAAATATATATGCACTGCACTATTTAATTGTTTTCTGGTTAAAGCGTATAGTGGCCTATTTCATTCCAACAAGAAATATATATTCTCAGGTCACTTCTGTAGTTATTTCTGGTGAAAGCATATAGGGGCGTATTTCATAAAAAAACTAAAAATATATACGCACTGCACTGTTGCAGTTATTTCTGGTGAAAGCGTATAGGGTGTATTTCAGTAAAATAATAAAAATATATGCGCACAGCACTGTTGCAGTTATTTCTGTTAAAAGCATATAGGGGCGTATTTCAGTAAAAAAAAATACAAATATATACGCATTGCACTGTTGCAGTTATTTCTGGTGAAAGCGTTTAGGGGCGTATTTCAGTAAAATAAGAAAAATATATACTCACTGCACTATTTAATTGTTTTCTGATTAAAGCGTCTAGTGGCCTATTTCATTCCAACAAGAAATAAATATTCTCAGGTCACTTCTGCAGTTATTTCTGGTGAAAGCATATAGGGGCTGTGGGGTTTTGCTCTGGTAGACAGGCTAGCGGACGCAGTATAGAGGCAATCACAAGGTCTTTAACTTAAACAGTTCGGTGTTTATTCACACATAAGGAAAAACAAAATCACCGTTCACAGTCTTGGTATTTGTTCACACAATGCAATGTCCATAGAACAAAATCGTCACCTGGTTAGCAGTTTTCCACCCGCAGTCCACAGCAGGCTTTGGGGGCCTGTTTCCCGGCATGCGGCTCTCAGCCCTTTAGCACGGCACAAATTCACAGGTCCCAAAACACAGAGACTCCCCAGCTTCTCTGTCAGATAGAGGATAAACCACACCCAGCTGATACTGCTGGCTGGGTTTTATAGAGGCCAAAAAGACCCAGCCTGGAGCGTGGGGAGAAGCCACCCACCTAGCCAGCCCAGATCGACTTTACAGCCATACTAACAAAAAACAGTGTCAGTAAGCACTAGCTGCTGCTGACACTTAAAACTACCGGCTCTTACCTCACCGAGGCCAGGAATCTCGGTGACACATACCTTTCATCAATGACGGCCCCTTGCGCCTTCCTACAGGGTGAATTTCATTTAAAAAAGAAAAATATTTACGCACTGCACTGTTGCAGTTATTTCTGTTGAAAGCATATAGGGGCGTATTTCAGTAAAAAAAGAAAAATATATACGCACTGCATTGTTGCAGTTATTTCTGGTGAAAGCGTATAGGGGCGTATTACAGTAAAAAAAAGAAAAATATATTCTCAGTGCATTTCTGCAGTAAATTCTGGTGAAAGCGTATAGTGTGGGGGGTTGAGTCAGCACAACCCGTATGTAGGTGCATATCACTATGGCGAAATACATATACAAACGGAAAATGCAAATGTGATCGCACTCTACATCCAGCACTCTGCCCTGCCTCCATGCTGGATGAGACATTGGTGTACATTTTGGCCAAAGCGTAATAAGCCACTCACCGCGTCAAGGTCGTCTCATTTGAGTGGTCCCTAACACTAGTTCCTACCTGTAAATTCTGGTGAAAGCGAATAGTGACCTATTTCAGTCCAACAAGAAAAATATATGCTCAGTTCACTTCTGAAGTTATTTCTGTTGAAAGCGTATAGGGGCATATTACAGTAAAAAAAGAAAAATATATATGCATTTCACTGGTGCACTTATTTGTGGCAAAAGCTTTCAGTGGCTTATTTCAGTACAAAAAGTAAAATATATTCTCAGTTCACGTCGGCGGTTATATGTGTTGAAAGCATGGCTGGGAGTCAGCAGGGTGGCAGCAGTGGGAGGTCGGGAGCCAAATGTGCCCGGGGTAGAGTATCTGATTCGCAGCAGCCTACCTGCCCGGGAAGTAGTGGTGCAGGGGTTCACGGAAGTAGTGGCTGTAGCAGTCAGTCAGTGCGGCAGTTATATGTGTTATTTTGTATTTCAGTAAAAAAAGAAAAATACATTCTCAGTTCACGGCGTCACCGGTTAGATGTGTTGAAAGCGTTTAGTGGCCTATTTCAGTACAAACAGAAAAATACATTCTCAGTTCACGTTGCCGGTTATATGTGTTGAGAGCATGGCTGGGATTCAGCAGGGTGGCAGCAGTGGGAGGTCGGGAGCCAAACGTGCCCGGGGTAGAGCACCTGCTTTGCAGCAGCCTACCTACCCGGGAAGCAGCAGGGGTTCATGGAAGTAGCAGTCGTAGCAGTCAGTCAGTGCGGCGGTTATGTGTGGTAAAATCTTTATTGAAGTATTTCGGTCGAAAAACAAAATTTATTCAGCGGTCAGCACTGCGGTTATATGAGGTTAAATCTCCATGATGTCTCCATGATAAATCTGCAGCGTGGGGGCCCCGTGTGGCTTCTACACACTTTCAAAATAATCCTTTAGCGGAGAGAATAGATGCCGGATGACCGGGACGCTCCATGACCTTCCCAGGAGCTGCTGTCAGGAGCAGCGGTTCATTTCTGAGACGTCCGTATAGTGCAGGGGGAATCCGAAGACCCTTTCCATCTCCGTGCTCCGTTATATGTGGTAAAATCTTTATTGAAGTATTTTGGTGGAAAAAGAAATTTCATTCAGCGTTCAGCGCTGCACTTATATGCATTAAAATCTTTTGTGAATTCTTTCGGTGGAAAAACAAATTTCATTCAGCGTTCAGTGCTGCAGTTATATGTGGTAAAATCATTTGTGACTTATTTTGGTGGAAAAAAAGTTGTATTCAGCGCTGCAGTTATATGTGGTCAAATCTTTTGTGACTTATTTCAGTGGAAAAAAAATTGTATTCAGCGTTCAGCACTGCAGTTATATGTGGTAAAATCTGCATGATGTCTAAATGATAAATCTGCAGCGTGGGGGCCCCTGTGTGGCTTCTACACACTTTCAAAATAATCCTTCAGCGGAGCGAATAGATGCCGGATGACCAAGACGCTCTATGACCTTCCCAGAAGCTTGTATTCAGCGATGCTGTAATATGTGGTAAAATCTTGTATGATTTATTTTAGTAGAAAAAAATTGGTATTCAGCGTTAAGCGCTGCAGTTATATGCGGTAAAATCTTTTTTAAATTATTTTGGTGGAAAAAAAATCTTGTATTCAGCATTAAGCGCTGATGACGTGGTGAGCGCGATTACGTCATCAAAGGTCCTTTTGCAGGTCCTGAAAGAAGAAGCAAGAAGACGATGCAGCTGTATGATCAATTGGATGAGGCGAGTTAATTTTTTTAACCCCTCATTCCACATTTTAGTAAGCATTCTGTATTAAGAATGCTATTATTTTCCCTTATAATCATGTTATAAGGAAAAATAATAAAATTAATACACTTTAATGGGGTTCGGGGTTGCTTTCATCCCTATCATCTCCTAGCAACCATGCGTGAAAATCGCACCGCATCTGCACTTGCTTGCGGATGCTTGCTATTTTCACGCAGACCGGAATTCATTTCTATGGGGTCTGCGTTGCGTGAAAAACGCAGAATATAGAACATGCTGCGGTTTTCACACAACACACAAGTGATGTGTAAAAAAAAACACTCATCTGAACAGCCCCATTGAAGTGAATGGGTCCGGATTCAGTGCGGGTGCAATGCATTCACCTGACGCATTGCACCCGCGTGGAATTCTCGCCCATGTGAAAGGGGCCTAAGAGCGACGCCTGTCATCTGCATGTCTTACGGACTCACAGTATTATTTCACTACCAAAGCAGACTCCCTATGTGTGTTACTACAAGGCACAGTGTTCTACACCACTATGAAGGCTCTCAGCAGCCAGGAAATAGTCGTTTTTTTAACGGAATTCGCCGCAAATTTATTCGGATCTAACCACATTTTTCCTGAAAAATTTAGCGACCCGGCAAATCAAATTTTTTTTTTTATTTGCTCATCTCTAATTAAAACTTAACATTTATTAGATGCATTGTTAAAATAAAATAAACAGAATATAGATGTTTTAAAAATATCAGCTGTCACATGGTTGCTTTGTATTTTTCTCTGTAAAATAGAGCTATTTAACTCACAGTCTACTTTCACTAGCTAGGGGATGAGCCGGAATTGCGCGATAGTTCAGGGCTCACTGTCCTTTTAACCCTTCTAAAATAAATTATTTAGATCTATTCCTAGGTGCTGCTTCATACCCTATGTGCACTAGCTGTGTTAAAAAGCTCAAACACTGCCCCCCAACATGTGTCACCAGTCAAACTGGCGTCTTCAGGGGAATTGGGCAGAGTGTGTTTGAGAGGGGCAGGGATGGCTCTATAAAGTCTCCGCTAGTGACATCACTGATGTCTCTAGCGTATCACTAGTTTCCATATTCCCATGTGGGCATTAGTCCTAAGTTAAAAGGACTCCAATTGCAGGAATCCCATCCTTACCCCTCCTTCTTTTACCTGACGTCCACACTGTGTACACTCCCTTCCTTCCCTCTGTATGTTCCTGCGCATTAAGGGTCCGATCACAAATCCATGTGTGTTTTGCGGATCTGCAAAACACGGACACCGGCAATGTGCGTTACGCATTTTGCGGACCGCACATCACTGGCACTATAATAGAATATGCCTAATCTTGTCCGCAATTGCGGACAAGAATAGGACATGTTCTATTTTTTTCTGGAACGGAATTGCGGACCCGGAAGTGCGGGTCTGCATTTCCGGATCCGGTCAGCACATCACATAGAAATGAATGGGTCCGCAAAATGCGGAAACAGAATTGCGGACGTGTGAATGGACCCTAACACGGACTTGGTCCTCACACCCCAAGCCCATGTCTACTGCACATGTGAGAGGACTTAGGCTCTACGCCTCACAATTCAAGCAGAGTACCCAAGCAGAGTTCGGAAATTTAGAAAGTAAGCTTCAGAAAAATGTAGAAAACTTACAGAGTGAAATCAAAGAAAGAAAGCATCGTAAATATAATAGAGACAAAGGGATTTTAAGACAGGACGTATTTACATTAAGAATACGGGGGTCTAGAGTACAGTGTACAAATATCTCTGAGTCAGAAATATCGGAATCAGAGGGGAGTGTATCCAATCAGAAATTGGAAATAAAGCGAAAAGCTAAAAACAGACCAGGTTATACGCAGAGAAAAAATGCATCAAGTCTAAATAATAATCAAAATAGCAATCAAAAATATCAGACAAATCCATTGCAAAATCAAGGAGAATTGAGAATACAGGATGGAGAGGGTAGGCGGCCACCAGCACAGTCACCGCCCTCCTTTCCATCTGCGTCTCTTTCCCACAGTGTAGCATACCCAGTGTTACTACAGGGTCAATGGCGTCTTTTTTTGTGCCGGGAATACAATTACGAGACAGAGACAAGTGGGAAAATTAACAGAGGACATATCTGCTGATGAACAAGATATGGGAATGCAGAGAGTTAATTTATCCAAAATTACTTTAAAACCAGAACATGACACTCTCATAAGAATAGGTTTATCCTTTACACCATCACCTTACTTTGATTGTTTCACCTGAGTCAAGGATGTGAATTTATTCGCTAGAAAACTAGTGTTACATAAGGAATATAAAAATAAAGATAGGGATGGTGATGAACTAATTATAACGGAGGAGGAAGCGATACAAATACTTGAAGAATTACAGAAAGAACATAGGGGAGAATACAATAAACCAGTAGGCCCCTTTAGGACACTAACGCTGAAATCAAAATTCACCTTTGCTAAATATGGGAAAAATCACCCTTTACTAAATATGGGAATATTCAATCTTTTGTGGACCTAGTAACCAAAGATCTCGAACAACAAAAAACAAAAAGAACAGATAGGCTATAATATAACTAAACAAGAGAAAGCAGCTTTGGGTGAATTTATGAATAATAATGAATTGGAGATCAAGCCCTCAGATAAAGGAGGAAATGTTGTTCTGCCAGACAAAGTGGATTACAAAACGATGGTAATGACATTACTCCAAGATACCAGCAGATATAAACTGTTGAAAGAAAATCCGACTGAAAAATATACTAGAGAATTGAAAAACATCTTGCTGTCAGCAAAAGAAAGAAACTTAATAACAAAAGAAGAATATAAAGTTCTCTTTAATCCAAGACCAACAATAGCGACTTTTTACGCTATTCCCAAAGTCCACAATTTTTTTTATCCCATTCCAGGGAGACCAATAGTCTCAGAGAACCAGAGTTTATGTGAGGGCATCAGCAGCTATGTGGACCAGATGATATCCCCTTTTGTGCCCGGCCTATCGTCCTATTTGAAGGACATGAAAGACCCTCTTGTCAGGCTCCAGGGCATACAGGTAAACAAAACGACAATAATTGCCAGTCTCGATGTAGAAGCACTGTACACAAGTATTCAGCACGATTTTGGATTAGAAGCAATCCAATATTTTCTAAGCACCAAGGGGCCAAAATATTGTGAACACAATCAATTTGTGTTGTCACTTTTACACTTTCTGTTAATGTTAACACATAATTATTTTATATTTAATGGTAGTTATTATTTACAGATCACAAGGACAGCAATGGGGACGATTTGTGCACCGAGTTTTGCCTATTTGTTTTTAGGGTGGTGGGAGGTGAGGATAGTATTAATTTTATGGGAGAGCACTGAAAAAACACTTTTTACAATTTGTAGAGCCACTAAATAACAACACAATAGGACTTAAGTTTACTGCTGAAATACACAAAAAGAATCTTAATTTTTTGGACCTGAAGATTGCCCTCGAGCCTGATGGGAGTGTCAAAACAGAAGTGTTTAGGAAGACCACCTCAACTAGCAATTTTCTCCATTGGGAGAGTAATCACCCACCGGCCTTGAAGAAAGGCATTCCAGTAGGTCAGTACCTACGAGCAAAGAGAAAAAGCTCAACCCAAGAAGGTTTTGAGCAAGAAAATCAGCTTTTATATAGAAGGTTTAGGGCCAGAGGCTATCCTAACCTATCCTATCCTAAACGTCTTGCACAAGGCATACAATAGAGCTAAAAAAAAAATGAAAGAACTACTTTATTACAAAGTCATAAGTAAACAACTGAAAATAATACGTTGCATTGGTACATATGATGTACAACATGAAAAAGTCAGTTACATATAGAAGGGGTAGAAACCTAAAAGACAACTTGGTGCGAAGTCACTACCAGCAAAACCAAAAAGAACAAAAAACCACATGGTTGTCGATAAGGGGCTCTTACCCTTGTGGAGATTGTATATTTTGCAACAAGATTGTATCTAAAATAGAGTTCACTAATCCAGTGGACAATAAGAAGTATCAAATTAAGGAGTACATTAATTCAAAATCCACAGGAGAGATTTATGCTATTGAACGTGGATGCCCCAAGTTATATATAAGAAAAACCATACAACAATTAAGAATATATCAAAACACCTAAGTTGTATTAATGGAGACTCAGATACAGCCCTTGCAAGACACATTTAGGATAAACCTATGGGAGATACTAAAACCCTCAAATTTTCGGGTATAAAGAAAATGAAGATAGGCCCAAGACAAGGAGACATTGATAAAAAGTTACAATAAGAAGAAACAAAATTGATATATCGCCTGAAAAGCCTAACCCCATTGGGACTTAATGAAGGATTTACATATGTGTAATTTCTCTGAGATATAAGTGAGATCGGTGATCTGTAGAGTGTCCCATGACATGTGCAGTGCTGTGAATTGTAAGGCGTACAGCCTGAGTTCTCTGACATGTGCAGTAGACACGGGCTTGGGGTGTGAGGACCAAGTCCGTGTTCATGCACAGGAACGTACAGAGGGAAGGAAGGGGGTGTACACAGTGCGGACGTCAGGTAAAAGAAGGAGGAGCAGGGATGGGATTCCTGCAATTGGAGTCCTTTTAACTTAGGACTAATGCCCACATGGGAATATGGAAACTAGTGATACGCTAGAGACATCAGTGATGTCACTAGCGGAGACTTTATAGAGCCATCCCGCCCCTCTCAAACACACTCTGCCCAATTCCCCTGAAGACGCCAGTTTGACTGGTGAAACATGTTGGGGGGTAGTGTTTGAGCTTTTTAAGACAGCTAGTGCACATAGGGTATGAAGCAACACCTAGGATCTAAATAATTTATACAGCGAAGGGTTTAAAGGACAGTGAGCCGTGAACTAGCGCGCAATTCCTGCTCATTATCCCCTCCTAGCTAGTGAAAGTAGACTGTGAGTTAAATAGCTCTATTGTACAGAGAAAAATACAAAGCAACCATGTGACACAGGTGATAATTTTAAAACATCTATATTCTGTTTATTTTATTTTAACAATGCATCTAATAAATGTTACATTTTAATAATTGCCACATGAAGTAAATAAAAAGGCGTTTTTTGGTCTTATGGACCATTTGTAAATATACAGAGTAAAGTGGAGACTTTACATGTGCCAACAAACAAGTTGGTATTTAAAGGTTTATTAGATGACCCGCACAAAGTGAAAGTTAAAGTACCAGTCACAAAGTTAGAAAACTTAAGGCCCCTTGCAAACGAGCGTGTGCCAATTAGGTCCGGATGCGTTGCGAATGCATTCAGTGAAAAATGCGCAATTTTGCAAACAAAGTCATTCAGTTTTGTCTGCGATCGCGTTCAGTTGTTCAGTTTTTATCATGTGGGTGAAATGCGATTTAATGCGTTTTGCACGCGCATGATAAAAAACTGAAGGTATACAAACAACATCTCTTAGCAACCATCCACGAAAAATGCAACGTCTCCGCACTCTCACGCAGCTCCATTCATTTCTATGGGGCCAGCATTGCGTGAAAAACACAGAATATAGAACAATGCACAAGTGATGCGTGAAAACCAACGCACATTTACACAGCCCCATTGAAATGAATGGGTCCGGATTCCGTGCGGGTGCAATGCGTTCGCATCACGCATGGCACCCGCGCGGAATACTCGTGTGAAAATGGCCTAACCCTGACAGTACAGTTCAATATTTTTAATAAAGACCAATTTAAAATAGGAATTTTAGCCAAAAATGAGTAAAATGCAATCATGAACAAAAATTTCCTCTGAGCTGGCTGCAGTTTCCTGCACTACTAGAGATCCTAAAGTCATCAAAATAAAAAGTGCTAAAGGACAAAGTAGATAGTTTTATACAGCAAAACCTCTTCAAAAGACCACCTCTATGTGGAGACTATCCCCTTATCCAGTAGAAGAAAGAATGAAAGCAGCACACTCTGTCTCATCGGGTCACCAGAATGCAACAGCCGCCAAGAGGACCGCGGATCCACAGCGGTCACACCAGAAAGTTGAAGTAAAAAAGTTGCAGCAGCATCTCCGGTTTTTTCTTTTTATTGTGAAAACTTCACAGTATATATACAAATAAAGTGCAACGTTTCGGCCTTTATCAAGCATAATGAAAAAGTGACATGTACCAACATTAAATAGGGTAACCTCCACCCTCCTCAAAACCATCCTCCAATAGTATGCGTCTACCTGCAGTACCTAGCCAATCATAACTGTTCACAGTTACATTCCCTCTTTTGCATATATCAGCAGTCTCACCTGTGTAAGCTTCACCATGGTCTTACATGCATATCACCCAGGCAACCACGCTGCAAATCTCGCGGAAATCCCGCGTGCACGCGTCACAATACGTCTCTACTCATGTCACACAGCCGGCGCCGGGACTAATAGCCGCGCACGGATATGACATCACTATGTATCCAGTTGCCAGGGTAATGCACAAAACTAATTGCAGACACAGCGAAAGCGGAGCTGAAGGAGTAAGGGTCCATCTACCCAATAATTCATGTCATATATATGTCCACATCCAACAAATTGTGATAGGACACGTATATGACTTGGTGATATACATTTATTTAGGGACTAGGCATATAGTTATCACAAGCAGGTTACACATATCATTCTGGAGGATATAACAAACATGATTAAAAACAATTAAAAAATCACTAAGATTATACAGGATACGGAGGATGATCTCAATAAAGTGCTTTTATGTATCCTAACTTGGGGATCACCTTATTCAATCCCTGCCACATTAAACTCTAAATTGAGACCATGTGGTTGTAGGGATCGCAGGGAATATATCCACTTAAGTTCTTTCTTCCTTAAGATTTTTTTCTCTGTCTCCAACCCTTCTAAGGAAACTGCATCAATGACTCTAAAGCGCAACTGATTAATGGAATGTCCCTGCTCAATGAAATGTCTGGCAACTGGTTTATCCAACGCAACTTTCCTTATTGTGCTCTTATGTTTGTTGATCCTTTCTCTCACTTCCATTGTAGTCTCACCCACGTAGATGAGACTACAAGGGCACTGTATCATGTAAATAACGTCTTTTGATCGACAGGTGAATAAACCATTAATTTTAAATACTTTTCCACTATAGGGGTGTGTAAATGTATCACCCTTCATTAAATTACTGCAATTGCAGCATGACAGGCACGGGAAATTACCATTCTTTTTAGGAGCCAGATATAATTGCCGATCCACCTTCGGACCACCAACATCACATTTCACCAGCTTATCCCGTAAATTGGCATTCCTTTTGTAAGCCATGATTGGAGGGACAGAAAATTCCTTAATCTCGGGTAACCCCCGTTGTAAAATATGCCATTCCTTTCTAAGGATGTTGGCAATCACACCACTGTCTTGTCCAAAAATGTAAACAAAAGGAATCCTTTCCATAATCCTGTCGCCAGGTGACTCAATGAGCGTGGACTCCCTATCAATTCCCATGATCCTTTTCTTTGTTCTCAATAACAGCTGTCTAGGGTAACCTCTATCAGCAAACTTGTTACACATTTCCTCAACTCTCTTGGAAAAATTACCTTCTTGTGAGACAATCCTTCTAACTCTCAACAGTTGACTCCATGGTAAGGAGTCAACCATGCGTCGCGGGTGGTAACTGTTGTAAACCAGTAAATTGTTTCTATCTGTCGGCTTTTGATAGATATCTGTGTGTATAACACCATCAATGATGTGTACCCTGACATCAAGAAATTGTAATTCATTTTCTGATACTGTGATTGTATCGGAAACATTGGGCAGCGCGAGTTTGCTCAGTGTGGAAGCAGAGACGCGAACGTCGGGCGGGAGCATTTAAGACCATGGTGAAGCTTACACAGGTGAGACTGCTGATATATGCAAAAGAGGGAATGTAACTGTGAACAGTTATGATTGGCTATGTACTGCAGGTAGAAGCATACTATTTGAGGAGGGTGGAGGTTACCCTATTTAATGTTGGTACATGTCACTTTTTGATTACCGTATGCTTGATAAAGGCTGGTTACAGCCGAAACGTTACACTTTATTTGTATATATGCTGTGAAGTTTTCGCAATAAAAAGATACAGTGGGGGAAATAATTATTTGACCCCTCACTGATTTTGTAAGTTTGTCCAATGACAAAGAAATGAAAAGTCTCAGAACAGTATCATTTCAATGGTAGGTTTATTGTAACAGTGGCAGATAGCACATCAAAAGGAAAATCGAAAAAATAACTTTAAATAAAAGATAGCAACTGATTTGCATTTCATTGAGTGAAATAAGTATTTGAACCCCTACCAACCATTAAGAGTTCTGGCTCCCACAGAGTGGTTAGACACTTCTACTCAATTAGTCACCCTCATTAAGGACACCTGTCTTAACTAGTCACCTGTATAAAAGACACCTGTCCACAGAATCAATCAATCAAGCAGACTCCAAACTCTCCAACATGGGAAAGACCAAAGAGCTGTCCAAGGATGTCAGAGACAAAATTGTAGACCTGCACAAGGCTGGAATGGGCTACAAAACCATTAGCAAGAAGCTGGGAGAGAAGGTGACAACTGTTGGTGCGATTGTTCGAAAATGGAAGGAGCACAAAATGACCATCAATCGACCTCGCTCTGGGGCTCCACGCAAGATCTCACCTCGTGGGGTGTCAATGGTTCTGAGAAAGGTGAAAAAGCATCCTAGAACTACACGGGAGGAGTTAGTTAATGACCTCAAATTAGCAGGGACCACAGTCACCAAGAAAACCATTGGAAACACATTACACCGCAATGGATTAAAATCCTGCAGGGCTCGCAAGGTCCCCCTGCTCAGGAAGGCACATGTGCAGGCCCGTCTGAAGTTTGCCAATGAACACCTGAATGATTCAGAGAGTGACTGGGAGAAGGTGCTGTGGTCTGATGAGACCAAAATAGAGCTCTTTGGCATTAACTCAACTCGCTGTGTTTGGAGGAAGAAAAATGCTGCCTATGACCCCCAAAACACCGTCCCCACCGTCAAGCATGGGGGTGGAAACATTTTGCTTTGGGGGTGTTTTTCTGCTAAGGGCACAGGACAACTTATTCGCATAAACGGGAAAATGGACGGAGCCATGTATCGTGAAATCCTGAGCGACAACCTCCTTCCCTCTGCCAGGAAACTGAAAATGGGTCGTGGATGGGTGTTCCAGCACGACAATGACCCAAAACATACAGCAAAGGCAACAAAGGAGTGGCTCAAGAAGAAGCACATTAAGGTCATGGAGTGGCCTAGTCAGTCTCCGGACCTTAATCCAATCGAAAACCTATGGAGGGAGCTCAAGCTCAGAGTTGCACAGAGACAGCCTCGAAACCTTAGGGATTTAGAGATGATCTGCAAAGAGGAGTGGACCAACATTCCTCCTAAAATGTGCGCAAACTTGGTCATCAATTACAAGAAACGTTTGACCTCTGTGCTTGCAAACAAGGGTTTTTCCACCAAGTATTAAGTCTTTTTTTGTTAGAGGGTTCAAATACTTATTTCACTCAATGAAATGCAAATCAGTTGCTATCTTTTATTTAAAGTTATTTTTTCGATTTTCCTTTTGATGTGCTATCTGCCACTGTTACAATAAACCTACCATTGAAATGATACTGTTCTGAGACTTTTCATTTCTTTGTCATTGGACAAACTTACAAAATCAGTGAGGGGTCAAATAATTATTTCCCCCACTGTAAATCCGGAGATGCTGCTGCAACTTTTCTACTTCAAATATCCCCTTATCGAGACCAGATTTTATTTTCAATGCAATTTTGGGTGGCCACCTCAAAAAGGTTTCAGTGCATGTGTATGTATATATTATATACAGTTGGTATATATTATATACAGTTGGTATATATTATATACAGTTGCACAGAAAAGGTGAACCATTTGGAATTATCCAGATTTCTCCACTGATTACTAATAAAATGTGATCAAACTATTATTAACCCTTTTTACCGCTGAGGTTTTTTGTTTTTGTTTGGCTACCTGTCTTCCCAGAGCCATAACTTTTTTATTTTTCTGTTCACATAACCATATGAGGGCTTGTTTTTTGCAGGACAAGTTTTACTTTCCAACCTCATCATTTAATATTGCATATGATGTAGTGGGAAGCAAAAAAATTCCAAATGGGGTGGAATTGTGAAAAAAAAAAAATTCTGCCACAGTTTTATACGTTTTTTTACTTACGACATTCGATATGCAATAAAACTGACCAGTTACTTTTATTCTACAGGTCAGTACGAATCCAGTGATACTTTACATGTATAGTTTTTCTTGTGTTTTGATAAAAGAATAAAAATCTTGGAAAAAAATCTGTTTTGTTTTTCGTCGCCATTTTCTGACCCCTATAACTTTTTATGTAGTTATGTTTACGGGGCGATCTGTACTTTTCATTTATACCATTCTCTGGTGTGGCTTTTTGATTTAATTTGTTTTATTTTAATTTGTGGAAAATAAAGCGACCAAAAACAGTGAATGGGCCATTTTGACAGTTTTTTCTGTTTCGCCTTTTACGGTTTGGGGAAAATATTTTTATAATTTTATAGTAATGGATGTTTTCGCACTTTGCAATACCCATGATGTGTATTTATTTAATTTTTTTTAAGTTTATTTTTATCTTGTTCCCATATATCTGGACACGTGTAATTTTTTTCCTCTGGCGTAGCAGTCAAACACTAGTAGAAACTCATGATGGTACTGATCCCATTAATTTCTATGAGATTGTTTTGTAGCATTCAGCCAATCAGTTGGATCACTCTCTACAGCGGCCAGAAAAATGTAGTACACAGCTATTCTCTGGCTTTTTACAGCTATGGATACCAGACAGTGCACAAAATGGCATCAGTTTTGTCCGACTCAGGCATAAGAAAAATGACCAGACACAACTGATATATGTGAACCCATCCTTAACCCCTTCCCGACTGCCCACTGTGTATATACGTCCTATCTGCACATGCCCCGTATATACACGTGCAGGCAGCGCTGGGATTAAAGCTCCTGCAATCTAGCAGGAGCAGGTAGGGTCCCGGATGACAGACACAGCAGGGACCCTGAGGAGAAGACAGGAGCAGTTTATTACCGCTTTTGCCTTTTCCAATGCCGGCAGGAGAGCGCCGTACGAGCGCATGGTGGAAGAAGCAGGAAGCCGCTTCCTCTGTTAGTCCCAGCGGTCACGTGACTGCCGGGGGTGTCTGGAGCAGGGGCAGGAGCAGAGCTGCAGGGTCTATGGAGACCCTGATCAGCTCTGCCTGTGTGTCATGCCCCCACAGGGGGCTGTTTGCCCCTATAACTGGGGCTCTTGTGGATGCCCCAGTTACATTGGAAACAGTGGGGAAAAAAAGTTTTTTTAAAAAAGTCAGTGTCCTCCAGAGGTCTTTTAATGACCTCCTGGGCGACATATTATGTGCCAAAAACAAATTAAAATATAAATAAAAAATAAAAATAAAAAATGCAGTTGCTAACAGAAACCATCACCATAGTCCATAGTTCTCTCAAACCTATACATGAAAACGATTGTCACAAAATAGGGAACCCATTGCAATAATTCATTTTTGTGTCAGTTTTAATATTTAAGAAATAAAAAGCTAGAATTAAAAAAAATTTACTTAATGATAATTAGCGTTTTTTCCCCAAATTAACCCTAAAAAAACAAAAAAAAAACATTCTAATAAAAAGTCCTAAGTGTCAAGCAAAAAATAAAATCGCAAAAATTATTTTGGTAGTCAAGCAAATAAAAAAGCTACGGTCACTAAACCACCACGTGCACAAAATCACAAAAAGTTGCCTGGATATTCAGGTCTTTTTTGAGCCCGGTCATGAAAGGGTTAAAGGGGTTGAGGAAATGTAGAAGTCATTCCCTATGCACAGTATATGGAATAGCTAGCTGATCTCTGGGGGTCTGACCACTGGGACCCCTACCACTCCCATGAACGGGGGTCCCTTTCCCTTATTATATGGAAGTGGCAGGTCATACATGTGCATTGCTGCTGCATTCATTTTCTCTGGGGGCACTGGGGATAGCCGAGCACTGTACTTGCCTATCTCCAGCACTCTCCTAAAGAATGAATGGAGTGGCATGCACAACCAGCCGCTCCATCAGAATGTGGAAATGGGATCCCTGTTCTTGGGATCGGAGGGGGTCTCAGTGGTCGAATCCCCAGCAATCAGCTAGTTATGCCCTATCCTGTGGATAGGGGAAAACCTATGAACTTGGCACAACCCCTTTAACTGAGCTCTTATAATACAGTAGGATAGTTATTTTTGTATTAAGAGTTGCATTATAAACTGCAAATCTAGCTACGTGACATCACACAAGAGCTTTTTATTTGCAATTATTTTGGGTTTGTTACTATAGCGTTATTAATAATTTAATTATGTAGTGTTACTAAGTTAAGATTTGTATCTATTTAGATAGACAGATGCAATACAATCTAGATTTTATTTCACCTTTTTCCTATCTTTTCATCTCTGTGTCTTCGATTTGATGGTTTCAAATATCTGAAAACCATATGTTACTGCCATACACAGAACTCGCACAGGCGCTGCATTTTCTCTTTTTACAAGCTACTGCACAGCTGCTCTGCCTGTTCACTCTGTGCAATGTCAGCCAAGGCAGGGAAGGTGTTTTGCTCCATTTCTCTTCAGCCATTTACTAGCAGAATAGTGTGGGAGTGGTATAATGTTCTCTATTACATGCTTATTATGGCTTTTATTTGCAATATATTAGGACATAGCAAGCAAAGTGCCATCTCCAAAATGTACAAGTGCAGCCTGGATTGCTTCTATGCACCAGAAGCTTTATGAGTACATGAAGCTATGAACGACAGCAGTGTTCAACCTTTGTCATCCGGAAAGCCACTTTAGAAGGGAGCCAATTCCCTCTCCAATATTTCCACTTCAGTCACTGCTGCTCAGCCCAGCAATATATGTGCAAAATAATGTGTTCATGGATGAGCCATCTTGTTCTGTTTTATCCCTAATTTTTGTTGCTGAGCTTTTTCCTACTGCTGAACAAAAACATAATATGAAATAAAATAAATTATTAAATATTAATAATAAAAAATAATACAACCACCAAATGCCATTGATATAGTGTAGAACATTGAGGTCAGCATCAAAGGGAATCTGTCACCATGAAAATGCAAAATAATCCACACATTGCTTGTAATAGAGCAGGAAGAGCAGAGCAGATTAATATACACTCACCTAAAGAATTATTAGGAACACCATACTAATACGGTGTTGGACCCCGTTTTGCCTTCAGAACTGCCTTAATTCTACGTGGCATTGATTCAACAAGGTGCTGATAGCATTCTTTAGAAATGTTGGCCCATATTGATAGGATAGCATCTTGCAGTTGATGGAGATTTGAGGGATGCACATCCAGGGCACGAAGCTCCCGTTCCACCACATCCCAAAGATGCTCTATTGGGTTGAGATCTGGTGACTGTGGGGCCATTTTAGTACAGTGAACTCATAGTCATGTTCAAGAAACCAATTTGAAATGATTTGAGCTTTGTGACATGGTTCATTATCCTGCTGAAAGTAGCCATCAGAGGATGGGTACACGGTCGTCATGAAGGGATGGACATGGTCAGAAACAATGCTCAGGTAGCCCGTGGCATTTAAACGATGCCCAGTTGGCACTAAGGGGCCTAAAGTGTGGCCAGAAAACATCCCCCACACCATTACACCACCACCACCAGCCTGCACAGTGGTAACAAGGCATGATGGATACATGTTCTCATTCTGTTTACGCCAAATTCGGACTCTACCATTTGAATGTCTCAACAGAAATTGAGACTCATCAGACCAGGCAACATTTTTCCAGTCTTCAACAGTCCAATTTTGGTGAGCTCGTGCAAATTGTAGTCTCTTTTTCCTATTTGTTGTGGAGATGAGTGGTACCCGGTGGGGTCTTCTGCTGTTGTAGCCCATCCGCCTCAAGGTTGTGCGTGTTGTGGGTTCACAAATGTTTTGCTGCATACCTCGGTTGTAACGAGTGGTTATTTCAGTCAACGTTGCTCTTCTATCAGCTTGAATCAGTCGGCCCATTCTCCTCTGACCTCTAGCATCCACAAGGCATTTTCACACACAGGACTGCCGCATACTGGATGTTTTTCCCTTTTCACACCATTCTTTGTAAACCCTAGAAATGGTTGTGCGTGAAAATCCCATGCCTGGAGACATCTAGGTGACCAAAATGAAATATCTATAGCCTGTAGAATAGCAAAGGTCCTTCTCCTCCCAGGTCCTCAAAGAAGAAGAATGAAGATGAGCCGGGCAGCGCGAACAAGTGGATGAGGTGAGTTTTATTTATTTATTTATTTTTTAACCCCTCCATCCCTAATTTACTTACTGTATTAAGAATGTTATTATTTTCCCTTATAACCATGTTATAAGGGAAAATAATAAAATTTTCACCACACCTAACACAAACCCGAACTTCTGTGAAGAAGTTCGGGTTTGGGTACCAAACATGCCGATTTTTCTCACGTGCGTGCAAAATGCATTAAAACGCTTTGCACTCGCGCGGAAAAAAAGCGCATTATCCCGCGACGCGGGATGCAGATCTGTCTCACAAATGCATTGCGGATCCGTCTCACAAATGCATTGCAAGAACGGATCCGTCTCTCCGTTTGTCATACGGACAAACGGATCCGTTTCTATTTTTCTTTACATTTTTACTGGTCTGTAAATTAATGCCAGATCTGGCATTCCGGCAACTGATCCGGAATTGTGGACGGAGATAATACCGCAGCATGCTGCGGTATTTCCTCCGTCCAACACGCCGTTCAGTGACTGAACTGATGACATCCTGATGCATCCTGAACGGATTTCTCTCTATTTAGAATGCATGGGGATAAAACTGATCAGTTCTTTTCTGGTGTTGAGCCGTTATGACGGAACTCAGTGCCGAAAAAGAAAAACGCTAGTGTGAAAGAACCCTTAGGTGTGAATTAAGGACTATGTGTAATTTCTCGGTTTGTCAGAGTTGATGATACATTAATTTAAGACTACCGTCTACATCAAAGACACCCTCATCAGATTTTGCAACTGGAAAATTAGGTTTCTTAATTGTGACTCACATCTAATTAATTTAGACTAAATCATCATAGCGATAGCATATCTCATATGACAAGCTACTAATGAGAAAACGCTTGTGGTTGATGCTTTTGTTTATATTGACTTGAATTCTTCTCAGTATCGTTCATTAATAATGAACTTTATCAAATATATTACAAATGACTCTTTATTAACCCCTTCAGCTGAGGTAATGTATGGAGCGGGCTGCTACAGTGAGCCCACTGCATGCCCGGCAAGTGCCGGCTGTATTATACAACAGGCACCCGGCTGCAATTATGGTGAATGGTGATCACGCCAAACCTCATAATTTAACCCCTCAGATGCCGCAATCAACACAAATGCGGCATTTGCTAGGTAAGGCAGAGAGATGCAGCTCCCTCTGCCTTCCAATCGGAGCCCCCACAGTGAAATTACAGGGCTCCAATTGGTTACCATGGCAGCATGGACATTTCTGAAGCTTCCCAGGCCTGCCATGGTATGCTCCCTGCTAAGCTGTGCATGAATCACAGCTCAGCAGGGAGCGTGTCAAAATCCCATTCGCCCATGGGGCCCGATGGAATGTCGTTTGCACCCAGCAGAGAAGGATCTGACAAGCTGTTCCCGGCCGGAGTGTGAAACAGGCCTTAGAAATCACCTATATGTGGCCCTTTTCCTTTGCCTGAACATATGGGAGGGCTCAGAAGTAAAAAGAGCACCATGTACATTTGATATCATGTGATATTCTCATAGAGCAGGTAGTTACGGACATGCCAATGCCAAATATTTTTTTCCGTTTTACACAATAAATGTATTTTCTTACAGCCATATTTTTGTCATTTTTCTGACGATGGTCTTGTGTGAGGGCTATTTTTTACAGGATGAGGTTCTGTTTTCATTGGTACAATTTTGGGGTACATATGACTTTTTGATCTGATCATATTATGCTTTTAGCGAGGTGACAAAAAATGTTTGTTCCGGCCCCATTTTTATTTTTTGCAGTGTTCACCTGAAAGAGTAGATCATGTGATGTTTTTATAAAGCCAGGCATTACAAATGCGGGGATATCAAATATATATTAAAAAAATGTATATATATATATTTTTTTACTAATAAATGGACTGAAGGGTAAACGTTTTACTTAATACTTTTATTTTTTGAAATTTTTTATTTTTGTCCCACTATGGGGCTTGAACTTTTGGGGGTCTGACCCCTTTTCCAATGTAGTGCAATACATGCTGTTGTGTACTATATTGAAACTGTCAGTTACACAGTAGAAGTTCGCTTGTGAGACTCTTCATATCCACGGCTTTGTAGTAGCCAGGGATATGGGACTGGTCTTGTTTGAAAACTGATAATCCAAGCATTAAATTACCAGAATGGCAGCATTATCTCCTCTACACTGGGAGATATTGCCTTCATAAATCGGGATGGAAGTAATAGCAGCTGAAATTGAAAGCAGGTTTCAGCTGCTTTCCATCCTGATCTGATTTCTAAAGGCTATATCTCCTGATGTAGAGGAGAAAATGTTGTCATTCCAGTCTTGTTTTCAAAGAAGACCAGGCCTATATATCTGACTCCTAAAGAGTCTGAGATATGAAGGGTTAACAGCTCAAGTCCCTTCTGTTGCCTGTGATTTCAATCAGCCAAAAGGAGATGTGGGGCAGTGGGACCTGACAGCATTCAGAGAGAAGTGAAAGAACATCCTCACCCTCAAAACATCATCATAACCATAAAGACACACATAACAAAGTCATCATATTACTTATATCACACAAAATAGTATTAAAATTGCTGATTTTTATCTTACTGCTTAAAGATAAAATAATAAACGTTATTTAATACATTATATATATCCCAAAATGGCAAAAAAAAATTAATAAGTAAAAATCGCCCATAAAGTTCACGGTTTGATATAGCTCAATTGAAGAAAAAAATAACAAAGCTATGACCGTTGGAATACAGAAGGGAAATGTTACTGGGGAAGTGTTACTGGTCCTTAAAGTGTACCTGAGTTTTAAAAAAACGTTTGCATAATGTCTGTGCTTCACTGCAGAATCATAACTGTGAAGAAGCAGGTCTTTTTGGGCTTCCCTAATATCTTCCTTAGCCATATTATTCCCTGTTTTACTTGCACAACTAGGTTCTGCATTTCTCTCACAAGCAGGGGCGTCTCCCTTCTCTGGAATCTGCCAGTACTGTATGCAGTATCTAACTTCCCTTATTTCCCACAATGTCGTCTTCTATGGAGCTCAGAAAACTGATAAGGAGAGAGAAAGATCACACTTTCAGATACATAGGAGCTTCTCTGCTCTTCAGATGCAGTGTAGAAGTAGTTCTATCAGGCTCAGCATCACAGACAGCTCTGAAACGCCCCCATTTCCTCTCTACCATCTTCTGTGTCTGTTACTAGAGATGGATCTTGCCTAACAGCAGGCAGTGGACTACAAATCCAAATGAGACCCCTAGTGGTCATAACTGTACAGATTTTTTCAAGTGGATGCAGGCAGATTTTTTTACCCCTTAAGGACTGGGCCATTTTTCACCTTAAGGACCAGACAGATTTTTGCAAATCTGACATGTGTCACTTTATGCGGTGATAACTTTAAAATGCTTTTACTTATCCAAGCCATTCTGAGATTGTTTTCTCGTCACATATTGTACTTCATGACAGTGGTAAATTTGAATCAAAATATTTCATTTTTATTTATAAAAAAATACCAAATTTACCTAAAATTTAAAAAAATAATCAACTTTCCAAAATTTAATTTCTCTGCTTTTAAAACAGATAGTGATACCTCCTAAAATTGTTATTACTTTACATTCCCCATATGTCTACTTCATGTTTTGATCATTTTGTTAATGCTATTTTATTTTTTAGGGATGTTGGAAGGCTTATAAGTTTAGAAGCAAATCTTGAAATTTTTCAGAAAATTTCCAAAACCCACTTTTTAAGGACCAGTTCAGGTCTGAAGTCACTTTGTGAGGCTTACATATAAATAAATAAACTACCCAAAGATTACCCCATTTTAGAAAATACACCCCTCAAGGTATTCAAAACAGAATTTAAAAACTTTGTTAACCCTTTGGGTGTTCCATAAGAATTAATGGGAAATGGAGATGAAATTTCAGAATTTCACTTCTTTGGCAGATTTTCCATTTTAATACGTTTTTTCCAGTTACAAAGCAAGGGTTAACATCCAAACAAAACTCAATATTTATTGCCCTGATTCTGTAGCTTACAAAAACACCCCATATGTGTTCAGAAACTGCTGTATGGCCACACGGCAGGGCACAGAAGGAAAGGAAAGCCAAAAGGTTTTTGGAAGGCAGATTTTGATGGACTGGTTTTTTGACACCATGCACCCCTAGAGTAGAAATTCAAAAAAAGTGACCCCATTTTGGAAACAACGGGATAAGCTGGCAGTTTTGTTCGTACTATTTTAGGGTACAGATGATTTTTGGTTGCTCTACAGTCGTGACCAAAAGTTTTGAGAATGACAAAAATATTAGTTTTCACAAAGTTTGCTGCTAAACTGCTTTTAGATCTTTGTTTCAGTTGTTTCTGTGATGTAGTGAAATATAATTACACGCACTTCAAACATTTCAAAGGCTTTTATCGACAATTACATGACATTTATGCAAAGAGTCAGTATTTGCAGTGTTGGCCCTTCTTTTTCAGGACCTCTGCAATTCGACTGGGCATGCTCTCAATCAACTTCTGGGCCAATTCCTGACTGATAGCAACCCATTCTTTCATAATCACTTCTTGGAGTTTGTCAGAATTAGTGGGTTTTTGTTTGTCCACCCGCCTCTTGAGGATTGACCACAAGTTCTCAATGGGATTAAGATCTGGGGAGTTTCCAGGCCATGGACCCAAAATGCCAACGTTTTGGTCCCCGAGCCACTTAGTTATCACTTTTGCCTTATGGCACGGTGCTCCATCGTGCTGGAAAATGCATTGTTCTTCACCAAACTGTTGTTGGATTGTTGGAAGAAGTTGCTGTTGGAGGGTGTTTTGGTACCATTCTTTATTCATGGCTGTGTTTTTGGGCAAAATTGTGAGTGAGCCCACTCCCTTGAATGAGAAGCATGAATGGTCTCAGGATGCTTTACTGTTGGCATGACACAGGACTGATGGTAGAGCTCACCTTTTCTTCTCCAGAAAAGCCTTTTTCCAGATGCCCAAAACAATCGGAAAGAGGCTTCATCGCAGAATATGACTTTGCCCCAGTCCTCAGCAGTCCATTCACCATACTTTCTGCAGAAGATCAATCTGTCCCTGATGTTTTTTTTGGAGAGAAGTGGCTTCTTTGCTGCCCTTCTTGACACCAGGCCATCTTCCAAAAGTCTTCGCCTCACTGTGCGTGCAGATGCGCTCACACCTGCCTGCTGCCATTCCTGAGCAAGCTCTGCACTGGTGGCACTCCGATCCCGCAGCTGAATCCTCTTTAGGAGACGATCCTGGCGCTTGCTGGACTTTCTTGGACGCCCTGAAGCCTTCTTAATAAGAATTGAACCTCTTTCCTTGAAGTTCTTGATGATCCTATAAATTGTTGATTGAGGTGCAATCTTAGTAGCCACAATATCCTTGCCTGTGAAGCCATTTATATGCAACGTAATGGTGGCTGCACGCGTTTCTTTGCAGGTCACCATGGTTAACAATGGAAGAACAATGATTTCAAGCATTACCCTCCTTTTAACATGTCAAGTCTGCCATTTTAACCCAATCAGCCTGACATAATGATCTCCAGCCTTGTGCTCGTCAACATTCTCACCTGAGTTAACAAGACGATTACTGAAATGATCTCAGCAGGTCCTTTAATGACAGCAATGAAATGCAGTGGAAAGGTTTTTTTGGGATTAAGTTAATTTTCATGCCAAAGAAGGACTATGCAATTCATCTGATCACTCTTCATAACATTATGGAGTATATGCAAATTGCTATTATAAAAACTTAAGCAGCAACTTTTCCAATTTCCAATATTTATGTAATTCTCAAAACTTTTGGCCACGAGTGTATATTACACTTTTTGTGAGGCAAGGTAACAAAAAATAGCTTTTTTGCCACTGTTTTTATTTTTTGTTATTTACAACTTTCATCTGACAGGTTGGATCATGAGCTATTTTTATAGAGCAGGTTGTTACGGACGCGACAATACCAAATATGACTATTTTTGAAAAAAATGATTTTTGGTGTCTCCATATTCTGAAAGCCATAGTTTTTATTTTATTTTTAGGAGAATGTCTTATGTAGAGGCTAATTTTTTTTCAGTATGAGTTAACGGTTTGAGGGGTTAAATCATGTGATATTTTTATAGAGAAGGTTGATACGGACGCGGCGATACCTAATATGTATACTTTATTTTATTCATTTACGTTTTATACACTAAAATCATGTTTTAGTGTCACCATAGTCTGAGAGCCATATATTTTTTTTTTTTGGAAGATTCTCTTAGGTAGGGTATAATTTTTTGCGGGGTGAGATGAAGGTTTGATTGGTACAATTTTAAGGGGTGCGTATGACTTTTTGATCGCTTTCCATTACACTTTTTGTGATGTAAGGTGACAAAATGGCTTTTTTACACTGTTTTTATTTTTAAAAAATTACGGTGTTCATCTGAGGTTTTTAATTTTTTTTTAAATTTTTAATATTTTTATTATAAATTTCAAAGTATAACAGGAGGTAACAGGATACCAAGGTATAGGCTCGCAGGCCACGCTAAAGTAATATTGAGTACAGAGTAAGTACATAACAGATACCAAAAAAATTGCGCAATACATGGGTTAGCACGCGAGTCAATCACTAGCAGTTTTGAGAGAGACATACAATAGGTAAGGTGTATGCAGAACTGAAGACGAAAAGAGGACGACTAGACCTGGTGCAGAGGTATTTTAGTCTACAGCGTGGGGTGCGGAAGTCTCCCGGGCGTGGCACATAGTGTGTTGAATGGCTGTGTTAGGTAGTTACATATGTATGTTCCAATCTATTTAGGCGTCAATATTGTACGCTAAGATTTGGGGGATCTGTATTTAGACCACAGGAACCATTTTTTGAGGAATATCATGTGTGTGCGAGATTCCCAAGAAGATAGTTCCTCAAACCTATGAATCTGATCAATTTTTTGGATCCATTGTTCTAGGGTTGGGACTACAGGTCGTAGCCAAAATTTAGGGAGTTGAAGGCGAGCCGCCAACAGCATTTGTGTAAATACAAATGGTGGTTTGGCATTCTCCTTTTCTTGGGAGAAGGATAGGAGGGCAATTTGCGGAGAAGGTTGGATCAAGGTGCCGCAAACTTCGTTAGCAACTGAGAAGACCTCACACCACCATTTATGGATAAGGGGGCATGTCCACCAGATATGAAGAAAAGTTCCTCTCTCCCCAAGGCACCTCCAGCAGGTGTCAGAAGCAGACACAGTGTATCTTGATGTCTTATCTGGTGTATTATACCATCTGGTGAGGATTTTATAGCTGTTTTCCTGAATTTTGATACAGCGGGAGGCACCATGAGGGGATTCTAGTAGTTTAGGTAGGGATTCATGGGGAATTGTAATGTTCAGGTCTAGTTCCCATTGCTTCACAAAGGATGGTTTAGCTATCATGGGAGGTAGCCGCATTTTACTGTAAATCTGTGAAATGAGTTTTCTGGGTATTGAATGTAAGGATATCAGAGCTTCCAGCCAACCCAGAGGGCGAAGGAGGTCCCCTATTTTAATGTGTTGTTTTAGGTAAGCTCTAAGATAAGCAACAGAGAGAAAATCTCGCGGGTGAGGGTTAAGCAGAACATTTGTAGCTTTTAAGTCCATCCATACTCCAGTAGGGAGAGCTAGAGAGATTATAGGGGTTGAGGAGGACATCAGTCCTGTTGAAGTTGAGCCTCTTAGGGTAGGAGGGGCAGTATTTAGAACATCAGTTACAGACAAAATGGGAGAAGGAAAAGGGATAGAACAATGTGTGGAAGATAACCACTTCCATGCTTCCAGCGTGGCTTTGACAATAGGGTAGTGAGACATAGGGCCAGGGAGGACCATCCTATGGCCTAGAAGAAGCGCTCTAGCTGGGCTGTTCAAAATGTCTAATTCTATCTGTACCACAGCGGAAGATGGGGGAGGACGTAACCAAGCTATTGCACGTGAGAGAAGGATGGCTTTCCCGTATATCTCGGGATTTGGTAGGCCTATTCCCCCAGCGTGTCTAGGTTTGGTGAGGAGAGCAGATGAAAGTCTCGCTTTCCTTCCACTCCAGATGAAAGATCTGAACTTTTTCATAATCGTGTCATAATAGTGTTTGGGGACAGGGATGGGGAGGACTTGCTGCAAGTAAGTGAGTCGGGGGAGTATTAAGGAAGAGAGAAGGTTTTTGCGACCAAACCAGGACAATGTTGGGTTGGATCGGGCCAGATTATCGATAGCTTCAAGAAGTGATTTTTTTAAGGGGGTGTAATTAAGGGAAAAGAGTTTGGTTATTTCAGGGCTAATCTTGACCCCTAAGTATGTGATATTGGGAGAGGACCAGTTGAATGGGGAATCCATCATCAATTGACATTTGGTTGCCCGGGGGATGCCTAAGCAGAGGACTAGCGATTTACTGGCATTAATTTTGAAGTCTGACATGACGCTATATGCATTTAGGTGAGACTGGATTCGAGGTAAAGATACCTTCGGGTTGATCGTCATCATAAGAACATCGTCTGCGAAGGCAGCTATTTTCTGTTCCCTGCCTCCCAAACATAGACCTACTACCTCCCGGTCCAATCTTATGGTTGCAAAGAGTGGTTCGAGAGCCAAAATAAATAGGAGAGGTGATAGGGAAAAACCCTGGCGGGTCCCATTTCTAATAGAAAATGGGGAGGATAAATTACCATTAACTAGAACTGAAGCTGTTGCGTGTTCATACATCGAGAAGATTGCTTGGACAAAGGAGTCAGGTAGGCCAAGACTCAGCAGCACGTGTTTTAAATATGACCAGTTGACCCTGTCAAATGCTTTTTCAGCATCTGTGCTGAGTAAAAGCAAAGGAGAGGAAATCCGTTTGGCATGACAGAGAGTATTAATCACTCTGGTGGTGTTGTCTTTGCCTTCCCTGTTGCGGATAAAGCCGACCTGATCCCCATGAACAAGTTGAGGAAGAAGGATAGCTAGTCTGTTAGCTAACATCTTGGCCAGGAGTTTGAGGTCTATGTTTAGGAGGGAGATAGGCCTATAGTTGGAACATAATTTGGCATCTTTCCCTTCTTTAGGAATGAGAGTGATGTGGGCCGCAGTCATATCCCTTGAAAGAGGAGTTCCCTGAAAAGTCTGGTTACAGACTTCTAAGAGATGGGGGAGAAGGAGTTCATGGAACACTTTGTAGTAAGCTAACGGAAGGCCGTCAGGGCCTGGACTCTTTCCTGACGGCATTTGATGCATTGCTTTTTTAAGCTCATTTAAGGAAAAAGGGGTTTCCAGACTTAACTTCTGTTTTGGGGAGATGTTAGGGAGTTTAGCGGTTTCCAAAAAGGAAGATATAGCAGAAGCACGAGCTTCTGGTTCTATGGTTGGGGGAAGATTATAGAGATCATTATAAAAGAAATGAAATTGGGCAGCGATCTGGTTAACAGAAAAAATAGGAGTCTCATCCTGTGAGGATAGCTGATGGACGTAATTTGCGGACCTCCTCCCTTTAATCCTATTCATAACAAATTTGGTGGCCTTATCACCATGTGCGAAAAATTTGTGCTGGGAGCTCATCTAATATTTGGCTGCTCTAGAAGTTAGGAGGGATCTAAGTTTGGCCCTATACTCCGATAGCTCTTGGAATTGAGGGTCAGAGGGTTTAATTTTGTGCTGTGATTCAAGCCTCTGAATATTTTTTAGAGTTTCATCGATTTCTCTTTCCCTCACTCTCTTTTGGTGCGTGCCAATGCTAATGAAGGTTTATGAGCGTCCCAAAGTGTATTCACCGCTAACTCAGGGCTTTTATTTAGAGAAAAATACTCTGTGATGTGCTTGGAAATCAGCTCTACCGAATCCTGGTATCCCAAGAGGGATTCATTTAGGCGCCAGTTAAAGCACGAGGGAGTTTCATTAGGGGCCAGAACTGAAATAAATATGGGGGAATGATCTGATACATGTATAGAGCCAATAGATGCCTCCCGACACAGATGTATGTGTTCTTTAGAGATAAACAGGTAGTCTATTCTGTGGTAGGTACCATGTATTGGGGAGTAAAACGTAAATCTAGAGCATTAGTGTGATGAGATCGCCATACATCTATCAAATGTAAGTCCCAGAGGGTATTCCTGATAGCTTTTAGAGACTTGCTAGAGTGGGATGATTTGTGAGAAGAAATATCTAGTTGTGGAAGAAGTGCTACGTTTAAGTCACCCCCAGCAATTACTATACCGTCTTTAAAGGATTCTATGATAGGGAAGATATCAGAGAACCAACGGGATTGATTAGAGTTAGGGGCATATAAGTTAATAAAAGTGTAGGTTTGCGGCCCTATAGTGCCTTTAAGTAAGATAAACCTACCATCTGGGTCTAAAACTTGACTGACAAATTTAAAGGGGATTTTCCTTTGTAACCCTATACTGACCCCGCTAGAGGCTGAAGAGCTACCCCCACAGTGATACCAATTGGAATAGGGAGAAAACCGCATGTCAGGGTAGTGGTTGAAGCGGAAGTGTGTCTCTTGTAGGAATATCACTCCAGCCCCGGCTTTTCTTAAAATGGTAAAGATTTGGCTCAGTTTTGAAGGGGAGTGAAAACCTTTAACATTGTAAGAAGCTACCAACAGATCAGACATTAAGTATGGTGCGTGTGGGATCACCTTGTAGCTGACGTGACCTTCCCCGAGAGAGCGTAGCAGTTTTGTGAGGGTCCGCTGTCCTGTGTATCATGGAAGCTGTGTAAGGGAGGAGTTTACTCCATATCAATGGAAGAGACAAATACCTTGGATTAGGAATAGGGAGAGGGAACAGAACACAACGTGTTAAACAAACAATAAATGAAAAAACAGACAAATTGAGATATGTCATAATAAAGAGTGGGTTAATTGGTCTGTAGACCGATTGGGAGATCGTATAACGCCCAGGGAATGGCTGTATTAAGGCAAGAAAGGGGGAGACCTTTAAAGACAAGAGAACAGGCCACATGAAATCATATTAACAATGAGACCATAACTTTAGGTGAGTAAAAGGTTATGATTTCTAAATACCAGCATAGCCTAAACCAGATAGAGGTCACATATGGCTATCTACTGTTCTTGAGAGAGACTTCTTGGGGTGAGATGTAGGCCTCTTTTCTTGGAGCGGGAGGACTTCGGTGTATGTAGCACTTCAAAAGGGGCCACCTTAGGAATATCAGGCAGGACACTTAAATCTTGGAAAAGTTCCCAATTTTCAATCGACATTGGAGGCACATTCAGTAACTCATAAGCGGCCGTGAGATCTGTAAATGATGAAATGTTAACCCTCTTGCCTGCATATGAAAAGGTTAGGCCAAATGGATAGGACCAACGATATAGAACTTTGTTGGACCGAAGCCAATTCATCTGAGGGTTTAAATCATGTGATATTTTTATAGAGAAGGTTTATACGGACGCGGCGATTCCTAATATGTATACTTTTTTAATTTTATTTAAGTTTTATACACTAATATCATTTTTGAAACAAAAAAAAATAATCATGTTTTAGTGTCACCATAGTCTGAGAGCCATAGTTTTTTTTATTTTTTGGGAGATTCTCTTAGGTAGGGTATCATTTTTTGCGGGATGAGATGACGGTTTTATTGGTACAATTTTGGGGTGCGTATGACTTTTTGATTGCTTGCTATTACACTTTTTGTGATGTAAGGTACAGCGTTCTGCGTTAAGGGGTTAAATGAAGTGATGTAGAAATTTGCTAATTATACCATTCTCTATTAAATTAACCCCTTAACGCAAAATGCCATGCATGCACGGCTACATAACGTTATTTCTCATGACAAAAAACCCTTTAAATAAATTTAAAAAAAAGTATACATATTAGATATTGTCTACCAATCAAACCGTCATCTCATACTTAAAAAAATGAGCCCCTACATAAGACAGTCGCCCAAAAAATAAATAAAAACTATGGCTTTCAGAATATGGAGACAAAAAAATTATTTTTTTCAAAGATGCTTTATTATGTAAAACTGAAACAAACAAGTCATATTTGGTATTGTCGCATCCGTAACAACCTGTATATATAAATAGTGCCAAAACAGCTATTTTTTTGTTACCTTGCCTCACAAAAAGTGTAATATAGAGCAACCAAAAATCATCTGGACCCTAAAATAGTACCAATAAAACTGCCACCTTATCCAGTAGTTTCCAAAATGGGGTCACTTTTTTGAAGTCTCTACTCTAGGGGTGCATCGTCAAATGTGACATGGCAAGTTAAAATTATCCCAATGAAATCTGCCCTCCAAAAACCATATGGCGTTCCTTTCCTTCTGCGCCCCGCCGTGTGCCCGTACAGAAGTTTACGACCACATATGGGGTGTTTCTGTAAACTACAGAATCAGGGAAATAAATATTGCGTTTAGTTTGGCTGTTAATCCTGGATTTGTTAGCCGAAAAAATGATTAAAATGGAAATCTGCCCAAAAATGTGAAATTCTGAAATTTCATATCCATTTTCAATTAATTCTTGTGGAACACCTAAAGGGTTAACAAAGTTTGTAAAATCAGTTTTCCAATACCTTGAGGGGTTTAGTTTCTAAAATGGGGTCACTTTTTTGGAGTTTCTACTCTAGGGGTGCATCAGTGGGGCTTCAAATGGGCTATGGTGTCAAAAAACCAGTCCATCAAAATCTGCCTTCCAAAAACCATATGGCGTTCCTTTCCTTCTGCTCCCTGCCATTTGCTCGTACAGCAGTTTACGACCACATATGGGGTGTTTCTGTAAACTACAGAATCAGGGCAATATATATTGAGTTTAGTTTGGCTGTTAATGCTGGTTTTGTTAGCGGAAATAAATTATTAAAATTGAAAATCTGCCCAAAAATTTGAAATTCTGAGATTTCATATAATTTTCAAATAATTCTTGTGGAACAACTAAAGGGTTAGCAAAGTTTGTAAAATCAGTTTTGAATACCTTGAGGGGTGTAGTTTCTAGAATGGGGTCACTATTTTGAAGTTTCAACTCTAGCGGTCCATCAGGGGGGCTTCAAATGGGACATGGTTTCAAAAAAACAGTCCATCAAAATCTGCCTTCCAAAATCCATATGGCGTTCATTTCCTTCTGCGCCCTGCCTTGTGGCCATACAGCAGTTTACGACTACATATGGGGTGGTTCTGTAAACTACAGAATCAGGGAAATAAATATTGAACTTTGTTTGGCTGTTAACCTTTGCTTTGTTAGCGGAAAAAAAATGAATAAAATGTAAAATCTGCCAAAAAAGTTAAATTCTGAAATCTCATCTTCATTTTCCATAAATTCTTGTGGAACACCTAAAGGGTTAACAACGTTTATAAAATCTGTTTTTAATACCTTGAGGGGTGTAGTTTTTAAAATGGGGTCATTTTTGGGTGGTTTCTATTATGTAAGCCTCACAAAGTGACTTCAGACCTGAACTGGTCCTTAAAAAGTGGGTTTGGGAAATTTTCAGAAAAATTTCAAGATTTGCTTCTAAACTTATAAGCCTTCCAACGTCCCTAAAAAATAAAATGGCATTGACAAAATGATCAAAACATGAAATAGACATATGGGGAATGTAAAGTAATAACAATTTTAGGAGGTATCACTGTTTTAAAAACAGAGAAATTGAAATTTGGAAAGTTGTGAATTTTTTAAAATTTTAGGTAAATTTGGTATTTTTTTATAAATAAAAATAAAATATTTTGATTCAAATTTACCACTGTCATGAAGTACAATATGTGAAGAGAAAAGAATCTCACAATGGCTTGGATAGGTAAAAGCGTTTTAAAGATATCACCACAGAACGTGACATATGTCAGATTGGCAAAAAATCAGTCTGGTCCTTAAGGTGAAAAATGACCCTGTCCTTGAGGGGTTAAATTGTGTAAAAGTACAGTGACTCTTAAAGGCTTAAATTAATTATGTCACTTAGGGGTTAAAATGCACTTTAGTCACCTGAGTTATGCGCCAGTTATATTTACTTAATTATAGACATAAATTCAAAATCTACAACAATGACATTTTTGAGACGGTTTTCCTAATTTAATGTGACAGTTGAGGGGTTAAAGAGTTAGCTTGTTGAAAATCAAAGAACTTGGAATATTATTGGTCATTAAACTGCCAAACCACAAAAATTGATCCCAATATGTCTATTTACATATATTTACCATATTTTTCACCATATTAGGCCTTATGCACACGACCGTGCAGTTTTTTTGCGGTCCGCAAACTGCGGATCCACAAAAAACGGAAACCGCCCACGTGCCTTCCGCAATTTGCGGGACGGAACGGACGGCCCATTGTAGAAATGCCTATTCTTGTCCACAAAACGGACAAGAATAGGACAGGTTATATATTTTTTTGCGGGCCACGGAACGGTGCAACGGATGCGGACAGCACACGGAGTGCTGTCCGCATCTTTTGCGTCCCCATTGAAGTGAATGGGTCCACATCCGAGCTGCCAAAACGGCGGCTCGGATGCGGACCCAAACTACGGCCGCGTGCATGAGGCCTAAGCCACACTTTTTCCCCCCAAATGTGGGGTAAAATGTTAGTGCGTCTTACAGGGCGAATACCATTATGGAAGCGCTCCTTTGTACAGTAGGACCGGGAAGTGGTCAATACAGCGCTCACTGTGCTGACTCTGTACTCACTGCTCACTGGCCTCCGTCTACCTGCTGCTGCACTCTGTGCTGTGCCATGTGTACAGCATGAAGGCTTAGATTTATTGGTGGCAATAGGAATCACGGAAGCAGCAACCCCAATATTTCAACATACCTAGCAAAAGACATTTTTATGTTATAATATTCTTTTGTGAAAGAGTTCATATTCCCCTATGATGGTGAAAGGTATCAGAGTGGAGAGTTATAGGAAACATGCCACAGCACATACACATTAGAATAGTCTGATTTAATTCTAATGTAGATGACCAGCTTAAAGGGGTTCTCTAAGGCTTTACCTAAATGCGAACCTGTGCTAGAAATAATTTCAGCAGTATTTACCCCTATTGCTCCACAGATTCAGCGTTTTCAGCTGTGATCACCTGACTGGCTGCAGGCTCTTTGGCTGAAGTTCAGACTGGATGTGCTTCTGTATATTATGCAACTGAACAGGAAAACACAGGAGCACATCCGGTCAGGACTTAAGTAAATGTGTGTGTGTGTGTGTGGAAGGGGGGGGGGTCAGGTGATCACAGCGAAGTTTGTGGAATCGTCAGCGTGATGGAAGTACTGCTGAAATTCTTTGCTCCACAGGTTAGCTGAAATTATTATTTTTTTAGGTAAAACCACTGAGAACCCAGACAGTGCACAACAGAAGCTGCGGACTGACAAGTTCAGCTGTGCTGCATGCTACATCTGTATATTTTGTATAGCTTACTTCCACCATTGTTGCCATTGAATAAACATATTGTAAAGATACATTTATGCAATATATTACATGATTAATATATAAAAATATTTTATTCACAATTTGCATTAAATCATTTATACTAATATATACACATTTGCATTTTCATTTCCCTTTAATTTCCTTAGGCATATTATAGGTTTAACAATGCAACTGACTTTGCATAATTAAACTCACTTCAGCTGTTTCTGTTCTGTGTTCTGTTACTGACACTCCTTATATTACCTGTCAAGAGAAATATATAGTTTTCTTTCATAGCTAAAACTAATGTGTCAACTAAAGAGCAATAGCAAAATGGATCTGACATATGCTTTGATGAAACACTGCCTTGAGTCGACTGATGGTACATCAGGCAAAACATACACATAGTGTACACTTTACGCCCCACCATATAAAAGAGCAAACTATGCCGCCAGTTTAGTCACACATGCCTGAATCCTCATTTCACATACTCAAAAAGTTTGCACCCATCAAAGAATCAGAGAATGTGGTATAGGGAAGTTTATAAAGCCATTAACCCGACAATTTTGGTTTCAAAAAGTCAGTAAATAGGGCTTTGAGATTTTTTTTGGGCTTACCTGAGCAAAAATTCTGCGACATTTGCCATTTTTACATCACTCTCTCCAGTTTTGAAAAGTAGGAGGGAAATGCATGCAGTTAGCCTGTCGAGGAGATTTAAGCCATTTTTATCAACTGTGACTTTTTTCCAGTAAAGGGGTAGTGTACAAGGTGAAGTAACATCTCAAGACTGAAGTGTTAGACTTAATGCCACACATTTATCAAACATCATGCAACATTTGATATACTGTATTTGTTGCTCCACAAGATGCACTTTTTCCCCCTAAAAGTGAGGGGGAAATGGCAGTGCATCTTATGAAGTGAATACTAATGTGTGCTACCATTATGGAAGTGTTCATTAGTACACAGTAGAATCAGGGAGCAGTAAATATAATGCTCCTGGTGCTGCCTGTACTCACCGCTCCCTGGTCTTCCTCCAGGCACACGCAATGCTGTGTCCTGACTGCGTACAGCACCAGGATGTAGCACACTATGACCGGACGCTGTGCAACGTCAGGTCACGGTGCAGTGTGGCGATGGCAAATATCCAGGGAGCAGTGAGTGCAGGGAGAACCTGCTTGATCTCATGTGTAGCAGTGCTCTCCGGAGCAGGAGAGGTAAGTTCATTTATTTGGGTTATGTCTGATCTGAGGTCTAATGAGGAATGGGGCCTGCTCTGGGGGTCTGATCCAAGATCTGATGAGGAGTGGGGATCTGATCTGACGTCTGATGAAGATTGGGGGTCTGATTTGGGGATATGATCTGAGGTCTGATGAAGATTAGGGGTCTGATTTGGGGGTCTGATGAAGATTGGGTGTCTGACTTGAGGTCTGATTTGAGGTCTGTTGAAAAATAGTTTTTTTTTTGTATTTAACTCTAAATCCTAGGTGCATTGTTTGGTCTGGTATACAATGCTCTTATGGAGCGAAATATATTGTCTTTGGCTCAAATTTTAGCTCATGTAAAATCTCCCCCACTATGTCCATATAGTAGAACTGGATAACTTCCCATTAAGAGTCTCAATCATGGAGAAGCGCTTAGCATAAGGGTATGGCCACACAGAGCAGGTATGCTGTGGTTCGGATGTGACCGCCTTGCGTCCAAATACCACGCGGTTGTACAAGCCACAGCAGCATCATATTAAGTAATTATAACTGCATTGTTTATTTTGTCTTTATTGTTAATGGCCACACAGTAACCTGCAAAGCCACGTGGCCATTAACGATGAAGACCGACTAAACAATGCAGTTCTAATTAGTCAATATAATGCTGTTGTGGCTCGTACGGCCACATGGCCCTCATGCACAAGGCGGCTGCATCACATTCACAGCACAATTGTGCCATTTGGGCATAACCTAATATATTTATCAGATTCAGTCGGTCATGTGGCCTAGGTGCAACTCAGCCCCATTGAAGTGAAAGGTGCCGAGCGCTATATCAACCTCAGCCACTATACAATGTACAGGCTGTGCTTGGTAAGCACAGAGCAGGCCGCAGTAATCACATGAGCATTGGTGCCTTCTCAAACAGCTGATTGGTGAGGGTCCCGGGTGTCGAACCCCCACCAATCAGATATACGGATGACGTATCCTGAGGATAGGCCATTAGTTGTAAAGACTTGGAAAACCATTTTAAGGGCCATAATCTTTTGTTCTAGTCAAGAAAAGGAGGTCCTTACTACAAGATGTGGTCAGATAACCCTAGGCATGATTTGGGTTAATTAGAATGGAGATTAGATGTGTCCAGGGTTTGCAGTTACACACTTTGCCATTGATCTCTATGCATTTTCATTATTTCATTCCTTCCACTGTTGTTAGTCTTTCAGGCATTAGTTTTAATGAAAGTCTGTTGTTAATGGGCCTTCATTGTAGGGGTACGACCACACAATGTGGTCAAGTCGTGGTCATCATGTGGTGCATTTTTGCTCACGATTGTTTTTTGAACTGTTGTGAATTTCGTGGTTCTTTAGCACTCTGATTAACTTAAAATAGTGAGACGTGGTAAAATATGTTAAACATATACCGCAAGCGGCTACTCAAGCAGCTACAATGCGGTCAGCAGCCACAAGCAGCAGGACATGTTTTACCTCCAGTCAACCACACATACGATAGGTGCAATCATCACAATTTGGAAAGTGCCAGGTCTGTCTCAGAAACCTAGTTCTCCATAAAGATATTGGTAAATGAGATGCTGTGGATCCTAACCGCATCATGGCTGCATCATGACCGCTCCATGTGGTCGTACCCTAAAAGTAAATTACATTGAGTTCAGGGATTTAATGCAGAGTAGGATAAAGTAAAAATGATTAAAATATAGTGGATTAAACAGCATATACGTGGATGCACTTTGTAAGCACTGGCATTCACATTCTTGCTGTATAAATATGTGCTGTGTGCCATCTGCCCTGTGCATTTTCTCAAATCTCCTTTCAACAATATAACAGACGGAAATATACACAATGCTGCCCTTGCAATCTGCCGGTGTGTGAGCATAGCATGTTAATTTGTTCTCCTCCTATCCATAACAGAGACATTTTCTTATTAATAGTATTATATTGTTAACTTTTTGAAGCCTTTTTCCATGCAAAGATGTGATTCTTGAAGGGAGGCTTTTGGCACAATTTAAAGGGTCACTCAGTTTGCATGAAACTTTTGATATGCTATATGAGTGACATATCAAAAATTTTGACCAATGGGGGTCTGAGCACTGAGACCACCACTGATCATTAGAACAAGGAGAGAGAAGCACTTGCATATTGTGCTCTCAAGAGACGGAATCAAGCTGGGCCAATACAGTTTCTATTGAGTCCTACTCATTTCTTCTCAGCAATCAGACCCCCACTGATCCAAATCTTTTATATAGTATGTCTCTATGATATATTAAAAGTTTTATGAAAACTCAGTGACCCTTTAACATTGCAAACCAGTAACGCCACTGAATAGGTGACATAAAATCAAGTCTAAGCATACTTAAAGGGGTTGTCTCATAGTGCCGTTACTAAAGCGAGATAGGAAAGAGCAGGTCGCTCTGCCATTTCAGTAGCTCTCATTACTTCTGCCCTCTGCTGTTTCCTGTAGTAACGCTGGAATGAGACAACTCCTTTAAACATGCCATTCATTTAGTTAGCTTATTTTTTAAAAAAAAAAGGCTTAATTCTGTGTCAAGCCTTGTACGTTAGTTGGGAAGTGTCCATGGCCATGCCAGGGAAGTGTCCTGACTGAGCATTACCAATAGCTTTCCAACCCCTCCCCTTTCACCTCGATTGATGGATCAGCTTTCCCTTTCATCACATTTCTTGCCATAGAAATTCTACACCTTGACATTCTACAGAAGTGGCACATGCACAGTGAATTTCAGTCTATAATGCAGGTGGCAGAGAGTGCTGCATCCAGAATGCACAGCGCAGGAGTAAAATTTCAGTGCTGAGCTATCAATCAAGATGAAAGTGGTCATGGAGGTGGTTTGGGGGGATTAAAGACAGACAGCAATGGCACTTCCCTGGCCAGAAATATACAAATAGCCAGCTATTAAACAAAATTACATTCAATCAAAAAAAAATATAGTGCTTTAATATAACACATAATATAAAATACATAATGCAATTAATACAAAACTCTCTGACCTTGTATGGCCAGATTTGAAATCCAGTCCCTCTAAAATAGTGCGGAGCTCAAGCACTATTTGTAAAAAAAAAATATCAAATAAGCAGACATAGACGTAGTTGTGTACAGATTTAGTGCAGTAAATGTCCTGGAAGGACCCCGTACATTATGGAGGGGGACGCATGGCCATACTGGCATTGCCTGATGGCTGTCTTGTCCCTGGGGCTGAGGTAGTCTGCCCGGTGACAAGGAGGTTATATTTAGAGCGAAAGGGTTTCCCGCTCTTGTGGGATCTCTGGGCAGAAGTGTAAATCTGCCCGGTGATTTTTCCCTCAATTGGCTGGACGTGTAGCCTATGGGGTCCGATGGTCTTGGCGAAGGTTAGCGGAGCCCTGGAGGCAGCTTATGATTGGTGTGGTGGGAGGTTTTGGGGCTATAAGTGTCCGAGCTCCGCAGACTGGGCTGGCCTTTGATCTGCACCTGCCTGTGGAGCCGGATTCTTTGTGCCCCTCCCGCCCGCCCCCCTTTTTGAAGATGGTTTGGCCATGGCCTGAGGAAGGGTGAGGTAAGGATAGTCATCCCGTGATGGGATGGACTCTGATATATTTATGGTATTGGAGTCTGAGTTTATGACTAGACTCTTAAAAGGTTTTCAGTTAAAGTTGTATTGGTTAATTTTAATAAATCAGGCCTTGGCCGTATTACCTCCACTCTTTAGTCGGTGTCGCTTTTTATTAAAGGTATGCATGTATTATGGTATGGTTAGAGGTAGGAATAATATGCCATGTATTGCCATGCGTTTTTCCAATTAATTCAATGTGAACAAGCAACAAGTCAGATGATACGTGATGAATCTGTTTGCCGGCGCTGTGATCCAATGCAGCACGATTACCTCACATTGACACAGTCTTTTTTATATAGCTACCCGATGGCTGTGCAGGCAGCGGATTACGTAATATATGATAGATCTGTTTACCTCAATCCTTATTTGAGCCGTGGGTATAGAAGTTTTCCTTCAGTGATTAATACATACTACTTACGGTTCACTGAACCTTATCTCCAACCGCTTGCCTTCAATCTCCCACGTTGGTGCCGGCACCTGAGTATGGCGTTCTCTGGCAAGTCAATAGCCCGTGGGCACTTACCAGCTAATTTACATAAGGGCACGTTCACACGAACGTATTTTGCGTTCCGTATACGGACCGTTTTATGCGTTCCGCATACGGTCCATATACGGAACCATTCATTTCAATGGGTCTGCAAAAGATGCGGACAGCACTCTGTGTGCTGTCCGCATCCGTTGGTATGTTCCGTGGCCCCGCAAAAATTATGAATCCTGTCCTATTCTTGTCCGTTTTGCGGACAAGAATAGGCATTTCTATAATGGGCCTCCTGTTCCGTTCGGCAAATTGAGGAAGGCACACGGGCGGCTTCTGTTTGCGCAAAAACGGCACGGTCGTGTGAACAAGCCCTTAGGCTGAGATGGAAGTAATTGTATTTTTTCAGGTATGCCGCTAGTATGAAAGGCAACACAGGTAAATTTACATTTGATTTCATGTCACCTATACAGCAGTGTTAATGATTTGTAAGTGTAAATTTTGCTGGCACAATAATTTTTATTTAAATTATAAAATTGAGGGACATTATAAAGCGTCATACTTTGGAGTCACTTTTCCAGCAAAATGGCAAAGTTCTTATAGGATGTGTATCATATTTTTAAAATTGGCACATGTATATGCAAAAAAATTAAAGGGACATTGACAGGGCCAAAAAGCATATTTAGGTGTATATATATGACAGTACAGGTCTTATAAAGTGTATGAGAATCATCTAAGTATCCCCCCTGTCCACCTTATAACTACAGTAAAATGAAGTTTTATAACCTGCTTGAATCGTGTTCAATCTGCCCAAGGGGCGGTATTTCATCTCAACTTGTGCCCAGCCAGCCTCGCCACAACTGCCGTTTGAAGCGCCCAGGGCTGGGACAAGGTCCACCACCAACAGAGGCTGAGCTGTCCAAGTGCGCCCCCCCCCCCCCCCCCCTTGCCTGCGCCCAGGGCCGGTGCAAGGTTTTTTACCAACACAAGCGAACCTACATTTTGGCGCCGCCGACCCCCCCTCCCCCTTCAGCTAACCTGGGGGAAGGGGGGGGGGGGTGCGCCAAAATGTAGGTTCGTCCCATAAGACGCACCTAGGTTTTAAAGGAGGATAATAGGAAACAATATTTTTCATTCCACCTCAGGTCAGACCAGCCATCAGACCCCAGCTCACAAGCACAGCCCCAATGCCTCAGATCAGACCCCCATGTCAGCCATCAGCCCTCCATGTCATATTTCCCCCCGTCCATGGCACAGACAGACTACAGACATTGTCTCCGGCCCATCATGTAACCCCATCCTCACCCATGTCACATTTCTCCCCCTCCATTTGATTGCTCTAACACCTAAAGAAATTTTTATTTTTTTTTTAAACCTGATGTTTCTCCAGATGATCTTATGCTAAAAGTCATGGTAATAGAGTCTCAAAGGTCTATAGAAGCAGGTACACTATTTTTACAAACCTTTGAGACTCTATTAACACTACTATCAACATCAGGTCATTTAGAGAAACAGCAGGTTTTTTTAATTATGTTTTTCCTTTAGGTGTTAAAACATAACTTTCATTTGATTGCTGTAACACCTAAAGGAAAAATCTTTTTAAAAACCTGCTGTGTCTCTAGATGACCTTATGTTGATAGTAGTGTTAATAGAGCCTCAAAGGTCTGTAAAAATAGGGAAAACTGCTTCTATAGACCTTTCAGACTCTATTACCACTGCTATCGACATAAGGTCATCTTGAAAAACAGCAGGTTTTTAATTTGTTTTCCTTTAGGTGTTCAAGCAATCAAATAAGTTATGTTTTAACACCTAAAGGAAAAAGATAATTTAAAAAACTTGCTCTTTCTCTAGGTGACCTTATGTTTATAGTAGTGTTAATAGAGTCTCAAGGGTCTATAAAAGCAGTTACCCTATTTTTACAGACCTTTGAGACTCTATTAACACTACTATCAACAGAAGGTCATCTAGAGACACAGCAGGCTTTAAAAAAAAATCCCTTTAGGTGTTAGAGTAAATTGCAATCAAATGAACGTTATGTGTTAAGATTAGGGTCAGAAGCAGACAAGCAGGGTTTTGTTTAGCCTCTTGGGTATTAGTTTTTACATTCATAAAGCTCCACATTGAGCTTCCAGCAGCAGACAGATGCCAGGGCACTTCTGTGGTCACCTCACCTGGGCACATGGTCTTTGCTCAGCAGAGTCCTGCCATACATGCTGGGTAGATGCTGCCTGGAATGGATTTGTTAGAAGGAGGTCTGTGACGTCACTGGTCACATGCTCCTTCATGGTCACATGATCCACTGTGAGAACGCCTGCCTCCTGCTGTGTTCAGCTCCAGGGAGAAGGGGGTGTGAAAGGATGGACCAATGGCAGGGCAGCTAGCTGATACTGGCCAATCAGCAGCCTCCTGCTCCTATCTACAAGCGCAGCTTAGAGTGAACACTGGCTGGGGAGGGCGCCCGGCAGCAAGTAAGTGATAAAAAAAATAAAAAAGAGGTTAGTTTTTCCGCCCACCCCAGGCTGCGCCCTGAGGCTGGAGCCTCCCCAGCCTCTGTGTCGGCCCGGCCCTGCAAGCGCCGCCCAGCTCATCAATATTCACTTCGCTGGGCGGCTACTAGTGTGCCCGACGATGAGCCGGAGGCCGATGCCCATAGTATTGTATTGGGCATGCACCGGATCTTGCGTCGGTGACACTAGTAGCCGCCCAGCGAAGTGAATATTGATGAGCTGGATGGCGCTTCAAACGGCAGTTGTGGCGAGGCTGGCTGGGCGCAAGTTGAGATGAAACGCCGCACCTTGGGCAGATTGAACACGATTCAAGCAGGTTATAAAACTTCAGTTTACTGTATTTATAAGGTGGACAGGGGGGATACTTAGATGATTCGAATACACTTTATAAGACCTGTAATGTCATATATATACCTAAATATGCTTTTTGGGCCTGTCAGTGTCCCTTTAAAGTATGATATTAAAAAATGGTGTATATTTGCCAAAAAATCAATCAGTGAGGATAGACGATTGCTATCACGGGTAGCAATAACCGTGCACAGCTACTAAATACAAGGTTCAGAAAGTATGGCAGGCACATTTGTAAGACATTGCAGAATCAACTAGAACTGGTGCATTAATTGAAATGTTGCTTCAAATCCTAGTAAGTAGCATTTCAGGCTTTAGACAGTGTCCACTGGTAAGATTAGATGCTAACAGTTTTTTATGTTAGAAAATGTTTCATGTGTTTTATTAATGAGGATCCATTTGGTATCTTACTGACCACAAGCGCTGAAGCCAGAGGAAAGTAACACAATAGCTGTCAGGCACAATATAATTGATGTATGTGCTCCAATTTCAAATCCATATAATCCAAAATACCATATTTTCTCTTACTCTTGGTCTGAGTAATATTTTATTTTCTAACATGTTTAGTCGCATTTCCCTGCAAAATACAAATAGGTAGAATTCCTAGTACATAAGCAATATACACTAATAGACCATCAAAGGTGTCCATGCTGCAGAGAGCATAGGGAACCAGTATGGTCACAGCTGCTGATTAAATGGGTTTTCTGAGATATTTTAGCTGATGACCTATCCTCTGGATAAGGCCTCATGCACACGAACGTATTTTGTTTCCGTGTCCGTTCCGTTTTTTTTGCGGATAGAATGCAAACCCATTCATTTCAATGGGTCCGCAAAAAATGCGGACAGCACACCGTGTGCTGTCCGCATCAGTATGTCCGTTCCGTTGCTACGCAAAAAAAATAGTGCATGTCCTATTTTTTCCTAGTTTGCGGACAAGGATAGGTATTATTACAATGGATCCGCAAAAAAAAAACGCATCCGCAAAAAAAAACTGATGCCATTGCGGACCGCAAATCACATACGGTCGTGTGCATGTAGCCTAAGTCAGCATTATCTGATTGGTTGGGGTCTGACAACTAGGACCCACGCGGACCAGCTGTTTGAGAAGGCACTAGTGCTTGCAGTAGCGTCGTGACCTTTTCTCAGCTCACCAAGAGCAATGCCATACATTGTACAGCGGCTGTGCTTGGTATCGCAGCTTAGACCCATTCATCTCAACGGGGCTGAGCTGTGTCTAGGACATGTACCTAGGTCACATGGCCTAGGCAAAGCTGCAAGAAGGCCACAGTGCTACTGATTAGTGAGGCTCCTGGGTGTTGGACCCCCACCAATCAGATACTAATGACCTATCCAGAGGATAGGTTATCAGTTAAAATATCTTGGAAAACCTCTTTAACCCTGGCTCTAGGCAGCCCTTTGAACTCATTTAGCCCAGCCTAGCATGCTCAGGGCATACAGCATTGAGGACATTGAATTACAGTACAATGGAAATCTTCAGTTATCTTCAGGTTATTTTACACCACTTGGTGACATATACAGTATATGTATATGATATCTACGTATACTTGCTAGGTTTATGTAACTCGGTCAAGACTGTCTCGAGATTGCATTTTTATCAAGTACACTGGATCTTTTTTCTACAACTCATGTTGGTCTTTCGTGATGAACAAGCCATGTATCCCTGAAGTGATCTACTGACTTCCACCAATTGGTGCTGGATTCCATTTCTATTACAAGAAATGCAAAGGTGCAGCAATCATGGTTATCAATTAGCAGTTTCGGTGAGTCTACAGTATGTTACAGTGAAAGCTATGTGCAGTAGTTGGTATGGGCTCATTAAGCATCCAACAGTTTTCATATTAGAGCTCCTTAACACGCAATATTGTCCTTGGATTTTTATTTTATTTTTTGCCCAAAAAGTGTCATACCAGTCTGCGTTCCTACGATGGGGCCAGGCATAGGGCAGCGGTCAGGTGCTAAGGGCCTAGCCTTGCGATTGGGGTCACGCGGTCCATGGACCAATTAGATCCAGTCTTGACGGGATTCTACACCGAGGTTCCACACACCGGTAGTGGGATATTTAGACAGGCTTCTACCTTGAGCAGCTGCCTGTGATTGGTGTATCTCTGACCCTCACTAGCTATTGTTACTATTGGTATGCCTGACTCTGACCTGGCTTTTTTTCCTGACTTCACTTGTAGATTCTGATTTGGCATCTGATGTACTCTCCTGGTTTTGACCTCGGCTTGGTATTTACTCAACTCCTTTCATGTGATATTCCTGATCTTGGCCCCGAACCTCACCTAGTTTTGGATCCTGATGTGACCTCTAGTGTTTTGACCTGATTTCTCCAGAACTCCCTATCACTTGAGCTCTTGGGTTCCAGAGCAAAAAACTTCATCCATCATATTTTATTTGATGTAGGGCTGTGATATTGTGGGGGGGGGGAAAATGACATGGAAAATCACATCTTATGTCTGGCAATCCAGTTCAGTTCCCCTCCAGTGTGATGTAGAAAACAACAAAGTGAAACTGAAGCCAGAACTGACCTCATTGTTCTCATACATCTGGCGCATCAGTTGTCAGATGCAGATGCCAAAAAGCGCCAGGCAGGAAAACGCTGCTTGTTCAGTTTTTCTGTCTGGCACTTTCAGTGGCTAGATGGCCGTTCTGTGCTCTGAAGTGCAGTACACATAAATCAGTTATGTCCAGCTCCCAGCCTAAACTAGCTGTCCAGATGCTACTGATATATGTAAAGGGACGAACCATGATTAAAAAAAGAGTATCAATTTTTATTTTTCTAAGACACAGCGCCACTCTTGTCCATGGTCTGGATATGGTATTGTGCTGTTTCTCGAAAAAGCACACAGTGGTTTCCATTCACTGACAACCTCTTAAAAAACAACCAGCATTCTGAGACGTGTACTCCCATATTCCCTGGTAAATTGGGCAATTTCTACTCATGAATAATACTGACCAAAGCCAAGGCCTCCAGCTACTCATACACAATGCAAAGCATTTTGTTATTACAAAGACTGTCTTTCCGAATCTTTGACGATAACATTTGTTTCTTTCCAGCAGCTAAAAGCCATTAAAGTCCAAAATACTGTATTCAGCTGTAGGCACATTTCCCATCTAAAATCACAACTCACAGTTTAGCGAATGAGAAAAATGCAGTAGGGAATTGGTGGAGGTCACAAATAAATCGGTGTTATTAACCCGTTCTCTTCTTCTGCGATTATCCAGCTGACACTTTCAAATGTGTCAGTAAATTAATTTTCCTCAATCCGAGAGGATAATTCTTCTTTAATACGTCTACATATTGCTTCATGCGGATTGTACACTAAGTAGCTCTTAAATTTCATGGGGATAATGTGCTTCTTTGACTTTCACAATGTTAGCCTATGCAGGAATTGGGAGAGATAGGACTGTTCACCTTCAGTAACAATTCGTACACATGGTGTGGATGAAAATTGTCTTTACAGAGATTTCCGTTTAAAAAGAGAATCTTTTCTCCCCGTACATTTCGAAAGCGTTGATAAAATGTTAAGGTTACAATTTTGCTCAGTATGTTGTCAGAGTAAAATAGATAGAGCCGCACCATTGAAATTGCTAGATATAAGACAGACATAAAATTCATTTATGGAAAGAACATATTAAATTGCTCTGACTGGTGAAATTATAGTCATAAAGTGCATTCTCACATTAGGGCAAATTCTACACAAAGCTGAAAATTTACTTTTCGATTGTGATGTGTAACAGAAACTATTTACCTTTTCAATTTATCGCAGTTGATATTCCAGCAGGATCCTATATTAGCTCACAGTTTGGTGTGGGCACTTTTAGTTTAGATTCTTCCTTGTATGGGTAGCCAGTGATACAGTGCTCCACCTGCCGGCAGAAATCCATGTGTTTCTGGTGAAAGCCGGTACAAGGGAAAGAGGAGGGATTATTGCTTTGTGGTTATCTTTACCATGCCCTGTGCTTGCTCAATGTGGTTAGCAGTTTGGGTTATGCTGGTACTTGCAATCCCTTCATTTGGTTTATCTAAGAATTCCGTAATGGATTCTGTGCCCAGCATAGACTTCTATTATGACAGAGTGCAATACGGAATACCTCTTATAGGCTTTCGTGGTGCATGCCGTCATAGAATTCCGTTACGGTCCGTGGTGACGGAATCCATTACAGAATTCTTAGAAAACACAAACCCGAAAACATAAACCTGAACACCAAGCTTGCAAATCACAAGTTCGCTCAACACTACTTATGAACCCAGAGATATATTGTTTCTTTTTTTTCTTCAGAGACATAACATTTTTATTTTTCCGTTCAAATAGACATATGTATGAGGGCTTATTTTTTGCAGGACAAGTTATACTTTCTAATAGCACCATTTTATATTGCAAACAATGTAGTGGGAAGCTGGAAAGAAATTCCAAATGGGGTGGAAGTGGGGAAACACAATTCTGATAGTCTGTACAATTACAGCAATACCACATTTTCTGAGTTTTCTTCTGTTTTAATGCTTTAAAAAAAAAGTTTAAATTTTTTTAATTTTTTAATTTTTTTTTTCCACCACTATATAACTTTTTATATTTACATCTACGACATAATATTGTTTGTGGGGTGATCTGTAGTCTTTATTGATACGATTTTGGAGTGCATATGACTTTTTCATCACCTTTCAATCAATTTTTGGGGAAGAGAAGTAACCAAAAGGCGGCGAATCGGACATTTTGATTATCTTTTTTCATTACACTATTCACCGTATGCGATAAATACTTTTATATATTAATAGGCTGCATGGCCTATATATGCATCTTTGGCTGTGTCCAAAGGACACCATTAGTACGAGACTCTGCTAGTGTTGGCAGCAAGGCCTCTTTCACACGAGCAAGTTTTCTGTACGGGTGCAATGCATGACGTGAACGCATAGCAACCGCATTGAATCCTAACCCATTAATTTCAATGGGTCTGTGTACATGAGCATTTTTTTTTGCGCATCAGTTCTGTGTTGCGTGAAAAATGCAGCATGTTCTATATTCTGCATTTTTCATGCAGCCCTGGCCCCATAGAAGTGAATGGGGCTTCACTGAAAAACGCATTGCATCCACAAGCAAGTGCAGATGCAATGCGTTTTTCACTGATGGTTGCTAAGAGATGTTGTTTGTAAACCTTCAGTTTTTTATCACGCGCGTGAAAACGCATTAAAACGCAATGCACCCACGCGGAATAAACTGAACGCAATCGCAGACAAAACTGACTGAACTTCCTTGCAAAATGGTGCGAGTTTCACTGAACGCACCCTGAGCGCATCCGGACCTAATCCGTCCTCGCGTGAAAGAGGCCTAAGGGCAATTAACCAGGACCCTGAGTGTCTATAGGGCATAATAGCATGAGATATCAGTCAAAACCTGATCCATCGATAAAAATATATGTAAGTTTACATGACCATGCACATATGTTTGTATAAATGTGTGCATACACAGTAGGGAAATTCATGTATGGGATCTATCTGCATTACCGTTATATGCCTCTGCGTTCTTTGCACATTGCTTCACCTTAGTAGTTCTACAAATTAATATTATTATAATTCATGGTATTATCTGAACATTGTGTAATCTGCATAGCTATCTAACTTGTCTAATATAGCATGATACCTTATAGGCTTTCTTACTCTGATCCAGAATCATGGTGCTGCTGATAAGCAAATAAGTCCACCATTTGTTTTAAACTACATTTTCTAATTTCTGACTTCTTGATTTTCATGCGAAGTTAATGTAGTCCTATACAACAGTCTTTTTTACGTCCTTCAGTAATATGTCAAATGGTTTCCCTTTTTATCCTCCATTTATAATAATAATAGGTATGCAATAAACATCTTGATTAAGCTGCAATTACTTTCACCATTACAATTGAGCAATTTGTCTGTGTATTCTTTTCATTTGCAGCTGTGCGTGTTAGATTGAAAGATTGTTCATAATAATTTTACTAGCACTTTAGCAAATTTGATTTGTTCCTCTTGTCACTGTAATAATTAGCTTATGTTTGTAATAATTAAATGGGAGGCCTGGTGACAAAAGTTTAGAGGCATTCTGTGTCTATTAAGCAAAAGCCATATGGCGGGGGGAAAAAAAAGTTATTTTTTACTGTGGTTTTTTTTTTCAAACATAGATAATCTCTTTCATTAAATGAGAATAAAATATTTGGAGCAGATGTACTAATGTGGTCTAATATTTAGACAGTGTAAAACAAATTTCTCAAAATGGTCAATGTTGTATGATAACATTGACCACTTTGGGGGTCTTTTATGACCAAATATATGCTACTTTTTGTTGTATATTTGGTGCAGATTTTGGTGCAAAGGTGATTTAAAGGTAAAATCTGTGACTTCCTACTCTTCCGCGACACATACGCCAGTTCTAAAAAATGGGGCGTGGGATGGGCAGGCAAGAGGGCGGGCAGGTCCATCTCATTTATCATTTTCTATGCCACTTTTTGGCGTAGAAAAGGATCTAAATGTATGCCCGCAAGGCAGCTTACGTAGATTTAAGGTTGTTGTACGCCAGCATAACTTAAGCGCATCAAGCGCCAGCCCAGGGTTATTAAGACTGGCATCTAAAATGCTGATCTTAAAAAATGACCCCATTTTCTTAATAACATTACAACCAGAGATGCGCAGATTTTTTTAAAATTTGGTTTGGACACCTCGTCGAATTTATCCAAGAAATTTGCTTCGTTCCGAATTAATTTGTCACGAAGCGCATTAAATCAGCTATATCCAGCCTGCAGGGGGAGTGTATGTCAGTGTACATCAGTGTGCATTGCAGCAACATGCATAACCAGTCCTTTCTGGTAGTGAAACAGTTAGGCTCCTTTCACACGGGTGAGATTTCCGCGTGGGTGCAATGCGTGAGGTGAACGCATTGCACCCGCACTGAATCCGGACCTATTCATTTCTATGGGGCTGTGCAGATGAGCGGTGATTTTCACGCATTACTTGTGCGTTGCGTGAAAATCTCAGCATGCTCCACTTTGTGCGTCTTCCACACAACGCAGGCCCCATAGAAGTGAATGGGGCTGCGTGAAAATCACAAGCATCCGCAAGCAAGTGCGGATGCGGTGCGATTTTCACGCACGGTTGCTAGGAGACGATCGGGATGTGGACACGATCATTATTATGTTATAAGGGAAAATAATAGCATTCTTAATACAGAATGCATAGTACAATAGGGCTGGAGGGGTTAAAAAAATAATAATATAATTTATCTCAACTTAATCCACTTGTTCGCGCAGCCCGGCTTCTCTTCTGTCTTCATCTTTGCTGTGCACAGGAAAAGGACCTGTGGTGACATCCCTACGCTCATCACATGGTCCGTCACATGATCCATCACCATGGTAAACGATCATGTGATGGACCATATGATGAGCGCAGTGACGTCATCAAAGGTCCTATTCCTCAAAGAAGAAGACAATAGAGAAGCCGGGTTGCGCGAACAAGTGGATTAAGGTGAGTTAAATTATTATTATTATTTTTTAACCCCTCCAGCCCTATTGTACTTTGCATTCTGTATTAAGAATGCTATTATTTTCCCTTATAACGATGTTATAAGGGAAAATAATACAATCTACACAACACCTAACCCAAACCCGAACTTCTGTGAAGAAGTTCGGGTTTGGGTACCAAACATGCCGATTTTTCTCACGCGTGTGCAAAACGCATTACAATGTTTTGCACTTGCGCAGAAAAATCGCGCATTTTACCGCGACGCACCCGCATCTTATCCGGGCCAAAAACATGACGCCCGTGTGAAAGAGGCCTTACTCATACAGTATATGGACTTCTCATACAGTATATGGACGTGTGCATCGTTGTGCAGGCCACCAACAGTCCTAGCTAATCCATAGATAAACCAAAAGAAAAGCAAACAGCAGCCTTTAGTAAAGGGGAAAAAAACACTGCGTCCCTGCAGGAGCTGTGTCCCAATGACTCTTTAATGGAATAAAAGGACATGGATGCAGTGCCAATAAAGTAGTGGAGGAAAAAAAGGTTCTTTTAAACTATGTTGTGGCAGTGCAAACACATGCTTTTGAATCAATTCTGTTAGCTGTAGTATGACTGTGCGTCACTATTAAGCTCAGTTCACACTTCACTTATTTGGTCAGTTACGGGTCAAAAACACAGAACAAGTGCAGATCTTTTCATGATACCTTATCTATGTGTAGGATTGGCTCATGATTTTGGCTCACCATATAGTAACTGCTGGAATTAACTGACCAAATAATTGAAGTGTGAACTTACTGGTCAATATTAGCTTCAGGTATAATGTACTTAACCATGCAGTGGCGCAAGAATCTAATATAGTGGGAAAGAGCTGTCATTTCACTGTTTGTGGGGTTTCCATATTGATTGACAAATAACCTGTTCTGTTAGCCACTGATTCTACTATAGTGGGGAAGAGCAGTCTCATTTTACACCATCTGCTCTTTACACATAAATTAATAGATATCCTATTTTGTTAGCCACTGATACAAGTAGTGTCCCCATAACAGAGTGGGGAGGGTGTCAGCAGTAAGTTTGTGTTGATGTCACTCTTTAAAGGGAACCTGTCATGTGGATATTTGATAATAATCTAACAAATTATATACAATCATTAACTACTAAAAAGTACCTTAGATGTATTCATTTACTGGTGTGACCTCATAATATACACACAAAGATGCCACATGCCGCATGCTAATGAACTGATTTGAGTCCAGCGTGATGTCAGTGAGTCCAGCGTTTTTTTAATTCAGAGCTATAGCCACTCCCCTGCCCACCTGCTGCTGATTCATATGGGAAAAAAACTGTCAATCAGCAGCAGGTAAGCCGGGAGAGTCAGGAGCTCATGAATATTCAGGACTCATCATTATCAGCTGGAGCTTTTCAATACAAGATGTTGGCAGATTGACTGGGTCAATTAAAGAAAGTGACCCAGCATTTTGCTAAGAGAATCAGTCACTTATTTATGTTGCCCTTAGTTAGGACGCCATAAAACTGGTGACAGGTTCCCTTTAATTTTCCCTTTTTATGATCCATCAGTGCAACCCCCCAAAAAAACTGATCCTGTCTTTTGAGCATCTGCCTTCACAAGGTCAGTATTTGATCAGTAATTGATCAGTATTTGTAAGGCAAAAACAGGAGTGATAGAAATATTTGCATGTCTTCTTTGTTTTGGACCCACTCCTGCTTCTGGCTTCCAAATCATAATGAAATCCTGATGCAAAATACTGACAGTGTGATTTAGGCCTTATTGATGCTCCAAAGACAGGATCCATAGTGTTTTCCATTTCTCGGTTCTTCTGACTGATCAGAAGGGTAAAATAAACATCGATGTCAACAAGGCCAAACAGGGACACTAGTGGCCCCAGAACAGAGTAGTGAGGGTGGCAACAGCTACTGCCTACCGGCCTATTTTGGCCAGGTAGCGGGGGTATAACATCGTGGAGAGCCAGTAGTCATCCTTCTGCCGAATGGTGATAATGCAGCTGTCACTATAGAAGCAATTTAGCATGTATATGGCCATTTGCACAAGGGAATCGGAGGGACTCCCTGCCTCCATCTCCACTGCATACTGCTATGGTCTGTCGGGGTCACCTGCCTGGTCTTCCTCATTGCCCTCCAGCTGTTCATTTTCCTCCCGCTCCTTCTATTCCTCTCCTGTCGCTTGGGCACGTAAACCACCCATTTCTGTATATGATTCCTGGGAGTTAATGTCCCCGTCCTCATCCTCCTACTTGGACAGTTCATCCCTCATAGGGCTCAGGTGGCTATGAGATGTAGGCGCCATGTCTCCTGCTCTAGGACGTGAAGGAGTGGAATGACATCATTCATCCTGTAGTCCTGGCAACTGACCAATAAAGTGGCCTCCTCAAAGGGACTGAGCAAATGGCAGGTGTCACGCATGAGCTACCACTAGCTAATGTCGAAGTTACACAAGGGAGAACTCCTGTCCACCTGCTTTGTCAAGAAATTGTTCACGGCCTTCCTCTGCTCATATAGTCGGTCCAACATGTGGAGGGTGGAGTTCCAATGTAAAAACGTCACATGTGAGTACTAAATTCTATAGTGCTATATATTCGTCTTTGAACCACGCCTGTATTGATCGCGTAATATTCGCATATTATGCGATCATTACCTTGCCGATTTTCGAGTAAAAAGCAAAATGTAGAAAATAATGAATATTCAACGAATATTCTACAAAATATTCCCGAAATATCGCGAATTCGAATATGAACCCTGCCGCTCATCACTACTCCTTGATGCAGAGCCGACAGAAGGTTCTTTCCCTTATCAGTGACCATGGTTTCGATTTTCAGTTGGTGAGGAGACAGCCAGGATTCGATTTCTTGATGAAGGATGCAGAGCAGTTCCTCCGCGGTGTGATTCTGTTCACCCAGGCTCAGGTGCAGAACAGCATGACACCGCCGTGCTCTGCATAACTGGTATGCTGGAGGACCACTCAGAACTGTGCCTACAGTGGAGGCTGAGGACAAGGTGGAGGATTAAGAGGCACAGGAGGACATTGGCGCACAGCATGAGAACATGGAGTCGGCATTGCTATCACCTGGACAAGTTGCTGCTGTGCCTGGGCAGGAACCACATTTACCCAGTGTGCCGTAAAGGACAAATATTGTCCTTGATCATAGTTACAGCTCTACACGTCGCCGCTGCCATGAACTTTACCAGACACCGACAGGCTCAAGGACTGGCCCACCCTTGTGCTGTACGTACGTATGCAGTGCTGGCACAGTTTTTTTTAGAGAAGTAGTGACAGCTTGGGACTCTCCACCTTGGCTCGGCACAAGCCATCAGTTCTCTGAAATGTGCAGAGTCAACCACATGGAAAGGGAGGGACTGTAGTACCAGCAACTTTGTCAGAAGCACGTTTAGCTTCTGTGCCAGTGGTTGAGTGAATGCATACTGTTGTCTCTTTGCAATCACCTCGATGATCAATTGCTGGCGAAACACATGAGGAGGAGGAGGAGCATCAGGACCAGCAGAGGATGGGAAGGAAACACAGCTCCCTTCTGCTGAGGTGGTGGAGCCTTGACTGCTGGAGAAGGGGTAAGGGCCACTGGGATATGCGCCAGGCTGTACCAGTACCTTAGTGCCACGGTTTTCCCAGGCCACTTTATGATGACGCTCTATGTGTTGACACAGGGCCGTGGTGCCAACACTGGCACCCTGGCCACGCTTCACCTTCTGCTTACACATCCTAAATACGGCTACGCTGACGTCCTCCAGCGACGAGATGAAAAAGTCCAAAATCGACGAGTATGGCATTTTACCCCCACTCCACTCCGGGATGACTGCCTGCCGCTGCTTCTATGAACCCATGCACCGCCAGTTGTTTCTGGAAAGGTAGGCTTTTGAGTAGCAGATGGTCTACCCCGGGCATGTTTGGCTCCAGATCTCACACTGTGAGACCCTGCTGGCTCACGGCCATGCTTGCACCCTGCTAGCTCAGCGGCACGTTGCCACCCTGCCACTGTCTCACAGGCAAGCTGCCACCCTCACACCCTGATGATGATGATGATGATGAAGGCCCCTCCCACTTGTGATTGGCTGCATCATCATCCACTACTGTCTGCTTGTTACTTATGTCACCCTCACCAGTATCATGGCCGCGTCCCTGACCGCTCTCAACACCTGCTCCCACACAACTGTCATGGACCCTACTTGCATGCCTTCAAACCTGGGATGACCAGTAGCTGCTGACTGTCCTGAATAAGCTTGTCCTCACTGAAAAGCGGAGAAGAGCCTGTGATATATATTACTTGCCTGGCAGAAGGAGCAGCAAAGGAAAGAGGCAGGTGCAAGACAAGTGAAGGCACAGAGCTTGTTCCTGGGCCATGCCAACTAAGTGGTATCAGAGGAACCCACTGACTCCTGGCTGTGTGTGTCTCTGATGTCAGTTGAGCAAGACCGCTGGATGACAGTGGCAGCTCTGGCCTGTTGCTGCAGCTGCTGCTACCACCACCCCTTCTTCTGCTGCTACTTGTTCCGGCTACAGCAACATTTTTGCCACTGCCCACTGGAGGGCCCTAGCAACTGTCCTTTGGACATACTGTACGGTAACACTAAATCTATATGTAAAATAGGTTATTCAGTGTCAATGTGGACAGCCCAATAACAGTTGAACAAGACAGGTTATTTACCCCAAATTGAGAATCAAGGCTTAATAGAATTGTTTATCTATTAAACAAGGTGGACACCCCAATAACCGTAGAACAAGACAGGTTATTCATCCCAATTTGAGAATCAAGGCCTAATAAAATAAACAAGGTGGACACCCCAATAACAGTAGAACAAGACAGGTTATTCACCCTAATTTGAGAATCAATGCCTATTGGAATTGCTTATCTATTAAGAAATCTGGACACTTCAATAACAGTAGAATTAGACAGGTTATTCACCCCAATTTGAAAATCAAGGCCTAATGTAATTGTTTATCTATGAAATAAGGTGGACACCCCAATAACAGTAGAATTAGTTTATTCACTCCATTTGAGAATCAACGCGCAATAAAATTGTTTATCTATTAATGTGGACACCCCAAAAACAGTAGAACAAGACAGGTTATTCACCCCAATTAGGAATCAAGGCCTAATAGAATTGATTATCTATTAAACAATATGGACACCCCAATAACTGTAGAACAAGACAGGTTATTCACCCCAATTTAAGAATCAAGGCCTAATGAAATTGCTTACGTATTAAACAATGGTAACACCCCAATAACAGTAGAATTAGACAGGTTATTCACCCCAATTTGAGAATCAAGTGCTAATGGAATTGTTTATCTATTAAACAATGTGGGCACCCCAATAACAGTAGAACAAGACAGGTTATTAACCACAATTTAATAAACAAGGCCTAATGGAATTGCTTATCTATTAAACAATGTGGAAACTCCAATAACAGTAGAATTAGACAGGCCATTCACCCCAATTTGAGAACCAAGGCCTAATAGAATTGTTTATCTATTAAAAAGGTGGACACTGTCGGTGGGTAATAATTCAATTAAGAATTATTAATTATGGTCATAAAAATAATTAATCATAAAAAATTTAAATTTATAAAATTTGTCATAAATTCTTAAAATCATGACCTGGTGAATTGTAGACAACCTAATTGATACAATTCACATCTGAGTCCGACTATTTCCTCAGATAAATAAGTTCTTTTTGACGTGAGATGACGTTAATGATAAAATGTAGTTCTACATTATACAATAATACATAGGTATTATAAAAATATGCAGATTTATTGGTTACAAGATTATAAACATATATAAGTAATAAACACAATGATACATGCAAATGAATATATATAGCGTTAATATAAAGCATTACAAGCTTAACAATACATGTGAGTGGAAATAACTCGTCACATTATAACAAAGCTATTATTAGGTTAGGATATCAAAATATGAACATAAGTTATATACATTACTTCTGTTCAGAGAAAACCTCATGATATCAGGATGGGAATGTCTAATCCTAGACATCAATATAGAATGATAAATACATTCTGCCCCCCTCTAACCAACTACACATCACATGACCTCAAGATGGGCAAATCCGTCCAAGGATATAACTTAGAAGAGATAACCATATCCTTCCGCCCCATCCTGGACTATTTTCACATACATGACTTTGGTAAGACTATTAAGACAAATAACAGGGATCTAGGATTTTGCTAGTCCATATCTTAAATGGGAAGGATTTGATATAAGTCCTTCCTGTGGGAATCCATCACTTAGCTTGGCGAAGAATGTTCTATTAATATATATATATATATATATATATATAAGCAATTATTTAATGCTTTGCTAGATTATGAGTCCAGATTCTTCTGCAGGTAGAATGAAGCCTCACAATATCCTAAAACTACATCTCAATATGGAGATGATCAATTAATTTAATTATTTATTTATTCGCCAATCTAGATGGTATAATTTCACCCACACTATCAAATTAGTCTTAATAAAATGAAATATCATTTTCTGTGTCTCTTACCAAGTCCTAGTAGGAATCTCACTTCTGCTCCTAGGAAAGCTGGGTGGTCCATCATAGCACATCTCACCATGGCTTTCATCTTGATAGACCTCAACTTCTCCTCTCCTTCCTCCTTTCTTTCTCACTTTCTCTTACCTTCTGTGTATGGCTTATGATCCCAAACTTATCAGTTAGACACACCTTCCTAGTTTGGGAACTTTCCAATCATTGTCGGATGGGCGTGACCATTGATAAAAATGTGACATCATAACCTTACCCAGAATGCTCTTTTGCTACTGTTGTAATGTCACCTACTGATACCTAGGTGGCACTGCTGTATAAGCTATCTGCATCATAGCATAAAGGGTTAACTTATGTAAGTCTGAATATACATTTTGACCTTAGAAGCTTTAATTCAAAGCTATAGGGATTAATTCTGACACTTGTAGCAATTAGAGACAGACCTCTAGGCGTCTCTTTTGAATGTTTCTCACACTTAATTTATGGATCGTAAATGGCTTGTTTTCTCACAGAGATATCAGTACCTCCTCTGTCATACCAAAGATGTGATTAACGGTTACAAAACACACATCTTCACAGACACTCTTTTTGAGAAATATATACAATATACTGGATACATGTTGTCTTCGTAACATATAACAATATAATATAAACAAACATATACTGTATATGTCCTACTGATTGTCTTATGCTAAGGACTAACTAAGGCTCATTAAATGAATACATACATATTATATATTTTGCTTCATTAATAAATGCCTAATTGTATAGGTAATTATCACCAGCTGCATAAAGCTTATCTTTTACTCCCGTCATAAATTTAAGTAAGTAAACAAGGATGCCTCTTCTCAGACTGGTATATTCATGAGAAGAATAACATTAAGCTTTGTGTGACCTTAATTTGGCCTACTCAAGACATACAAAATTGTAACTATAGTCGAGCATGGCTCTTAAAGGCAATGAACATCCATTTTGACAATAATGAATTGGATATTAATGCATTTACCTATGAAAAGGCACAACAACACCCAATAACACTAGAATTAGACAGGTTAATCACCCCAGTTTGAGAAACAGGGCCTAATGGAAAAGAACTGTACAAGAAAGATGGTTTGCATCTTTCTCTCAAGGGAACGAATGTCCTCAGTGAACAGTTCCAAGTATTTGCTAAGGAGCATTTAAACTAGGAAAGGGGGGCAAAAGGGTGATAATCCAGCGGTCTGACTGCCCCCTGGAACAATGCCAGAAGATGCAGTAGCACAGAGGTTAAGAAATGACAAGCTCAGAGTCTTGTCTACAAATGCTCACAGTTTAGGGAATAAGATCAATGAACTTGAGTCTATAATGTCATCTGAGAATATAGATTTAGTGGCTGTTACTGAGACATGGTTCAATGGGAGTAATGACTGGGATATAACAATACCAGGGTTCTCTCTATATATGAAAAGACAGAGAAGGCAAGAAAGGGGGAGGGGTGGCCCTGTATGTGAAAGATAGCATAAAATCTAATTTAATACAAGTTAGCGAGACCAATTTAGAGTCAGTCTGGGTTACCTTGCAGCTTGATAATCATAAGGTAACTCATGTAGGTGTGATATATAGACCACCTAGCCAAGTCAAAGAATTAGATGATCTACTAGTTGAGGAAATAGCTAAAATGACATTGAAAGGTGAAGTTATCATTATGGGAGACTTTAATCTTCCTGATGTAAACTGGAAAACCAAAATAGCTAGTTCTGCCAGGAGTACAGATATTCTAAATTCTCTACTGGGCTTATCTCTACAGCAAGTAGTGGAGGAGCCAACCCGGAAGAAGGCCATTTTAAATTTAGTATTCACAAATGGGAATTTGGTATCTGATATTACTGTAGGGGAAAGCTTGGGATCTAGTGATCACCAGTCAGTGTGGTTTACTATAAGTACAGTGACTGAGTCACACCACACAAAAACAAAAGTTTTAGATTTTAGAAAAGCTGACTTTTCTAAAATTAGATTAGTGGTATACGAGTCCCTAACAGATTGGAACAGTTTCAATGGATTCCAGGAGAAATGGGACTACTTAAAGTGGCACTATTGAAGGCAACAGATAATTGCATTAGGCTTGTCAGTAAAAGCAAAAAAAGGAAGAGACCACTGTGGTACTCAGCAGAAGTGGCCAAAGTCATTAAAAACAAAAAGATAGCATTTAGGAATTATAAAAAAAAAAAAAGGATGACAGGCAAATTCATAAGATTAGGCAGAGAGAGGCCAAACAAGTTATAAGAGCTTCTAATGCACAGGCAGAAGAGAAATTAGCCCAGTCAGGGAAAAAAGGCGATAAGACATTCTTCAGATACATAAATGAAAAAAGGAAACTAAAACAAGGAATTAACAAATGAAAAACAAAGGAAGGAAGGTATATGTAATAAGATAAAGAACTAGCTGACTGCCTCAATGAATACTTCTGTTCAGTTTTCACTAAGGAAAATGAAGGAAAAGGACCTCAGTTAGGAAGGAAGACTAATGAATCTTTTGATGCATGTGTGTTTACAGAGGAAGAGGTTCTGTCAGCTGTCTAAAATGAATACAAATAAGTCACAGGGGCCTGATGGGATACACCCAAAGCTATTAAAAGAGCTTATTCTTCCATAGTGGAAGGGACTCCGTTGTCGGAGCATATGAACACGGCGCATATAACGTTACTTCATAAAGCTGGAAAAGATCCGGAGGATTTGGCGTCTTATAGGCCAATATCCCTGATTAACCATGACATTAAGATCATATCAAAATTGCTTGCCAATAGGTTGGCTGCGGTTCTTCCCTCTTTGATCTCCCCTGCACAGGTGGGTTTTATTAAAGGTAGGGCGGCTGTCACCAATTTGAGAAAAGTGTTGTTAGCCCTCTCTGTAGCCGGCAAGGCAGAATACCGGGGGCGGGACCCAGCCATCCTCACTTTAGATACGGAAAAGGCTTTCGATAGCATTAACTGGAGATGGCTGGGTCTAGCTTTGGATTCGGCGGGCATTAAAGGATTGTTTCGCACTCTATTAGATGGGTTATATTTGGGTCCAAAGGCAAGGGTTTGTACAGGGGGTTGTGTATCTGATTCTTTCTTGTTGCAAAGGGGAACTAGGCAGGGATGCCCCTTGTCTCCTCTCCTGTTTGACTTGGCTATAGAGCCATTGTCTAGATGGCTGGACTCAGGAGATTTTTTTGAGGGTTTGGGGATGGGCAAGAAGCAGCTGCGTACGGCGTTGTTTGCTGATGATATCTTACTTTTCTTGTCTAACCCTCAAAGGGATATTGGGAGGATTATGGAGGCACTAGAGGAGTTCGGTCTTCTCTCAGGGTTGAAGATAAATAAATCAAAAAGCGAGATTCTATTTTTAAAGGGCGGGGGGAAGAGGGGGATGGGTGATGAATTGGGGGGTATACCTGTTGCTCGGTCTTACATAACTTACTTGGGGATTAAAGTGGGGATCACTCCCGAGTCTATATATAGACTTAACTATGACCCGTTAATTACTAAAATAGTTCAAGAATTGCGTAGGTGGCATGATCTGCCGCTGTCGTTGCTGGGGCGTAATCATCTTATTAAGATGATGTCAGTTTCTAAATTGCTATATCCTATGCAGACTATCCCCATTCTGTTAAAACATAAAGATGTCTCCAAACTTGTCAAAGCATTCAAAAAAATTTTGTGGCATGGCAAGAGACCTAGGATATTAATGCGTTCCCTGATGAAGGGAATCGAGCAGGGAGGTATAGCATTTCCTGATATTAGAAACTACAATCTGGCGTGCATGGCAAGGCATATTTGCGACTGGATTAATGGCTCTAGTTTTTATTCAGCTTTACTGTTGGAAAAGGAATTCTGTGCTCCCTGGTCTCCGGTGGCGTTGCTGCATTCGCGGTTGCAGGTGATTCCTATTTGGATCAAACAGTCTTTATTGGTTAAGGACACCAGGGGAGCACCCAGGAATTTTCTTTAGGGGGGGTCCGAAAGGCAAAAAAATGCAGCATGTGTAGTGCGCTATGCTAATTGAATTTTTCAAAGCCCCCTTTATATTTAAAAATGCAGGGAAAGGGTGTAGTGTGTTGTGCTGATTCTTTTACTTGGCGATTCTAAAAGGCCTGCAGGAAAATAACAATGCGGCGCGCCCATTATTAAAAGCCCCTCCTACATATAATAGGCCACTCCCAACAAACACTGTACAGCTGACATTCTATAGTTGCGGCCTGTCTCTACACATCATACGGAGAGGTGAGGGTCTGTCCTGGCTGCACTGCCTGCTTATATAACAAGCTACAGCCAGGAAGCTCCTCCGCTCTCCTCCCTCCCCTGATCCTGCTCAAGGCCTGTGGTTCCCCCCACCATCTGCCACCCGCCCGTGGCCTGCTGCCCCCCTTGACCGTCCTCACCCAGCTCTGAATCCTCCTTCTGCAAATGGCAGGGGGAGGAGCCGGAGCATCTCCTCTCCTACATAGCACCACATACCTCTTACATCCAGTGATGTCACCTTTGTTGTAGACGTTCTCTTTCCTCATCTTCTCCATTCAGACCAGACCGCCATGATGATTTTTCAGCCATCTCCCATCTCTGCAGAGATTAACAAACAGACATTAGTTTCCCACATTTCCATCATCTTCACATCTTCTGAACACCCTTTCCTGCCACCCCCAATACTGTGCCCGCTGTGCCCCCAATACTATACTACAGAAACAGTCCCCCTGGAAATACTACTACCACGCAGATAGTGCCCCCCTCAACAATTATTGGCACACAGTGCTCTAAAAAAATAACTGCGCCCAGACACTAATAGTATAAAGATAATGTCCCCCAAAAATTATTGTGCTAAGCTGATACTGTGGCAGGGTGCCCCCCAAAGTAACAGGGCTCCCCAAAATAGAAATAATTCTCTGCCAGAGCACACTTAGTAGTAATAATGCCCCTATAGTGCCCATACTAGTAATCATGTTCCTCATAGCCCCCCAGTATTAGCAAAGCTCCGCATAATACCTCCTAGTACTAATAATTCTCCCTACAATATGACAGTACATGAAATACCCCCGCTTAGTGCCTGCTGTTGAGCTAATGTCCCCATAATGTATGCCAGTATAAAATACCCCTATATAGTGCCCCAGTAAATTCCCTCATAGTGCTCCTCTCCCTTCCCCATAGTGTCCCCCATAATATGCCAGTAAAAAATGCCCCTTCTAAGTGCCACCATATGCCCCAATAGTGCTCCACTCCCCCATAGTGCCGCTCTCCCCTATAGTGCCTACCATAATGTGCCAGTAAAAAAATGCCCCCTTAGTGACACCAGATGCCATAATGCCCCCATAATGTGCCAATAAGAATAAAGGCCCCTTTAGAGCCCCCACTTCCCCTTAGTGCCCCCAAATAATGCCCCTATAGTGCAACCAGATGCCCCATAGTGCCATTCTCCCCTATAGTGCCCCCATAATATGTCAATAAAAAAAAGCCCCTTTAGACCCCCCAGATGCCCCCATAGTGCTCCTCTCCCCCATGGTGCCGCCCCATAAAGTTCCACCATATGCCCCAATAGTGCTCCACTCCTCCATAGTGCCGCCCTCCCCTATAGTGCCTCCCATAATGTGCCAGTGAAAAATGCCCCCTTAGTGCCACCAGATGCCATAATGCCCCCATGTGCCAATAAGAAAAAAAGGCCCCTTTAGTACCCCCACTTCCCCATAGTGCCCCCAAATAATGCCCCTATAGTGCCACCAGATGCCCCATAGTGCCGTTCTCCCCTGTAGTGCCCCCCATAATGTGTAAAAAAAAAAAGCCCCTTTAGAGCCCCCATAGTGCTCCTCTCCCCCATGGTGCCCCCCAAATAATGCCCCTATAGTGCCACCAGATGCCCCATAGTGCCGTTCTCCCCTATAGTGCCCCCCATAATGTGTAAAAAAAAAAAAGCCCCTTTAGAGCCCCCATAGTGCTCCTCTCCCCCATGGTGCCCCCCAAATAATGCCCCTATAGTGCCACCAGATGCCCCCTTGTGCCGTTCTCCCCATAATGTGTAAAAAAAAGCCCCTTTAGAGCCCCCATAGTGCTCCTCTCCCCCATGGTCCCCCCCCCCATAATGTGCCAGTAAGAAGTGCCACCTAAAAAAAAAAAGAGTACCACCAGATGCCCCATAGTGCCGTTCTCCCCTTTAGTGCCCCCATAGTGCCAGCTCCCCCCCTCCAAAAAAAACAAAACAACAAAAATAAAATAAAAAATACACTGATACTTACCTCCATCAGCAGCGATGCGATGCAGGCTCTTCCGGCCTGTGTCGCTGCTGTGTGCTGCCCGGCTCAGGCGCGTGATGATGACGTCATCTCGCCTGAGCCGGCCTCTGATAGGCTGCAGGCATTAGTGCCTGCGGCCTATCAGAAGAACAGGGGAGGGACACGCCTCTCCCTCCCCTGCCGCAGCACAGCACAGGCATCTGTATCGCTGTCCTAAGGACGGCGATACAGATGGATTAGATATGGAGATGAGCGCTTCCACAATGGAAGCGCTCATCTCCTAGTACTCCCACTGCCCCCCGGCCCCCCCCCCACCACCGCCGCGGCCGCAATTACATCCAGGGCCGCGCCGCCTGTGGAGATCGGCGGTGCGGCCCTGAAGGATTAAAAAAAAAATAATTTGGTTGGTTGTTCTAGGGGGGGTCCAGACCCGCTGGACCCCCCCTGTAGGTGCGCCACTGAAGGACACAATAGCTGCATGGAGGATTCTTAGGAAAAAGTACTGGTTGTCGTACAGAATCTCCAAGCATCTTCCATTGTGGAACAATCCTGAATTCCCACAGGATATTAGGAACAAGCTGTTTGAGGAATGGAGGAGGAAAGGGATTTTGTGTGTGAAACATTTATTGCATGATTCGGACCCTAGGTGGCTGACTGGAGAAGAAGTGATTGCAAAGTTTTCTTTGTCGTCATTTCAGACTATTCAGTGGTCTCAAGTGAAGGAGGCAGTGGTGAACCAGCTAGTATTGGTGCAGAAGGAAATACGTAGAAACATTCTGGATAAGATCTTGGACCTGGGGGGTGGGAGGGTCTCGATTTCTACGATCTATGCGGATATGAGGAAGGAAGATGGGATTAGGGATGGGAGTAAATGTTTTGGAAAATGGGCGGAGCAACTGGGTGATGATGACATTGAACCAAAGATAGTGAAAGGGTGGGAAGTAGTGAGGAGGCATATAATTAATCTTGGAGGGACACCCAGGTTCGACTTATGCATAGAGCTATTTATGGTTTTAATATTCCCCCTCATCCAGCTAAACCAGACAGGATTGCAAGTTGCCCGAAATGTGGGATAGGGTTCCCCGATCTATTCCATGGGATCTGGACCTGCCCAAATAGTAAAAGGTTATGGGAGGAAGTGGGAAATTTGGTTCTTTTTCACTACGAGGAGGGAGAGGTAGGGCAAGGTGGGATACCCCGCTTGTTCCATACGATATGTATGGTAGTGAAGCGTAGTCTCCTGCGACAATGGCTTCAAGATGATACCCCAAGGTTACAGGCTATAATTGAGCAGCTAAAGCATGTTTTTCATATAGAAAGGTTAAATTCTCTTGCAGAGAAGGAACGACAGGCAAAAGGGTTATTTCAAAAATGGAAACCGTTTATTGAGCATTGTATGTCAAATACGGAGATACAGCTGATTATGAAACCGTTTACACTCACGGAATGGTACCTGGTGGGTCAATTGAAAGGGACACTTGGTCGTCTGCTGCTTAGACTGGCTAACTCCTCTTGATTCAATGCAAGTGTATTGATTGTGTATGCTACTATACATTGATTGTGAATTGTGACTGCTTTGTACTAAGGAAAACATATTGCCCTATGTTTGTGGTTGTACTGTCTGTGGCACTTGCAGTGCCTTACTTTGTTTTGTTTTCTGTGTTTTAAAAAATAATAAAGAATTATTTTTTAAAAAAAAGAGCTTAGCGGTGAACTAGCAAAACCATTAACAGATTTATTTAACCAATCACTGGTAACAGGAGTCGTCCCAGAAGATTGGAAATAAACAAATGTGCCCATTCACAAGAAAGGTAGTAGGGAGGAATCTGGCAACTATAGGCCAGTAAGCCTGACATCAATAGTGAGGAAATTAATGGAAACCATACTTAAGGAGAGGATTGTGGAACATCTGAAATCCCATGGATTGAAAGATGAAAAACAGCATGGTTTACTTCAGGGAGATCATGTCAAACTAATCTTATTGATTTTTTTGATTGGGTGACTAAAATAATAGATGGAGGAGGTGCAGTAGACATCGCTTATCTAGACTTTAGTAAGGCTTTTGATACTGTCCCACATAGAAGGCTTATCAATAAATTGCAGTCTTTGTGCTTGGACTCCCATATTGTTGAATGGATTAGGCAGTAGCTGAGGGACAGACAACAGAGGGTTGTAGTCAATGGAGTATACTCAAACCATGGTCTTGTTACCAGTGGGGTACCTCAGGGATCTGTTCTGGGACCCATATTGTTTAATATCTTTATCAGCGAAATTGCAGAATGCCTCGATGGTAAGGTGTGTCTTTTTGCTGATGACACAAAGATTTGTTCCTGGAGGGATACACCAAATGGAAAAGGATTTAGGACAACTAAGAGAAATGGTCAAATATCTGGCAACTAAAATTTAATGTTAATAAGTGCAAGATAATGCACCTGGGGCGTAAAAACCCAATAGCAAAATATAAAATCAGTGATACGGTCCTAACCTCAGTATCTGAGGGAAGGGATTTAGGGGTCATTATTTCAGAAGACTTAAAGGTTGGCAGACAATGTCATAGAGCAGCAGGAAATGCTAGCAGAATGCTTGGATGTATAGGGAGAGGCATTACCAGTAGAAAGAGGGAGGTGCTCATGCCGCTCTACAGAGCACTAGTGAGACCTCATTTGGAGTATTGTGCGCAGTACTGGAGACCATATCTCCACAAGGATATTGATACTTTGGAGAGAATTCAGAGAAGAACTACTAAACTAGTACATGGATTGCAGGATAAAACTTACCAGGAAAGATTAGGACCTTAACATGTATAGCTTGGAAGAAAGACGAGACAGAGGGGATATGATAGAAACTTTTAAATACATAAAGGGAATCAACAAGGTAAAAGAGGAGAGAATATTTAAAAGAAGAAAAACTGCTACAAGAGGACATAGTTTTAAATTAGAGGGGCAAAGGTTTAAAAGTAATATCAGGAAGTATTACTTTACTGAGAGAGTAGTGGATGCATGGAATAGCCTTCCTGCAGAAGTGGTAGCTGCAAATACAGTGAAGGAGTTTAGGCATGCATGGGATAGGCATAAGGCCATCCTTCATATAAGATAGGGCCAAGGGCTATTCATAGTATTCAGTATATTGGGCAGACTAGATGGGCCAAATGGTTCTTATCTGCCGACACATTCTATGTTTCTATGTTTCTATGTTTAACTATAGAGGGCCCAGCTCTTTCATGAGAGCCATGCTCCTGCTGTAACAGCCCAGCAGGAGTGCCGATGCGGGCTGCTTAACGTTTTAAATGCCGCGGGCAATAGCACCCCCGAATGTAAAGCTCTGACAGAGGGAGCAGACTCCCTCTGTCTCCCATCGCCCTCCCCCCCATGCAAATGCGATCGCAGAGTGCTGATGTGTGTAAACGATGGCAGGGGTCTGATATAGACCCCAAGCCAGCCTTGAGTAGTTTCCAGCAGGCTGTGACTCTCCGACACAGCCCGCTTGTCAATGTCAATAAAGCACTGATATTAAAATGCAATACACTATAGGGATAGTGAGTTGTATTTTAAAAGCATTCAAAATGTTGTGTTATATATTAAGTGGTAAAAAAAGCAAAAATAACCCACACTTTTAAATAAAAAAAATGACTAAAAAAATTATGCTTTTTTTCCATTAAAAATATAATCTCCCCCATATGTTTAGTATAGCCGCATCCGTAATGACCTGCACTACATAGATATCATGTAAATTATCCACTACGGTGAAGAACTTTAAAAAAAAAGACAGATTTGCTCATTAATTATTCTTATTCTTAGTTGCCACTGAAAAAACTTAATAACAAGCGATCAAAATACGTAATATACTCCAAAATATTATCAATTAAAACTACAAGTTGTCCCACAAAAATCAAGCTCTCACACAACTGCATAGAAAGAAAAATAAAAAGTTATGGGTCTTGGGAAGCAGCTATTCAAATATATTTTCTTCTTTTTAAAAAAATGGGTTTTATTGCACAAAGGTAGTAAGATATATAAAAAAAACTATATGTATTTGGTATCGCTGTAATCATATTGAATTTATAACATAAAAACTTCCCATCTTTCTTCCAGAAAGAGTTAATCAAAGTTAATCAAAAAGCTATGTGTACCCCAAAATAGCACCATTAAAAATACAACTTGTCCCGCAAAAAACAAGTCCTCATACAGCTATATAGACAAATAGAAAATAGAAAAATAAAAAAGTTATAGCTCTTGGAAGGCAATGATGAAAAAGGAAGAAAAAGGCTTGATCAGTAAGGCCCAAAACAGGCTGGTCACTAAGGCGCCTTTCACACGAGCGAGTATTCCGCGCGGATGCGATGGGGGAGGTGAACGCATTGCACCCGCACTGAATACAGACCCATTCATTTCTATGGGGCTGTTCACATGAGAGGTGATTTTCACGCATCACTTGTGCGTTGCGTGAAAATCGCAGCATGCTCCTCTTTGTGCATTTTTCACGTAACGCAGGCCCCATAGAAATTAATGGGGTTGCGTGAAAATCGCAAGCATCTGCAAGCAAGTGCGGATGCGGTGCGATTTTCACGCACGGTTGCTAGGAAACGATCGGGATGGAGACCCGATCATTATTATTTTCCCTTATAACATGGTTATAAGGGAAAATAATAGCATTCTGAATACAGAATGCATAGTAAAACATCGCTGGAGGGGTTAAAAAAATATTTAAAAAAATGTAACTCACCTTAGTCCACTTGATCGTGGCCCGGCATCTCCTTCTGTCTCCTTTGCTGAACAGGACCTGTGGTGAGCATTTTACAGGTAAAGGACCTTTGGTGACGTCACTCCGATCATCACATGATCCATCACATGATCTTTTACCATGGTGATGGATCTTGTGATGACCGGAATGACGTCACCAAAGGTCCTGTTGCTGCACAGAGATCAGATGAAGACAGAAGGAGATGCCGGGCATCGCGATCAAGTGGACTAAGGTGAGTTAAATTTTATTTATTTTTTTTAACCCCTCCAGCGATGTTTTACTATGCATTCTGTATTCAGAATGCTATTATTTTCCCTTATAACCATGTTATAAGGGAAAATAATACAATCTACAGAACACTGATCCCAAGTTTGGGTACCAAACATGCGCAATTTTTCTCACGCGAGTGCAAAACGCACTCGTGCGGAAAAATTGCGGGTGTTCCCGCAAAGCACCCGCACATTTTCCCGCAACGCCCGTGTGAAAGAGGCCTAAGGGATTAAACAAGGTGGACACCGTTCAATTAGATAGCTCTGTGTCCTACACAATGATCACAATACAAGAAGTTGAAGCCCCTTAGTGGGAGTAAAATAAAAAGTAAAAAAAAAAAATGACTACTGTAAAAAATAGACATCTTTGGTATTGCTGCGCTATAAAAATATTACATCCTGTCAGGTGAACGTCATAAAAAATATAAATAAAAACAATGCCCTAAAATAGTGCCAATGAAAAGGTCAACTAAGCCCTCATGTAAGACCAGAACCATAAAGATTAAAAAATATGTTTCTCAGAAGATGGCGACTAGTATTGAGCGAAGCGAAGCATCCAAAGTGGAACTTTTTCTGAAAAATTCAATTCTAAACAAAGCCAGATTTTCTCATGCTTCGTGGTAACGAATTATTTTCCTAAAATGGCTGCTGGAGTTGTCTTAGAAAGAAAAAAAAAACACACCTCATCCACCTGCTCGTGCAGAGACTCCTCTCTTGATAGAAAAAAACCTGTCGAACGAACTGCCCTGAGCATGATGATATCACCATGCACTCCCAGTGGAGCGGTCTCCGTCTGTGCGAGCAAATGGATAAGGTGAGTGATTTATCATTTTTTAAACCCAAAAGACATTAGACAGGTGCACTTCTGTCTAACAGGACGTTAAAAACTGTCCCATTTAGGCTACATCCACAGTACTTTTGGTCAAAGCAAAACATTGATCCGCAAAAATATGGATGACATCCTTTTAGCATCTGTATTGCATCCATTTTTTTGTGGATCCATTGTAACAATGACTATCCTTGTCCGCAAAACGGACAAGAATAGGACATGCTCTATATTTTTTTGCGGGGCTTCAGAACGGACATACAGATGCGGACAGCACATGTTGTGCTGTCTGCATTTTTTGCGGACCCATTGAAATGAATGGGTCCTCATCTAATCCACCAAAAAACAACAGCAAATGGAGACGGAAACAAAATATATTCGTGTGAATGTAGCCTTATTGATAGGCTGAATGGGGTTTTAACATAGCGATTCCTGATGAACTAAGGCTGAGTTCACATCACGTTTTTCTCATCCATTTAACGTATACAAAAATGTACACATTAAACTGATGCCTCAGACTAATGCCATATAGTGGCATCCGTTCACCATAGAGTTCTATTGTAAAAAAAAAAAATATATACTTTTTTCCTAAACCCATGCTAATTTGTAACAAATTGAATTTCTTGTCAAAACAAAAAAATAAGAAACGTATGGTTCTCAGAAAATGGCTCTAGTACTACTCCAGGGGCTGTTCGAAAGCAACATGGTGTCTGTAAACCAATTCACCAAATCTTCACTGCAAAATCCAAAAGGTGGTCTTTCCATTCTGAACTCTGCAGTGTACCCAAACATATCTGCCATATCTGTGGAAAACTGTCAGTTTTTATTTTGCGTGGTCCCTGCCCATTCATTTCTGAAAAATACATGCAATGTCAAAAAGCTAACTTCACCTTGATAAATACCTTAAGGGGGTCTCTGCAAATTTGATGTAGCATCCAAAAAAACATTTCAGCAAAATCTACATTCCAAAAGCCAAATGGCGCTTCTTCCCTTCTGAACCCTGCCATTTGCCAATACAGTTTATATCTACATTTATGACAGTAGAACCTCCCTAACAATTTAAGGGGTGTGGCGTTAGTTTCAGATTTCACAAGCTGGGCATAACATATTGGTCACTGAATTGCCATCTGTGGAGAATTTTCATTTTGCACAGTGCCCTGTTCATTAATTTATGAAAAATACCTGTAGTATCGAAATGTTGACTCCGCCACTTGATAAATACCTTCAGGGGTTTAGTTTCCAAAATGGGTTATTTATTGAGGGTTTGCACTGTACAGGTTCTCTGCAAATGTGATGTAGCACCTGAAAACCATTTCAGCAAAATCCTGCCATGTTCCAATACAGCAGCTTACATCTATAGTTATAGAAATTCCATATCCAGTAGAACCTGCCTAACAATTCAGGGGATGTAAGTCTCTGATGGGACATGCTGGGCCTAACATATTGGGCACTGAAATGCCATACCCGTAGAAAAATTACAAAGTTCACTTTGCACCATCTGCTGTGGATCAATTATTTGAAAAACACCTGTGGAGTCAAAATGCTAATGTCTGTAAAGTGCTGTGGAATATTACAGCACTATATAAGTGAGTAAAAAATAAATAAAAAATAAAAACAAATCCCATAAAGATAATTAACAAGCAATCAAAAGTTTCAAGTTCCCCAAAGTAGAACCAATGATAATGGCAACTAATCCCGCAAAAAAATAAGCCCTCACACAGCGACATCAAGATAAATATAAAAAACAAAATCTGTGCTGCAAAATCCAAAAGGTGGTCTTTCCCTTCTGAACTCTGCAGGGTACCCAAACAGTTGTTTAACCCTTTCGCTGCCAGCGCTGTACATGTACGGCGCTGGAGAGAAGGGCAATCATGGTGTCCACTCAAGCATGCAGCGGGTGTCATGGCTGGCTGGTCTCCGCTGTTTCAAACAAAAGAGACTCATGGCTAATTACGACGACCAGCAATAATGCAGATCATGGTCATTAAAGCCTTTAGATGCCGTGATCAAGTGAGATCATGGCATCTAAAGGGTGAAAAACCCGAAAGCTTGCACTTCCGGGCTTCTTACCAGCATCGTCTGCGGACAATGAGGATGTTGGTAATTTAATTCAATATGCTGGGTCTCTCTGAAGAGACCCAGGGTATTGAAGCTGCAATTCTTATTTTGGCCAGCAGGTGGCAGGCCAACATAAGAAATGAGCAATTCTGTACAAATCATGGGCATATGGGCTTTGTGCCACCTGCCACATTTAGTATAAATTTCACCAGAAAGTTGTTGAAGTTACAGCTGAAGTTTACGCCAGCCTGTAGCTGGCATAAACTTCAGTATCTGTCGCACAGCAGGGCAGAGATGCACCTGATTTTTTAAGCATCCACCTCTTAGTAAATTATTAGGCGCATCTCATGCCAGAGCAAGGCATATGGATGCACCAGTATTGATATCTCCCCCAATGTGTCATTGTGTCATGAAATAAACATTCTCAGAGTTGCTTGAATAAGTAAAATCCATAGTTATTACCACATAAAGTGACTAGTCAGATTTGCAAAAATAGGCTGCGTCAGAAAGGTGAAAACTGTCTGTGTCTGGAAGGAGTTAATTTAATTTCCCTAAATGTTAAAGAGAATGATTATAATGTAATTATTTCTTTCAGTAGAAAATAGAAACTTCAGCACTCCAGTGAATATAGTGGTATCATAGTATGTTTTTTCATTTTTCTTATGCAAGGCAACTCAAGTGAAGTGTAAAGTTTCGGTCACTTCTGACCTTTCTTCAAACACAAGTAGAGAATAAGAAGGTATCGTAGCTTGTGGATAGGTGTAATTACACCAGTGAGTTAGCTCTATCCACCACAAGCTCAGGTTAAGTCTCTATGATACCTTCTTATTCTCTACTTGTGTTTGAAAAAAGGTCAGAAGTGACCAAAACATTACACTTTCACTTGAGTTGCCTTGCATAAGAAAAATAAAAACATACTATGATACCACTATATTCACTGGAGTGCTGAAGTTTCTATTTTCTACTGTTGAGGGTTGGGAACCCACAACCTTAGCACCCACACAACTTGGATGAGAGTACCACACCATTCTATCTACTAGTAGTTATTTCTTGCATCAGTCATGAAATGACACAATTAGAGCGCCTTGGATAATCTTCTTAATTTCACTCTTCTGAAAATATAGCATGGTTGTTTATCTTTAATTAAAAATGCTGAAAGAACCGCCTCATACTGACAAGCAGCTTCCAGACATCATTTTTTTTTTTACTAAGCCCTGGTTCACATCTGTCAGCAGGTTTCCCTCTGAGGTATAGTCAACACAGTCATCCAAAATGATCAGGTAGATGCCAAGAAAGAGGGAATGTTCTTTTTTAAACGGGACGCTGATGAGTTACAGTGTATACAAAGCCGAATCAGCATTTCTTAAAAGTGACTTGATGAGATAGACTGACAAATAGACAAAAATCCCCCTGTCTAGGTCAGCACTGACACGATCTGCTCGCACTATTGGATTTTGCGGCTTGAGCCTCTAGGGACTAGGCTGCTCCAGATTGCTTTGATAAGTAATCTATACCTCTAGAATAAAAAGAGACTTCACAGAATTGTCCTGTTATTTCACACCTAGGAAATTTTCATTCTGCTTCTGAGCTTCTTGTCATCACTCGGTGGCAGTTCATCATTCTACAGATACTTATACTTAAGATTCAGTTTATTTCTTTAAAAATAAAAGTTGGAATTTGCTTTGCTCTTAAAGGAAACACTTAGGGGGAGATTTATCAAACTGGTGCAAAGTAGAACTAGCTTAGTTGCCCATTTCAACCAAGGAGCTCTGAAAAATGGAACATGGAAACTAAGACAGTTTTCCTTTACACCAGTTTTGATAAATCTATCCAAAATTTAAGAGCAATAAAGACAATTTAAGAAAAATCCTATCAGTTCCATCCTAACAGTGGTGACACTCTACACTAAAAAAGCATTTTCTTGGCTTTTTTTACATTTTGGCCAACAGGAAATTATTAGACATTACATTTTTGTATTGGTGTTTTAAGACAGTTTCCTGATGCTTTTTTTTATCACTTGCCATTTTTTTTTACTGAAATAACATACCTACCTCATCCATTTGATTGCAGAGAGGCCGTTGCAGCCATCTGCATTGAAGAAAACGCATCAATTCTCGTGCATGATGACATTTGATGACACCATGTCCTCACGCTGGGCAGGCGCAGTGACGTCATCAGTGATGCCGTCACTGCGCCCGACCAGCGCGATGACCTGGTGACGTTATAGGAATCTCTATGGGACTTGAAACACGCCTGAAATAAAAGTGTTCTAAGTATATGGTTAAAAAAAATGCTAGAAAAAGCTCTATAAAACATTTCAAAAAATGCAATAAAGAAATGGGTGGAATGTTTTCTACCACCAATAAATGCACACACAAAAATGATGTCGGAGACTTATCAAACTGGTGTAAAGTAGAACTGGCTTAGGCTACTTTCACACCTGCGTTAGGTGCGGATACGTCTGGTATCTGCACAGACGGATCCGCACCTATAATGCAAACGCTTGTATCCGTTCAGAACGGATCCGTTTGCATTATTCTTTAAAAAAAAATGTCTAAGTCAAAACGGATCCGTCCTGACTTACATTAAAAGTCAATGGGGGACGGATCCATTTTCAACTGCATCATATTGTGTCAGTGAAAACGGATCCGTCCCCGTTGACTTACATTGTAAGTCAGGACGGATCCGTTTGGCTCCACATCGCCAGGCGGACACCAAAACGCTGCAAGCAGCGTTTTGGTGTCCACATCCAGAGTGGAATGGAGGCGGAACGGAGCCAAACTGATGCATTCTGAACGGATCCTTATCCATTCAGAATGCATTGGGGCTGAACTGATCCGTTTTGAATCGTTTGTGAGATCCCTGAAACGGATCTCACAAACGGAATTCAAAACGCCAGTGTGAAAGTAGCCTTAGTTGCCCAGAGCAACCAATCAGATTACACCTTTCATTATTCAGAGCTCCATTTCTACTTTAAACCAGTTTGATAAATCTCCCCCAATGTGCAAAGGTGGCCTTTTTAAAATTCTTACTTTTTATCATAATCTGTATGACATTACAATCAAATCTTTGAGAAATATATAAAGAATTGTTCCACAGTATACATGAGTTTCTTATAGATCAGCAATTTGCCTCTTCGCCCTCTTCCAATTCAATATCTGAGTATAAGGTAACTGGCTACAGAGCCTTAGGCCTCCTGCATACAGCCATTGTGCGGCCGTTTGGTGCACTGGGGACCGCAATTGGCAGTCCCCAATGCATGGGCGATTAAGACCAATTCAACTTGAATGGGTCCGTGATCCGTCCGCACCGCAAAAAAATAGAACATGTTCTATTTTTTTGCAATGCAGAGGCACGGACAGAAACACCAGGGAAGCACTCCGTAGTGCTTCCGTGGGGTTCTGTGCCTCCGTTCCACAACGCAGCTCTGGATTGCAGACCCATTTAAGTGAATGGGTCTGCATCCGTTATGCGGGGAGCACACGGCCGGTGCCTATGTATTGCGGACCCGTCGTATGCGGGCTGAAATATGGCCACTGCCTTTGACAGACGCAGCACTATGAAGTGCCTTTTGCGCTGTGGCATTAGAAGAATTTTGATTTCTCTGAACCAGACTGTCTATTACTCTGTAATTCCTCTAGCGCCGTTCTATGGAAACAGTAGGTTTAAAGAGCACACCAAATGCTTCAAATAACTTCTTTAATATCTTCAACTTTTCTTCATATATAACACTGCCGCCTCCGCAGCAGATAGTCCATGTACAAAACACGTGTTGAAAAGATATCACAAAATGGCAGTATACTTAAGATGGTGGTTCAACTGTTCAATCTTGTCATTCAACATACAATGGTGGATATATTTCTCTCTTGAGTATCTGTACTCTCACTTTAAGTTATTTAAGCACTTTATGATCTCTCTAAGAGGTATATCTGACGTTTCACTAATAGTTCTGCTTGCTCAACTTGATTTGCAGTATACAATTCCTTATGATCTGGTATGAGCAGATCGCAGTTTGTATGCAATTTGCATGGAATCTGGTTTGTATGCTTGTAATTTGTAGCTTGCAGTTTGTAGCTTGCAATTTGGTGGAACTGTAAGTAAACACACATATAACTGGTTCAGTATACAGTTGTAATCACAATACTAACAATATGAACATTTTATAACTGTTCTAAATACCTATTTTGGCCTCTTGTTCCCATAAAACTGGACTCTTGACTGGAACTGTGTGTCTGTTCTGCTCCTCTCTCTAGTGAGTAATGATTCCAGCTAGGGGAATTCCCAGACAGGCTGTGTGTGAGGCTGGCTGTGATTGGTGAAAACTCTTGCTGTGTGAGAAGCTGGCTGTGATTGGTCTAGACTTCTGCCCAGCAACAACAGATTAACTCTATGCTTTCTGTTGTTTCTGCTGTGTCATTGAGCTTACCTTACAATGCAAAATGAATCTTAAAGGCATATTATCTTTTTCTGCTTCTGTAAACACAATATATAACAGTTATATGACATCCAAAACATGAAGTCACTGTAAATAACTCTACTTTTGTCTTTAACATATAAACATAGGAACTGTATTAAGGTTTTGGCAGGTTTAGCTGTATACACATATAAGCTATACTAGCAACCTAGGACAGATCTTAGCTGGCCAGCTTTTTTTCAGCCCTGAAAAGAAAAAATTGGGAATGGTCAGGCATAGTATGAGAGAAAAAAAAATTCAGTCATCTGCTCTTGTCATCCAGGTTCCTGCATCACATCGCTTCTGATCCCAGCTTAGGCTGAAAATGTGTCCTGCAGACTCCACACTCTTAGTTACTGCCATCAGTCAATGGCTTTAGTACAGACTTGTGCAGGTGTGGCATATGGCCACTGAGGCAATTGACTGGCTACCAACTGGGAAATTAAAGGAGTCGGCAACTCGCACTTCCTGCCAGACTGGAACCTGAAGCGGTGGAGGAGACACGCTGCAGGAACTGGGATGACCAGAGAAGGTGAATGGGGTATTGTTTTAACTCACATGCAATGCATGGCCATCCACAGTTTTTTCTTCAGGACTGGGCAATCCATTTAAAAACGTCAGTAATTAAAACTAGTGCAAATAAAAGAGTGGGGATGTGCTCATAGCAAGCTTTCTGATATCTACCAACACTTTCTAACCAGTACTACAAAAAATGACAGCAGAAATTTAGCTGTCCAAGGAATCACTAAATGAGGAGTCATTTGAGAACAGACCAGACTGGTCTACGTTTGATAGAGTACATGTTTCCTGCTGTAGCGAGCACTCATCCATCTGCACCTCTAATGAGTGTAACAGAAATGGTGATGAAAATCCATCATTCATCTATTGAATCATATACGTTTGGTTCTTAATTATAGTGTTACTGCACACTTATTCTTCATATGCAGTCTAAAAAATATTCAGCCAAATAACATCCAGCTTTATATTCAAAATGTTTATTAAATCTTTATTCATTTCTATATTTAAAACAATCCATATGCAAAAGTGTATCAGTGAATAAAACCATAAGAAGGAATCCGTAAACACAGTGGGTCTGATTTATCACTATTATTCACCAGTTTACTGGTGTGAAAAAGTCGCAAACTGCGTGTCTGTGACCTTTTCACCACCACTTGCACAAAAACGTTTGCGCAAGTGGCGTTTCTCTGCTACATTCCTAAAAAAGGGGACATGGCTGGAAGGGAATGGGGCTAGTGGCCCTTCACCTTTATCTTCTTTTATGCCAGTTTTCTGGCTTAGAAGAAGACAGAAATCTAAACCAGTAAGGCCCCTTGCAGATAAGGGATACGGATTAGGTCGAGATGCGTCCAGTTAAAAAGAAACTATTTTCGCAAGCAAGTTCAGTCAGTTTTGCCTACAATTGCGTTCAGTTGGTCAGTTTTTATCGCGCGGATGCAATTTGCATTGATGCGTTTTTCACGCACGTGATAAAAAACGGAAGGTTTACAAACGACATCTCTCAGCAACCATCCGTGAAAAACGCATCGCATCCGCACTTGCTTGTGATGCGATTTTTACGAAGCCCAATTCACTTCTATGGGGCCAGCGTTGCGTAAAAAACACAGAATATAGAACATGCTGCAATTTTCACGCAACGCACAAGTGATGTGTGAAAAACAACGCTCATGTACACAGACCCATTGAAATAAATGAGTCCGGATTCAGTGCGGGTGCAATGCGTTTGCATCACGCATTGCACCCACGTGGAATACTCGCTCGTGTGAAAGGGACCTAAGGGGCCAGTTCAAACGCATGGACTGCTGAAGGCTGCTCCTAATTTAGGCCTCATGCACACGGACATATTTTATTTCCGTATTCGGAACCATTCATTTCAATGAGTCCGCAAAAAAACCGGAAGGAACTCAGTGTGCATTCCGTTTCCGTATGTCCGTATTTCTGTTCCGCAAAAAAAATAGAACATGTCCTATTATTGTCCCCATTACGGACAAGGATATTACTATTCTATCAGGGGCCAGCTGTTTCGTTCCGCAAAATACGGAATGCACACAGACATTATTTTGCGGATCTTTTTTTGCGGAGCGCAAAATACATACGGTTGTGGGCATGAGGCCTTATAATGAGGGGTACAGCTCTGGCATTTCTTGAGGTCATCATAGACTGGCGTACACTGCCAGTCTAAAATAATTTAGGGCCAATATGTATTCTACCAAAGCAATTCACTAGGATCCTTCTAAGGTTCATTTCCTTCATATATGTGTTAATTATTTGTTTTTCTTACTAATGGTTTAGTGCTCTCAACTGCATAATGAATCTGCTCTTGCTTTGCTGGAAATCAGCTCTAAATCCTTGCTGGGGAGCTTATGATAGACTTCAGGGGTTAAGTAATAACACACCGTTCAACAGTTTACTCACGGTTAGCAGAAAGCCTCCCTGGGCAACACAAAATCCTCCGGGGCACGCTCTGTGGTAGGGAAGCATCAGCCAAGATGGTGGTTGAGGTGCCCTTGATGTTAGAGGTTCTTAGGGTGCTTGTTGCGGCTGAGTCCCTTGATGGTTTTTGTCATGACGCCAGTACCGTTAATGGTGGTACAACCAATGGTAGTAATAATGAAGTAGGCAGTGGTAAGATGCAACTCACAACTTTTACTGAGGTTGACTTTGGTTGCAGCAGTACAGAATACAGTCTCTTGTTGGTATTAGAGTTAATCTGCAAATCCACTGTTCCTAGGCTTTCTTAGGCTGGTTTTAAGTTTTGGTTTTAGCTGTGGTTGTGGAGTTCCTTATTCCTGTTGATGTGCTCAGTCCTATACCTTGTCCTTTCCCTCCAAGCTGAATATTGGGTCAGGTAGCTAATCCGTTTCCCAGAATTATGGTGTGTCTGCCAGAAGCTATGAGTCCTCCACCATGTGCAAAGGTGTCTGTGGCCCTAAATAATGGCTATTATCACCGATGAATCTTTTTGATGCTTGTTTCTATTCCAGGGAGGCAAACTCTCCCCTACTGGTCAGGGATGCAAGTGTATAGTCCGGCCACAGAAGAAAAACGCTTTTCTGCGCCTCACACCTTGGTACTACCTCATAGCGAAGTTGGCTCCACTCACTAATCTGTGATATGGAGTCTTCACTCTGCATTCTCTACCACCAATCTGATCTCATCTGATCTAATCTGCCTCACTACTCTCAACTCACTAACTAGGCCTGACCTAGGTATATATATATATATATATATATATATATATATATAAGACCTAAGTTTTATCCCCATCTAGTGGTGGGATGTATAAATTACACCTAATCTGCCTGGTAACAGGGATTTTGCAGATAAATTAGTACAAAGTCACATAATACAGCATAGTACAATTTTTAGGGTAAAAAGTGCTTTTAAGCAGTGCCCACACACATGTAGTGGGATGCTGCACTAGCACATCCGCAATATCCAGTCCCCATAGCATCGTGTGCTATTATTGTGTAAAAAAAAAAACGATTTGATATATATGCAAATTAACTTGAGATGAATCCTGTATGTGAGATGAGTCAGGGACAGGACTCATCTCAGGTTAATTTGCATATGTATAAAATCATTTTTTTACACAATTAAAGCACACAGAGCTATGGGGACTAGATATTGCGAATGTTCTAGCGGCCATCTAGCAACCCATGTCCTCAGCTCTATACACAAAATCCCGGTGACAGGTTCCCTTTAAGTTCCTGGTCATTCTGGGCTTTGAAGTCAAGGAGATGGTCCTATCAGTGATACAGAGATAGCTGTGAGTCACTGATAGGACCGTCTCCTTGACTTCAAAGCTCAGAAAGAGCAGGAACTTAAATGCATTAAATCCAAGTTTTGCTGAATCTTTTCCCATTAAACTACAGGTGTATCTCAATAAATTAGAATGTTATATAATTCATTTCAGTAATTCAATTTAAATAGTTAAACTCATATATTATATACTGCAGATTAATTACACACAGAGTGATCTATTTCAAGTGTTTATTTATTTTAATGTCAATGTTTATGGCTTATAGGTAATGAAATATAGAAACATAGAAACATAGAATGTGTCGGCAGATAAGAACCATTTGGCCCATCTAGTCTGCCCAATATACTGAATACTATGAATAGCCCCTGTCCCTATCTTATATGAAGGATGGCCTCATGCCTATCCCATGCATGCTTAAACTCCTTCACTGTATTTGCAGCTACCACTTCTGCAGGAAGGCAATTCCATGCATCCACTACTCTCTCAGTAAAGTAATACTTCCTGATATTACTTTTAAACCTTTGCCCCTCTAATTCAAAACTATGTCCTCTTCTTTTAAATATTCTCTCCTCTTTTACCTTGTTGATTCCCTTTATGTATTTAAAAGTTTCTATCATATCCCCTCTGTCTCGTCTTTCTTCCAAGCTATACATGTTAAGGTCCTTTAATCTTTCCTGGTAAGTTTTATCCTGCAATCCATGTACTAGTTTAGTAGCTCTTCTCTGAACTCTCTCCAAAGTATCAATATCCTTCTGGAGATATGGTCTCCAGTACTGCGCACAATACTCCAAATGAGGTCTCACTAGTGCTCTGTAGAGCGGCATGAGCACCTCCCTCTTTCTACTGGTAATGCCTCTCCCTATACACCCAAGTATTCTGCTAGCATTTCCTGCTGCTCTATGACATTGTCTGCCTACCTTTAAGTCTTCTGAAATACTGACCCCTAAATCCCTTTCCTCAGATACTGAGGTTAGGCCTGTATCACTGATTTTATATTCTGCTCTTGGGTTTTTAAGCCCCAGGTGCATTATCTTGCACTTATCAACATACAATTTTAGTTGCCAGATTTTTGACCATTCCTCTAGTTTTCCTAAATCCTTTTCCATTTGGTGTATCCCTTCAGAAACATCAACCCTGTTACAAATCTTTGTGTCATCAGCAAAAAGACACACCTTACCATCGAGGCCTTCTGCAATTTCTCTGATGAAGATATTAAACAATATGGGTCCCAAAACAGATTCCTGAGGTACCCCATTGGTAACAAGACCATGGTCTGAATATACTCCATTGACTACAACCCTCTGTTGTCTGTCCCTCAGCCACTGCCTAATCCATTCATCAATATGGGAGTCCACGCACAAAGACTGCAATTTATTGATTAGCCTTCTATGTGGGACAGTATCAAAAGCCTTACTAAAGTCTAGATAAGCGATGTCTACTGCACCTCCGCCATTTATTATTTTAGTCACCCAATCAAAAAAATCAATAAGATGATCTCCATGAAGTAAACCCATGCTGTTTTTCATCTTTCAATCCATGGGATTTTAGATGTTCTACAATGCTCTCCTTAAGTATAGTTTCTATTAATTTCCCCACTGTTGATGTCAGGCTTACTGGCCTATAGTTGCCCGATTCCTCCCTACTACCTTTCTTGTGAATGGGCACAACATTTGCTAATTTCCAATTTTCTGGGATGACTCCTGTTACCAGTAATTGGTTAAATAAATCTGCTAATGGTTTTGCTAGTTCAACGCTAAGCTCTTTTAATAGCTTTGGGTGTATCCCATTAGGCCCCTGTGACTTATTTGTATTAATTTTAGACAGCTGAATTAAAACCTCTTCCTCTGTAAACACACATGCATCAAAAGATTCATTAGTCTTACTTCCTAACTGAGGTCCTTTTCCTTCATTTTCCTTTGTAAAAACTGAACAGAAGTATTCATTGAGGCAGTCAGCTAGTTCTTTATCTTCTTGCATATACCTTCCTTCTTTTGTTTTTCATTTGTTAATTCCTTGTTTTAGTTTCCTTTTTGCATTTATGTATCTAAAGAATGTCATATCGCCTTTTTTCCCTGACTGAGCTAATTTCTCTTCTGCCTGTGCTTTAGAAGCTCTTATAACTTGTTTGGCCTCTCTCTGCCTAAGCTTATAAGTTTGCCTGCAAAAAAGGGGGTTAGTCAGCACCTCCCAGTGCGCAGGTGCACGCTGCCATGGCAAAGACCTAGAAGAAAAAAAGAGACAATGCAGCAGCACTCTGCAAATCAGACAAAGTACAATAATGCTTACAAAAATTATGGTGCTAATACTACGCTTATTTATAAAAGCGAGATGCTTGGACAATGCATTTTGTACAAAACCATCTAAGCCCGTCTGCCGAACGTCAAGGCGATCTCTGTTAGACGGGTCCTAACACTAAATACTACCTGTTATGCGCCATAATGACCGCCATAAAATTCAGGGAGTGTTGGACCCACATGCATGTTGGATCCACTCTGCCTTTTTCCATTTTTTGTGCCAAAATGGCCTCCATTACAAGGGATGCAGGTACCAACATGCATGCTGAGCCCACTCTATACCCTTCCTGGTGCTAGACAGCTTCCAATGAATGTAGTGAGAGCAGGCTACAGCTTTATACTGAAAGTAATTAAAATCAGCCTATGGGGCAGACAGGCTAATCAGGAGTGCACAACTCGCTGGAGTGCCACATCTCCAGCATTGTAAATCTGCAAAAAAGGGGGTTAGTCAGATGGTTTTGTACAAAATGCATTGTCTAAGCATCTCGCTTTTATAAATAAGCGTAGTATTAGCACCATCATTTTTGTAAGCATTGTTGTACTTTGTCTGATTTGCAGAGTACTGCTGCATTGTCTCTTTTTTTCCTTATAAATTTGCCTGTCATCCTCCTTTTGTTTTGTTTTTTATAATTACTAAATGCTATCTTTTTGTTTTTAATGATTTTGGCCACTTCTGCTGAGTACCACAGTGGTCTCTTCCTTTTTTTGCTTTTACTGATAAGCATAATGCAATTATATGTTGCATTCAATAGTGCCACTTTTAAGTAGTCCCATTTCTCCTGGACTCCTATGAAACTGTTCCAATCTGATAGGGACTCGTATACCACTAATCTAATTTTAGAAAAGTCAGTTTTTCTAAAATATAAAACTTTTGTTTTTGTGTGGTGTGACTCAGTCACTGTACTTATAGTAAACCACACTGACTGGTGATCACTAGATCCCAAGCTTTCCCCTACAGTAATATCAGATACCAAATTCCCATTTGTGAATACTAAATCTAAAACCCAAAAGTTAGTATACCAGAAAATTGGATAAGACCAATTCAAAAAATGACTTTTAATACAGAAATGTTGACCTACTGAAATGTATGTACAGTAAATGCACTCAATACTTGGCCGGGGCTCCTTTTGCATGAATTAATGCATCAATGCGGCGTGGTATGGAGACAATCAGCCTGTGGTACTGCTGAGGTGTTATGGAAGCCCAGATTGCTTTGATGGCGTCCTTCACATCATCTGCATTGTTGGGTCTGGTGTCTCATCTTCCTCTTGACAATACCCCATAGATTTTTCATGTGGTTTAGACAGGTGTGTTTGCTGGCCAATCAAGCACAGTGATACCGTGGTTATTAAACCAGGTATTGGTACTTTTGACAGTGTGGGCAGGTGCTAACTCCTGCTGGAAAATGAAATCGGCATCTCCATAAAATTTCCTGGTAGATGGCTACGCTGGCTTTGGACTCGATATAACACGGTGGACCAACACCAGCAGATGACTTGACTCCCGAATCCATGACTGACTGTGGAAACTTCACACTGGACCTAATACAACTTGGATCGTGAGTCTCTTCACTCTTCTTTTAGACTCTGGGACCTTAATTTTCAAATGAAATGCAACATTTATTTCCATCTGAAAATAGGACTTTGGACCACAGTGTAACCCAGGTACGATACTTATGACATTGTCTCTGGGTCCTGAGTGGCTTGACACAAGGAATAGCCATGTTGTAGCCATGTCCTGGATATGTCTGTGTGTGGTGGCTCTTGAAGCACTGACTCCAGCCACAGTCCACTCCTTGTGAATCTTCCCCAAATTGTTAAATGGGCTTTTTTTTGACAATCCTTTCAAGGCTGAAGTCATACCTGTTACTTGTGTACTTTTTTTCTACCTCACTTTTTCCTTCCATTCAACTTAATTCATATGCTTGGATACGGCACACTGTGATCAGCCAGCTTCTTTAGCAATGACCTTTTGTGACTTACCCTCCTTTTGGAGGGTGTCAGTGACTGTCTTCTGGACAACTGTCAAGTCAGCAGTCTTCTCCATGATTGTGTAGCCCACTGAACCAGACTGATGGACCATTTAGGAAACCTTTGCAGGTGTTTTGTATTGATTAACTGATTAGAGTGTGACAGCATGAGTTTAAAACTTTTTCACAATATTCTAATTTTCTGAGATACTGACTTTTGGGTTTTCATTAGCTGTAAGCCATAATCATCAGCATTAAAATAAATAAATGCCTGAAATAGATGATTCTGTAAGTAATGAATCTATATAATTTGAGTTTCACTTTTTTATTTCAATAACATGCCTCTTGAAACTTTAAGAGGCATGTGGAGATCTCATCACAGATCAAGTCAGGACAAGTAGGCACCACATAAAAATGGCATAACTAGAATATGAGAGGCTCCTGAAACATAACCTGCTAGTAACTGATGGTTCTTGAGTGCCTACAAATGCTTTCTAACTCCCTCTCTAGATGAAACATTCATTTCACATACAGTATAAGGTTTGCAAACACCTCCGTTTAATAGCAGATAACAAATCAGGCTTTTAGTCATAATGAATTAACAGGATAGACTTTGAAGGAAACAGCTCAAGTTACTTTCCCAGTCAAGGTTTAGAGTGCTTCTATGTTCTCAAGGTGTTCTTGTAAAGCCGTTTACACTTTACAATTCAATAGGGAGTAAAAGTATTAGAATTTTAATTGATTTGAGTGACAAGTCCAGCCTGTCAATAGCACTATTCTAGTACTTAATAGACTGCACATAAAAAAGGTTGAAAAAACTTTTTAGCATACTCTGCCCTGGGGAAAAGACTGAAACACTGTTCATACACTGCACCAGTCTTATTGATGAATAAACATGTATTGGTCTTTCTACAAATAGATTTAGGGTCTGCAAAACACCCCACCCAATACCAAGGTGTAGTTTATAGGAGACATAGTGGCCCCAGTACTGTACAAGTAACAACTCATGTTTTATTAACTAAAAACAGAATATGTGAATTGCAAAGAACTACTGCATGTTAAGCATTTTATAAGGATGCAAGGCAGGAGATGTAGGTGCTGTCGCTGGCGAATGGTGCTGGAGTCAGTAGGTAGGCCAGGCCAGTGGTAGAAAATACATTTCTCATTACTAAAATGCAAAATGGGATTTTAATACCCACAGCATTAAAGCCCAGTTCCAAACAAATCTCAGTGCAATTCTTCCCGATAGTAATTTATAAATAGCAGCAATGATGGGGGTTGTGGTACTCTCTCACTCTTTCTTTCCAAAATCTTTCTACTTGGAGAAACTTGTCTGCAAATCCCAGGCTGAGGGGTACAGGAGTAAAGGGGTTATCCGACACAAAAAAAGTCCCCCATATGCCGGACCCCTCACACTGAATAAACTTACCTGGCTACCCGCTCCCTGTGCCGCTCCTGGTCCCTGCACCGCCGCTGCTGCTTCTGCCGGTGTGCCGTTGAAAACATCTGGTGTCAGGGAGGGGGGGCAGCCAATAGCAGGCGGGGACAGGTACAAACCTCTCTATTGTCATCCGCGATGCTAGGGAGGCTCGCCCCCGCCTGCCATTGGCTGCTCCCCCCAAGACTGGATGTTTTCATCCATGCACGGGGAGAAGCTGGTGCGGCAGTGCGGGGGCCAGGAGCGGCGCAAGGAGCGGGGAGCCAGATAAGTAGAATCAGTGTGAAAGATAACCCCTTTAAGACACAGCTGGCCATTTCCAGGTCAGTTTGTAGAAAGGTGTATTGGCAATGTTCTCTTTCACAGCAGCAAAGTCTGCTGACTGACTCCAGTGCATGGCCTTGCAGATTCTGGACCTTCCAGTTCTTACTTTTCTTTCTCTGGAGTACTTTAATGTAGCAATGGCTTTCTTGCTGCAGATGTCTCAGAGATAAGTGCTCTCTGGGACAGAGGCCTACTTTTCTGAGGGGTGAGCACATGAAGCTCCTCTCTTTTCCTCAGCTAACACACAGCACTCTCTCTAAACACACTGAACTATGTTCATCTCCTAGCATCCTAAAAGGGGCTGAGTCAGGATAGTTAATCCTGACCTAGCCATACAGAACTATGGAGGATGCAATACAGTAAATCAGAACATTACATTAAACTAATTAACGTAATAACAAACCCTTTTGTAGTTACCCTGTTGTGGGGTACTGCACAGGGATCACATCATTAAAATGGCAAAAGTAATGGACGCTGAAAATGCTTTAAAAAAATTGAAATGTAAGTTTGTTAAATAAATGATTATGTATACTACTATATTTACAAATGAGGGGGAAAAAATCTTTTTCTCAAAGCTTCTCTTTAACCTCATGGTTCTCTAGATGTCACGAGGGTGTCAAGAGCCACGCCTGACTCCGTTATACCCGGGATCAGAAAGTCGCAGCGGGTGGCTGCGCGCTCTATGTCTAAAGACAGTGCTGTTTATTAATGGTAGCTTTCTGGGTTTTCCTTGCAATCCTTTTTGGCTCACTCAGGGATCCGTAGCTTCTCCTCCTCAGCTGTTTCTTGTCCAGCAATCCCAACCTCCTTATATTCCCATCTCTCACTTCTCTGGTTGCCAGATATAGAGCTTCGTGCCTGGACTTCTATACTGACCCACTGGAGCTGTGTAGCTGTGTTCCCTGGTTGTTGTTCCAGAACGTTACCCTCGGATCCCTGTTGGGCCTTGGTGGTCTGCTGTTGTCGCCCACCTGGGATTATATGTTTGTCTGTATTGTCTGTCCTCTCCTTGGTGTTTTCCTCTTAGTGTCAGTGGTGCGGACTAGTGATCCCACCGCCCCGTTCACTACATAGGGCTCATCTTAGGGAAAGCCAGGGTTTAGGCACGTGATCGGCGTACGGGTGAGGAACCCGTCTAGGGACGTCAGGGCAGTCAGGTGCCAGCCGCAAGGTGAGTCAGGGGTCACCACCTTTCCCTCTCCCTTTGACAGGGCCTTCCCATTTCCCTCCATTTGCGTGACGCCGGTCATTACACTAGATCAATGTATTTAGTGTCATTCTTGCCCCTTGTCTACACCAAAACTCTCTGTCCTGAGCAGCTCAACACTCTCTGCCAAGGTTTGTATAGTTCAATTTAGTATTATCTCAGCTTCTTTTGTTTTTGTAGAGAAGTTACACTCATCTTTTTACACTAGATATGGCACTACCCAAATATTACTGGTGCACCAAGCAAAATACAGATAGCAAGCTATGTTCTTCGGACCAAAACGAGTCCTCCATGATTTCAAGGTCAACTGTGACTGTGACCATTGTAATAAAAAGTGTAATTTCTCTGTCCTTCAACTTATGACTTCCCCCATTGGAATAAATGCAAATGGGGTCTAAAATAGTGAGTACGGCAGATATTCTTTGCTCAGTCACACAGCAGTGAATGCAAATAAACATCCTAAAATGTAATTTTGATGCTGTTTGTTAAATAGGGAATTCTAATGAAATGCTGATTATAAAACCGTTTTTATAATGGATGCCTTTGGTTTTGTTTACATGTCAGGGGATAAAAAAATAATTGGAACAAGTTTTATTAGCTTTTATTATGTTTATACATAACTAAATCCCCTAGAAAGAGATATAGTAATTTCCTCAAAGTCAACTTGCTGGATTCTTAGCAGCTCTCTTGGAGCCTTATCGGTTTAAAGATTAAAAAAAATCTAACTAAGCTCTTCTATGAAGTATTTAAGTGTCCAGTGCACATCTGAAGTTATGTTCCAACTTCAGAAGACAATGGGCTCATTAAGTTCATACTAAATGTCCTAGCCTTTAATTTTATTGGAGGGTATTTTGAGGCTGATTTAGTCATGTGTAGGACAAGTCAGGCTTGTATAAAATGAAGCAGCAGGGAACAAAACCGTCTTAGCCTTCCATTCTGTACCCAACCAGTGAAGTGATTGGCTTGTTGTGCTTTATTTGAAGAGGGAAAAGTATAGGACAGGGTTATGAGAATTCATTATGTTGCTATAGCAATGGTTTGATTCTATTTCAGTTATAGACTGGACATTAGAAGTCTTTGCCGATGATGTCATCAATCAAAATTTCTGACATTAAATATGATATACTGAACCCATTTACCTTATAGATAAGAGCCACTTCATGGTTTATAGTTTATACACCCTCCAGGAATAAGAGATAGATTAGATAGATAGATAGATAGATAGATAGATAGATAGATAGATAGATAGATAGATATGAGATAGATATATAGATCCATGTGTACACAAAGAAAAATATTAAGAAAAACATAACCAGATTAAAGACTTAAATTTCTGTATGTAGCACAGCAAACTGAGGACACCTTAAAATGTTAACAAAGAAAGAAGATAAAAAAAAAAAAGCCACAACCTATTAATGATTAACACCATGTCCTGGGTCTAGCAGAACTGAACTCATGAATAATTCATATCAGAAACACATTTCCCCCTGCAAGGTTGATGAATGAAATAGGGAAGGCTTTTGGAATGATCAGCTCTCGCCCATCCAGCCTTGCTCAGAAATCGTCATGAAATTGGAGGGTTAAGACAAGTTCAGGAGACCCCAGGCACAGTCTAGTCATTTTCCGGGGAGGGGGGGAAATCATATTGAAATTGGTTGCGGCTATATTTTACCAGCTTAGTCTCTGGCAGCTGCTGCAAAGAGTTAAGGCGTGAATGTTTGAAGTGAATTAAAGTCTATTTTTGAACTGAGCATTCGAGTCCAGGAGGAATGGTCTCTGAAGGGAAAGGAAAGCGATGAACAATATGACAGGCAGTTGGTGCAGAACATGCCTCTCAAACACTGCTATCTGCCGATGATTGGAATTTTCCTGTAAAATGACTTGAAAGGGAGATCGAGACACATAGAAGATGAATGTAAGTACAAATAGATTCCTTTATTATTTCTTTTTCCATAAGGTTGCAGCAGTCAGTTCTCTATGTACCTTCCTCTTGAATCTATGTTCTGATTAGGTTCAGCTATTAGGAATGTACTTTGCAGCCTATAGCCTAGCTTTCTAATGTTGTTTCCTGCGGTGAGTTAGAATATGTAACCTTTCATTTGCACTTGCACAGTGTAGCTTGGAGAGCAATGACACATATACGTTTGAGATCCTTGAAATGTCATCTGTCTCCTGGTTTTCACAAATTCACCTTTACATGATACAGTGTAGCTTCTATCTCGGTAATACAGAAGCAGGCAGGTATGTATAGGTGTGATGTCTTGTAGACGTATCATATCAGTTCTATGTAAAGCAGGAGACAAGTCATAACTCAGTAAAGGTCACCGTGATCTCCAATGTTTCAGTTCCTGCATTAGTACCTCTTCTGACTACATAAATCATATAGTCATAGAGGCATAGGGAAGGTACCATATCAGTGTACTGTATCTATGAATGCAATGTGTGCAGTGATATTTAGCCACCTCTTGGAAATTCAGGCAGTATTCTATATTTATCTGGTTCATTCCAAGTTGAAATGCGCCTTGAAAGTAAATACAGATTAGCCAAGCATCTTCTATATTGAGGAATAAACATCTTAGGTTTAAAAACATGCTTTAAATAGAAAGATTGTGCATAGAACTCATTATTTTTCTCCCATATCCACGAAGACTGTGGTACAAATCCAACACTAATTTGTTTGCAAGGCACAGTGTGTTGAATGAGATGGAAAGATGCTAAATATAACCCAGGATTCCTCAATAGATGTGCACACCTTAAAGGTCAGAACATGAGTAAGAGAAAAAGAAATCCAAATTCGTCTAGAAGCAGCAGATAACTGGAAATAGCACATCTCTGCTCCATTTCTGACTTGAATATCTTCCCCATGATATCCACAATGATACAGTAGCATCATTTATCATAATTTACAATGAAACACTTGCAACTGGAAGAGGGGAAAGCTAATGTTGACAACAATCTAGTCCTCTAGTCTTCATCCTTGCTTTAGGGTCTATTTTTCCATTGGCATACATTGGTCTTCATGTTATACTGTTGGTTGTCCATTAATGGCAGATTACTCTGTATTTATTTGATGAGGTTGCTGGACTGCTAGTAGTAACTGACTGTTATCGAAGTTGCAAGTGGATAAAAGATGGGAAAAATCATCTTAGTAAGCTAATGAATGAGCTGGCAATTTATAGTATGTAGGATTTAAGCTAATAGAAAGTCTTGACTGTTTGTAGTCTTCATCTTCATACAATTTCCAATATGTTGGGAACCACCAATAATGTCTTAGTAGATATAACATCAGTGTTTTCATTTACCTAGTTTTTACTGTAATGGTACATATTACTGGTGGGCACACCCAGATAGAGTCTGACAAGACCAGCACTTTGGCTGATCTACAACTAGGAGCATCAAGATACGAGACACCTTTTGTCCATGTTATAATTACAATTACAATATAGGGGTCCCTCAAGATGCTATGGTCTGAAAATACAATATTTTCAACTTACAATGGTCTTTCCTGGGCCATTATAAATTGAAACTAGACTCAACATACAATGCCTCAGACATGGCCATTTCTCTGATAAAACATCAGTATTTTCTTTCTAGTAGCTCCTCTTTCAGCACAGTGTGGTACTACATCTCATATACGGCTCTCTGTCTGTACTAGGTTAAGCTGCTTCTGTGGCTGTCAGGTAATAAGAAGCTCTTGTCCTCATCACAGACTGTTCCTGACTGTTATATCTAAGGACTTGCTTTATTTGTCTTAGTTATCTGCTAGTTTGTCTTAAATCGTCATTTTCTCTTATCTTGGATCACATTTTGGGGCTTTGGAAGCAATTACTAGTTTTCCACATAGGTATGGACTTAGAATGGTTTTAACATACAATGGTTGTACTGGAAACAATTAATATTGTAACTTGAGGGCTCAATATATACTCTCTCAGTCTGCTACATTATACATTAGCCAGCTTGCACAATAATTGATAATTCTAGTACTAAAGTAAGTGTCCATTATTACTTCCATTGCATAAACTTCATAATGCAATGACCTTAATAACTGCCAGCTCATATCATAACCCTTATGTTAAGTTGTTAAAGAAATACAGTCCCTAGGGACCATGCATGTCATCATTTCTCCAACATGCCATAATATATTATTGACTTTAAATGTTGTTCTCATCTAATTTCATATCCACATGATATCAGGAGAATGGTGGTTCCCTGACCTCCATTTTACCAGTTCAGAAGGCGGCAGCCACAGATCGAATGAAGAAGGGTCCAACCTGTGATTATAATAATTTGAAGCAAGTTTTATATAGTCTATTCCTGTCATCTCTGTCTATGGGCACTACTCACGAAAAGTTAGGGATATATTGCTTTCGGGTGAAATTTATGGAAAATGTAAAAAGTTCAAACTACAGTGATATTATATCATGAAAGTAAGACATTTAAATAGAAGCATGCAATGGTGATTTCCTCATCTCAAACAATTTATTGAAATAAAAGCCAACAACAGTGGTGGGTATACCCCCACAAAAAATTTCAATGTCTCAAAAACTTGTCATGTGGCCTTGAGCTTTAATTACAACTTGACAACGATGTCTCATGCTGTTTACAAGTCAACATATTGTCTGCTGAGGCATGGCATCCCACTCTTCTTGATGGGTGGCCCTAGGGTCATTGAGGTGCTGGGGTACATTTTTTACGAGCCTCTACACGGCAACTCAGCTGATCCCATGGGTTATCAATGGAATTCAGGTCTGGAGAAAGTGTAGGTCACTCCAATTGAAGTACCCCAGTCTCCAGCAGCCGTTCCCTAATGATGCAACCTCTGAGGCCTGTGTTGTTCATACAGAGACACATTGACTGGATTAATGATGTTATTCAAGCAGTATGGGCTTGTCTCTGTATCATTCACAATGTGTATGGCAGTTCTATATTGACTAGACACACCTGCCCACACTTTAACACCACCACCACCAAAGGCAAACAGTGACTGATGCACAGCCCTCTCCTTCACGTCTCCAACATCAGTGAACAGCACTGAGGCCCGCTGGTCCCTTGTCCAGCGAAGATGCTCCATGGCCAATGCAAGATGATGATGCTTGTAGTCAGGTACCCTTGCAGGTCATCTAGCATGTAGACCACGCTCATGTAAATGGTTTTGAATGGTCTGACGTGACACTTGGGTGCCTCTCACCTCCCTTAAATGTACCTGGAGTTGTGTGGCATTCATCATCTGGTTCCGCAGGGCATTGTTCACAATGAAGTGGTTATCAATGTGGGATGTGGCCAAAGGATGTCAACTTCTATGCCTTTCTGTGGCTCTTCCAGTCTCTCTGTATCTCTGTTGCAACCTGCTGATGACACTCTGGGACACTCTAAGCTCAGTGGCCACTTCTGTCTGAGAACATCCTGCTTGAAACCTCACAATGGCGAGGTACTGTTGAACAATTGTTAGGTTGCCTTGGTCTCATGATGTCAAAATGTGAACAGCATGATGATGAGGAGGACTGTTTAAATACCAATTCTAATTGAACCAAGAAATGTATTGGGCATTCATGGATCAAACACCTGTTGTGAATTTTGCCATTAACTCCTTGTTAGAGAACAGCAAGTTGTGCAAAAAGTACTGAAACATTGAACAGTTGGACATGTACAGTCAGGTCCATAAATATTGGGACATTACATCCAAATCAGGTGAACGGTGTAGGAATTACAACAGTTTGCATATGTGCCTCCCACTTGTTAAGGGACCAAAAGTAATGGGACAATTGGCTTCTCAGCTGTTCCATGGCCAGGTGTGTGTTATTCCCTCATTATCCCAATTACAATGAGCAGATAAAAGGTCCATAGTTCATTCCAAGTGTGCTATTTGCATTTGGAATCTGTTGCTGTCAACTCTCAAGATAAGATCCAAAGAGCTGTCACTATCAGTGAAGCAAGCCATCATTAGGCTGAAAAAACAAAACAAGCCCATCAGAGAGATAGCAAAAACATTAGGCGCAGCAAAAACAACTGTTTGGAACATTCTTAAAAAGAAGGAACTCACCGGTGAGCTCAGCAACACCTTAAGACCCGGAAGACCACGGAAAACAACTGTGGTGGATGACCGAAAAATTCTTTCCCTGGTGAAGAAAACACCCTTCACAACAGTTGGCCAGATCAAGAACACTCTCCAGGAGGTAGGTGTATGTGTGTCAAAGTCAACAATCAAGAGAAGACTTCACCAGAGTAAATACAGAGGGTTCACCACAAGATGTAAACCATTAATGAGCCTCAAAAACAGGAAGGCCAGATTAGAGTTTGCCAAACGACATCTAAAGAAGCCTTCACAGTTCTGGAACAACATCCTATGGACAGATGAGACCAAGATCAACTTGTACCAAAGTGATAGGAAGAGAAGAGTATGGCGAAGGAAAGGAACTGCTCATGATCCTAAGCACACCACCTCATCAGTGAAGCATGGTGGTGGTAGTGTCATGGCGTGGGCATGTATGGCTACCAATGGAACTGGTTCTCTTGTATTTATTGATGATGTGACTGCTGACAAAAGCAGCAGGGTGAATTCTGAAGTGTTTCAGACAATATTATCTGCTCATATTCAGCCAAATGCTTCAGAACTCATTGGACGGCGCTTCACAGTGCAGATGGACAATGACCCAAAGCATACTGCAAAAGCAACCAAAGAGTTTTTTAAGGAAAAGAAGTGGAATACTGTGCAATGGCCAAGTCAATCACCTGACCTGAATCCGATTGAGCATGCATTTCACTTGCTGAAGACAAAACTGAAGGGAAAATGCCCCAAGAACAAGCAGGAACTGAAGACAGTTGCAGTAGAGGCCTGGCAGAGCATCACCAGGGATGAAACCCAGCGTCTGATGATGTCTATGCATTCCAGACTTCAGGCTGCAATTGACTGCAAAGGATTTGTGTCACGGCTGAGGATGGGGAAAATCCTCAGCCGTGTGATACCAGAAGATCTAAGGCGGCTCGGCCAGGACGACAGGATTAGGGAACAGGTCACCTCCTAAACGCATCCCTAACCTGACCCTGACTCCTAGCTACATGAGCCGACCTTGATGGTAGGAGGGCTCATGCACCGGAACCTTGAAGTCCCTGCTAGCCCTCAAGATGGCCCTAACCTAGGAGCAGGGTAAGACGGCCTGTTCCTTCTGGACGCGGAGGAACAGGGGTCTCACTGGCCAAGCTGCAAGGAATGGGGGAACTCATACAACATACAGATATGACAGGGGAACTAAACAAGTTCCACACGTACCTGTCACAGCCACGCTGACTGGAACCCATGCATGCACTACTCATGTCCACAGAACACAAAGGGACATAGCACACATAACACACAGGTTACCAGGACATCCATAGTTGCACTAAACAGGAAACAAAGGGAAACATCAACTGAACATCATGCAAACATAACTTATACATCACAGATAAACCTATGACCACAAGGGTGGCCCCCACTGGCAGGTGATATACACAGGAGACTGCTCCAGCTACACATGGCTGAAGCAACCCACTGAGACATGCCAAACACTGAGGCTTTATAGGCCAAGAGGCCACACCCAACAGTCAGACACACCCCGTGACTCACACACACTGAAAGGGAGTTAACCCTTCCAGCACCAGGGAAGGGAAACATAAAAAGGGAAGTGTCCAAACTAAGATCACACTGTGGCTTTTGCCGCAGGCAACGACATGGGTGGCTACCATGTCCTGGGAGTCAGCCCGCAGGCCGGGACACTGCCACCACATGTACACATCCAACCAAACGTTGCCATGGGCAGCCACAGTGAAGGGAAGAATCCTAGTGCACACACAACACAAAACACAGTGCACAACAGACAAACAAACACAACACCCAACATGAAGGTTGTTAGGTGCAACCGCATGCAATGCAGCAAGCTGCCCAGCACCGCTCAGGCTGCTCTGCTGAAACTAACACCATACAACTAGTTGCCCGCGGCAACCACAGGTGAGGCCACAAACCAGCGGCCCTCAGCTGTGATTGAAGACCAAAGCCAAACCGCAGGCAACCGCATGCGGTTGAGGAGTCACGACCATAGCCGTGGCCGTGACACTTTGCAACCAAGTATTAAAAAGTGAAAGTTTGATTTATGATTATTATTCTGTCCCATTACTTTTGGTCCCTTAACAAGTGGCAGGCACATATGCAAACCGTTGTAATTCCTACACCGTTCACCTGATTTTGATGTAAATACCCTCAAATTAAAGCTGACAGTCTGCAGTTAAAGCACATCTTGTTTGTTTCATTTCAAATCCATTGTGGTGGTGTATAGAGCCAAAAATGTTAGAACTGTGTCGATGTCCCAATATTTATGGACCTGACTGTACATTCAAAAGTTTAGAGAAGGTCACATTAAGTTCATCTGTAAAGGTTAGAGTGTATTTTAGGTTCATCCAGAAATTTCACCCACAAGCAGAATATCCCTATTTTTTGGTGAGTAGTTTATGTGGTATAAAATAGTTAAGTATCTATATATCCGTAGAGGTGTTTTGACGAGATCTCATGCACCACTGAGGTATTCAAATAGCTATTCCATCTTTTGCTATGTGTAAGCTTGTGTCCTTGTCCAACAGTGCTTGACCCAACAGATATGCCAAAAAATATACACTAAGGGGGAGATTTATCAAGACCGGTGCTTTCTGCATTGGTCTTGATATCCCCTGCAGTGCCAGACGATGGACTGTTGTAGATTTATGGCTTTATTTGTGCCAGAGAACTGGCATAAATGAAGATAAATTTGTCTCAGCTTCTGGCCATGCCCCCTTCTTGTCCTTGTCATACCCCCTTTCTGAAAAGTGTAAAAGTGACTTTTAAAAAAAAAAGTTGCATGTAAGGTCATGACTTTTTAATGCCAATTTTCTGTCATAGGGAGATATTAAATCTCCCCTTTTATATTCATTTCCAGGATAGTATAGGAGGAGCTCAAACCCTACCTATAATATGTGCATGGAGCAATTTATAAGTAGTCATAGAATTCAAGACTATTCAATCATCAAAAATAGTAACATAGTAACATAGTTTATAAGGCTGAAAAAAGACATTTGTCCATCGAGTTTAGCCTGTTATCCTGCAAGTTGATCCAGAGGAAGGCAAAAAAAAAAAACAGTGACTCCAGTCACTCAATCAGAATAACTCCCTGGATCAACGACCCATCTCTAGTAACTATAACCTGTAATATTATTACCCTCCAGAAATACATTCAGGCCCCTCTTGAACTCTTTTAGTGAATTCACCATTACCACTTCCTCAGGCAGAGAGTTCCATAGTCTCACTGCTCTTACCGTAAAGAATCCTCTTCTATGTTTGTGTACAAACCTTCTTACCTCCAGACGCAGAGGATGTCCCCTTGTCACAGTCACAGTCCTGGGGGATAAATAGATAATGGGATAGATCTCTGTACTGACCCCTGATATATTTATACATAGTTATTAGATCTCCCGAGTCATCTTTTTTCTAAAGTTGATAACCCTAATTTTGATATTCTTTCAGAGTACTGTAGTCCCCCCATTATAGTTATTACTTTATTTGCCCTCCTCTGAACCCTTTCTAGCTCTGCTATGTCTGCCATGTTCACAGGAGCCCAGAACTGTACACAGTACTCAATGTGTGGTCTGACTAGTGATTTGTAAAGTGGCAGGACTATGTTCTCATCACGGGCATCTATGACCCTTTTGATGCAACCCATTATCTTATTGGCCTTGGCAGCAGCTGCCTGACGCTGGCTTCTACAGCTTAGTTTGCTGTTCACTAAAATTCCTAGGTCCTTTTCCATGTCAGTGTTACCCAGTGTTTTACCATTTAGTATGTACTGGTGACTTGCTTTATTCCTTCCCATGTGCATAACCTTACATTTGTCAGTGTTAAACCTCATCTGCCACTTCTCTGTCCAAGCCTCCAATCTATCTATATTCATCTGTAGCAGTATACTGTCCTCTTCTGTGTTAATTACTTTATACAGTTTAGTGTCATCAGCAAAAAAAATAATTTTACTGTGCAAGCCTTCTACAAGATCATTAATAAATATATTGAAGAGAATAGGGCCCAATACTGACCCATGTGGTACTCCACTAGTGACAGTGAGCCAATCTGAGTGTGTACCCTTAATAACCACCCTCTGTTTTCTATCACTGAGCCAGTTACTTACCCACATACAGACATTTTATACCAGTCCAAGCATTCTGATTTTATATACTAACCTTTTATGTGGTACAGTGTCAAATGCTTTGGAGAAATCCAGATATACAACATCCATTGATTGGCCGAGGTCAAGTTTAGAACCTAACTCCTCATAGAAACGAATTAGTTTGACATGACCGATCCCTCATAAAGCCATGCTGATATGGCATTATTTACTTACTTTCATTGGAGTACTCCCAGATAGCATCTCTTAAAAAAACCTTCAAACTGTTTACCCACAACAGATGTTAAACTTACTGAACTATAGTTTCCAGGCTCTGTTTTTGGACCCTTTTTGAATATTGGCACCACATTTGCTATGCGCCAAACCTGTGCAACACTCCTAGTCAGCATAGAGTCCTTAAATATCAGAAATAAAGGTCTGGCTATGACATTACTTAATTCTCTTAGGATACGGGGGTGTATGCCATCTGGTCCCGGTGATTTGTCTATTTTAATCTTTTTAAGACGCCGCTGTACTTCTTCCTGGGTCAGACAGGGCACTTTTAATGGGGAATTTACTTCTACATTCTGCATTTCATCTGACAGTTTATTTTCTTCAGTGAATACAGTGGAGAAACAAATATTCAATAGCTTTGCTTTTTCTTCATCGGTCTCTACAACTCCCCCCTCATTACTCTGTAAAGGGCAGATATCTTCATATTTATACTTTTTACCATTTATATAATTAAATAACATTTTAGGGTTAGTTTGCTCTCTTTGGCAATTAATCTCTCGGTCTCTAGTTTGGCAACTTTTATTTGTCTTCTACATATTCTATTTTTTTCCTTATAGTTTTTCAATGCTTCCTCGCTACCCTCCTGTTTTAGTGATTTAAATGCTTTCTTTGTCATTTATTGCTTTCTTTACATTTCTATTTATCCACATTGCTTTTTTTCTTGTTCCTTAACATTTTATTCCCATAACCTTTCACAATTAGATTTTTGGATGCTTTTAAAAATATCCCATTTTGTGGCTGTATTTTTATTTTTTGAGGACTTTGTCCCAGTTAGTTAGGCCTATGGCCTCTATTAGTTGGCTAAGTTTTGCTTTTTTGAAGTTTGGTATTTTTATTCCTCCCAGAAGAAACACTCTTTTAAATGACAATTGGAAGGTTATTACTTTATGGTAACTATTTCCCAGGTGTCCCCTAACCTGCACATCTGTTGTTCTGTCAGAACATGATTTTTGAACGGAGACAAAAGTGCTGCATGTAGGACTTTCGTCTCCGCTCAAAAATCATGCTCTGAGTGGACACTGAACGGACCCCATTATAGTCTATAGGATCTTTAGGCTCCGTTACGCTCAGTTAGGTCTCAGTTATCTGCAAAATCCGTCCTTTCCGTTCTCCTGCTCCTCAACAGAGCTGGAGAACGGAAAGGAGAAACAGTGATGTGAAAGGAGCCTAACTGAATGAAATAGCACAATTAACAAGATGAGAAACTGAAAATTCCAAATATAGAGTTTGGAATTACCCAGATTTATGTCCCATGAAAGAGTAGCTTGCCCATTTGAGCTTGCAATCACACCATGATAAACTGATGGCACATGCACTTAGTACGGTTCCAAAGGGTTGGTGTAAATACCAATTCAATTAGCAATTAATTGGATCTCTGCAATGTAGAAATCCTAATTAACCACTATTTTGTATTTCTCATTAATATTTTGGCTAATGGTGTCTCTACACAATCAGGCACATTATAGAAAATCAATTGATACAGCAAAGCTTAATGGTGTTATGTCTATTGATTGTACTTACATTATCTAAAAAGATATAGGCAGAAGAAAATATAGGAAAATGCCTCTCTGATATATTATTTACTAGGTGACATTTTTGTAAAACATGTCTACATATTGCACCTTCATCAACTATAATTCATATTAGTGGAAAGTTACTATTGCTTATAAATATATGTCCTTTTAGGTAGCCTACATTATAGTATCTAGTTACACAAATACTGATTAAATTAAAATGCAGAAGATAGAAGTCTCAGCAAAAGTAATCGGATTTCACTTGTTTTATCCTAACATATGCTGAAGTGCAGAATTCATAATGAAACTTATTTACATAGGTTCCATCTCTCAGCAGAGCAATTCATTGAGGTGATGCAAGCAGAAAAACTGTAATATATAGTCTAACATGCCCACGTCATCATCATCAGGTCCATAAATGGACATTATAGTCCATAGTGAGAATATCACCTATACTAAAAGGGAAATGTGTACCATAGATGGGTGGGCCTATTGATAGAAGTTTTTCAGGGCCTTTCTGGGATTTGCAATTGAAGACCTGTCTGAAGTATAAAAGTATAAGCCATATAATCGGTTAGAGGTTTGACCCCCCCCCCCCCCCAGAGATCATTGCAGTTCAACCCCATTCAGTGCCCAACCACACTCATATCTACATTACTGTCCAATGGAAGTCCTGGGTTTGGATCCCAATCAGTCATGTATTGATGGTCTATCCTATATTTGTTTAAAAGGAGGAAAATAATCATCTAAATCTCACCCTTTCTTGATGGGAATTGTAAGCATAAACTAATAAATAATGTTTTATTATTCATTTTAGAAATATGGATATCCACTGTACCGACTAAAGCCTGTATACTGTAAATAAAGTTTGATTTTAAATGTTAAAGTATCAAAATATCAAATAACATAAGATCATTGACACCAAATTTCTACTTCATACATGAGCAATATAGATGTACCACTGTCCCAAAGAGGATCATACTATAAATCATACGATAACTGCCTTAGACTGAATGTTCTGCTAATTAACGGGGTTTTACAAGGCCAAGGGAAGAAATGGTATATTAAAATAAGACCTGTTACTCACCTGATAAATCCCCTGCCATTCCGGCACTACTGCTTCAGTAGACCACATATTGGTCTTTGTTTATTGTGCTGTGGTAATGATATGCCCATCTACCCACATAAGGCTAAGACAACACCTAGATTTTTAATCACGCAACAAAAAATCACTGTAAAATCACCCTGAAAACTCTGTCCATAGGGAATGCATCTAATAGCGTGAAAATTGCTTTCAAATCACTGCAGCCGAGTAACTGGATCAGTTTAATCACTAGAAATAAAATCTCAGTGAAATTGCTGCACCCAAGTGAGTAACTAGCAGTTTTTTTGGGGGGTTTTGGCTCGCTACACACTGGAATTGCAGAGCAATTTCCAAGCTACTTTTTCCCTCTACAGAGTAACTCATGCCAGTTAGTGGCTGCAGCAGTTATGTGAGCAGATTGGCATGTCATCACTGCAGCACAGCAAACAGTGACCAACTGGAACCAGGAGAGCAGTGGCATTAAGACAGTAGATTTTGCAAGTAAGAAATAGGTATTTCATTGTTTTACTGCATCCTACCTCCTTGGTCACATTTTGCTGATCTCCAAATACC